>NC_089874.1:32496250-33141000 GCF_040182565.1 Anser cygnoides | reverse complement strand
TTCTGTTACTGTCCTTTTTGATGGACACCTGTGAATTTTTGAGAAGTGACAAGTGGAGATGATGATAACTGAGGACTTTTGTAAACAAGATCCCATGTCTGAGTTAACTTTTATATGATGGCTATTCATGAAAGCATCCCAAGCTCCACCCTGCTAACGAGTCTGCATGGAAAGCCTGTGCTCAGCGAAGAGGGGAAGTAGAAAACAAATTAAAATAAATGATACTTAGTATTTGCACAGCATTTTTTCAAGAATTTTACAAGGCATGCACAGCAGCCATTTTGACTCTCTCACAAGGCCACCCCCTGCATCTGCTCAGCTATGTGTTTGCTAGAAAATGAAGTGCAGTTAAGAGATTACCAGCGCTTTACAGCTATTCTGTTGTACTCATAGGTTTATGTGTTGTTAATTTGAAAACAAAGCTATTATGCTTCAGATGCTGTTATGGGGTTGATAAAGAAGCAATGTGATAGATAAAAATACACTCCAGGCATTGCAAATTGCCAAAGTAGTTGTATTTAGGCTCATTGGGTCATTTATCTTCAAACCACACAGCTGACTCGGCACTTGGGTGGGTTGAGAAGTAAGCAGTTTTGACATTTAGCAGCCCAAGGCTTCTTTTCTCCTTGAGAGACTTCCATGTCAGCTATGTTCGTTTTTTGTCTGCTGCGCTTTTGAAGCAGATGGTAAAACCTCACTTCAGCTGGACAGTTGGGACCCTTGCTGCATTTAGCAAAGCTAACCAATTGAATTATAACTGATTGTGCCTGTGGGTATTGAGTAGCATATGATTTATGGTGTTTTAAATATAGTCTGTGGAAGGTACCATAATGTAGCACTGAATATATTTTGAAAAATCCATGGAGAATAAAAAAATAAATAATAATAAAAAAAATACTCGTGTAAAACCAAACAGAGTAGTTTAGAATGAGATAAGTTCCCTTCTGTTCAAAACAGCCTCATCACAAACATTTGTCTACTGTAGATGTAGTACTGCATATATTTAGTCTACTAGTTTAGTCTTCATTGTATCTTGAAATTATTACCATATGTCATCTTAAACATAAGATTTGCACTGAGTGTAGCTCTTTCCTGTAATACATGCAGTTTAGGAAATCCAGATTTCAAAGCTGAGGTCTGTATAAATGCTGAAGTGATAAGCCTGAAATAGCAGAGAACATTCAGTGAGGTTATTGCATCAGCACCTCAGCAAGCACTTCTGTTCAGTTAGGCATAAAGCCTGAGGGTAAAGTAACGACCATTGTGGGATCAGCAGTTCTATTTTTAGACTGCTCTCTTCCAAACCTCATCCTCTTGCAGCACAATATTTGGCAAATTGGAAATAATGCATCCTAAACAGTCTGAGTAGTTAGAGGTCATGAGTATTCATACTGCAACATAACAGCATTATATATTCATCTTTTTAAAATGAACACCCCTTAAAATGAAGTTGAAGTGTGTTTATTCATAATGAACGTCTCCAGATAAATGCCTAGCAAAGGATATCTTGTTTTCAGCTGTTTAGTAATCCTGCTTAATTATGCCTCTGCTGAAACTGGGAAAGGTTTTAGAGAAAAGTGATTAGCAGAAGCTGAGCATTTGCTGCAAGCTACTATTGTGAATACAATACAAAAAGCTACCAGCCCCTCAATAAACAGTGTTTAGTAATACACAAAATCTAATCCAGAGTGTACATTGCAAATGGTATTTTGAGTTACATGTTCTACATTTCCTTTGCATCAGCAGAAGGCAGCTGAGGTCTACAACAATACAAGAATATAGTGAATGATTTCCTGAAAATAACATAGAGGACAAGTGTAGCCATTTTTATTTCACAGGCGATCAGTGAATGTGTTGCAATATGTGTTCAGTTATTCTGAACACTTGGATGAAATATTCTTGTTAGGTATTGAGCCTCTCAGGAGGGGAGTGTGCTGTACGTGTTCATGTGGCATAGGGCAGGCATTACCAGAAGATAAAATCCAGTACTCACGATGTTTTATTCATGAGCATTCACTTTGGTGAATTCCCATAGTTTTAATCATGTATGTTGTCTTATTGTTTCTGCTTCCTGATGGGATAACAAAAGCTTCAAAAATCTAAAACTTCAAAAAATGTTTTGAGAACACACAGTTTATTTACAGTTTATTTATTTATTTATTACAGTTATTTAACTATTTTGTGAAGTCTGTTATCAGTTCAGAATAATTTGTGAATATTTGCTCACATTAACATTTGTTAGTAAACATGAAACCAAGTGTTAAGAAAACTGTATGGTTTGCAGGTGTAAGCAGAGCAAACTGAATAAAATATTAACAGATTTTTGGCAATACTTTCCCTATTTCCTACATGTATTCTGCTTTGACAACCTGCTCAAATGTGTTTTGTTTCCCTTAGGGTAAAGATAGCGGGCAAATGCGCATACCTTGCTTAGCATGCTACTCACACTCTGAACACAAATGCATACCTTATGGGGGCACTTATGTTTCTTTTATTTTCTTGGAACAGACAGCAAAATTCCCACTTTGGAAAATGAAGTCTCAAAAACAGTAATGTGCCCTAAGTGGAGCAGAGGAGGAAATAGGAAGCTCTCCTTCTCCTGCCAACCTCACCCAGAATTCTCTGTCCATCTCACTAGGCAAAAAAAAACAAACTTCTTTCTGACCACAGCCTAGCACTTAGATTGGCCCTGAACATGTGATGAATACGCTCCACCAAGTTATCTAATTTATTTCTACCAGAGGGGGTATAGGTGTCTCCAATTAAAATCTCATCTGTAGTTATGTTCCATCCTCAGTGCTTTGCAACTGGAGCTAGCTTGAGCTGTGTATACAGACCCAGACTTCTCACAATAGTGATTGCAGTTCAGTTTTTGGTTTTGATCTTCCAGGAATATTAGAGAAAACTCAGACAGAAAGACTCCCAAAGAAAGTGCTACATTATGGCATCTTACTAGCTGTGCTAAAGCTTAAATCACGGTATTTCTGCTGATGGAAACATTGTATAAACAGAAGTCAGCTATTCACAGTGATCAAAGAAACACATTTTGTGGTTGCATCTAACCAAACATTTTCTTTAAAAGGCAAACTGTTTGCCTGTTAAAGGATGTGAACAGAGACTGTTTAACTGAAACAGAACATGCTTGCCCGCATTTCTAGAGTGCTAAACAGCCCTTACTGTGAAGTGTAAAATGCCATTTTTGAGAACTGAAGTATTGAACTGTCTTTTTATTCCTCTAAGTTGATGGTTTCAGAGGAACATAGCAAATGCCATTGCAAGGGATACTTTTAAATTGAAAAATAATGAGACAGCACCACATCAGTATTTTAGAGAAGCTGAAACACCACTGAAATCTGGAATATGTCTGAATTTTCACTGGGTAGGGACATACAAGACTTCAAAAGTCCTTATGTAGCATCCAACATTTTACAAGAAATCAGACAGAACTTAAGAAAGTGTCCTAAGTTATAACTTATGCAGGTGACAGTTTAGGGGGTTTACGGGCCACTGGAGGACAGAAAACGTGTTACGTTGTGCCGCTTGTATTTACTCTATTGTGTATTACTCCTCAACAATGAAGTAACGCTGTATTCATGATATATAGTTTTTTATAGACACCAATACAATGAGCTCTATATGCACACACATTTGTACAAAGCTAATTACACCACAGAATTTGCTTTACTCCTTCCATTTCATCTGTTTTGTTGTTCCCAAGCCCTGATTAAAGTATAAACAACCCTGTAGTCAAATAACTTTTTCATTTCCTCCAGGAAGTTAAATTTTCATTGCCACTTGTTGACATTTCTGTTTGGGGAGGTTTTGTTTTTTCACTCAGTTCAGTAAAGCTGGATATAGTTCAAGCTTCCACAGACAGGAAAAAAAAAAAAAAAAAGGCTCAGAGAACAGAGGCTACATCTACGCTGCCCTTGCCAGGGTCTTTCTGGTGACAAATCCTCAAGGCTTTAGAGGTAGATAGGTTTTCTCATCATTTTTCATGTTTTCTTCTGCAGGTGGTAGCGTAGGTGGCTTCTGTATGGTGTGGCCTTTGTCCCATAACTATCTGTACCTTGACCCACAATTATACATCCTGCATGCAACTTTGCTGTCTCTGGTGGAGGGTGCATATCAGTGCCCTACAACAAGACCACCTGAGTTACAGGTATCATGACTTATTCAGATCTGCTGTAATAAACATTTCTAGTTCTATGGAGGATTTTTCAAACAAGTAATTTTTTTTCTACAGGCAGTTGGCTAAAGCCTCACCATTTAAAATGCCTCAGTGGGGACAAAGAACAATGTAATAAAACAAAGAGAAGACATTTGCTTTCAACAGTGCCTTTTCCAGTGATATGACAGGAGTTGTTCTGAAAGTATAATGGACAATGATTGAAATCTCTCCTGTTGCTAGATAAGGATCCACTGGGAAAAATAGCCAACCAACTAACCAACCAAAAAACAAAACAAAAAAAAACAAACAAACAAAAACCTAGCTCCTTATTAATTTTATCAGGGAGATAAATATATCCAAACTAACAGGGCAGATGGTCCTTATGAGCAGAATTTGACCACTGAAACTGAAACTGGCCTCATTTTATATTAATCAGACCAGAGCATTTAGGAAATCATTCCTGATAACTGTTCTTTCCTATATATGTTATGCCAGAGTACAGTCTATGAGAGAGAACGCTTGCATTAATTGCTGGGAATTCTGCAGTCAGGTAGTGCATTATGTAACAGTTACAGTGCTAAGTGCTAAAGCACATCATTTCTTCTCACTTCTATAAATCATCTAGAGATTTTTATTTCTCCTTATGCTCCTAAAATACCTTTTCAACTTTCAGTTAAACTATTTGTGTTCTGTACTTCCTTCTTTTGTGATACTCCCTTCTATGTTTTCTTTTTTTTTGTATTTCACTGGTGTAGGTTCATGCAGTTTGCCACTCCTTTCTGCTCAGATGTTTGCTTTGACAAAAAAGATTTGCTGATGTCATTTAAAGGTCTTGACTGGGGTCTTAAAGTCCTCTGGAGGATACTCTGACCAAAGTGTCAATTTTATTGCAACACTGAATAATACAGATATTTGTATTGTAATTGAATGCATTATTTCTTTTTCTTTTTTAATTTTAAAAATGCAAGGTACTGATGCTGTGATGACTATTTTCGTATCCCATTTTCATGATCTAAATCTTTTTTCTCTCTTAAATCTAGAAACTAATGCTTTTGAAGTGTGTTTGACCATGCTGTCAATCCTGATGTTTAAAAACTAGACAAATATCTTTTTCTTTTTTTTTTTTTTAACTACAGCTAAAATTGAATTTCACTGGTATTCTTCAACCAAACTTGTTCTGAGTCATAGGCAAGTCTGCCTTGTTTTCAAAACCCCTTTCTGAAAAACATCCCACCAGAAGACTCACGAATAGATGTGACCATCTTTAAGAACAGTAGTGTATTAGAATTATTCTTGTGAAGGCAAAAATTCTGTCCTTTGAAAGCATTCCAGAGTTTGAGTCTGACTGGTATTTAAATAATGCAAAACATAAAATAAAATTCAAGATGCAGTGAAGAAGCTTCAGCATCATTTCATGTTTGATATTTAAAAAGAAACCAGCTGGGTCATTCCAACACGCAGCTTGTCTGGGACACAGCATTATGCACTGCAGGAGTCCAGAGATAGACTCCTTGGTTTAGCTATAGTAGCTCATTCTTGTATTACTTGATTCTACCATATAAATAGAAATCATAGAAAACAAATTTAAGAGGGGACATAAGACCTTCTCTTCCTGAGTGAGGCCATGTTTGTGTAATTCCTGCATAGAACCTTGACACTTTTTACCTCCCTCCCCCAGTATAAGAAAGACAACAGCATCATCTCAGGAATCTGTTTCAGTAACTAGCTATTTATACAATGGAAAAGTATTCTTAGAGTCTAACTTAAATTGTCCTTGCTGCACTTTAATTCAGGGCTTGAGTGTTTTATTAGTAGCTCATTCCTCTTCTTTTTACAACTACCTTTCACTCTTTTGAAAATTGCTACCTTATTGAAAAACTGCAGCAGATAAGTAGAGGTACTGTAAGGGATTCTCCACAAGTGTTCTCTACACACAGACATGATGACTAAGGAAGGCACAAAAAGGACAAGCAGAATACAAGGGGTGGTCCTGTGGCACACATAACCAGTTTATATCTTTGAACCTTTTACTGATGGCAGTGGTATGTGCTAGTACATGACACCTGCTCTCAGCTGGTGGTGGGTTTAGCTGAAGGGTTTGGACAAGTATTGCTAGGAGCTGGAGGATTATACCTAGTATTCTGCTTGAAGGAATCACTTGCTAAAACCAAGCCTCTTCTCTGTTCTTGAGTTATTGGTAGGGATTTGGGCAACACATTAAATGACTGCTAGAGTAAAAATTTAGGATTAGAGTTTGGCTTAGAATGACAGGAAAGATGAACTGCAGTTGCTGCTTGGTTTTCATAAGTTTGCACTCATACTAATACTGCTGGTTATGCTAGGGGATAGGGAAACATCATGCAACTTGTTTGGGCAAGAGAAAGAGTAAGATCTCTCTGATAGGGATACAGTAGTGTTTGGAAAACAGGGAGGGCTGAACAACAGTGTAGATGATGGCTTGTTTGACTTGCCTTAAATGATCGAGATCAACTTGCTGGTTTTGGTCTACTGCTCTAGAAGCAAGTTCTGTACTAAAGTTAGGGTCCTAGACTAGGATATAAAATTCAAGGATGCTGTTTTGGAAGTAAGTGCTATATGTAGAAATCCTTTGCTCTGGAGTTAATTATTGCCAGTTAAGGGCTAGAAATAAGGTTAAAACAAAAGTCAAGTCAACAATTATGTTTGTGTTTGGGAAGGTTTGGAAGGTAGTGATATTTTTGGGTCACTTCCATGTCCAAAACCCAAGTCTGTTCTTGAACATAAAGCTTTGGCTTTGCATGACAAAGTGTACTACCAAAGAGCACAACATGTTATGTCTAAAAGATACTAAAGCAATCAGCTTGATAGAGCCAATCTAAAGATGAGCCAATTTAGTTAAAGCCAGCACTGATTACAGTTGAGGCTTTCCTGCATTTCAGAGTCTTAACACTGACTTTAGCCATGAGTTTATGCTAGGCCAAGTGGTAACAACTGCGTGAGGCTTGGTACAGAATCTTAGCTCTTGCATTTGCAGTACATTATTCTGGAAATGGAAGATCAGACGAAATCCTGTTATTACGGGACTTTAACATGTATGCAAGATTAGCATTCCAATGGTGTTGTGGCTGTTATTGAAATTACACTTAAGCAAAGTTGTAGAATTTAGTTAGGATTCTGAGATGTAGAAGTTCTGGGCTGTGGTCAATTCATTTCATTGGCTAGTACTATAAAGACTGATGTCTTCACTTCTGCTAGTAAATTTGGGCCTGAGCTCTTACCCTTAGTTGTATGGTGTTCCTGCATGCATAGCAGGGGAGATACTAATAACCCTGCACTAGTAAATAGCTGTATTTGTAGGCATAGAGTCCTTTTGTGAATTCTTCCCCTCCCTACTCAGAACAGATCAAATTCCTTACCCAAAGGATAATAAAAGTTTAAAACATACTGTTAAAAACACTGTGATTCCTTATGTGGACCACAATTATCAAACCACTGGATAAAGAAGACTTTTTCTAAAGAATTGCTCTCTGACTGTGATTCTTAATTGAAAAAAAATAAAGAATAAAATTGTATTTGTACTGGCCAAGAGTTAATTTTCTTAATAGCAGCCCATATGGTGCTGTATTTTGGATTTGTGTTTAAAACAGTGTTGATAACACTACAATGTTTTGGCAACTGCTGTAAAGTGCTTGCACAACATCAAGACTTGCACTTTTTGCCACTTGAAACTCTCTGCTCCCTCCCCACCCCCATCCAATGAGTAGGCTGAGGGTGGGCAAGAAGCTGGGAGGGGACACAGCTGGGACATCTGACCCGACTTGGCCAAAAGAATAATCTACAGCTCACAGCACCATGAACAGCTATAAAACTGGAACAGAGGAAGCAAGGAGGGCATTGCATTCCAAGATAGCCATTGCTTGTGGCTAGGCATCAGTCTGCATGCAGAAGGTGATGAGTGATTGACTTTGCATCACTTGTGTGTGTTTTTTTTGTGTGTGTGTGTGTGTGTTTTTTCTTTAATTATTTCCTTCACCTATAGAAGTGTCTCTTCATCAACCCACAAGTTTTCTCAATTTTGGTCTTCCTTTTCTCTCCCCAATCCTGCTGGGGAAGGGGGGAGTGAGAGCACAGCTGTGTGAGTGCTAGACTAACCCACCACACAATCATAAGGGGAGACTGATCAACTTAAGAGTAAATAATGACTCTTAATATTAAGCAACTGAAAGTATTACCATTTCAGATTTACTTGGTAGACCTACAATGTAGCTTGCCTGTATTTCTTAAACCTCTTAATAAATGCACAGGTAACATTTCTCTGGCATTAGCATCTTTTGCAAAATGTATATCCCAGCATGAGCATTTCTATCAAAAAATATTTGGCAGCTGGATAATTCTTGCAGTCCAGGAAGCTAAGCTATGAAGAGAATAAAATGCAATTCGTTTTCATAGTAAAGTTTTGTTAGGGTATGGATTCTTATAAACTGTATATCCATTTTTCATATGCATTTAATTTTATATGCATATTTTAGGCTGCAGAAAAAGTTATATTGGATGAACTTTCAGTGCTCTGAAAACAAAAAAAAGAAAGGAAGAAAGAAAGAAAAGTGTAGGTATTCCATATGCATACAGCTCAGGGTCTCAGTTGGAAGTACTTTGAATTAGATTAATTAAAAATGTTTCAATTACATTAGTAATGACAGTGAAACTGAGAAAGAGAAAGTAGTGGGCAGCAACCTTAAGGATCAGAAATATTATTAATGCTTCATTCTTTTTCATTTCAGTATTCAGAACTTTATCACTAAGCCTCCCTCTTTTCCTCTTACCTCACCCCACTTAGGCTACATGATAAACAAAGGTCAGGAATATTAGTGGCATCTGCTTTATTTTTCCAGTGAAACCATTCTTTCTGTGACATCATTAACACAATAGCTATATGCTTGTTTTCATGTCTCCACATAAGGGAAAATCATAATAATGTGAGAATGACTTTGTAACAAACTCTATAAAATGAGTTATTAGTGGATTAATGACTCCATCTTAACATTTAAGATTATTGCTCATTAAAGAATGAATGCTTCTGGATAGGTTTTACAACTGCTCAAGAATAGATGGATGGACTACATTATAATCTCACAATGAATCTTATAAAATTGTTCAGCAGTTGTGTTCATATGATTGAAACTCTGAGTTCACTTTTTAAGTGGTAGTAAATACTCCGTAAAATCTGCAAAATTGTCAATCTTGTAATTATGAACCTTTCAGCACAGAAGCAAAACAGGGGGTAACATTTGAAAATCTGTACTGCTGAAATGGGCACGAAGAGTTCTAGTTCTAAGATCTTTTTTTTTTTTTACCTTATGCCTACAGGAAAGGAAGTTTGCAAACTGTCCAAGACAGAAGAACATCATCATGGATACAATAAGACATAATCAGGAAGTAAGAGGACATTACTGTTCCTGAAAGTATTATTATAGGCTAATGAAGAGCCTGTTGCGTGATTTCAAGCTTGGAAGAAATTGTGTAAAATTGGCTTGCCCTGGTATTGAAATGACTATAATTATGAAAGCATTATAGGTGTACTTTTCCCTCATCATTTGTCAAGCTGGTAACACACACCATTCCCTGAACTGTGTTTGAGTGGAAGATATTCGTATGCTATGACTTTGCTATCAGTGTCATGACTAAGCACCAGCTGCAGTTTTAAACATGTAAACATTTAAACATGTAGTCAGCATTGAGACATGTTTATGTGTCTCAGTCTTTTCACCTGCAAAGTTAGACTACTTAGATGAGCTTTTGTACTAATTATAAATTGATGTCCTGATGGTTATAAAAGACTTCCCTAATACATAACAAGGCATTAACATGCATCACTTTGAGATACCAGTTAGGGTAAGGCCAGGTCCATGCAAAACACAAATTAGCAGCAGATTAAATGTCGTCTTCTGTGCTAGTGAACAGACATGTGACAACCACATACAATATCTTGGTTTCATCCTGAGTCATTGTCCCAGACACCTACCACACCTGATGTCAGTAAAATGAAGGCTAGGAACAACTTAGCTCAAAATGAAGCTGAAGTGAGTCTTCTCTCTTTGAGAGTTGTAACTGCCATGACCCTCATCTTCTCAGCAGCTCAGTACACCACAGAAATGTGGGTGCCTAACGTGTATACAGAATGTATCAACACCCATTTGGCTACGGGTACAAAAATAGTTTTGGGAACACAAGGTAGCACCAAATGTCTGACTTTCAATCTTCATGCATAACACCGTCATCTCTGCTTAGAAAAGCTGCAGTGGTGTGAAAATCTCCTATGAATCTTCTTTCTCCTACGAAGAAAGGCTGAAAGAGCTGGGAATGTTCAGCCTGGAGAAGAGAAGGCTCCAGGGAGAACTCATTGAAGCCTTCCAGTACTTAAATGGGTCTTATAAAAAGGATGGAGGAGGACTCTTTACTCAGGTAGATAACAATAGGACAAAGGGGAAAGATCATAAACTAAAAGAGGATAGATATAAATTAGACATAGGAAGAAATTCTTCACTGTAGAAGGGTAGTGAGGCACTGGAAGAGGTTGCCCAGAGAAATTGTGGATGCCCCATCCCTGGAGGTGTTCAAGGCCAGGCTGGATGGGGCCTTGGCCAACTTGATCTAGTGGGTGGCATCCCTGTCTACGGCAGGGTTAGATGGTCTTTAAGGTCCCTTCCAACCCAAGCCATTCTATGATTCTATGAAATACAACTATGTAGTAATATTTTTCCATGTATCAATACTTTCAGAATAGGCTTAGAGGCTAACTTGAGGAAATAATTTGAACCATTTAAGGAGAACATGCCAGCCGAGACAGAAAATGATCATCACAGACTTTACAAAATAAACCTTGAAATATTAAGTTGCTATGGTTTATGAATCCACATAAAAAACAAACTCATCAAATTATAACATATGCACTGCAGTCATCTACTGTGGAAAAGGAAAACAAAAGACGAGTTCATTACAACCTTCAAGGCAGCACTGATACAAAGGATTGTGTAAATAAAACAAAGCTCCTAAAAAAAATAAATCAATATTATCAAACAATAAATTGAAAAAACAAACAAACAAACAAAAATTTGCTTGCCATATTTCTCTTAATAGACATATTCTTTAATTTTCACGTTTCTCTTACTACTAGGACATGTACTAAATGAGAATTAGGAAGAAACTTACAATGTCCACAGCACTGCTGACTGTGCACTCCCCTAATTCACCTCTGCATATTATATGCACCCCTGCATATTATATGCAAAAGAGCAAAACAACTCACAAGCAAGTATTACCAAGACAATGAAACAGTACTCAAATGATAGCTATTCAAATGCTTGTGAAGAGACCTACATGCATGATAACTTGATGACTATCCCTTCTAAAAAGCAAGTGAATTCTGTGTTTACAGAAGTGAAAGGCATCCTTTGAAAGTCTGACCTTGAATTTAGATACAGAGAAAGTAAGTAACCTGTGGGATTCTGTAGGCCTATTAGTCCTAAAACACCTGCTCTCTAATCTTTTACTTTTAACCTTCTGTGTAGAAATCACGATCCAGGCCAAGTTGTATTATTTTGCATGCTGCATGCACAGGAAAGTTAATAAGTTAATAAACTTTCCTCCTAGTAGCTGGTAGGGTGCTGCGTTTGGGATTTAGCATGAGAATATTGATACCACACATGTATTTTAGTTGTTGCAGAGCAGTGCTTGCACTAAGCCAAGGACTTTTCGGCTTCTCACGCCATCCTGCCAGTGGGAAGGCTGGGGGTGCAGCAGAAGCTGGGAGGGGAGAGACCCAGGACAGCTGACCCCAAATGGCCAAAGGGGTATTCCATACCATATGGCATCATGCTGGACAATTAATATGGGGTGGCTGGCCAGGATGGAGGGACCGGCTGCTCAGGGACAGGCTGGGCATCCGTCAGCGGGTGGTGAGCAATTGCATTGTGCATCACTTGTTTTGTACACATTATTAGTAGTAGTGCTGTTATTATTATCATTATTATTTTCCTTTCTTTTCTGTCCTAATAAACTGTCTTTATCTCAACCCACAGGCTTTCATTTTTTTCCTGATTCTCTTCCCCACCACACAGAGGGCAGGGAGAAGGTGAGTGAATGGCTGTGTGGTGCTTAGCTGCTGGCCGGGTTAAACCACAACAGACATGCAGATCATCACACAGGTTCAAAGTGATTGAATGTAAAGTTTTCTGATATAAATGAGTGATTTTGAGCATTTTGCTACAAGTGAATGCATTTCTTGGAGTAGTTGTTTCAGTTGACCTCAGAAATCCATATCACCCATTTCCAGCCAATGTAGTTAATTTGGCCTTTTTTTCTGAGGCAGGTTCTTGGGTTCATAAATTACATGGAGAAGTTAACCTCTGCAATTATTCTTACAGAATTCTAGCAAAAATGCTGGGAAAGGTTTGTTTTGACATATGGAAAGTGCTTCATTATGTATCCATCATTAATCTTCTTGCAGTGTGTGAAATTTCTTGCTAAACTCAAAGCAAGTATACATTCCAAACACATCTGTTACACTGACTAGACTTCTGTAGTAAAGGTCAAGTGCCCAAGATTTGTTGTTTGCTTTTAAATTTTAACAAATGTATTTTTTTTTTAATTTCTTCTTTTTCTTTTCCCCAGTTCTACAGACTTTTGTAACTTTTCTCATACTGGCAAATGGAAAAAATCAGGAAGTTCCCATATTTATATTTCTCTATCTATTTATTTATTTTAGAAATATGTCAAAACCACTCAGGAAACCTGTGAGGCAAATAACACTCTTAAATTTAAATCTTGGCTTTGTGAGTGGCAACTAGTGAAACTGATACAAAACCAAAAGAATGGGTATACAAATATTTCTTTGGAATTACATGTCTCTTGCTTTTATTTTTTATTATTATTATTTTATTTATAGATTTTATAGATTTTTTTTTCTGGATCATAACATTGTAGATAAATAATTCATAGTGATAGTGTTCCTTTCAAAGATGCAACTGTTTTGCAAATGCTTATAACTATGCTGGATTCATTGTGATGAAGTGTCAAACAAATCTCAGCAATACTTCTCACAATGGAGATACATCTCTCACTCAACCTTTTAGGGAAATATTCTTTCAGTCTTTCCTGAATCTTCATTGCTTAAAAACCTGTGTCATTTTGAACCTTGTTCTTTAACATGTCAGTTTGTTTTAAAGGGTTTATTCTTTGAGCTCTGCATTGGGTGAAAATTTGCTTCCATCTAAGGAAATGTAAGACCAATTTTTTAATAAATTTCAATTAACTTAATTGGAAAATGTTGTCATTTGCTTAACTTGAAATAATAATGTAAAATTTACACAAGCAATCGAAAGGAATTAAGCACAAAATCACTACATTAAAATGCTAGCTTATAGGTGTGCTCATGGCTGTCCTGTTACCGTGGAAGTTAATGTAAATGTCCTAAATACAAAGACAGCCAACTTTCTGTCTTTTGTATAATTTAGTATTAAAATAAACTCTGTTGGACAAAATCAATTATCAAATAAGCCATTTTAGATGAAAACAGAGGGAAAGTCTGAATTGCATAGCTCACATTTAACAGGTCAACATTTAGCTTTGTTTTAGTCCCTAGGCAGCTTGTTTAAAATGTAGAGTATCCATCATCGTCTCCTCTCCTTTTCTCCTTTCATATCATCTCCATCATTCAGCACAGTGATACATATATTTACCTTATCTGTGTCTCTTTCTAAAAAGAGCTTTTTATTTTTATTTTTATTTTTATTTTTATTTTTTTTATTTTTATTTTTTTTAATCATATGCTTCTCACATGACTGTCTTTCCAGAATTCAGTTCGTAGAGTTGCTTCACCAATTCTTAAAGTCCCCTCGATTTGGTCAAACAAAGCATTTATCAGAAAAAATGAAATACAAAAGGGGAAAGGGCTTTCAAAATATTCAAGGACAGATGCCATCTTGTGCTACTTCAAAAAAAGAGTTTCTTCTGAATGGCTAATGGGGATTCTGGTGAAACCAAAAATTAATTTCTGATTCAAGGTGCCAATTTATATTTTATATTTATTTTTTTTGTTTCTTTCTTTTTTTTTTTTTATTATTTCTGCACTCATATCATTTTTTATTAACTGGTTGACAGAATTCCTTGAAAGCTATTTCTTTTGCTACTTCTCTGAAATCATTCATCACAATATCAGAATAATATTAAACCCCATCCTCCATAGTTCGTATTGTTCTTGATACATGATACCAAAAAAAAAAAAAAATAGGCAAAACTACAGGTTCTTGATTTCCATTTTTTTACATACATATAGAAGGCCAAATTCCAGTGGAGTTCATTAGTGAACCATTCATGGGAATGCTTAAACAGATTAACAGAATGGAAAATTGTTCCTCATTGAACAGAAAGACTAATAACCTCTCAGACAGGAAAGCCAAGTATGTAATTATTTACCATCCTAATATGTACATTTGCAAAGAAAATCACATAAAATTGTTATTTTTGTGCTATGCTGAAGTCTTGGACTGCTCACAAATCCTGGCTTAGCAGAAAGCTCTTTGCTGTAGGCCCATATCGCCTGGCTGCAGATTGCAAACCGGCTGCCTCCAAAACTCTGCTAGTCTCAATTAAAAGCATTTAATGATACTGCACACTTTTACATTAATTAAGTAGACCCAGACAGATATCTCACGATAACTGTATTAGATAAACCCAAAAAAATGGACAAGTTTGCATGGCATTGTATACCAAAACCCAGATGTTTTTGGCAATTGTCTAACAACAATGCTAGCCAGACTCAAAAGCACAATAGCAAGAGGGATATTAGCTGTAGACTATAATTTAATGCAGAAGCTCAGTAATTTTCCAGAAACCGTCCACAAACCAGAAGATGAATTAGACATTTATTTACTTCATTACAGGAGAGTTGTATTTATTTCAAGAATACCTTTTTCTTTTTTTTTTTTTTCTGTAAGAAAGAAAGGTCTAGATGATGCAGTGACATTTAAAATGGAAGAAATATAACAAATTGTTCTACCTAAAGATCTGGTTCCCCTCTCTGTAACTATTTGTCCCCATCAAGATGGATTGACAAATGGAAGTTGTGGTGACAAAGGACAGTAGATCTTGATTTTAGAACATTTTATATTTGCTTTGTATAGAAAGCACCCAAGTTTGCTGGTAATTCAGTGAAGCTGTTCTTAAGATTTCTGTGTCAAGATCAGGAAAGGATGTGGGCAATTATTCTTGATTTTCTCAAGATTTTCTTTGTGACTTTCCTTAGTAAAGGCTGGGGAAATCCATTGGACTAGATTTTCTTTCTGTTTTAGGAGTGAACATGAAAGGATGACTCAACTTTTGCCTTAAAATGATTCCCTGCTCTCCTGAGAAGAAGCCAAAATGATCAGACTCTTTTGAATTGCTTGTCATATTGACTTAATTATCACTTCCTGGGCCACGCTGTGGGCTGAAAAATGGAGCTACACAGCTTTGATTTTCACCAGCTCAGCTGGTTCAATGTTTTCGGTGATTTTAGCACAGAGATGAACAAGTTCCCAAGTAAATTGAAGTGTTGTTCTAGCTCTCCTAGGAATGTTCTTCTGCCCAGAACTATTACAGTATGTTGTGCAAAAGCTTTTTCCTTTCTTTTGCCATCTGGGGATTCCCAAATGCTGACTAAATTGGAGCTGCCTACATACAGCAGGTGTAAAATCTTTCTATACCAATCTAACAGGAAAAAGAAGTTTAAGTAGAACCAAGAATTTTACGGCTTTCTATTTTTTTGTTCTTGCAAATGTTGACTGGAGGGTTCAGCTCAGGCTCTGCTTTGGAAAAACAGAGCAAATTTTGTGGGTTATATCGAGGCCACTTATATGCTTCAGATATTTTGTACTGGTGTTTTTCTGTCCCTTTCGTGAGATAATCTGACCACTTTCCAACAAAACAGACAGTTTGGGCTGTCATTGTTAATATGATTTTCTCATAAAGGGATGGTTTATTCTTTGTCTCGATACAACTGGCTAAACTGTATTTATATCTGATAAAGAGCGGAAGCAGAAGGGAGTTTTAATACCTTAAATTACAAGTATGCATTCCCCTACAAGGCATGAAGAAATAATTTTAAATTAGAGGAACCTTAGGGCTGCCCTAGGTTATGTTGCTGTGAGCAGCAAACTAAACTACAGCCACTGCAGCATAGATACAGTTCGCTTTCAGTGATCATGTACTTCTTCTGCAACAAGTGAATTTAGGCTGAAGATAGAATCTGACTCAGTGTGTTGTATGTTATAGGGCAGCTATGGGTAACTGCAGCACTCCAAGCCTTTTCTGTTGAGTCTTTAATGTTTAACTTTCATACTGAATTACCGCAGTGTCTGTAGATTAGATTTCCTCACTCTGATGCATCTGATTCTACAGTCAAATACTTTGCCTTCATTTCATTAGTTTTAAAAATATGAAACTCTATTGTTCTTAATTTCTGGACAATAATCACCTTCTAAACAGATCCACCATGCTATAAAAATCTACTGAGGAATTGACTTCTGGGTTGTGTTAATAAAGATGCAGAATTTAGCAGATGAAGACTCTGGCAATGACCATGCTGACCTGTTCCTGACCAGCTTGTTCATCTGTTCCTTACCTATGTTTTTTTATATACTTAGTAAATTCATTATGTTTTCACTTTTGGCGTTATAATTCTCTCTTTGTCTCCTCCTCCCTCCTTTATTTTAAAGTTGAAACATCTGTTTTCATGTTTCCTGTCTTTTCAAATTGTCATCTGTGGCTTGAGTGTAATGGCAAACAGGTTATGGCCAAGAGGAAAACCCCCAAACCCTGGAATTTACACAGCTGTGCACTGCATTTATGAACGAATGACTTTACATTTGTAGTTTAGGCTAACTAAAGCTTTATAAATGGTACGTGAATCTTTTATAACTACAGCCTTACATTTCCACTTTCGAAATGAAATATTCATTGCAATGGATTATTTTGCTCCATATTAAATTCTCTAGAGTAGCCCTTCATGTTTTCAAGTTGTACTTAAATTATACTACTTTGAAATTAGTAATACTTTTATTTCCCGGTGGTAATTGTTTCTAGATATTCAATAACCTTAAGAGGAAATGATTATAGGAAAATTACATGAGCACATACCCCTGAGAGCTTAAAATGATTGGAATGATTAAAATGGGAAGAAAGGCTGTATAGGAAACATGAAAAGAATAGCTAGTACTGATAAGGGTTTTCCACTTAAATTACTTTAATTTAATCTTATCCAGAGATTTTTTAACACCTATGATAATTAAGAGACTAAGCCTTTCATCGTGAGTTTTATGTTCATTTTAAAATAAATAAATAAATAAATAAATAAAAGCTGACTTACTACTATATTTGTCTTCACAGTTCCCCTCCTTGTATATATCACAATTTTCTAAGCTAGATGAACAATGAGCTTTGATTCTCCGGCCACTTATACGTGTACATGTTAGCAGTAACTGAATAACAGTTAAAATTGTTGAAACTGGAAAATTTCACCTTTAAAAAACTTTTAAAAAAAGCTTTCCATTTTTAGTGTTTGTCTTATATTTCTGCTAATGTTCTGATAAATGAATCCAGTTTCCATTAAATTTACTGGAACGGCGACTTGTAAGGGATAATTACAAAGCATGTACTAAAAGGGAAGTTTATCCTTCACAACTATCAGTATTCGTTCCTGAACACAGTTAATAAACTCATCCAGGAATGGGGCAGAATCATACCATGTGATCTATGTGCTGAGTCATCTCAGATTTGATTATTCCATGGATCTGAAGGGACCTTTGCTATTTGAGCTTCTTAAATTTTATGTTGGCCTATTCTTCCAGCATGTCTAGGTCCCTTTGGATGGCAACCTTTTCCTCCAGCATGTCAGCTGCTCTACCCAACTTGGTGTCATCTGCAAACTTGATCATCAAGCAGCACACCGTCACTTCCTTCACATTATTGATAAGGGTGTTGATAAACAGGGCCATAGAATCACAGAACCACAGAACCATCTACAACTTCTCTGGGCAATCCTATGCATTTAAATTAGAAATAAATCTGTTGAAATGTTGAAATGCAGGACCTCATTTGGTGCAAACTGACACATGCGAGCTGAAGCATAAATTTAAAATATTTGTCAGACAATTGTCAGACAAATGTTAGACATTAACAGGATATTGGTTGCATTTTTCTCTCTTTATTAGTCTGCTTTAATTAGACACATACAAGTTTAACATATACGCACATTGAGCTCAAGCCTTCAGCAAATTAGACAATGGGTTATATTAATCTCTGCCGTAACTGAATTGAGATACACATCACAGAGCAATGTGATACTAATGGATTTATATTAACTGTAAATTTGATGCATGTTTTTTCCCTCACCTCATTTTACTATGATAGATATAATTTCTTGTAAGTGTTTTTATGGATGCTACATATGAAAGACTTACTGTGCACAAAATATGTTTATGTACAAACATATGTATTTAATGTCACTTCAAATTTTAAAGGAACTCCTCTCTGGAGTCAAGATATATTATGCAGCTCACTTCAGCTGTAGTTCAGTTTTATCTCAGATGAAGCTACTGTGTATACAAGACTGAACAAAAATGTATGTGATGGTTTTGGGTTGTGACCTTTGGAGAGATAATACCATCAATGCTTTCTGAAGTGCACTCTACTATAACTCAAGATTGATGGATTTAGATAGTATTTTATTAGATGGTGTCTTATTCAGAGACTTGTTCCCCTGTTCAGGCTTTTGCATTCATCAATAAATCATGCTACTAGGAATTCTTCTGCTGGAGACTATAACTTCCTTCTTTTCTTCACCCCTCTTAAAATTATGAGTCTTCCATTGTTTTATTTTCATTCCCCGAAGTGCAAAATCCTGTGTTTTGTAGTTTTGTTGGCAGTTTTACTGAGTAGAGAGATGTCCTTGCTGATCAAAGTAATACTGCAAGTTTTTGCACTATAACAACTATTTTGCAGTTTTGGAAAGAATAGTACTACTTATGCTGTAGGTCCAGTATCAAATGTTTAGGTTACCTATTGATAGTTTTGTGGTACCAAGTAAAATAAAAATGAAGTTGGAGCTGACTTCTGTAGGCTGAATTTATTTATTTATTTATTTATTTATTTATTTATTTATTTATTGGTTTTCTCACCACTTGTGATTTTTTTTCTTCTTAGTTATATTCCTGATTCTCTTTCAGAGACTATGTTGCCAACAAATGTTCCTTCCCACTTTTTAAACATGGGTAAGACTTCCCAAGAAAAGGACTCTGAAAACAGGCTGGTGTGTTGCACAACCTGGTCAGTATGGCTTTGTTCACACCATGTACAAAATCTTCCTAGCCAGGGTGGTGCTTGAAAAAGAGGGTTTGAGGAAAGTCCAATCAGTCACCATTTTTTCTCTCTTCCTCAGCAACAAAACATACGGACTTTAAAGATCATTCAAAACCTATCGTTTTGCAAGTCTATTGTGGTGTGTGGAATTGCCCAGCTGGATTGATGTGGCAAGATATTTGGAAAGCAAGTTCAAACATTTACTTGAGAATTGGATTGTGGGAGGAATTTCATACCTGTTTTTAGATTTAATTTTTTTTTCTGTATTGCAGTACTACTTGAACCCATAACATATGAACATTATTTGATCTCCAATTTATTTTGAACTCATTGAGGATTTGTGGTAGACCTCACAGTAATTTCTTATTGTGTTTTGCATCAGCTTTACCTCTGCTTTACGTAGTCATTATCAGGATAGCAATAAATGCTCTGACAGTCCACAGAGTGAGAAGGAACTAGTGAGGAAGTTCTAAAAAGTAGCTTTATTTCCCCAGCATTCAAGAGAGCTAACTGCTCCAGAATCAGCAAAGACTTACAGAATATATTTTATTAGCTTGCTGTGAACCATCACAGAGAACTGATTATTTCTCAGGCCAGTCTACAATAACCAATCCTTCTGACTTGTCTCCAGTATTATCTAGAAAAATTTCTTCCTCAGGCAAGATGTCCCAGTGTGATTTACAGCCCAGTCTGGCTATCCAGACAGATATTCGGTCTCCTGAGTAATACGGAAAAAAACTTCTCTGCTTTATTCAACTAAACTTCTTTTTGCAGAGGGAACTTTTTTTAGGAGCACAATTAGACTCTGTCCAAAACTTTTTATGGCTTCCTCAACTGGGGATGCCAAAACACTCAGCATTGATCAAGCAGTCCTCCCACTAAGGCCAATGGGATCAAAGTGAGCCTCTGAAAGAGGAGCTCTTGAAAACACACACATCCTGTTAGATATCTAAGTGCTCTGGGCTATAAAAGCAGCTATTGTAGGCAGCTATAAATGTTTAGTGTTTGCATTCTAACAGCCTCCAAAATGTGTCCTGCTGTGTCCACACCTTCATGAAATCAGGGTTAAAAGAATTCTTTGCCATTTTGACATTGTCTTAGTATTATCATAATTTCCCACTGATTCCTTGATTCAAAGAATTTACTTTTGCTACTACAGTAGAAAATTTACTCATGTATAAATAGGCTGTCTTGGGTTGAAATTTTGTATTTTGAATTTTAATTGTCTAATTTGTTGGTGGTGGTGTTGCTTAATTATTTTACACTTTGACAATGCAGTTAAAGCTCTATTGTTTGTGGACTGTAATGAATGAAGAACTGGAAATAAAATTCCTTCATTATTAGGATGAAGAGAAACCATCTACCCCCACAGTCATGTGGGACTAATATTG
The DNA here is from genome assembly GCF_040182565.1 of Anser cygnoides. Taxonomy (NCBI): domain Eukaryota; kingdom Metazoa; phylum Chordata; class Aves; order Anseriformes; family Anatidae; genus Anser; species Anser cygnoides. The sequence goes on along the minus strand of NC_089874.1, from coordinate 33,120,066 downwards.
TGAATGTTTTTCTTCTTGCATTAAAGTAAACAGAGGAAAGGTCTACAAAAGTTTGTGGCCAGACAAACAAAGAAGTGATTTACTATGTTAATTCATTCTGATTTCATTAATTTTTAATGTGCATTTTGTAGAACAATGTTCTATGCAAAATTCCAAACTAAAAACCTACTGTGTGAGAAGGATTTTAATAAATGTGCTTATTTAAGTAAGCTTGTTTTTAAATTAAAAATTGACCATGAGGAAATATTGTTTACTTCTCATTCTGTCACCTGGTAGAAAAATGAATTGTGCCATTAGTATGGCTCTAGAAAAAATAGTATGGTGTATCTAGAAAAAATAAGCACGTAATAGGAGGTAATTGTTTGGAAATTTCACCAAAATAGACAGTGAGAAGATAGTTAAGATGATTTGAAGGCCAAGCAAATATCCAGAGAAGAATAGACTACAAGCTTGAGTGAAAAGGAGAGCATGAAGGTGCTTCCACTTGAGCACAACACTAGGCTATCACTTTACAATTTGACCAGATCCAGAATAAGCATGTTGCACCCTACCGGAAGCAGCAGCAAATATCCCAGCTTCTCTTCCTGTGCACATTTCAGATGCTTTGATCAGAACCACCCTGTATTAAGACACTGAGGAGAAAATAATTGCTGAGTATTCGTTCCTGGTGTGCTTAACTTGTTTTCAGCCTTATGAAGTGTATACAGCTTCTAATTTACTTGGGTTTTATTTAAGGGTTTCCAAAGATAACATTGTGAAATACCACTGCAGGATATTTCATTACATGTATATGTATATTATTAAAGGCAAAACACTTTTTCATTATCATTATTAGGTGCCTGAAGCTCATGTATATTGAGACATTAAATTATAGAATGGAAGAACTAGTTACTGACAAAAATAAACAAACAAATAAATAAATAAAATTTTACTCTCTTTCTTCATATACTTTTCTCCTTTTAACAAAGGTAATCCAGAATCTATTCTTACTGTCTATGAACCCCTCTTTTTCTCATGTACTCTGCAGCTTTACTATTATTTCCAGAAGAGATTTTTATAGTGGGATGCATCTTCCCTCTTTCTTTAGATTTGTCACTCAACAGATCATCTGTATGGGTTCTTGCTCATGTGGAGCATTATCTGAAATATATATAGGACTTTATTTTTTAAGATACTTCTTTGTACTTCAGAAATATCTGCACAGCAACCTCTCCTGTTGGACAATTGCTCATTAAAGATTCATATTCTAGAGCTCACTCCAAAGGAAAACCAAACCAAACCAAACCAAATCAAACCAAACTGAAACAAAACAAGCAAAAAAAAAAAAAAAAAAAGATAAACTGAAAATTGAAAAGTGAAGTGAGTCTTCTCAAACAAATTGCACTGCACATGAAATTTACAAAGTCCGATAGTAAGTTCTAGTATTTTTGCTCAACACTCCTCTGGTTAGTCTTTATTTTTAGTGAGGTCAGTAACTGTTATATTTGTAATCAGCAAAATGTTATATCCTCTGTTGAATAATAAAATATCAGATATCACAAAGAAGCAAACTTCAGAATAAGCAAGGTACATTTAAAGAGTAAAATAACTAAAAATTGAAGATTAGTAGAGGTACACTAAGGAGGGGAGAAAAAGTATTTCTAATCATTTGAAATGAGTTGAAGAGGTAGATAAATATAGAAAGCTATTCTGGATGATTGAAACAGATGAGCTGTGCCACTTTTGTCTATATTGAACTTTGTCTGAGCTAAAATGGAAGGAAGCTACCTGTATATAAACACACACAGTGCCCAAATAAAAAATGAATAAGATCTCACAGCTGCTGGTTGGAGAAATTTAACTGTTGATTTTGTACAGAGAAGAGAAAAGGCTGGATGGATTCAAATATGAGTTTTTTACCCTGACATTGACAGCTTGCTTCCTGAAAATATATGTCTAGTAATGCAGTTTTCTTCAAAGAATTAATTTCTGTGCACTTAGAAGAAACTAAACCCAACAGCTAACTTGAAATTGAAATTGTATGTAACCTGTCAAACCTTAAATATACGGAAACAAAAAAGAAACATATGAACATTGCTACTGGGGACTTGTACTTCTGTCAGTACATCTTATCCAAACGCATGCGGTTTTGAGTGATTCAGAGACTCTACCGATGGGCTCAGCTATGTCCTGCAGTTGGTCGGTTGCACAGCTGGCTGGAACCAGCTGTGTCCTGCACAGGGCAGGCTCTGACCCCTTCACGCAGAGAGCAGTCAGGAAGTCCTCCCTGCCACCACTACCAAAACCCTTTCAATTTATCCCCTAACACGCATTAGCAACGTTATTACAGAGAATGAATTCAGTTGCTATGAAATCCCACTTCCTGCTTGAAAAAAAAAAAAAAGCATGACAATAGTTGCTTGCCTGACTGACATTTTTCTTCATCAATAAAACATAATTTAGGGGGCACGCCTTCCCAGAATATGAGTACTGCCTTGTTTGGTATCTAAGACCTTATGCAGAGTACTAATCTTCAGCATTGGCCCTATAGTACATGAGGACCTCAACTGAAGTAGAAGAATTGGGTCTTAATGAAGCTGGAGACACAAGAAGCTCTGTGGAGCTAAAGGGCTGGCTCAGCTGGCACCTGCAGTGGATGGCTTTTTTTCCCCTCTAGTATTAAGATGTCTAGCAATATTAAATCTGGTACTGATCCAAAGGTTGTAAAGTTCTATGCCTAAGCTATTGGTGGAACCTGAAGAGTGCTACTGACAGGAGAAACTGGTGCAACCAGTCTCATTAGAATGTGTATATACATACTTCTGCAAATGATCTGCATTTTTTGCAACAGTTATGCTGTCAAAACTGCACTGATACTGACTCATGAGCAGGCACTCATTAGTGCCCTCCAGACACAAAGCACCTCCCAGTGCAAAAACTGAGTACAAGGCCAAGAAGTGGAGAGACAAAGTCTCCACAAGAATAATTAACAGCTGAAATACTTAGCAGGGTTAGATGTTTTAGACCACAATGATTCACTCCAAGCCTCGAGGATCCTCTGAGTCAATGTAGCTAAGTCAAAGCAGACTGAGTAATGAGCACCACCACACAGGGAATTGGCTCAGCCACCTCTTACTCCTGAGCTCAAAAGGATGAAGTGTTGATGTGGAGTGATGGTAAGCAGTCTTTTGGTATGGGTTCAGACTAGTGTGTGCCACAGAGAGACACCTTTGCTGCTCTGTCCCACGGGTTAATGCAGAAAAGACTAAGACATAGCTCTCTCAACAATTATCTTCAGAGTAGCTAAATATAAGGAAGTTAATTAATTTCATAGAAATGATGAAGAGGAAACATATTGTTTCTCCCTCCCTCTCCCTCTTTTTTGTTTATTTTTTTTAATTTTTTTAACTTGACTTTCATTCACAAGTCCCAGCCACTCAGTTCTCTGGAGGAGCTGAGGTCTCATCCTAGTAGCCAGTGCATGGAGCAGCAAAGTGCTGCTGAAATGATGTTTCCATGAGCTGAGGGAGAAGGGACTGACATGTCCTCATGGCTGTGATGGAGAGCAGAACAGATCTCTGCATGGTCTTCCCTTTTCCCAAAGATGATTTATATTCTAACAGATAAAAAGAAACTGCAGCCAGCAAAAGACCTCCCTTTATCAAGCATTCCTGTGGTAGCACCAGCAAAACAATGCTGATGTGAAATTCAAGGATCGGTGTCTCTAAAAGATTCTTCCTTACAAACATTTATTAAAAATAAGGAGTAAAGAGTTGAATTCCATCAAAATTAAGTCTCTGTTTCAGAGTTTCATTGTTCTTCTGTGAAGTTTTAGGTCAATGAATTATCTACCTTAAAGAACAAAAGCAAAAACAAAAATTCTGCCTATACTTTGAAGAATCAATATATAATGCTAATAAATAGATAAAGGTGTCCTGGTGATAAATGGGGAGAGGAGGAGGAAGTGTTGATCTCTTATCTCTGTGGACAGTGACAGGACCCGAGGGAACGGAATGGAATGGAGCTGTGACAAGGGAGATTCAGGTTGGATGTTAGGAAAAGGTTCTTCACCCAGAGGGTGGCTGGGCACTGGGACAGGCTCCCCAGGGAAGTGGTCATGTCATCGAGCCTACTGGAATTCAAGAAGTGTTTGGACAATGCTTTCAGGCATAGGGTCTGATTTTTGGGTGGTCCTGTGTGGAGGCAGAAGTTGGACTTGATGATCCTCAGGATATTAGAATCATAGAATCATAGAATCATAAAATATGATTCTATGATTCTAATATCCTGAGGATCATCAAGGTCTTATATTCTGGTCTGGTCTGTATGTAAGTCAAATTCTGCACAGACTTAATCAAAGCTGTTCATTGAAACCAGCTTTCAACATAATGGAAAAAATTTTGGACAAAAATTAATCAGGAAGACCATGGAAGAAAAATTAAGGATATTGGTCTAAACCATTTATTATAGTGAGCAAAAATCTATCTTAAGATTCAGCTCCAGGAAGAACCTAGTTCCTGCTTTGGAACAGTGCTTTGGTGTCACAAGAATGCTGAAGGGCTCCTCTTACACAGGGTATGGCTGGTGAGGAGCTTTCATGACGTGGATGTTTCCCTGTTTCAGCTACCCTCTTGTTGCACCTGGCAGTCTGGGATCTAGAGTGGAGGATTACCAACACAACTGAAGGTATAAAAGCATCTTAAATCAACCTTTGCAGTTTCCTTCCCAGTTACTCAGTACTGAATTATACATAAGGAAAAAAAATATTTCACAATTTTACTGGAATAAATACTGAATTTATTCTGTGTGTTTTTCCCCCCATTTCAATGACTATTTCTAGTCATTCTATTAGTAAATGAATCTACAGATAGGAACATAGGAATTTTTATAAAATCTGTATTTTAAGGAAATGTTTCAATAAGTTAAATTGAATAGAAGTGTATCACCAGGAACAAGATTTTAGGAGGCATTCTGAACCCATGTTGGATGGCAAATACAGCGCTGGAGTTATGTGACTAGAATTATAAGTACTGAATACTTACCATGAAGAGTTTGCAGCTGATTTACACGTGAAGAATTAGTTTCAGGAGCCACCCAGGTGATAAACTTGAACAGCAAACAAATCAGAAAACAGCCTGGGCACACCGCAAACAATTTATGAAGAGAATATAGCATCTATTTTGTAAGTTGCTTGCTCTAAGGTATTTGCTGTAATATGATGTTGAATCATTTAATATGCACATGGCAAAAGTAATGGCAGCTTTCAGGGACTGGAAACACAGACATCAAAAAGACACCTGTGAAGACAGGTTTTAACCTATACCTTTACTTTGCCACAGAAAAGAAGAGATAGAAAATAAAAATAAGAATAACAATATCATGCATTAGAAAGCAGAATTTGGTACAGAGTTTCCCTTCCTGGTAGCTTGTTTTGCCTATGACATGTATTCTTGGGATGAGATGACTTTATTCCAATTTAGTGATGCTTTATAGTCACTTAATGCTTTTTCTGAGCATGAGCTTGATGGGTGCAAAGTAGTAAAGAATGAGATTCAAGACCTCTTCTCTGCTGCCAGGCATCAGACTTTACAAGAGGCACCAGACTCAGGAATGTCAGATGCCTGTCTAAATAATTGACAACTACAAGGTGGTGAGGGCAAAAGTCATTCCCATCTAGACTATATTTAAAAATGCTACCTTGAGCAGACTTCATATTCTGGGAAACTTGTCTGAGATTCACTTTAAAAGCCCTGCTATGTATTTCCAAGTTCAGACATCAGCTCCAGTACATTTCTAAATGAGAAATTTACTGAGCCAGTTACTGCAAAAATGCTATCTATAACAAGAGTTACATTGTACTGATGAAAACAAAATATCCTATGTAATATTACAGCAAAGCTAGCTTAGAGACCATCCTCTGTCAGCTGGAAGTTTTAATTAGTTTCTTTTATGATCTGAGGTTGCACTTTGCTCTGAGACACATCAAGACCTAGATTAATTGTCGACCTAATGTTAAATTCCATTCTATGCATAGTCAGAAGGAAGAAGACTACTATCCAAAGGGTCTTATGGTTGTATGCCAAAACTCTAAGTGGGCACCAAGCTCAAGAGTGAAATTCTTCGCTGCATGAGTATGCCTTGTTTCTGCCAAAGTCAGTGGGAGCTGCATACCTACAATGCAAGGCAGAGAGTTTAACAAAGAAACAAAGATGGATCTCTGCAGTGAAATCTTTGTAGGACTGTGTTCTTTATGAGTATTGTTTGTTTTTATTATAAGCCTGCGAAGCTGCAGGATATTGAGAAAATAATGTGAAACTAGATAATGGATGAAGTCCTGGTTCCACTAAAGTCATTGGGAAAATTCCTATTGACTTCCCCAGGGTCATCTTCCATCTACAGAACGGTCCCTCATGTATCCTTTCTTGGTGACACCCAAATAAAATGTGCTTTGATAACAAATCAAAACATGTGTTTTTGTTTGTTTGTTTTTCTTTAAGTTACCAGCTCTTTCAACTCAGCGTGGTAGCTGAAATACAAGCTGTGCTCTTCTCTGCATCTTCTATTATTACCTGTCATAAAGAATCCACAATTAGGGTTTAGCTGGCAATTTCATTGCTAATACACAAGGCAGATGAAAATCCAGATTTTTCTTCCTAAACTGTTTTAGCTGTATGTTGCCGATACAGTAGTTGTATTGTGTTGGTGTTGGAATAGTAAGCAAATAGATAACTCCATTCACACTGGCAGATTAGAAGACCAATGAAATCAGTGGGATGGGCTCCCACCTAGTAGAAAATGAATATACTCCACAATGTTGCTATCATTTAATTTCTACAATCTTGTAGAAGGTTTTACTGCAGCAGCTATTCTAGTGTACATGATCTCTGTGGAGTTTTTCAAGTGACTTCAGTTATAGTAGAACCAAACCTGTAATACTTAAGGCCAGCACCTGCAGACACATACAAGAAGAAGCTGGTATTTTAAAATATTTTTTTCAAGCAAGTGGTATTTTGAAGAACCCAAAGTAGAAGAGAAATATGTATAGATATTGACATTTCTACTGTATCAGTTAGCTGTTGAGAGACTTCTCTTTCATCTGCTGAAGAGTGACAAATAGTTAATGAGAGATGTTGAGTAGGGAACAACTAGGGAACAACATTCTGAGTATAAAGAGAAACTATTTTTCTTTTGTAGGTTGACTAGCACAGCAGGAAATGACCTGCACCTCACTTCTCAGGAGTTTAATCTAGGCAATTTCTTTATACATGGAAAACATTAGTTTTCAAGTTCCATAGAGGGTAGACCTACACCTTCAGCCCTGTAGGTAGTGAAGAAGAGTGGTATAACTCATGGAGGATGTCAGAAATTTGAATGTTCTTCTTGTGAGAAATACTTTCAACTTGATTTCTATCCTGTTGGAACAAAGTCAAATTCAAATGTTTCCATTTGCTACAGATTATCAACATCAAGTTAATAGGTATTATTATACATAGAATAATTTAACATCAATCCACAAAAAATAGAAAGCAAAATTAACAAGAGGGAATAACGGAAATATTGCGCTTTTTAAATTAAAAATGTTTTTGAAATCAAGTCATTTTCATGTGTTCTCTTAAAATAGTTTGACCCAATCTATTTATAGATATTGTTTGATATTGTTTTGTTTTTTTTTTTTGTATTACTGCTCAAATAATTGCAAATTGTGATTCATGCTTATACAGCAACACAAAGGACAGAAGCCACAGACATCTATTAAAATAGCCTGTGTCAGAGATTATGCTGTTTTTACTTCATCCTGAGGCATTTTCCTGAGATCTCTTTGAATCTGTTTAATTTGAAGAAATGTTGTTCTGAAGTTAAAATACACTGAATAATAGTTGGTTGTTTTGGAAACTGAATAACAAGCAATAATGTAAACATTTTTTGTCAAGTTACTAATTGTTTTGTTTATTTACATTAAGAAAACAGTATGCCTACAGGCATGTTATGAATTCTAAAGATTATACAGAATTTGCTCTGCCCAGCAGCAAAGATTTTAAATAATAATAATAATAAAATAAATAAAAAACTACTGTAGTTAATGTGAGTTTATTTTCACTTACTTTTGTAAGTGAAAAGCAAAAAAGCTGAAACCAAGATCATTCATTTATTTCGAAACAAGAAAAGGCTCATTTAGTGTCTCTTTAGTAAATTGGAGCCCTTTATTCTGCTTGAAATGAGAGTGGGGGTCAGGGACATAGCCTGTCCTCAAGAGCCAGGATGGTCACCATGAACCATCTCACAAGGAAACCTTGCTTGGATTCAATAAACAGTTGGGGACCTTCATTTTAATGAGGGTACTGTCTTGATGACAGGCTCTGGGCCGAAGCATCATCGTATCTGTTTCATAAAGACAGAATACTATGTCTTGAACTGGCACTACAGAAAATCCTACTGATTCAGACCTGTATATATATTTACTGCCTTCTATGCAGTAAACTGCAAACTGCAGTAGAGTAGGCACAGCAATGACAATTAACAAGAACTAGTCTCTGAGAAGGGCATGCTCTAAATTGGGGGGGCGGGGGGGAAGAGAAAAAAAGGGGGGGGGGAAGGAGGAAAACACAAGGATTATTTCTACTTTATAAATGGGAAATTGAATGCAAAAATAATCATCTTGTGAGCTGGTTCACTTGGTTTCAATGTATATATATACCTGAAGGGAGGGTGCAAAGAAGATGGAGCCAGGCTCTTTGGAGCCAGGCTCTTTTCAGCGGTGCCGTGTCAGGACATGAAGCAAGGGGCACAAACTGGAGTAAAAGAGGTTCCATCTAAACATCAGAAAGCACTTCTTTACTGCGCAGGTAATGGAGCACTGAAACAGGTTGTCCAGAGGCGTTGTCTGGAGATGTTGTAAACTTAGTCCTGGGCAACCTGCTCTATGTGTCCATGCTTAAGCAGGGGCATTGGACGAGGTGACCTCTAGAGGTTGGAAACCTGAACCATTCTGTGATTCTCATAAGCAAACCTGGAAACCTAACCTGCCACTTCTTGACCTCAATCCAATGGCACAGGAAGCCTCTTACTCTGTGCCTCTGAGCTTAAATTATTTGTGGAATAGCTTATTCACTCATTTTAATGTTGTTTTCAGGGGAAAATAGCTTCTTCTTAATAGACTGAGTAACTTAATGAGAAGCACAAATTCCATTTCATATATATACTTAGATGTTTCTATGTTGCTCTGGAAATGCAGGGGTTATACATGAGCATATGGTGTAGAAACAAATTTTTTTCCACAAAAAGTGGTCCTTTTCCTTTACATCTTTTATATCCACTGATGTCAGTCTAATTTCAGTTGCATATTCCTTATAAATAGTAATATAAGGGAATACAAAGTACATCCAGATGGGTCTTCATTTAACTTTAAATGTGATTATGAATTTGGCTTAGTAAATTCATGGTGTATTTCACTAGACTTACGGGTTTTACTCTGGTGAATATTTTCTGATTTTTTTTTCCAAGTTCTCTTGCCCTGTTTTCTTCTTTATCAATTTTACATAGATAGAGCCATATACAAATAGCTTATCCGACTTTACATGCTAGGAAGATTTTAGAAAAGGCTTTGTTTCAATTCGAAGCAATTAAGAATATCTTTTGTTTGACATATATGTGGCTAAGTGGGGCAATAACCTTCTTCCCTGTAAGTGGAAATATTCTTCTAATTTAGTAACCAGAATGATGAACATTAAATATTTTAAAGCAATGATAAAGCAGATATAACATAAAAAGACAGTCTCCTGTAAACAACGATGTGTTTTTTCTATAGTCTTCAAATTCTGTATCTTGTTTTGTAATCTATATCTACAGTGAGGGCAACCATAAACATAGTACGAATGGCAAGACCATGTATCAGGGACAATGGTTTTCTGTGAGGTAATACAGCTCTGAGAAACAGCTGAGGAATAAAAAGGTGTATGTCATGTGGTAGGCAAAGTTAAAAGTCATAATTATTCTGTAGATAAAACAAGGGTTTGGAAAGCTTTTATTCATATATATTCCCAGAGATTATCTTCTTGGGTGATATTCATTGGTTCAGCTCCACCAGATTTAAAATAGATTAATATACTCAATACTTAATTTTAAGTCTGTTTAAGTCTGTACATGACAGCAATATATTTGTTTGATCTACATTGAATTAGATTTGAACACATTAGCTATGAACTAATTAAAATACACTCATTTCAGTGATGTGTCTTCTGTTCTTTACAATTTCCAAATACCATAGAATAAACAGAAATCTATGTGTTTATCTCAAGAGTGTTATTGAAGGGAGATGAGGTACTATGATCATTGGTAAATATTTTTAAGTGGCCCCTCTTTTATTCACTTTTTTTTTGTGTGTGTGTAAAAGTATCTATTTCTAAAATGTTAGCATTTTTCATGTAGGCATCTGTGAAACCATTTGTATTATATCTTAATTTCATTTAAAATAAATTTAAAGCATCTTATTTAAAGAAAATGTGTACATTTAGCATTTTATTTTTAATAGGAAAATACTGATTTGTGGATATTTACTTTAGATTAGCAATTCAATTTTCATACAAATGTACATTAGCAGTTATTTCTAATACACTTGTGTCTATTACAAAAAGCTCATATTGAATGTACTGAAAGGGAAACAACCTGAAATGAGTGGTATGTCATAAAAAGAGTTTCCACATTTTCATTAATGGTAGTGTTAAAATAGTCAAAAGATGAAAAGCACAGTCAATCACTTCTGGGGGTATTGTTTAAACTGAGACAATTTGGAAGTACAGTGAGGGAAATTATGTTTTTGTGAGAAACAGTCAGTTCAAACCCAGTGAAACAAGAAACACAAAAAGCAAATGGGAAGAAAGTCTTCTGGAGAAGGCTAAGAGTGTTTTGCACAAATCAGTGTGCTCTTCTTCCCCTACCAAAGGTGTGATGAAAACATTCTCTCTCTCCAAGCAGCCCGGTCCCAGTTCTGAAAGAAAATATTATTTCCATGAAGGGAACCCATCAAAGTTTCCATCAGAGGCCACAGCACTCATAGAAACATTTTAAAGAAGGCAAGGGACGTTCTAGGAAGGTTCTTAAATATCTTAACAGTATTATTGTTTTAAGATACTTTTGTTTTCTCTCTACACAAAAAGTTCTGTGGTCCCCACCTCTGGGGTCCTCAGCACAAGAGAAACATGCACCTGTTGGAGTGAGTTCAGAGGAGGGCCATGAAGATCATCAGAAGGCTGGAGCACCTCTCCTATGAAGAGCGGTTGAGAGAGTTAGAGTTGTTCAGCCTGGAGAAGAGAAGGCTATGGGGAGACCTTATAGTGGCCTTCTAGTACCCAAAGGAGGCTACAGGAAAGCTGAGGAGAGACTCTTTTTCAGAGATTGTAGGGATAGGACAAGGTGTAATGGTTTTAAACTAGAAGAGGATAGATTTAGATTAGATATTAGGAAGAAATTCTTTACTCAGAGGGTGGTGAGGCACTGGAACAGGTTGCCCACAGAAGCTGTGGATGCCCCATCCCTGGAAGTGTTCAAGACCAGGTTGGTTGGGGCTTTGAGAAACCAGGTCAAGTGGGAGGTTTCCCTGCCCATAGCAGGGGGGGTGGAACTAGATGGTCTTTATAGTCCCTTCCAACCCAAACCATTCTCTGATTCTGTGAAAAATTAAATACCTCAAAAATACCCATGCATTAATATGCATTTTTTAAAGTAATTTGGTGTAATTATCATACTGAGATACAACATACAATATCAAAAAATGTATCAGGAACACATGTTGGGGAATGAATTCTGAGTCAGAAACAAAAACCCAGCTCTGCGATTGCCTTTTCAAGACAGAAAGCACTAAATGAAAGTGAAAATAATATTGCAGTATGACTGGTATTACAATGTTAATGTATTACAGAATCAGTCTTTACAATTAGAAAGTACTCAAGAAAGAAAATACTGCTAGTTGGGAAGGTATGTGATTTTTTTTTTCCTCAACTACAGTAATTGGTGCCAGATGGATGCAATTTTAAGATCATTATTTGTAATCCTTCCTGTGCCCTCAGTATTTTGTCTTGAAACAATTGCAATTAAGATGTTTTTTAGCACTTCTTGCTGAGCTGCATTCTTTTCTTGCTCACCCAGGTTAAAATGCTACTAAATTAATCTTTGTACAATTTAGCTAAGGAATACAGCTCTTCCTTTGTTGACGTGTAGCTATTTTTAACATTAATTAGAAAGAGTCAGAAAGCTGATTAAGAATACAGTATGATTGCACAGATCATTCACACTCACATGGAAACCTTGGTGCATCTTGTTCCGTTACCTGCAGGTGCCAATTCATCTCTTACCTGTGTAAGTAGAGATCTCCTTGCTCAAAGATCAGTAATACACAAGTGATGGGAGATTTTGATGATGCAACCTTGATTCTTTGTCAGATGTGTGTGAACTGATTTGACTGAAATGTTTGGCAGCCAAATGCATGAAGGACCAACCAGCAGTCCAGAGGACTCAAGTTGTGTCTCTAGCAATGAGTGTCTCAGATATCATAGAATCATAGAATCATGGAAGATACTGACCAGGAAGGGATCTGCACAGGACCACACAAAAACCAAAACTTATGTCTGAGAGTGTTGTCCAAATGCTTTTTGGATTCCAGCAGGCCTCATTTGATGACCATTTCCCTGGGGGTCCTGTTCCACTATCTGACCACCCTCTGAGTGCAGAACCTTTCCCTAACACCCAGCCTGACCCTCCCCTGTCCCAGCTCCATGCCATTCCCTCGAGTCCTGTTACTGTCCCCAGAGAGCAGAGCTCAGCGCCTGCCCCTCCACTCCTCTCATGAGGGAGCTGCAGGCCGCTGTGAGGCCTCCCATCAGCCTGCTCTGCTCTGGGCTGAACAAACCAAGGGACTTCAGACACTCCACATATGTCTTGCCCTCTAGACCCTCCATCATATTTGTAACCCTCCTTTGGGATCTCTCTGGTATTTTTATGTCCTTCTTATATTGTGGTGCCCCAAACTGCACACAGTACTTGAGGTGAGGTCACACCAGTGCAGAGCAGAGCAGGACAATCTCTTCCCTCGACCGGCTAGCCATGCCATGCCTGATGCAACCCTCCTGGCTGCCAGGGCATGCAGTTGACTCATATTCAACATGCCATGAACCAAAGCCCACAGATCCCTTTCTGTGGGGATGCTTTACAACCTCTCTTTCCCCAGTCTGTACATATATCTAGGGTTGTCCTGTCCCAGGTGCAGAATACAGAGCTTGCTTTTGTTAAATTTCATGAGGTTGGTCATTGCCCAGCCCTTTAACTTGTCAAAACCTCTCTGCAAGGCCTCTCTACCCTCAAGGGAATCAACAGCTCCTCCTAATTAAGTATCATCCACCTTATTATATGCTTGTTTTTTATGATCTGGAAAGCCAAAATTCTAATTCACAATATTACATTTATCACATATATTCTTATAAAGCCCAGATGTGATCTTATTAGGGAAAAAAAAAAAAAAAAAGCCAAGGTGTCTTTGGACTCCTTCCACTGCTAACATCAGACACATTTGCATAAACTCCCTAATCCTACAACAGTGATGTAACTGGAAAACATTCCCAGCCAGACAGCAGATCTAGCTGTTGCTGGTAAAAAAAATCCTCATTATAGAGAAATTATTAATGAAAAATGGTTTCAGTTTTATAGATGGATATAGCAAGAGTTTAGTTTAGCAAGGTACTCTTTGTTGTTTCAGCTGTAAAAGTTATTTGCATATGCTGAACCATTAAGAACCATTATACAGTTATGCCCATTTCAACTTATATGTTGTTCAGTAGAAAGATTTCTTTCAACTAGACAAGGAATTGGATCAGATCTATAGCTCTTAAATAAAAACAAATGTTACAGAATCTAACAATATGCTGGGTGTAGTCCAAGAAAAACTATGATTTCCAGGCATGCTTACAAATCACTCTTTCAACTCAGTGACCTCTGAGTTTACCATTTTTGACTCCTCTTTCACTTTCTCCATACAGTGTTTCCTATAAAAATGATTATTACAGTTTGGCAGAAAAACGGGGTTGATGTAGGCATGTACGGTTGAAGGAAAACTTCTTTGTTAACTGGTTATTCCTATTTTTGCCTAACCTTGAAAGAATGGGAATTAGTTTAGTCCCTAAATACTTTCATTTTTAATTTGGATTTTATATATTTTTTCCTATACTCTACCTTGGGCACAAAAATTTAATGACTGTTTTGTAAAAGCATAATGCAAGAAAAGAAAATCCAGTTCCAAATCTCCTCAAGTAACAGCCCAGATCCCACATGCTGAATTACTTTGTTTGACACAATTTATCTTATCAGTGGAAAAAAATTACTCAGTGGGAGACAGATTCTGATGTAATTAAAAAAGTAGGCAAAGGGGAAATAACACTCTCCTTATTCATCTGCAAAACCATCCGAACAGGCTTCAGGTTAATGTTGTTAACAGGGCTCTTCCCAGCTGTTATCTCCTTCATGACTCATCCAAAGAAAATGAGCAGGCAAAGGCTGGAGCCTGGACTTGGACTTTTTCTACAGTATATCAGATGCCAAAAATGGGAGCAGATACCGGGCCTGAGGTCCTCAAGTGCTACTTTCTGTGTTGGCAATAATCCTAGTTACTGCAGCAGCATAAGTCCCTGTTGTGCATTTATTATACAGTCTTTCAGGGCACTTAACATGTGCAGGTTTGTTCTAGCCCTCATTCAGGCCATGCTCCCATTTAAGCAAATATGAGCTTTGTCAATATACATTATGGAGGCTGTTATTCTGATTTTTCAAAGCTTTTGAGTGCATATTTAGTTATACATGTATTAGGCTTATCCTCATTCAGGAAAGTGTTATTCATAAGGAGAATTTTGAACACACAGTAGAGTGCTGAATTGTATTAGGGCTGATATTAGTAAGACACCTTCTAACCTTTATGACTTGAATGCACTGCAGGATTCTAAAAAATGATGGCAAATGCATAATGTACTGATATTCTAGTTGGACACTCACTCCATGGCACTTTAGCTTTGAGAATGCTTTGTTACTGTAAGAAAATATCTTCACGGCATTCAGATTGAAAGAGTTTAATTAAATCTCATTTTAATGGACTTCCGTGGGACATGAAACTTACCCCACAAAGTGAAGGCTAGAGACTGAAAAATGGCAGAATGTCAGATGGGTTATGTAAGTCAAGCAATTCAAAGAGCACTTTAATTTACTATCCTGCAGAGACTGTTTATACATTCTGTTTATACAGCAAGACAGTAATGATGTTATCTCACTTCTGCTTTGTTTTGAACATCCAAGGTTAATGTATTAAAAAAAAAAAAAAAAAGAAGAAGAAAAAAAAGGTGACTAAGTCAGGATTTTTCCCGGACGTTACATGGAATGAATTATTTGGGATAAAGATTTGTGTTCCTTTTTTTTTTTTCTTTTCTTTTCTTTTCTTTTTCAGATCAGCATGCTTGCTGTTCATCCCAACCAGTAGAACAAATTGGTGGAGACTTTTAGCAAGCGGAGACAACATAAATGTCATTTGGAAGCTGCTCGTTCACAGAGGTCAAGATGAAAATGAGATGCATTCAGAAAATGTCAGTGAAATTCTTGTGGCATAGCTGGTGCTAGAAACTGTATCTGGTAACTTTTGTATGCTCACAGTTAGTATGGTAGTGTGTTACATAAGGTGCAATAACTTCAAGACTGTAGGCAGATTTCAGAAATGATCTGAACAAAATGCTCATTCCATCTGCAGGTTTAATGAATACTGGTTCAAGTATGAGGCACTGCATGTCAATGGCTTTTTCTTTGCGGAGTTGTTATATGCACACTTTATACTTCTATAACACCTGTCCATAGTTTCACAGCTCCAGCAGTGAAGCAATGAGATGTACTATAGCATTATGGAATAAATTCTCTGATGATTCAAAATGAGATGGAGAAATTCAAAGTTCCTAAGTTACTGTCTTAGTTCAGATCATTTTCTGGGTGACCTTCTAGGCGAGGGTCCTAGATGATAGTTCCTTTCAAATGTAGATCCAGAGATAGTGTGAATATCCTCCTGTCCTGATTTTTTCAGAGCATTAACCTTAAGAGATGTTAAGATGCAGATTGTAATATACACATTAGATGGAGAGCATATGAAGAGTTAAATAAGGACTCATTCCTTCAGTATAAGACCCTGTTCCTGCCTCATCTTAAACATAATAGTTTAAGCCATCAGGTTGCTGGGTGGAACAGATTATTTGGTCAGACATATGTCAGATGAAACAGATGAATGGATCAACATAGATTTCTGTTCCTGGTGATACACAGATTAGGTTGTGCAAGGCAATCTTTGCCCCAAAACTTTTTAACTCACAAGCCCTTACATCAAAATGAAAAGTCATCAGCAAGGTTTTTCTCAGTTCTCTGTTCCATACTATTTGTTCTTTTCCCTTCATGTGGAAAGAACGGCATTATGTGCACCTTCTCTTCCTCTCACCTATTAGAAACATTCATGTAAAGGGTTTGTAGCAAGTCTGTGCATGCTTTCAAGGATAAGCAAGAGACAAGAAGAACCTGCAGTACTTCCAAACACTCTCATTTCTCCTTCATGCGCTATGGAACTGTCCCATCTTCTCTCTCTCACAGTCCCAGCCAACCAAAATAAACACCGATTCCTCCCAAACTGCTTCACTCCTATAAGCACTGCTGACACTTCACATCCCTGTCAGTCCCCAACAATCCCTCTCTGGCCTTCTTCTCACCCTTCTTCAACAAGATTTGCTGTCACCATCAGCAAATTGCATTTGCTATCACAAAAATAATGACGAAAGTGGGTGGAAAAATGTAACGCTTGCCTACACTGTTAAGAAGACTAGTATTGGCTTTGTTTTCCTTCATTCCTCACAGAAACAAACACAAGAGGTTCCATTAATGTTCTGGCTATTAGCATAAAACAACAGTTCAGTTCAGAATTAGAAGTGGCTGGCCTCCGGCCTTGTCAGTCTCCAACCCTTCTACTTCTGTACCCCAAAAGAAGATATGTTTAAACCTTTGTTCTCTCCATGGTAGAAATAATTTTTTCTCCATTCTTCTTTAATCTGGAATCCCATGATAATCCCATGGGAATATCATTTTTCCTTACATCTAGATCTTACTCAGCAGGGTACTACCCTAGGTGGATACTATCTCCAGAAACCATTCTCTTAACAGCTTAAATTACTTCCTCTTACTAAGCAGAGACAGCTCCTTTTCAAAGGAAACTGTGCTGACAGGCCACCACCAGAAAGTGGGTACAGTTGAACTCTCCTAGTAAAAAACCTATCCAACCTTTTATAGAAGGTAAATATATTAATAATAATCTGATAAATACATGATGACTTCATATACACAGTGTTGGACTATACAGTTCAAAACAGTTCCTAGAGCAACCAGTTTTCCATTCTGTCCCAGATTCCCAAGTGGGTCACATCTCCTTTAAGTGAATCAGAAGTGAAGGGTCTATAAAGCTCAGCTTCTGGGTTACCCAATATCATTAAATCTACTTTATATTCCCCAGATCTCTATGAAAGCCTGTTTAGCATGGTGCTACTACACCAAGAAATGGGTAGAATTTGTTTTACAAGTATTAAATTCATATTAATAACAGAGGAGTACTTGTTTAATCAGGCATTTCAGTGCTGTATATTATACTCATGAACAGAGCTGCTGGGAGAACATGGCTGTGCACCCAGGCTGTGCACCCAGGGGTCTTCGTTGGAGGGAATTATCTTCTGGGGAGCCACAAATTCACAGTTCCTGGGAAAACTTTAGTATTTTCTGATTAACATACTTTCTTGCTCTTTCCACAGAAACTATATTAATGTAACATCTATTTAACACGACATTGATGTTGGATGAAAGACACCGTCTCAGTTCAGCTACAGACTGTATGTACAATATTAGGCAAATCATTTTTAAGATTCTGTGACTCATAGTCTGGTATGTTACACAGGGGTAAACAATTTCACATGCATTCAATTACTCCTTTGAGCAGTAGCAGGAAAGTTAGAATTTGTGCAGAGTTTTGATCTCTCCTACTGAAGGAAGATCCTTCTGCCATCTAATTAAACTCAAAGAGAACAGGCATTCTCATAGCTGTAGACCACCGGGGGTAGTTAAGACTAAATCCAGGAAAAAGTAGTTTATACACACTTTTAACTTGGGTTACATAGGGGCTATACAATTTTCACTACCAAACCCAGACATGAAAACAGGTGAATTTTTCTAGCCAAATCAATGACTGACAATTCCTCTAATTTCTCTTGAATGAAAACATGTGACAAGTATTTTTAGAATATGCAATCAGACTTTTTTTTTGTCTGTGTGTTATAAGCCAATAACTTAATGACTTGATCCAAGGAAAAAAATTGTGACCTAACAACCTTAACAGCCACATAAGTGCCACAGATACTAGCTTGCCGGGGCTGAGCTACCCATTCAGCAGAAAGATTGTCTGGGTATTGAATTTTAAACAGACAAAATCAATGATGGTCCCTTCTTCTCTTCTCCTGATGGGTTTTGTTTCCCGTTTTAGACCAACAGTACTTGCTAATTTAAAGTATGAACAAGCTAAGGAGTAAAATGTATTAAGAGCTGATTTTGCACAAAAACAAGAGGAAATGTTCTAAAGGCTGTTTTGTACACATTTTTAAAGATAGGGTAGAATTGATAGAGCAGGTTTTATAATGAAATCAATGGCCATCTCTCTGTAGAACCCAAGGCAATGTATCACCCCAGACAACTGAAAGCCGTTAGAGTGCTGGTCTCCACTGCTTTCACTTCAGTCAAACTTATTTGAAGGGATGAAGGTGACAAATCAGTGTAAAGAGATGGAATATGCAAAGTCAGGGGAAAGAAGAAGGTGCCTGTGAAAAGAAGAGGATTTGCAAGCTGTCATCAAGGTTAACTATTTCCTAAAAGATGTCTTGGTAGCAGTCATTTAGTCAATGTCATTTATTCCAAGATAGATCAACCAATATTCCTTAGGACTAACTAGTAGTGAAAATCCATGAGGTAAATGAGTAATCCAGCTTCAAAAGACACTCACGTGTCTGTTTATTTGCTTAAGAGTGCTACCTTATACTTGCATGTTAGTAAAACCAATGTTTAGGGGGTGAGTACCTCCCCTCTTGGAACTGCACCAACTAAGCAGCCATGGGATGGCTATAGAGTTTCAGTTTTATTCACTATTTACCTAAGCTGAATTGAATTTAATAGCCTGAATTCTTATGTAATGCTATAGGCCCAGTTCATAATAAAGATCTTTATAGTATTGGTTTAGAAAAACAAGAAATAACAGAATAAATAAGCTCAATCACTTTAATAAGGTGTATTCAGCTATGCAAACTATAACTCCATGTCATGCTCAAAAGTGATACATAAAGCTGGTTGTTTGCAGTGGATGGAGAGCCTACAACCTTTTTAGGTTGTAGACCATCAGAGCCATATAAAAATCAAAAATAAAAAAATATTTGTACTCTGATTTCTATTTCTTTATTACTAACACTCTGTCATCCAATTGCCATCCCACTGTGTGACTAGAATTTTTTGTCATGAACCATTTTTAAAGCCTCCTATGATAAAAAGAAGTGGAAAAAAATCCTTCAGAGAAGTGAAGAAGAATAAGATTGATGACATTTGTTCATGAATCCAACAGTTTAAATTAAAAGATCCAAAGTCCTCATGATTATAGTTAATTGCACTTTGGAGATGGCACTTCAGTATTTACCTTTTGCAGTTGTAATGAAAACTTGCTTTCACATTGAAAGATATATTTTATTTTATTTTGTTATTTCATCATTATCTTTTTGTTATGGGAAACAAAAATATAGGAAACCTTTTAAATCAGCCAGTTGAGACAGTAAGCAGTTAAATAACCCTGGGAAAGAGTGCCTTAATGCTGCAAAGATGTAAGTATGTGCTAAAACGTATGCGTGAATAGTCCCATGTGTAAAGTTAATTGCCTAGATCAGCACATAATGATGATGCAGCACCATAGTACAAATAAACTAAAGGGATTACATGGACAAAGACTGTATCTTTTAATTTAAAAAATATAATGATTAGAATACTACATTTCCTTCCTGCCTTTATTTGAAAGGGTGCAAAACAGAGATAACTCATGCAGCTCCTCCTGGGCAGTCTTATTAACTCTGACTGAGGTCTTGCTTAGCTCTTCACCTCTCTGCAGTCTGCAGATTAGAAAGCAAGCACCTAGAGCACTTCCTCTCCTGTCATTGGACTCCAGTTTTATATCCCAGTTGTAATAATTGTCGCTTGAAGTGATCTCCATCTAGGACACACTTTTCACAAGGTCTCTATCCCCCTCATCTTTCTGACAGCTTATTATGACTGAAGTGGAAATGTTACATAAACCAAGTTGTTTATGGAAATCTTATTTCTGTCACATGAGTTCTATCCTGATATGACAGACACTCTATCTGGCTGCAAGTATTAAATATATTCATTATATCTGTCATTATGCAATTCCCCTCTTATCACCACTGGTTTTTATAGTCCTGATAAAATATACTCTGAGCAGTAAAACCATTGCACCTTAGCACACTTTAACATTCATAACAATCTGACATAATAAGGATACTGTCATTGCAGAAACACCTTCCTACACCCATGTGGGTACTTGAAAATCTGTGCTTTCTCCATCCTCCCACATAAATATAGTAGCTTAGGAACTTTTATGCTGTGCCTTGATTTTTAATGATAAGAGATGTCAGGTACCATTTAAAACATAAGAGATGAAAAGGGGACAATACAGCTTTAACTATAAAGCTGGATTGCTTGATAAGCATGGACTGTGTGTACAGATGTAGTCACCTGTTCTGCTTCTGTGAACTGGGAAAAGTGTGAGAAAATATGAAATAGTTAAAGTTTAAAACTAGAAAACATGGAAAATCTTATCTTAGGACCCCTTTCTTTCCCTCTTAGATACAAATAGAACACAGCTGAGGGTGACTTTGAACACAGCCTATCTGCACTCATGGCAATTAAGTATGCAAGATTTCTATAAATGAGGTCTAAACTCTGGCCTGTATTGGTGAATCTGACCTTCTCAAGTGTGTATAATATACATGTATTGCATATTCTCCTGCACATTGGTGTTCTATCCCCTCTCATGACGGTGATTCAATGGATGTATTTTCAAAACACAAGACACAGGTTTTAGAGTCCAAAGAATGAAGTCCAGTCACAGCTCTGATATTTTATGCTCTAGCCTCCAGACTGTACCATCAAAGTACTGGATATGTCTAGACTACCCTTCTGGATTCTGACGCTTGGATGTAGGATTTCCATACAAGTTAAGTATTTCAGATTTTTGCATACAGGGAATAACTCTCTAGAGAATAAAGAAAAAGTTGGTATGCGAATAGAGAAAATTTGGTAAATCCTGCATGATGTTGGTGCTTTGGGGACAGAATTGTTTAAGCAGCACTTTTGCCCTGTTAAGGCTAACAGTTTGCAGGTTGGTTATCAATATTTAGGAGAGCCAAGGTTCCAGAATCACTGTAATGTGTTCCCATGTTGTGCAGCACATCTGGGTTTTAAAACAGCAGAGTGGCAAAGCATTCCCTGAACCCGAGCAGCAGAAATAAAGATTGATACCAAGGAATCCAGGATGGCTCAAGAAGTGGCTCAGGATCTCTTGCTGCATTTTGCTTTGCTGGTCATTTGCATTAGGACCGACACAGTTCTGGCCGTTGTCAGAGTCACAGGACTGGCTACAGATGTTGCCTAATTTGGCAGCAGTGCTTTGGAAGAGAACCGAGAGTTTTGCAGGGCTAAGACCTGCCAGCCTCCAGCCCTTGTGCTAATACAAAGGGAAGATAGACCTCCTCTGTATCCTGACAGCAGAGCCTGGGAGGAGGGAGGCCTGTGCACACCCCATGGAGGGGGCTTACTTTTTAGGGACACGCTGCCTGGGGCCACCCCGCTTCCCACCGCAGCCCAGTGGGCTCGGGGCGGAGGAGGTGTGCGGGGTGCCGGGGGCAGGACGGGAGGCAGGTGCCGTGCCTTGTGGCACTGGGGCGGGGCTGCCGTAGCGCCTCGCCCGTACATTGGGTCCATATTCATACATAAATATCGCCGGGGTGGGCACCCACACCCCTCAACCCGGGAAAAGGGAGGAGGGGGAGGAGGGGGGGAGGTTAAAAAAAAAAAAAAAGGGAATAAAAAAAAAAATCCCAGTGAGGTCATTTCAATGAGAGCGCAGGAGGCGATGAGCCAAGGTCGACTCTTCTGGAGGAGGCGCAGCCCCTGAGCGGCGCGGTGCTGCGTACCGCCGCGCTGCCCAGCCGGCCGCCGGCGGCGCCCTGTCCCCGTGCCCGCCGCCGGCCCGGCACCTTGGAGAGCTCCGCGCCGCCGCCGGGCTCGTTCCTGAGCTCGTTGCCGGGCTCGCTGCGCGTTGCTGCGCGGGGCCGGGGCTGCCCCGCCGCCCCTCGGCATCCCCCGGCGGCCGCGGATGCGCCGCTCCGCCCCCGCTGCCGGCGAAGGAAGAAAAGTTTGGGGGGCGACTTTAGGGCCGCCGGAGCGGCGGAGGAGAAGGAGGATGCGCGGTTTCGCCGGCTGATCGCGAAGGAAGGATGACCGAGGGAGGATGTGCACCAGCAGCCAGATCATCGGGAGCCTCCTGGTGCTCTCCGTGCTGGAGATAGGGTTAGGGGTGTCCAGCGTGGCCGTGGGGGCGGTCAGTTTCAGCCTGGTCCTCACAGAGCATAAACCTCAGCTGGGAGACTCTTCTCCGGTATGGAGCGGGGTGTGTGTACGTTAGCCATTTCACTCTCTCTTTAACTCTTTACGGTGATGATCAGACCGTGCGAACGCACCCTCCCCTCCCTCCCTTCCCCTGCCTTCCCCTCCGCGTGTGCATGCTGCGCCGGGAGCCGCGCCGGGTCCATCGCCGATGTGCATGGGGAAGAGTCTGCATGCTCGTGGGGCTGGGGGGAGAGCCGGGTGTGTGTGTCGGGATAGGGGGGACACCCTTCTTGCTCGCTTTTTACCTTGTTTTGATTTTGCTGTAAACGATTGAACTTTCCGTGAACCCCTTCTCACACCTGGGGAAGCCCGATGCCTCGAATGCTTCCAGCATTAAGGAGCCTGGGCCATAGCTTGTAATCTTTCAGTCGACTAGGAGCTCTGTTTTTAAAAAAGAACAGCCCTGTCCCTTATGACTAGACTGTCAAAAGGTGTTTTAAAATAATGAATGTCAAGGCTTTGTCAGCTGAGCTCTGAGCCTTTGGAGGAAAAAAGCAAAAGAGAAAATGGGCAAGAAAATGAAAGAAATGTTCTAATGATCTGGGCATCCTGAGCTTCTAGCAAAATGAATAATAATAATAAAAATAAAATAATAAAAAAAACAACACCAATAATGGGTTAATAGAAGGAACAGGTTCATAACACAGCAGAAGCATGTCCATATCAGTGAGCATTTCTCACTTCTCAAAAACCTTTATTTTTTTCAGTTTGAGATAAACATGTTTCTAGGAAGCATTTTCCTCCAAATGGTTATTTATATTTATGAAACAAAGAGTAGGAAAAATCGAATATTCAACCTAAACATGAGTGGGCATTTTTGAACTCCAAAGCTGTTTTGGCCAGCTTGGATCGAACAGCAATATTTCTAAAAGCATTGTTTGTATTGCTTGAGATAAGATGTTAATGCAACAAACTCATGGTTATTCATCAGCATAACTCCTGTAATTTACAGATTCATTCTGACAAAGTGCTTCATGTAATATTCTCACTGCCAATAGTTATTAATTATTGACAACAGTCATAAATATCTGTAGCAGTACATAAACACATGATTCTGCACTGCAGAACAGGTAGGCGAGATAGGAGAATGAAGACACGATAATATAGGACACTGGCCAGCAGATAATGTTGTTATCAAAATCAGTTCAAAGGAGGTTTCTGATCATTGCTGATGAAGAAAAAAGATTACTTTAAAACATGTGTCTATCCGAGGATTTAATGACAGAGGGTAATATCCTGGGCTTCAGTGAAGTCAGAGAATCCTGACCAGTCAGTGCGATCTGATTTTTATGCAGTGATTGCATTTTGTGACAATGCAATCACAGCTGATCCCATTTCATGACGATGCACATTTCCTGCACAACTGCTTCATTCTTTTTTATGGTTTCTGTTACCTCACATAGTTTATGCTAGTCACAGATTAAGATCCTATTACATTAGATGTTGGTTTCAAGGACTTTACAAGCAAAGCAAGAGACAGATGCAGGATTAAAGGAGATAAAGAAACAGCAAAGCAAAATTGATTGGTGTAACAGGTGGTTGCATTAACACACCAGCAGTCTGGCTGATTTCGAGCTGTCTGTAGGTAGAGTTTTAGAGAGGAGTAAGACAGAGGACAATGAAGTGATTTTGCAGATGTTTATAGGAAATTCTCCCCATATGTGTGTGCAGAGTCATGGAAAGGAAACTGAAGGGACTTGTTTGAATGTGTAACAGGTGGGTGGAGGATGCCCACAGCCAGAGTCAGCAGAGGCAGGCATCAGCTGTTAGAAACTGAGCAAACAACAGCACACTGGGTAGGCAGAGAGAGGACACACAAAAACTGTACAGTGAAAGCACGTATCTTATTTTTCATGTAGTTGAGGAAATGAGAAATCAAAGCACTGCGCAGACTGGGGTGACACCATTATAAAGGTTTACTTACTTTGTGTTGAACTTTGATCAAATTCATCACCATTGTGCCATCCTTTTTGTACCACTCCAGCAGTTCAAACTGTCTGTAAGGTTGTGTTCTTCTGTCTAGAGAACTGGCAGTTAAGACAGGATAAGAAAAGGGCCACAGACCTACCTTTCTCCAGGGATGTTTAGGGCCATGAATAACTGTGTCCAAATTAAAATGATTGGAGAAAGATTTGTTTGCACAATCCTCAGAATTGTGATGCTGTGGAAATAGCATAATCCACCTTTCTGCCCACTGGATCCTACACTGAGCTCATGCTGGCTGTATTAAACAATATGTATGCACTATATGTATATATATATGTATGATATATCTGATATGTATATATATCAGATATATATCTGATTCACTTTCTTGAATCAAAGTTTCCCCTTGAGAAATAAACAATGAGGAAAAGAAAATAAAGGAATAACTGCTTCTTTGACATGTTAGGATGCAAAACACTGTAGTTAAGTTGAACAGTGTCATGTCTCCTCTAGTAATTTACTTGGAAAGATTCTAAAAACTTTTGACCCTATTTTACTCTTTACTTAAGTGGGTGGAACTCAGCAGAGGCCCAAGTTCGTAAGGAAATAGATGAAGATAGCATCACCATGGAAACCCTAACCTGGATTCCTAACATTTCGGAATCTTAAAATCATGCACATTCTATCTGCTATACTTGCCTTCCTACGATGGCTTCTATTTGATATGTTAGCTTTCTTTTTAAGAGTTTTCCTTGTTTTCCTTTTTTTTTTTTTTTCCATTTTCTCCTTTCAGCCAGATAATTTACTAGCATAACTAACTTTAAGGATGTGAATCCCACCCATGGGATTAGAGATACAAGTGAAGTTAAGCATGGGCTGAAGTGCTCTGATCATTGCATGCTCTGCATTATACATTAGCAAGCCAGGGAAAGTGGAGTAGACAACAGTGAAGAAATTGAAAGTCTAGAGAATGTCTACATCAAAAATGCATGGAAATGGGAAACATTTGTTCTTCTCATTGGATTTGAGCTAGATTAAGATGCTAAGATTTGTTTAAAAAGTAGCCAAAAGAAAACAGCTGAAGGTGAGAATGACTTCTTAAATTATCTAGAACATGTGGAGACAACTGACTGATTTCTTTTACATCATATGCCATCTTTTAAAAAATTTCCATGGCTACTAAGTTAAAAAATGATATATAACTCAAAAAAATCTTAAGATGGATGTGTTGTTGCTTTCTGGATTTTCTTTATGTTTTGTTATGATTGCATTGACATGATCTACTCCACAGACTATATTCAGTGTCTCCCAGATTTCTGTAACCAGAAACTGAGATATAGTTCTGAAATCTATTGTTCCAATTCAATTATGTGACGTACCATAGAAATGATCTAGCGCATGAGCGTGTTGAACCACTATCACCAACACAGCAGGAATGACAGCCATCCATTGGAAAGGCTTTTGTACAAAGAAAAAATCAGAACATAATCTTTCAAAACATATTCACTGATATTTTTTCAATGGCCACATACTTTCCCATTTATATTTGGAACATATTAGTCACTATGATTAGTGTCTATACATTTACACACACATATGTATATGGCTCTAGTTCTCATTTATTCTGCAGTGGTGAATAAACTATTGCTATAAACAAGACTCTCTCACAACAAGAAAGAAAGAGAATGAGACAAAAGCCACATCTTAGTCAAATATGCCATCTATTTTCACTTAGAAGAGAAATACCTGATGATTCACTTCTGGCTATGCCCCTCAAGAATGATAGTCTCTTCCCTTGTAAAGACAAATATCTAAATGTGTTTAACTGATGTGCATTCTCTGGAAGTTTATCTGTCTGTCTGTCTGTAGGGGCAGAGTTACTATTCCCATGATTTGTGACTGTAGCACTATGGAATTCT
Source organism: Anser cygnoides (assembly GCF_040182565.1). NCBI lineage: Eukaryota > Metazoa > Chordata > Aves > Anseriformes > Anatidae > Anser > Anser cygnoides. The sequence goes on along the minus strand of NC_089874.1, from coordinate 33,093,430 downwards.
TCCTGCCCATGAAAAATCAGCATTTATAGTTTGGCTACAGAAATATGCTCCAAGTTGTCACTTGAAATACTTGATTTCAATTACTTTTTTTTTTTTTTTAATACAGTGCTTGAAGGGAAATCTTAAGGTTCAGTCAGTAGGGAACTATCCCAGAGCAAGAGTATTATTTTGGACAGTTAAATCAATGTTGGTGGCCTAAAATTTTAAAACATTCATTTTTTTACATCTAGTTTTTACTGCTGCCAAGTTTCTTTTGGAAAAGAACAGTCAAACTATTTTTTCAAATGAACACACACAAAAAAAAAACACATTATTGTTCAGCATGCAGACAAAATGCAGATGTGATCCTACTTTATTTTAACATGTGCATTGAATTTTCATCAAACTGGCCATATTTCTGACTGGCTCCTGCTCCTAATGAAATTAATTTCAGCACTGTCAGTGAGCTCGGTAGAAACTGGAGAGCGTTCCGTACATATACACGAGGGAGGATGTACCAAGTGTGGCAGCTGCTTGCCTTGTGTGGAACCAGGACAATTCACTAGAGCTCAGGAGTCTTTCAGCAGGTTTTCTTTATCATTCAGACCTTCCAGAAGCACATGCCGTTCTTCAAGCTGGCCTGTTCAAGCAGACTTCTAGTGCCTGACTAGTGCCAGATTTAAGAGAATCTGCTGAATATAGATTGACTTAAGCATATGTTAAAATGTTTTGTTAAGACTCTAGTTCACCTATTGCAAATTATTCTTAATTTGTTAGTTTTCAAGAAGCAAGCAAGAAGCATGCTCTAAGTATTTAATACAAAATAGCATAATTAAACATTATTTACTGCTTTTTATTCTAAAGTAAATCCTAAACAAGTAAATAAATATTCTTCTTTTGTGCTGAGAAGTTGAGTGTTTTTCCAGATAGCCAGGGGTTTTGTGAATCACTAATGGCAGGTAGACATTCAGGTCCAGAGACCCACTTCTAAATTTCCACAAGTTCTTCTGAAAAGCACTTCCCATTTTTAAAGTGTCTTTGAAGGCCTAGAAACAGATGAAAGGAAACACTAATCCAACTCAGATTTGGAATAATTTCCCTTCCTCTATTTCATCAGATACATATGGATGACCTGGAATGCTGGAGGGCTCTATATACAATGGGTTTACTCTGAGTTTCTTTGTCATGAACAAAAACTGGCGATCAAATTGTCCTTACATTCAACAGGTTTTCTCTAACATTTTCATCAGTCTCTCCAGAAAGAGTTCCCATAGAGAGTTTTCATTTTCTCAAGGGAATTACACTACTACTTTTGCCTTTTTACCTCCTTAAAAAAAAAAAAAAAAAAGATTTCCTAGGTTTAATATACAGCATAAAAACAGTTCATTTTCTTCTGCATGATGGAAACCAACAAATCTTTGGCTCCCTGCAAATACAACTGAAACTGATTATTTTTATTTTTTTTTTCAGTACAATTAAGAAAGTCCTCTTTTTTTCCAGGAGAAAGTGAATGAAGCCAAGTCTTCTGTTTCAGCAAATATGAAATAGGGATGGATCCAAACCACAAAACTTGAATCTAAATTGAGATTTCAGCCTCCTTACCAAAATTTCTGGGTGTTTGGATCTGAGGTTTTGTTTCAAGACCGTATTTAATATAAAAAATTAAAGCAGGCTCAAAATAAACATTCTCCTTTTCTGGGAGGTCTTTGATTCTTTATTCCAAAGTTCAACAGGCCAAAAGAGAGATTTTCAAATGTGCATATTGAACAAAGGCAGGCACAGACACAGTGTGAATGGCAAAGGGTCCACAGGCAAATAGACACTAATGCATCACGTTGCAATCACACTCACAGTAACAGGAGGACTTTGACTCTGCTAGTTTCCTGGAAAATCTTCCTGGAAGGGGGACAAAGGCACTCACAGTCCACTGAGTTTCAAAAGCAGTCTAAGAGGCTTTTGTGCTTTGTAACATTTTTCTTTATATTTTTTTTTTAACCAATCATCCAAGAGAGATTCTGTTCCTCTCTATTATCAGATGATATATTCAGTTCCTGCCTCTCTGTGATAGTCTTGACATGAAATAACATGTATCATAGGAGGTATGACTATGTCTGCAACCAAAAGTTACCTCAGAAAAAAATAGGAATTGCTTGCAAATAGTGATCTATGTAGTTTTTTTTTTAAGTGAGATGTTGATCTTTTAGCTTCTTATGAATTTTCTGATGAATCATAATCACAAAAGAAAAAAAAATAAAAAATCTAACAGTGAAACATAGCTTCAACAAGTCCCTCTCTAACTTCTAGGGCATTTTGGAGGGCTTATTCATTTAGCTTATCCTTCATGAAATGTTCTAGCCTTATTCTCAGCATAAGTTGTGAACACTTGAACATTTGGTCTTCAATCTTCAGTGGTATATTTCTTTTCCACTCCTGATTTACTGTATTTAATGTAAGAGTGTTTGCCTTAATTTACTTCAGGTTTGATATAGTTAGAAAATTTTACTATAAAGAGTCCAAGAGATTAGTAAAAATCAATGGAGTATAACCAATGGTTATCCAAAAAGGAGTGATTCCTCAGCATGACAGTATTAGTTAGTCATGGGTAAAATGAAGCCAAAAGTAGCTCAACTGTTAAAAGTCAAGTTTAAATAGTAACAGTATATTGACATGATGAAGTCTTTCAAGATAGCCAAAAATAGACAGGGAGTGGCAAGACAGCAGAGCCCCTGATGGCTGTGTTCCAATTGGCAGTATTATAAAGAGAAGAACTCAAAATTAAAAGATAAACCAGAACCCAGGAAATTACTGGTACAAAAAGTGATTGTAGCTTCTCCTATCTACTTTTCACTACTGTTGGCCATAACTTTGGAACCCCAGAAACGTTATAGAAAATTACTATAGCACTACCAATAAATAAATAAATAAATAAATTCATTAAAATCCTGAGCCACTAGCTGATCTATCAAAAAGCAATGATCAGAGTCAATCACATAATGTCCCACTGACTTCACAGCCCTTCTAGAGGTCTGTATATTGAGAAGCCTGGATAAGGCAACTCTGCATGAGCAGTGTCCTCATGCCTCAAGTAATGCTAATATTCTCTTCATAAAGCATGTTTCCATTGTTTCCAGTGGATCAGAATTTTCTACAGCCTTAGAAGAGAGAGAGAAGCATTTTCAAAGCATGGCGTGAGGTTTAGTTTCCTAACACTGGTTCAAATTCATCCATTGGCTTTAATAGCAAAATGCCCGCTGTCATAAATAAATAACCATACAGTTTTTTGGACAAGCCTTTTCTGTGTGAGTGTGACACACTGGTATCTCAAACAAAAACAAATAATACTGACCCTTTGATACTGCCCAAATGTTTTTCTTCCAAGATTTTTAGGACCTTCATGAATAGTAGTGCATTCAGTTTTACAACTTTCTTGTCTTGTAGTCATATGAATTATAAAAATTTGGCATATCCTTTGCAAGCTCACAGAGAACAATGTGTAAGAACCAGGAAAATTCAATTTGTCTGAGGTCTCTGTTGAGTTATTTAACTACAGGGCACCTTATTTCCTGTGTGTGGAGAGAGAGAGAAAGAGAGAGAGAGAGTAGATATGCAGAGATGTACAGAAAACACAGACCCTGATGCAATAAAATATTACTCCAGGTAGTCCCTTCCAATACTTTAACGTCTATGGAGTAACAAGGTCACTCCTTACTCTATGGAAGTCAGTATCTTAGGTCTTGCAGATCAGCTTATTCACTATTCTTTGGCTTTCAACAGGAAAATATCCTTGGTAACATAAGCATTTGGCACTGTATAATGGTGATTTGGAAGATTGTATGTCCTGTCCTTGAAAAACAATAAAGAATAGTAGAACTGCCCACATGGGTGGGTTCTAATGCTAAGGGAACCTGTAATTTCCTTGTTGCTCCTTTGGTCATGTGCAAGACCAATATAACATGTTCATCACAGGCTGCCCTACTTTTACCTTCTGGATAGAATAGACTGTACAATGGAAATAGAAAGTCTTCTCCAATTGAAATCAATGATAAAAAATCAATCTATTTTAACAGGAGCAGAATTAGAGCATTTCTTTTTTTTTTTTTAAAAGTGAGTGACCTATTCTTTTAGTTCTGAAGGTAATTTATCAGAAACACATCTTTGGAAATGTACATTTTATTTTTAATCTAGTTAAGGTACACTTGTTACAAGTTGAAACTGCTTTTGATGGTATCTTCCAGATCCTTTACATAAACTTTCTATAACTCATAAGATTTTCTTTATACATTTTTTCCTTTTAATCCTATTCAATCACTATAGAGAGAAATGATATTATTAGTCTGCTTTATCAAGACTGACTGAATAAAACTTAATTACAGTGATGTTCTGAATAAATAATTTTTTTGAGGTTTCTGCATGAATGTTGAAAAATGGAAAGCACTGCGTATGAAAACCATGGCTTGACTTGAAGCCAATCCGCAAGGACAGAATTGGGAGTGAAATATTAAAACTTCACAGAAAGCTTGAGTAATAACATACAAAGCAGGTGTGATAGTTATTAGCTGAAATCTTCTCTACCTGTGGGAAAGGGGCAGAGGGAGCCCTTCTTGTTCATTTGATTTTATTATTATTATTCCAACTGGTGAGCTCTAGTAGCAATTACCAGCTGTGCAGTGCATGTCCTGAGCTATTCACTGCCATGACCCAGCCCTTTACATGATTAGATTGGTATTAAATTCACATCCCATGCTTAGTATAGAGGTAAATAATGTACAAAATGAAACTATATTAACTGTGGGGAACTGATTCAATGGCCTAACTCAGAGTAAAAATACATCTCAAGGCTTATGCCTAGCTACATGCATGAACAACTTTGGCTGAAGGGAGATAAACTATGTAGTAAAGCAGCTCCTCAACTGGGATACTGAAGTTGCAAAGTTCTGGTAAGCAAATGACGTACGTATGTAATATATCATAGGGACCCTGAAAGATACTGAGAAACTGCTTATTTTTTTTTCTCTTATGTAATAGCCAGGCCTGTTCTGTGACTTAATCCTAAATCAAGGTCAGCTAAAGCTTTTTACTAGAAACACCACCTCAGTGCAAAAAGGATGTGGAAAAATCCAGTTTTAAAACTACAAAATTATTTCCCAGTAGGGGTGTCGGGTTTTCAGCTTTACTGAAAATAAGTAGCATAGTTTTCTTAACAATGGAGTTTATGAGGTATTGAAGGAACTTTTTGACAGTATTGCAAACACCTGGAGAGGGCCTTATTGCTTGCATACAACTAGTGTAGTTCCTACCATGACTGCTCTCTCAGGGGCTGTTCAATGTTTCCCTCGTTGAACTTGTATGAGGAAATAGAGACATCAGAAAACATCTTTGACACAGGTCACTACAACACATTAAGTTTTATCCATAAGAGCTGGTATGGGGTTGTATGTTTTGTTTTGTTTTGTTTTTTAATCACTTTTTGCCTAATACTTGATGTCACAACTGTCAGATCAGTTTGTGAAAGGGAACTACATGAAAAAGGACAGATCACTTCACACTATCTCTTGCAGAGTGGGCTATCCAGACTCTGAAACAGTTTTTTTCCTGCATGTTCATTGTAGCCACATCAACAGATGTACATGGTATTTACATTTGCATCCACGGAGCTAACTAACCTGCATTCTTGCCTTGAGTTCCACTGTTTTGAGGACAACGGTCCATACACAATCCCTCAGTGGCTCCCACTGCAGGATCAGGGCATTAGGTAGGCTTGAAAGTAGATGAAGTAGGATTTGGATCACTGATTACTACTTTACTAAACTTATTTTCTAAGAAAATAAATTATAAAAAAAAAAAAGTATAAAGACATCTGGCACGATTGTTTTTTTCATATTTTGTTTACTCAAGCAGCTTAAAAGTAGGCCTGCTTTCTTTCTCTACTTTTTTTTTTCTATTTTTATGACTAATCATCCTCAGTCTGTCTTCCCAATCCAGTTTCTTCTTGTATAAGTTTATGGCTGAGTTATAACTTCCTGAGTCATAAGGTTTGTAATAAAAATGCTGACAACAACTATAACCATTGCCTAGTCTACTATTGTGGTCACCACTAAAGCAACACAACAGGATTTAAACTTGAGACCTTAACGATGAAATAATTGTTTGTTTGTTTTTCCTTTTCAGTTTCTGCTTTGTGGCATATGTGGAATATTGTGCGCCAAAAAAAAATCTGGACTTGTTGTAAGTTTTTCCAATACATTTATAACACATAAGTATTTGAAAGGCATACTTGTCTAAGTTGAACACTTTACTTAGGACATACTGTGTCCAAGTGTTTCTGCTAAAAAATCACTAAATATTGCAAGCCAGCAGTCCAAAGAAAACAATCAGCACTTTGCGTTCATCAAGCAACAAAAAGCAGTTCTGAAATGCCCTATTTAGGTCATGCCAATTTAAGCCATATATCCAAATTTATCTCTGTCTGGATGGAAAACCTCTTCACATAAATCGATGACAAGTCAAGAAAGAGATCCTCAGCAGTGGACTGTATCTTCTTTCCTTCAGGAAACCATTTCTTTAAAGTGTGGCATGACTGGGCTACCAACTCAGTGAGGTTGCTGACCAAGTTTGATTTTAGATATTGTTCACTGTTCATGGTTCTTTTTACAATCAGAATAATGAAAAAGACAGTTTTAAAATGATGATGGATATCTTCTGTTTCTTCTAAGAGCAAGAAGTATAGTCATTTTTCTGACTACAGCAAAATGGTGTGATTGCAACACAAATCACTGCAGAACTTTTGTCTTTATGGTAAAGACTTGATCTTATTGTAAGTTATAATGTCTGGCTTTAATTCTCGGTCAGCTTGGTTATCCTGCCATGTACAAATGTAAGCCATGTAAAATAAGTGTAAGTGTGAAGGGAATCAACATCTCTCTCTTATAATTATTTTTAAATATTAATGAGTTACCCTAAACCCTGTTACAATTATGGTCTCATTTCTTAAAGGATATAGACCATACTCCATTTCTAAAAGCTGTCTGTTCTGCTGGTCTCATGCAATAGTGACTTCCTAGTGGACTGCAGAATACAGAGTGAATGCCACTTCGCTGACAAAATTCTCATCTCAGCTGTGTACAGAAGTGGTCTATGAGGCTCCATAAATTGTTTCTACAACAGAAGCATATATACAAAACCATACTGAGTCACATCAAAGGTCCATCTAGATGAATGTCTGACAGATCAGCAGCATCTAGGGAAGTGAATAAGGCAATCATTTAGCAATAAGGTCTTTCAGCCTCATGTGATTTGTGGCTCAAGGACATCCTGAACCAGAGATGGCATCTTTGTGATTAAAGCGATGAGGTCTTTAAACATGTCTTGTTAATTGCAGCCTGTTTCACTTCCTCGTAAAGTTTCCAGAAACATTTTAACCACATTAAATATAATAATAATAATAATAATAAAAAGTAAGCAAAAAAAATGTAGTCCACACTGACCTTCTGTAAAGCTGCATAGATTTCTGGTTGTTTTTGTTGCTTCTTTGTCCAGCACACTCACCTTCAGCATGTTTGAAGACCCACAAAAGCTGTAGGAAGCCTCCAATCTGCTATCAGACTGAACAAACTAGAACTGAACAAGAGGCACAGTCGGTTGTTACACAAAGCAAGAGAAACTCACTGTAAATACATGAGGCATTCACTCCTGAGAATTAGTGAGAAACCGCCCAATAGAAAATTATGACACACTGTCATGTTGTTGTTTTGAATTAAATGCTGGAAATCAGAAGATTTGTCCTAGTAGTCCTTACATTGTCTAGTTTTTAACACAGGCAACTAATTCTACGTAACTTTATCTTACATGCAACATCAATCTTAACTCTTGGACACCAGAGGGTATTGTATTCCCTTGGAGTTCTGTGGGACCTGTGGGAGTTAAAAAATGAATGTCAGTGAAGTTCATTGCAATCTGTGATGCTGTCAAAGTACTGAGTTATGGTTAGTCTCATTTTTTATATGAATGAATCTGTCTCTGAGAAATGTTACTGTGACATAACCTCTCTTGTCTTTCCTGACAGATGATACTTTTTTCTGCCTGTTGCATCTGTGGACTAATCGGAGGAATTTTAAATTTTCAATTTCTTCGTGCTCTGACAAAGAAGTCATCTGCTCTCTATTCATTGCATCTTGCCTCCATGTCTCTTGCATGCATTGGAATTGGTGGTTGCACCCTTTCTTCATGGCTCACTTGTCGGCTAGCCAGCTATGAACAAAGGCGAATGTTCTCAGAAAGAGAACATTCATTGCATCACTCCCATGAAATGGCAGAAAAAGTGAGTTGTGTGTCTTTCTTATTTGTTCTGCTTCCCTTTAAAAAAAAGCTACTGTATGTCTTAATGTATACAACTGGCAATGGGTGTATTCAATTTTTAGTTATATATGAGAAAGAGTTTCTGGGAAATGAAACGCTGCCATTCTGTGTGAGCTTTATTGTATTGCGTTATATGGGGCTATTTTTAGGTACTGTATATTTGCAGTACATCCATTTCAATGAAGTACATCCATTTTCAACATAATTCCATTGTACAGCTATCAAGGGGTTTAGTTGCTAAATATAGCACTTCATAAATAATTGGAAACCTTATTAATATGGATTATCATGTATTATACTGTGAAAAAACACAGAATGCTTTCTGTAACAACATCATTGCATGCTTCCAGGATTTAATCAATTTCTTCCTCTCCCAAGTACTCAGCTTATAAAGTAGGTTATTTAAACACAAAAGCCACAGCTCGAAAACCTAGAAGACTAAACCTAAGCACCTAAGACATATTTAGGCATGTAAATGAAACCGGTCTGATCTGCAGCAGCACTGAGCATTTATTTCCTTTCTCTGTTAAAATGATGCTTACCATGGTGTCTCAGTCCATGCTTAGTGCTGAAACTTAAGATCTCAAAGTTAAGCACATAGGGACAATAAATAAATAAATAAATAAAATTATTGAAATCAGCTTCTTGGGAGATAGGGATGTGATTAATTTTCAAGGAGTAAAATATTTACTGACACCCTGTTCTTTACATTTTGGTTTAGCATCCAGTGTTTTTCATTTGAGAAATAACTAGAGAAGTGAACAAATGTCATGCAGACTGCCCATCTAAACTGCCATGTGCCAGTTTACATTACAGTTAAGTTCAATTACTGAGACCTCTGAAAAGCAGAGAAAGGATTAATTTATTCAGATTGTAGAATGTTTTCAGATTCCCCAATAAAATACAATAGAGCAACTAATTGTCCATTATGTAAAAATTACTTGTCACTATTCTCTATTTTATTTTTTTAAATGGAATGAGACAAGCAGAAATATAGAATGAATTCACTTTAGAAAATGTTTGAAACACATTTTTAAAACTTATTTAGTATAGGTTACAACAGTAACATAAAATCTAGTCAAAAAATAAATTTCTCCCTCTCATTTTAAAACAAAGCATAATTCTGATGAGCTACATAGGCCTTGCAGATGGTCTTGCAGATGGTAGGCTAGATCCTGCCTTTCAAAGAGGCTCTTGCCTCAACAAGATGAAGCCCATATGAGAGAAAAATGTACAGACAAAAGAAATGGCTTGGCAAGAAAAATCCTTCAAAATGCAAGCAAATGCCAACCCTGTCACTTTGGGCAGGAGATGACCATACATAGCAGTAGATCACTGCCCCATTTCTTTGCCTGTTGAGGTTTTGCACACTTAGCTGTGAGGACTGCCAGATGCCCATCTATCTTGGGTGAAGGGCCATGAAGCATGTGCAGAGCAACGTTATTGCACATGCTTAGCGAATGCGGGATGAGCACCACTGGTGGACTCACTGCATGTGTGTTGTAGGATCAAGTATGCATGCATAGATGACCTGATCTGGGACTTCTCAGACCTACAGCCTGTAGGACCGCCTGCTGCTGGCGGGTCTGAGTGCATGCTCAAGGCATGCCCTTAAAAAATAATGAAGGCAACTTAACAACTTAAAAAGTTATGTCAAATTAAGCCCTAATTTATAAAAATAGTTGTAAAGTGTTTTATATATAAGACTATTTTGTATATTTATACTGATATACAGTAATATAGACATGTACTGCATGTGCATTTATTTGTGCTATATTTATTGTATAATTGTTATATTTATATTAGAGATTGAGGGGTATTGAAATAACCGACCTGCCCAGCTGCCCGGTGGTTCCCCCGACACCAGAGTTACCTCCAAGGTACGCTGAACACTAGGGAGCTACCATGTTGTTATGTCACTTCAGGAAGTGCCGCCTCTAAGAGGAAGCCATAGCTTCAGCTAATCAAAGTTGGCTGATGCTGTGACATCTCTCTGAGTCAGGAACAGTGCTTCCAGGTGGTGACATAATTCTACGTGGTGAATGCTGCAATTTGGAAGTAAGTTGAGTATTTAAAATATTCACCCTAGTTACAGACATCCAAATGCTCCGGTTTGGATGTTGCCACCATTAACTCACTCTGCTTCTAACCTGTGTGCTCCTTCATTTCTTGAATTCAGCAACATTTTTTTTTTTAATTTGTTAGTACTTTTATTTTTGAGGATAGAAATATTGGGGAAAATAAATGGTTTTCAATATTTTCTGATATTAAGATGGTATTCTAACAGTTAATGTCTTCGGAGGATTCAAGTGGTAAAAGCGACAAAAGGAAACATGCACTTTGTCACTCACTCCTGGCTTGCCTTCTGACAGAGCAGTATATTTTACTTGTGGCTAATTGAGAGTTAATATTACATGGTTTTGGTATTATTGTTCCCTTTCCCAACTGACCAATACCTTCAGCTTAGAACCCACAAAGGATTTAGGCACCTACAAACTGGCAGCTGCAGTGCCTTGCTTCAAAGCAGGCAGTCTCCAGACAGGAATCCCAAGTCCAGTGTTAGGCATGCATCAGTTTCCTCTTCAGTTCATGAGGAGAATAAAACACCATGTGAAAGCATCCAGCACCATCACCTGCCAGATGAAGAGTTGGGTGATAGAAAATGCTCATAAAGTTTACACGCCTTCTTTTCTTTGAAGCTTGTGCTTTGTTACAGATTATTGATTGGCAAGTCTATTTGGTTTGATGGTCCTAAGCTTACTTTGTAGAGAAGAACAGCACATCCCTTCTTTCAGAAAAAAGTGAAGGGAACAATTAAGTTCTGTGATCTATTTTAAAATGTATCTGGTAAGACCTGAGAGAGGAGGCACCAATGCTTCTACTTAATGTGAAACTCAGAGTTTTGGTCTCTGTGTCCCTAGCTATGTATAAATGAAATATTGTGGATTAAAAAGGGGAAGTGAGAAAGGGGAAGACTGCAAATAAAGACCAGGCCCTATAATTTCCTTCTCTTTACCAGGTATCTCAGCCATGATACTATAGAGTTAGGGTTTTTCTTTCTGTCTTTCCCTGTCTTTTTAACCCAGTGAATCTTGCTTTACTTTCTTCATAGAAACTTCCACAAGAATGGTGAAAACCACATCCCTTTTCTTCAACATTTCCTCCAACTGTACCTATGAGGAAGAAGAGGTTAATTTTAATCTTCCCATTCAGAAAAGTGCTATTGGTTCTCAAGCAAAAATTTTAGAACTAGCATAACAGTGGCAACTCTACCTCATCTATCTGAATTTTAAAAATAGCCAAAACTGCATTTTTATGCATGCCTATTCCTCTTGGCATAGTCGGATGTTCTTTGGGATCTGTCGTTGGACATAAGCAGCAGATCACTTTATTTTTGCATCCTGATTCAATTTAGTGAGGGATAAATAAATAAATAAATAAAGCTTAGAACTGCTTAAAATTAGGCAGTTCTGAACATAAACTCCACATGGCTTTGCAGCCTTGAAGGTCAGAGAAGTGCTTAATGAATGTAGTCATCTGCAGGCTTAGACAGCTGCTAAGTAGGCATTGTTTGGACTGCAATCTGAGATTTAGAAAATCTAACTCCAAATAAATCTTGTTTTAGGTGCCTTAGGATTCTGACTCATGAGCAGGTCAGCTTACTTTGGGATGACTCATCTGCCACTTGAGCAGCAACTGCTGAACTGCTAAAATTGTAGTCTGGCATATTAAGGGAAAACCAAAATCAGTCCCACCCCAAGGCAAGCAGTCTCCACTCAGGCGTCAAAGCCCTTAAATCCTATTTGGATCTAGACCTTCATGCCAAAGGCTGTCCCAGCCAGCATCAAATGGCATCTGTCTGTAGTATGTCAGCATGGGAAAAAGGGTTGAACAGAAATGAAGACTTAATTACCATCTTTTTCCTTTGTAGATTACTACACAAGTTTGAGTTGAGGCACTTTAAAGGACAACATCACAAAACTCGCACAGATGCCATCAATGCTGTATACGTGGTCTGAGAGTAATGTCCAACTCAATCAGTGTCAATGAGTCTAGCAGCTTTCAAATGTACTTAATTTATGTAGGAAAAAATGTGGTTCCTTTCTTTTACAGTGACATTTAACAAGCCGAATAAAAAATGTAACATTTTTCTGAATATAAAACATTCAGTTTGTTAGGTATTACAACCTTAGCTAACTAAATTTCAAACATCATAAATTAATTGTAGTTTTAATCAATGTTTTCTATTCTTGTTACAGGAAATGACAGACAACCTAAGCAATGGTGGCCCACATCTGATTTATAATGGAAGCGTATACTAAATGATTTTTTAAAGTTCCATGGAATGAAGTGGTTTTAGAATTTTCTTCAGGAAAAAGAAAATTGACTCCAAGAGATTGAGAAAATGGAAGTATCTTAGCTTTTATGGCTCCAGTCACAACTGCAGAACAGCACAGTTGCATTTCCCTTTTAGAAATGTTCAGAATTTGTCTTCTAAACATTTTGCGGATATACAATATTTATTCACTTCCTGGCTATTCTTTTTTTTTTTTTTTTGGTCTGAATAACTTTTCAGAATTGTGATAGTATTTGAAATGGACTTCTCGAGACTCTTCTCATGAAGACTCAAAAAACAGAAAAAAATAATGAAATAATTCAACTGGACAATTGGACCACATTTAGCCCAGTCACAGGATTCCTGAAGAGAATGGAAGAGGGCAGAGGAAGGATGGCTCAGGGCAATCTTCTTGTCCTCCCCAGTTAACAGCATCTGATGTAATATGATGGCTTCAGATCATGTGGCATGGTACCAGCAATGCATCTGCACAGGCCTCCTCCCCACATTGCAAATGCATCCAGCCTCAGTTTTCCCAGTAGATTGTATTAAAAAACAGTGCAAATTACTCCTCCAAAATGTTCCCATTTCATATGCAGAGTGTAAATGAACAGCGTGCTGAAAACACCAATGTCTTTGTTTTGAAAGACAGAATGCTCTAAGAACGCCATAAATCAAAACCTCAACAATGCCTTGTTGTAAAGAAATTGTAAATATTTCCAATTTGTGAATGAAGTATATTTCGTAATTTGTTCATAAAAGATGACAAATAAAATGAAATCCAAAACAGTAATTTTAAATATTTTTTTCTCTTTAGAAACACCTGTAAGGCTGAACCACCATGCTTGCAGTTTTGCTTAACACATTAAAAGGTTCCTAAAGGGATGAAACAAGCTCAGAAAGGAAGTAAGGAAGTTTGAACAGAAGTATTACCAAGGTCAGAACATTCTGGCAGTTTTGAACACCCACAATGAAGTTTGGGGTCTGTTCATGTTCAGACAACAACTTTAACCGACTCCAAACTCTATTGTGAGATCTACTGGCTCATATGGTCACAAAAAATGGAAGATGCTATCTGTAACAGAACAAACAGAGCATAATGTACATATAAGATATTCCTATAAAAACACTTATATGTTATATAGTGAGTTTATGACAGTACTGTAAAGCCCACAACTTCAGCATCAGTTTGAGATGCAGGCATTGTTGATGACTGGCAACATCTGGTGATGTGTACCCACATGCCCAGACAGGTGTGAATAGAATCTTTCCTCCTACTGGTCCATGTGTTGAATGGACAGCATGTTGTACAGACACAGTCAATAAGGAATATTCAAAGTTGTATTTTTAGTTGTAAAATAAGCTCCTTTATTATTCTACCCAGGCTGTCTACGGTAGAGTTCAAGTCTTGCCATAAAAACCTGTAGAAAATATGTTAAATTGTTTTGTGAATTTACAAAGTAGAAAATAATATTTAATTCAATTATCTTATGATTTTCTAAGTCTTTAAGGGAGTTTTGTATTCCATTACAACATAAGAAACCATTGTTATTTAAGGCTCTCACTTATACTTCATTCAAATTATTTGAATAGCTAAGCTTACGAGCCAAAAACTGGTCTGCCTCATGAGTCTTTCCCTTACATATCTATCATCTTATCGGGCTTTTGAATCTTCTCTATGCCCCTGATATACTAATATGTATTTTAGCTATTGCTAATGAGACTGTTCATCAAGAACATGAATACTGTCATAGCAAGCAAATTTGATGCTAAAGCATCTTTGCTCAAGGAAAGTGCTTCCTTTCCAAGGGCCCTCCAGCCATTAGACTGCTTCTCTTCCTACATTCCACACTGTTTGGTCTCTTTATAACTGCCATTTCCTTTTCAGCTTAATTCTTTTCTTTCTCAGCAGCAGGAAACATGGGCTATATTTGTCCCCAGCATCTGCCCGTTCTGGAGGCACTTTTGCTGCTGTTATGGGCACAGACTGTTAAGGTATGGCTAGTGCCTAAGTGGGTTGTGGAGTTTCATACAGGTTGAAGAAATTCATAACAGACATAGAACCAGACGAGGTGGTTCCATAAGACTCCCTTCCTCATTGCATCAGTGTAGAGTGTAAAAGGCCCTTATCAAAGAAAAGCAAGAACAAAATAAAAGTGACTCAGAAATCCACCTCAGAACTCTCTGGTTAAGGTTCCTCTTTATCTCCGTAAGACAACTGTAGAATCACAGTTCATACAGAGGCATTGTGTGACACCTCAAGTCTAGGAATGGTAGCTTCAGATCCTAGACTGGTTTGGAATTGCAGTTTGGAATCTGCTCAGGAATGATGTGAAAGATCATAACATCAGCCATTTACTTGTCACAAACACTTAATTTCCCAGCATGGTAGTAAGAGTATGTGATGGAGCAGGGAAATAGGTAACTCTTCTATATCCAACATAGGGTAGTTCAGGGCAGCAGCCACTATCTCATACTTTGGAAAGGAAAGGATAAAAGATTTCCCAGGTTCACAATGTTTGAAGCCTCACTGTAACTTAAGAAATACACCCTGAACCACTTCTGCTATTTTTCCGGGGGTGCTGGAGTGAGAAAGGATAAATCTGGGCCCCAGAGAACAAAAGATAATTTATTTTTTTTATTATTATTATTATTATTATTATTTTATTTTTTTTATTTCTTTTGGTTCCAAGTTGGTAGAATGCAGAAAAACTGGCTGGTCCCTGTATTAATAAAAGCCTTGAAAATGCAAAGCTGGAATTCAAGAGACCTATGAAAAAATATCACAAAAAAGACTACTCCTACCTTAGTCATACAAAGAAAATCAAAATTCTTAAAATCAAAGTAAATTACTATAATATATGAATATGGTAGGTAATTCTAGGAAATGTTTCAGTGCATTTAATGAAGTTCTGTTCTATAATTGCTTATTGAGTTCAAATGTAATGGAAGAATTTTCTGAAGGTTTTCATTTCTGGTGCAGTTGAAAGAATACTCATTCCGCTTATCCAACTGTATAAACAACAGAGGTTTTAATTTTCAGAATGTGACCAGAAAACACATTTACACCAATAGCTTGAAAGCTGGGTGTGCAAATCCATTTTAATCTAAATAAGATGAAGCATGCATTGGCTTTGATACAGTTAATTCTGATTCCTGCAGCTGTGAAAGCATATACTGGCTCAGATGCCGTCAGAGATATTCAGCTGTTATTTAATAGGCCAAATGATCTAACACTCTTCCTGAAGGGGGTTACTTATTGAACTTTGTGTATAGGACTTAGCTGGTATGTCCTTAATGTGCATCTTTGCCTATATTTTAGGCTATGCTTGGCATTTCATAGAACTTCAGCCTATGAGAGCACACGTTTTGAATTTACAACAGTCAGCAGTTCTTATTGCAAACTGTAGAGAAAATAAGCAGATAAGCGCATATGTTAAAAATACATTTCTTGCACAATATTTAATATATGTTAATTGCATTAGGACATATGAACATCCCTTCAGATGGTCTGGGAATGTATGAAGAAGAGTGGGGAAAGACAAATTCAGTGTAAAATGTATATGCAGTAAGCCATAATCACTAATAGTCACATTTATATTGAAATTTTCCTTGAGATTGTGATTTTGAAGATAGATTAAAAAAAAAAAGAAAAAAGAAAAAAAGGATTAAAATGGCTTAATCCATCTTTATTCATTTCAGGCCCCACAGAGACTAAGGGGTTAAAAGAGGATTTTTATAATTTAAAAGCTCAAAGATATCTAAAAGCAGATTGGTATCAGACTGCTGTATCGTTGTAGACTTAACTTTTCTTCCTAAAATTGTTCTAGCTAGCTTTTACTTCCTGTATCAGAGGGACATCTTCAGCTCTGCTATAAACTTCCAAGTTCCATGAGGTTGTTGTACTTGCATCCAGAGACAGATTTTGAATAATATTTTTAGAACTTGTACAAGGGTTATTCAAGTGGACTCACAATCTCCAGAAACTAAATAAATAAATAAGGAAATAAATAATAATAATAATAATAAATATTATTAATACTACTACTAATAATTATTATTATTACTGCTACTACTAATAATAATAAAAACAGCTATATTTTTTGTGTGTGTGTGAAACAAAATTTGATTGGATTGGAGATGTGAAACCCACCTAGTTTAATATTATCAGGCTGAGGAACTCTGAGTGAACTCTGAGTGATGCTCAAGAAGACCTTTTTTCCTCCTAATTATAACATTGTGGAAATACAATTCAGTGTTCTGACTGAAAAGAGTGAACTGGGTGGGATGAATCAGTAGCTGGAATTTCAGCAGAAAGTTATGTGTCTGGAGAGACTTGTTTGGCTATAGAAGTGTGGTTCTGCTTCAGAAAGGAGCGGCTTTGATTTGGAGCAAAAAGTCCAGTGAGCTGCACCAAGGTCTCTCTTGTCATAGCTCATAGTCAAAGTCATAGCTCATAGCTCGTAGTCAAAGAAATGACTAAGACACAGGACAGACATACCTATTTCTGCCAAAGAACTAATGATAAACTGTGCAGAGCAGCCTCCCAGTTGCTCTGTGATTCCCTCAAATGAGACCTGATCATATATAAAATTAGCATTTTTTGTTTGTTTGTTTGTTTGTTTTTTGTTTTGTTTTGTTTCCATGGTGTTACTTCTGTTTTGCTGTAAGGTTTCTTTTATGTCCTTTAACTGCTGAGTCACAGCAGGTTGCTTTAATGATTTTCACATCTGTGTAATTTTGCTTTGTAATTGGTGGAAGGTTTTTTTTTCCAGAGATCCCTTCTGAAATCTAGTTTCAATCCTGCCACAATCTGCAACATGAGTCCCTCTAAATATATGTGCAGTTATGGTATGTTGAACAGGTCGACCATGTACATGAATTCAAAGTGACTCTGCATCCACAAAAATAACTGTCTTGACAAAGTAGCATAATGTGCAATGGGAACACAGTAGGAAGGCATGGAGGAAGAAGGATCAGAAGCACAACTGAAAAAGCCTTGAACTACAAAGTGTCACTACAGTTCTGCATATAGTTCCACTGATAAGAAACAGGCATATGAGTCAACACAACTTCTCTTTGCATGCCTAAGAAAGCAGGCATGGATCTAAAATGAGCTAAGAGGCATTAGGATTTCCTGCTCACATCCAATTACTAGTAGCTAGTGTGAGACACATCAAATGATGTAACTGAGACCAACAACTTGTGCAGCTCCTCCCACACATCATTAGGCAACCCCTTTATTCTCTCCCTCCCACTTCATTCCAGTACAAGCTAAGAGGTCATGTCTTGTATCTTCCTTTATCTCTTCCCTTCTGTTAAAATACAACTGTATCCTTTAAAGTGTTAAGTATTGAATAAATTCTTACCTCCCCCATCCCAAAAAGGCAAACATAGATCATTGTCTTCATTTAACAGACTATAAACTAGGCAAATCTAAACCTAAACCATGAAGTCCAACCAAACAGACTAAGAACATTTAATTCCTGAGGTTTGCTACACTTACTGATACCATAGATGTCTTCCTCTGCCAAATACAGGCATAAATTCCAGGAATGCTAATAGCTAATATTTTTCTGAGGACTATTTATTAGCTGTGTACCCTGGCACAGTATGTGTGTCAGAGCTCCTTTGGTAAGCCCTACACATAAAGGATGGTAAGCTAAGATTGGTACCAATACTGTGGTAGCAGCAACAGAGATCTTGATATGGCCCAAGTGTTTTGGATCTAAACCCCACAAAGAGCAGGGAATTCTGTATGATGATATTCATGCAAGGGATTGTTTGTTTTTATTTTATAACTGCTAAAAATAGCTTATAAAAAAAGATGAATAATTCTGTTAAGGTTGTAATATAAAACATTCAAACATGAAGAAATACCAGAACAGATTTTTAGAGTAGAAGGCACCTGTTGACCAACCATGTTTTCCTTTTGTATAGGTCAAGACACAATACTTGATCTCATAATTCTTATATCAATCACATAACATCTGTGTGACCAACATATATTTTTAGAATGAAATCTGCTCTTTATTTAAAGACTTCAAAAGATGGAATCTATCACCTCCCTTATTCCAATGAGTAAAAACTTTCCCACTTTAAAGCAATCTGTTTCTATGCAGAATTATTTGGCTTTATTTCCCAGGCACTGGCTCTCATTATACTATTGTCTGCTAAATTAAGAAGCCTTGCAGAAATTGGGGTCAAGTCATGTCTTAACCTTCTCCTGGGTGAGCTTCTTAAACTCCCTCACTGTGGGGCAGATTTCCAGATATCACTTTTTTTTTTTTTTAATTTCTTTCCTAAACCCTTTCCAGATTTTCCATATAAACTAATTCTTCCCTTCCTGTGCATATGAATTATGACAGTATGTTTGACTAGTTACCCCATTTATCCGTCTTACCAAAGTTATATTGAAACAACAACCAGCAGGCTAAGAGCTTTCATCTCATGTCTTTCCCTGCTTAGTTTTAACTAAGTTTTAACTTTGTTTAACTTAGTTTTAACTTTGTGCTACAAGGACTTTAAAATTGAGAAAAAAAAAAAATCATACTCTCTCAATTCTCTTCCCCCCAGTTTCTTCTCAGACAATTGGCTTATTTTACCCCTAGGAGTAATGAGGAAACTAAGAAATTTCTTTATGATTTAGAATCTGTCTCCTTCCCTGACTTCTGTCTATGGATAGGCAGATTTTTTATCTGAGTTTGTTTCAGGCTGGTAAGTTTACTTTAATACCGATGCCTACAGACCAAGGATCTCAAAAGGTTTACATCACCCCGTAAAGAATTTTGCAGAATCCCCATAACCCTCAGACACAGAACCAGTGACAGGGTAGCTGTGCTAATGAGGCACTCCCAACTTGAGTTAATTAGCCATGCTGAGAGGTAGGGCTGACACCTGCACACGGAACCACACACATATGAACGTGTCCCTTCTGCACATGGCAGATCTCCAGTACGGTAATGCATTGCATGGCACTAGTGCTTCAAGCTCATGCTTAGCTCTACACACACAGACAGCTCTCTCTAGCTTTCAAAGCAAACTGTCAAACAATGCTGAAAGCCTACATGGAGATTACATTTCCATCTGTCAAAAGATAGATGCTTGCCTGATGTTAAATATCTTGCTCAAGAGGGGATGCTCTTTCTTCCCCCCTCTTATGATATACTTTAGCTTTTTCAGAGTCTGTGCTAGGGACTTGGGTCATAACAGCCTCTTGGCAAGTATTGCAGCCAGAATGAACATCCAACTGAACGTCTCCAAAGATATATAAATACTAATGTGTAGCAACTCAATTCAACTCAGTGTTGCAACACTCTTAACTCTGGTGATTCTGTTGCTGTGACGACGAGATTGTGTAGGCACAAATGAACCAATGATATCCCTGTTGCAATGCTGGAAAATTAAATTATTAATAATAATAATAATAATAATTTTGAGAGAAAAAAAGGTATAGCTAAGTATTGGAGGTCATATTTTAATGGCAAGAAAATAATTTAAAAAAGCAAAAAAAAAAAGGTCTGTTCAACATATCTTTAAATTCATTAATTATAACAACATCTTATGTGTTCAGGTTTTTTTTGTTTGTTTTGTTTTGTTTAATGTGTTTGCGACTCCCTTATGCTGTATATAATTATATTCAATATTTTATTTGAAAATCTCACATAATATTGAAAAAGATGTAAAATTTTTTTGTGTTTTATGAACAGAGGACAGTATATAAACGTATCTTGGGGCCCAGCTTTTAAAACCCTAAATTAATGTCCATTTTGAGGATTAAATATAAGATGTGCTTAAGGAAATGCCTAATTAGTCACTGAAAGCAATGGGGCTAAGACTTGTGTTTAAAGTTAAACCTAGACAGCTGTCTCAAGGAAGGACTTTCCTGACTAGTGGCCTAACATTGAGATGAGTCCAATGACTTTAATGTTTACTCTTGTTTGGCAGTGATATAAATGTGAGAATCAGGCCTTTAATCTGCATCATCCTGAGCACTGCAAAAATAGCAACTGGAAGTGCAGTCCCCTGAGGTAGATTGCACCTTGCTTCACCCCTCTTGGCACCTACATTTATAGTTTGTAATGTGTATAATTCTTTCAGATGACTCCTTTTAATGGTTCCCCCAAATGCACTGCTCTTAACCCCAAAGCAAAGGTTCATGATTGAACTATGAAGGTTTGTTTGGAAGAATTTACTTTTGATTTCAAATAAATGTACATTCTGGGGACTTCCAGACTATTATTGGGCCTGTCAAGGAATGGAAGCATAACAGATGCCTACCAGCCTCCTGGCAAAGAGAAGATAGTCTGTCAAAACAGCATATTTATTTGTAATTAAGAGTCTAATTTTAAATCTCCTTCTTTGGTGACACTCATATCTTTGGCATTTACATTCCCAATGTTTATACTAGCATCTTAAGTACACTTAAGTAGAAACTTTATTTCCAAATAAAGTTTCATAACTTGGCAGTCTCATCTCACTTTATAAATATAAGAACTTTAAATCCTTTTCCATATAAACATGTGTAATATTTCCTACCAAAACTGTGTGACAGCCAAGAAGTTCAATTCTTCTCAATCTATAAATCAATGCTAGACAGCACATCCAAAATAAAGGTTCAGCCCAGGCATAATTACAAATATACATGTCTAGTAAAAGTAAATAAATAAATATCATCTAAGCATAAAATGACAGTGACTTTCCAGTAAAATAATACTGTCTGTTAGAATGTTATGAGGGTTCATTGGAATGCAGTTGCAGTGAGAAATGACAGGAGGCCTTTACCTCCTAAGAGTGCGCGCTGTTCTCCGCTGAGTTTGAAATTAGCAAAATGAGAAAGAGATACCCCAAGCTGTACTCTGCCGGTGTGGGAGGAGGGCTGGCAGGGAGAGCCGTTCAGTTCCTCCTGCCAGCAATTATTTGTAGAGATTGCCCAAAGATGCACAAAACTGACGCAGGCACCTTGCCTTCTGCTCCAAGATGCTGTCTGAAAATGCCTGTATTTTTCAGGCTGACATCCTTGGTGCTTGGTGAGCAGCACTCTGTCACAGGAACAGCCCCACTGATTGCACAGGAGGGATTGCAGAAAACAACCACTACTCACCCAGAGTGACAGGGCTCTATGTTTTGAATTACATCCCGACAGCCAGAGCCTGTTTTCCTCAGCCCAAATGCATTCAAGCTCCTATTCCCATTTCTCAGGAGCCAACTGTCTTGTTAAAGGTTAAGCTGGGAGGCCCTCTTCTGTCGGAATGAAGCATGCATGATTTACTGCACAGGAGAGCACAGAAATTCAGCACAGCGCTGCAAACTGCTGCTGAGAACCACCAGCTACAAGCCCTGGCTTCTGACGTCAGCTTGCCGCAGTATTTCTTTCAGGGTTGGGTGTTGGGGGTGGTGGTTGAATCGGTTCTTTTCTCGATGATTGCTTAAGCAAACCTGAAAGCAGAAGCAGATTACTGACAAAACCAGCATGAGCCCAGAACCACCTCCCTATCATGCAGCTTCAGGACAGCTCAGTTTCAACCCTGCTCTTTTCTCCCGTCCTCTCCCAGGCAAATAGCTGGATTGTTACAGTACTCCCTGATGCTGCAGGTTTGCATCTTCTCCTGCTGAGAAGGGAGTCAAACCAGTGGTCCCCAGCTTCTGGCTCACTCTTCTGGCCACTGCGCCACTGCATACAATAAGGGCTTGTCATCCACCTGCATTTGCAAAACACTATAGATGTGTTGGGGTGGAGGGCAGAAAGGCAGACAGCTGGCGATTTTAACATGCATTTAACAGGTATTCTCATCACTTGTCACAGAACTATCAAGACCTGTTCTGCTTAAAGCTTGGATCCCAGCAAGATTTAGCATGGAGCTGGATGAGGAGCCTTTTGAAATGGGGCAGCTCAGCTCAGCGCACCATACTAAGCTTCAGGCAGCACAGAACAACTCATATGGACTTTTGTCCCAGGATTAAAATGGAGTTTCTGAATTGGTACCTGAACTCCATCTCAGTCCTGTTTTAGCTGTTGGAGTCTTTCATAGGGTATGATCCTTTCTATACAAAACAGTTCAGACCTTTGTTTCATCAATGCAATGCAACCTAGCAACTGTTCCTGCAGAAGTATGTCCAGGGATGAACCTGTAGAACATCACTTTGTCCTTGCCACAGGCAAAGCAGTGAAGAAAAAAAAAAAAAGGATGGGGGGGAACTAACATTAGTTGAAAAATCAATTTCAGATTTAACTAGCAAACTTTATTTATGTTTTTAGTCTCAGAAGATTTAAACTAAAACACTTAGATTTGTAATCTCCTCTTTCTTACCCTAGTTAACAATCAGTATTGTCTCCATTTAAGCCAGGAAAGGTAAAACCAGACATGGCAGAAGAATCAGTTCTGACTGCCCAATAGTGAGACCCTTTCAAAACCACCCAAATCTCTGGTACGTGCATGAAATTAACTAGTGAGGTTTACAAGATGCAACTGAAAGCAGCACAAATAACTTGTGCAAGTCAGGCTGTTTCTTTCCACTATTTTCTAGGATGGTGACAGGAATGATAATAGTAAATAAATAATGATTACAGTGATTGGATCAACTGAGGGATTCTATTATTATGAAAAACATATTTCATTGGAATTATTTTAAAGATGACAAATACATGCTTCTTCTACCTGTGATAAAAAATAAAATAATTAAAACTACTTTAAATAAAAGACTTTGAATTATGATAGTTTATTGCAATAAACCTGATGGGATAACACCATTACTGAGCTGAAGCTTTTGTACAAGAGCTATTGTTCACAGAAAGCAACTCAATGTTCAAAGAGTTCATTATTTATTTATTTATTTATTTATTTTCCGAGCTGAAGAGAGGCTGGATAGATCTTTCCCCCCCCCATGTTTGTAGTGACAAGTTTGTTTTCCCCAAGATCTTATCCTGTTCTGCTGCTTGTTGCTGTGGCACTATCTGATCCTTTGCATACCTACAACAACCTGAATCCTCCCATTTTCTTCAGTCAGCAGTTTTTTCAAGTCTCAGGTTCTTCTTATTCTCATGTAATTGAGTCCTAGCATTTGGGCTACTGGAAAGAAAAGACCTCATTGCGTAGCCTTACCAGCAGTACAGCTACTTTGACATGGAAAAGTATGACCATTTTGATTACTGAGATGGTCCATTTATAGTGAGATAAAGTAGCTTTCTGTAATAATAATGCAGCTGTAGTTCATTCTCTATTACCAACAAGTACATATATAATCCCCTGCTCCAAAGGGAACCATGACTACACAAAATCATTGCTTTTACGCAAGGAACACTGAAAGATGGGGTGCCTATTCTATTTAAAGAATCATACATGCCTGTTATAGTTCTGGCTCAGTGGCTGAAATAGCACTGTGTAAAAATAATACTTCAAAATAAGTAAAATAGAACATATTCCATCTAGCAATCTCAAAGTACTTAATGAGCATTAATTATGCCTTATGCTATCTCTGTGAGGTTGATTGTACTGTACGGAAATGAATAAGTAATGTGAAATAAAGAAAAATACAGTCAAGTAGATGGGCACAAAATCTCCAATCCCGTCACTGCTAGGGCCCTGAGTGCAGTCCTTCCCTCCTGGGGGTTTGGCTGTTTGGGTTATGACCCAAGCTTGATAAGCAGCTGTCAGGCCTTGGCACTGTTGTGAAGAAAGCTCTCTGGAAACAACCTGGAGGAAGTCTCAGCAAGAAGCTCTCCCCTTTCCTTGGGAGATGCATTTGGGCTGAAGTTCTCACCCTTGTAGGAACACATGTTGTAGGTACACGTGTGCCTGGTCTCAAATCTCTCTGACTCTGAACCTAATCCTGACCTCACAACTTGACTTTTAGGCTTGACCTCAGACCTGCCTCATCACTGTGGACCTCACAGGTTCATAGTGAACCGTGGCTGACCTGGTTAGCATCGGAGACATGCTCTGCTCTTCAGCAAAGCTCTTGTGGCAGTGTGCCCATGCTGCACCCTGGCAGTCATCACCAGGGCCAAGTGCAAGAAGCAAATGTCTAATTTTAAGAGTTAGGTCACATGCCTTACAGATACATGTACACACATGTTAACATAAACACAAAGTTTTACAAAAGTGGTGTTCTAAATCACCAATTACATGTTCATAATTTTGAAATAAAAAATTGTTGCATTTCCAGACTGCTAGATGTTGGAGAAACTCTTTTATGGTATGAGCAGAAAGAACATGTTTTAATAGCAGTAATATACAGCTTCTTATCACTACTAGTAAGAACCTGCAGTGTGCTTTGCCACACCAGTTCAACAGGGCTATTATAACCTTTAGCTATTTATTAAGCTAACTAGTAGCGATAAAAAATAATAATAATAATAATAATAATCACACACCATGAGCCTCTTACTGATCTCAGGTAATGCCATAATAATAGTAGCCAGCCACAAGAGAAATGTTTTTTACTTGATTTTACAGATAGAATACCCAGGAAACCAGATCATTTGCTTCAGCATATTTGAGTTCCTTTATTGATGGGAGCATTTGCAATTATCACAAATGGTTGACAATGTTTACAAGAAATTCATTTGATTAAACAAAACAAAATCAAATATTTTAAAAGCCATGCAAAACCTGCTAATATAGATATTTACAATTCATAATTCATGAATAATGTCTATGTGCAAATTATTCTAATTGTATAATTCAATCAATCTGTCTGTAGATTCAAATTTCTTCTCAAAACATATGTATTCTTTAAATTCTTTCAGTATTAGCTCAAGCTTCAAATATAAACTTTATAAACAAATATAAACAAATATAAAAAGAAATACATTTAGCGTTTAAGCTTCCCATTCATGTCTCCCAGCTTTCACTTATATCTGATATACACAGTCCTTATCCTTGCAAAAATGCATGCAGTGAAGAAACACTCTGCATGAAGTTATAACGCTTTCAGTAAGTGTTCATTTATACGTCTTACAAGACTTACAAGAATTTATAAGGGGAATTTAGGCCTGTATATGCATATGTATATACATATATGTATATTCAAGATCAGCAAGTCATTAAAATGATTGCTTTGTGCTCTGCTGTTCTGGTCCATGCTCCTCTCCTCATGCTCCCCAATAACAGTGTTGTGGGGAGGCTGCAGGGTGTTGGAGGAGCACCATGAACACTGCATGTGGAAACAAGTAGGGCCTCAGAGTAAAACTATGGGTGTGCCTACGTGTTAAAGAGCTGGGATTTAAAATGTTTTGCAACCAGAGTCTGGCAGTATGACATTTCTAAATTTCCCTCAGCAACGTCATATCTTGATCGTTAGCAAGTATCAGCAATGCCACAAAAGTGCTGCAATTAGGGAATCATGCTATTTTTGGAGCACAGAGTGCTTTGAAAAAGCCTATTTCAAAGTACGGTGACACAATACACTGCTGCTGTGCTGAGTAAACATGTTAGTTATGTTTTGCCTCATCCACCACGTGCTATGCAATCTGAAATACCAGCTGAACAGCAGTTACAACAAACATTAAAATATCAATGAAACAACGGAAACTACACAATTGCGTCTAGAACGTATTTTTTTTCTGATTCAGATTGAGATGAACACTTCAGAACTCAGCAACTGCAGTGTTGTAACTTTTGGTGAAAGGAAGTTGATATTTTGAGAACAACTGAATGATGGCATTACTGTGAGTCTAAAAATTGCCTTTGCATGGACTACAGAACCACAGAATGGCTGAGGTTGGAAGGGACCTCTGAAGATCGTTTAGATCAACCCCCCTGCCAAGCAGGATCACCTAGAGCATATTAAATTGAAGACTGTAAATGATTACTCTTCAGCCCATCTTATGGCTAAGTGAGGTATATAGAAAAGGTTGAAGGTACAGGAAGTTAACAGCTGTGCAGAAGGCATAGCTATGAAGAGTGCAGCTAGTGCATATCTCTACTCATAGTGCACAGAAAATGGGGACACCTAACAAACATGGGATCTCTGGACCATTTGTCCATGACAAATTGACACAATAGAGCTACGGCCTGTATTTGTCCCTGTATTTCTAGGAGGAGTATAGTGACGTGCACCTTATACTATCTTGTCTTGCAACTAATGAGAATTTTCTGAGCACACCTTGAGGCATCTAGAATGCTTCTGCAGGTGGCTGCTATGTAGATACATAGTCTCTCAAACCAAAAGACAGATTGAGGGCTGCTCTGGGCACAGTCACATCAGCTTTTCTTTCTTCAGCTTCTACCGGTATGAACTTGGATTTAAAAGACTACCCTGGCCCTGTTTGCATCACTGCCAAATATTTGCTTTTGTGTAAGAAAACTGTCACTTAATCTAGAATCACAGAAGCATTGAAAATAGATGGGACCTTTGGAGGCCATCTTGTCCAAAGCATTTTTTAGTATTTCCAAGATCAGGGATCCCACAGGCACTCTGGGAAACCTGTTCTAGCATTTGATCACCCTAACTGTAAAGAATTATTTCCTGCACCTAGCAAGAATTTCTCTTGCTGCAACTTGTGTCTGTTGTTTCTCATAATTTCACTGTGCCAAGACTATGGATCCATCTTCCCAACAGCTAATCATTAGGTTGTCAGGGACAGCCAGGTGCCCTTCTCTTTCCAGCTCTCTCAGCCTTTATATAGCCATGCATTATATAGCCATCATACGTTTATTTCCCTGTTTCAAATATGGCATAGCAGTGTATTTCCACAGGAGTGGAAATGCAGAGCACTGCATTGTTCAGGTGGCAATCAAAGCCCACACTTACATCAAGCAGACACTTTTGCCTTGAAAAGTGGGTGTCATGTTGAGGGCCACACTGATGGACCTCTCTGATGGAGCAAGCACGCCATGATGGTCTTTACTGAGACAAATTCAGTCAGCTTCAGTTGAAGCCTGCTTAAGTGAAAGCTAGTAAATATCTTGGAATTTGACTATTACATCTTATTTGCTTCCAGGGGCTGGCGATGGTAAAAATAACAATGAGAACCTTGTGATTAATATCACATTTAAATTTACATAAAGAACAATGCTGCACTTCAGAAATTTCTCGTGCTCTTAAGGGATTTGGGTAAGTGAAAAGAGAATCTGAAATGAGAACAGGATTTTGCCCACACTGAATTTATTTTTTCAATACTTTCACCAGTCCAGGGAAAATGAAAACTATACTTTTGTCATGATTCTCACAGAATAGTCCCTGATTCTCATGTGTTGCTTTGTTTGGTCTGCTGGCTTGCTGTTGTTGCATTTGTATGTGTGTGTGTGTGTGTGTTGTTGCTATTGTTTGGTTGGTTTTGTTTTTACTATAACTATGACTTTTCTTATCTTGGGATTTTTTCATGTGGGTGGATGGATGTGATGGTAAACAGTGAGAACCCTGTGTGCTGCCAAAATAAACCATGAGCTCTGCAGGAAGCTACGGGAAAACAGAATCTTTTGTCTTCAAACTAGGACAACCTGGCAATCACCTTAAAATTAAGCTGTGTTTGTTCTTATACCTTGTCATTCAGAGATATCATTCAGGCTTCAATTGATACCTAGCACTGAACCATTCAGAGGTGAGTGACACTCAAACACTTTACAAGATAAGAGCTACTATAGGCACAGTACTTTGGAGTTTACCTAAACTACTGAAGGTGCACTTGCTTCAGTGCCTAGAGATGCTGTACTCAAATGCAAATGGCTATGCGAAGCTCCTCAGTATCCAGTCATAATAATGACCATTGCCCTTTTTTTATCTGAAGACAGATAATGCTGTTATTGATAGTCAAATATGGAAAAAGGCCCAGCAAATGTACTGTCAGCCAGCGTCTGAACACACTTCGCTCACTGGATGGAAACATGGAAGGGAGAGTCATCATTATATCAATAACTCCACAGGTCACAATGTCTCTATACCATTGAAACTGTGACTTGAAAAGCATTCAAACTTCAAATACTAGCAAAGCTGGAGAGGGGCACCACAGCCACCAGTCCTCCTGATGCAGATTCTCTCATTTCCACAGATAAAAGGACAGGCAGGTACTTGCATACGGCTCCTTCAGCAAGATATTTATAGACAAGATGTTTTATCTCCAGAAGAGTGATTCACAGTTTAGGCAACACTGATCACCAGCCGCATCAGCCATTTCCTGGCATACAACAACCTGCTTGGACAATCAAGAACCAAAGGCAAATCTAGCCAGTCCCCAGCTGTTAGGAAATGTTCATCCCAGACATCATAAATGTCACTACAAATCAAGATAAATTATTAACTGAAATAAATTAACATAATTGCTGTCTTATCCCATTTCGTTCCCTTAATGTTTCTCTAAGTCATTTCCTACCTATTAAAGATTGACCTAGTAATCACTGACAAAACAAAGCACAGTCTGCAATTGTATTATAGATTAAATTTCTAGCCTGCCATGCAGCTATTATCATTCTCTTGGATGGCTGCATTTTTCAGTATCAAGGTTTTAGTGTGCCATCTGGTGGATTTATAGCACTTGATACATTTTTTACAAAACCAGTGATACAGGGATGACTGATATACTGACAGGAATATCTACCTTTTTGAAGGGAAGTGTTATTAAAGAAAAAAAGGGTGTTGCTCCTCTCGTCATCCCATATTTGCTAAAATTATCTTTTTGCACAAGAATAATAACTTAATTCTTTCCACATTTCCAGACAAGTGAGTTTTTAGTACTGCAACTAATGGATGTCTAGATAATCCTTACATAAATTAACTGTGTCTCTCTTGAGAAGGATTCCAGGAAACAAGCCTAAAAGAACTCCTGTTTATGGTCACAAGTTGACCCCCTCAATGACATCTAAATGCCTATTTCTCACAGAACACGTGGAGAATCATAGAATAGAATATTAGAATCATAGAATCATAGAATCATCTAGGTTGGAAAAGTCCTTCAAGATCATCAAGCCCAACCATTAATCTGACCCCATCACTAAACTGTGTCCCTTAGTGCCAAACTTATTCAATTAGTCTCTGTTAGGGATGACAAGACATTGAAACAAATCTATTGCCACACAACTTCAAACAAAGTTGAGAGTTCGAGTACAGATTCTTCAGCCTATTATGTACCCCAGAAACAACTCACATTAAAAATGGTGTAGGCTTTTATGATACCACATAAAAAATGCAAAAACAGCTAAGATATTTGAAAATAAATCATGAGCATGAATTTTCTACTTTATCTTTTATGTCCTTTCTTTGTAACTGTGAGGCATCTCTTCATTTCTCTTTTTATAGAGCACGAATTGTATGATGAGGAGCCTGTGATGGATTCAGTTTCAAAACATAAAGAGACCTTTGAGTGCATGCTAGTAAGAGGGAATACATCTGCTACTCCAGCATAATGCCACAAGCACCCTTCCACAAAACGCAGCATATTCGATTACAACTAAGATTTACAGAATTTTAATGCTGGATGGAGACTGCCCTCTGAATGAATGAGCTGTAGCTGCCACAAATGAGCGTGAATGGGCAGTAGTATGAGGCTCCTCCCCAATATGATGCTAATCCATAAACCTGGACTGAAGATGGCAACGACTGTTTTGGAATAAAAGTAAATTCCTAGCTGAGAGGTGCTCAATATGTGGCTGTTAACGAAAGTCCTTGCTGGAGTCTGGCTTCGTTTCCATAAAAAAAAGACTAACACAGATAAAATAGAAGGGAAAAGAACAGCAGTGATTGAAAACACAGCTTTTGGTTTTGGTCCTGGTTGTTACTGGCAACCTCACTGCTAGAAAAAAACAGGTTCATCAGAGTTTTATCAGCCACTGTGAGACTTGGCAAATGTACCAATGCTGTGCTGTTTAAGACATTGATTTTAGCTGCATTTTTGGACATAGGCTCACTGCAGTGCTGCAAAAAGTTCAGCTAAGACAGACTGTTTTTAATCTGAAAGCTAACATCAAGGAGTGAAAAGAAGATAACTATGGAATTATTATTATTATTAATAATAATAATAATAAATAAATAAGGACAATAAGAATGTAAGTATTATGGTTCCGATTGTTTCCAGAACTGAACTGTGACTGCAGGAAGTGGTAGTAGCACTGAAATTCCTCTCTTTGGTCAGGACATCTTTTACAATCAGGTAGTGAAAGCCCAAGTCATATGATGTGTTTGAAGTCCCTAGAAGACAACACAACAACCCTGCTTTTGGTCTAGATAGGCTATGTTGCATCAGCAAGCAGTGTGACTTGACAGGTATGCATTCACTGAGTAAAATAGCTGTGCTGGGACCAGGTATCAACACGGTAAGAGTTTAAAGGAGGTTATTCTGAATTACCTGTATTCCAATCCTGTAGATTTAATGACCATTAGGATTTAGAGCTCATGCTCCAGATTACTTTAGCCTGAAGGGAGTTCTGAAAGTCCTAAAGGCACTTGGCATCAAAATGCAAAGCACAGTTGCAGGGATAAATGGAGATTCATTTAGCAAGTGCAGATATGATCTGAACTAAAACACCTCTATATGGCCACACCGCCACTGCTACGTGCATCTGCTTTGCTAAGTGGCAGAGGAGCTACTCTGCTAAAAGTGAACTCCCTTTAAAGGCTACTGGCCACGTCCATCGTGTTTAGGTTAAGCCCAGGCCTCTGTAGGCCCCAAAAACTATCTGTAGGCCTGAAGACAGTATTATTTTGTTGTAGGATTTAAGTTTAGAGAGTCTGAAAGACAGCAAAGGAAATGTTGTAGCCTGACGGAGTGTGTGCTCTGGGGCACAGCACCTGAGAGTAAGGAGTTTTCTGAGGACAGGCAGCCTGCAGGGATAGCACTGGATTCCTGCAGAAGCTGGACAAGGAGGGAGACCTCCTGGCACCATCTTGTCTGACCAGTGTACAGGGAGTTACAAGTCCACATTTTTGGTTATATTGTCTTTCTGTCATATTCGGAGCTTTTATTTAATGAACAGAGCTAGGTTTTCGTTATCCTAGATAAAGTTGAGTATAGACCTTAGCAGGTTATATGTTCTCATTACAAACTAGATCTACTCATAAATAAGAGCTATAAAATGTATATTTCATTTAGGAATAAAAGCTCATGCAGTTACTGTACAAGGTCTTTAACTGAGATTGAAAACACATTGCAAGGATTAAATATGACCTCAATAGAGGAAACAAAAAATATAGATATTCCTCCAGAAAGCTCAGAGTGTATAGCATACAATTGATTTCAACAGACATTAAATACTCTGGAGGATTAAAGCCACAAGAGAATACAGATTACAGTAGTTCAAGATATTTTCAATTCTGCAAGTTCAGTTATCTGAAAACCATTTTTATGTCAGTTATTTCATACTAATCCAACTTTACTTGCAGTAAAGTACCACTTGTTTCAGCTGTGAAAACTAACGTCTTATCTACTCTGTATATACAGTTGAAGAAAATCTGATATTGTATTTTTGAATAGTTTCAAAAGGCTTTTGCATCATTTAACATTTTATAAGGAGTTCAAGGATTTCTGATATATGAAGTAAGATTTGTCTTTATAGAACAACAGGGTTTCTGAGGCCTCTATAATATAAAGAAATTTTAACACCTTTAATAAAATTGGTATATCAAAATCCCCATGTGGAGTTAATCAGTATAAAAGTGTACTTTTACTAATACAAGTTAAATTGACATAAATTAGACTTAAATCAAAGAAAGGATAGCTTTTCAAGGTTTGGCAGCAGTTCAGTTAAATCAGTTTAAAACCAAATCTTAAGCCAATACCGTGCAACTTGGTATTTTTATAAAGTCTTGCTGACTTTTCCGGACAAAACTTGTTTTTACCAACTAGCCACAAGTTCCATTGGTTACAATAGGACAACGAGCTTTTTGCCATTACCGCAGCTTATTTTGTAGGTCATTTGCAGTGTACAGTGCACCTGCATCCCTTTTTATGACTTTTATAACCTTTATCTTTCTTCTCCTTCCACCTTTTAATATGTGTTTAATAAAGTGTTACAAAATTTCTCATTATATGCACAAAGTAGACTCAGGCCTTGGCAATAGAAAACAAATTCTGTTTTTCTTAACAGTGCCACGTATGAAGAAAACCACTCATGGCAATTTAAACTTATGACAATAGTTAATCCCTATGCAATCTTCACAGCAGTCTTTTGATTGAACTGCTGCATGTTAAATTTAGGATTGTGGAATAATTTAATGTGTGGCAAGGGTCACTACAGGTAAAACCTTTCAGTTGAATGGAGAAAATAAGTTATGCTGATCACTGAGGCACAATCTAAAGAGGAACTAAACAGTATGGTTTATGGATATAAACCTCTGCTTCTAGCTGTTGGCACAGATAACTGTGTTTGGGCTACGAAGCTGGTGAAGGGCCTGGAACACAAGTCCTGTGAGGAGCAGCTGAGGAAACTGGGGTTGTTTAGTCTGGAGGAGGCTCAGCTGAGACCTTATTGCTGTCTACAGGTACCGGAAAGGAAGGTGTGGGGAGGTGGGGGTCGGCCTCTTCTCACAGGTAACTAGTGATAGGACTAGAGGGAATGGCCTCAAGTTGTGCCAAGGGAGGTTTAGGTTGGAAGTTAGGAGGCATTTCTTCTCAGAGTGGTCAGGCACTGGAACGGGTTGCCCAAGGAGGTGGTGGAGTCACCGTCCCTGAGGGTGTTTAAGGAAAGGCTGGACCTGGTGTGTAGGGACATGGTTTAGTGGGTGACACTGATGGTAGGGCGATGGTTGGACCAGATGATCTCGGAGGTCTTTTCCAACCCTAATGATTCTAGGACTCTTCTGAGGCACAGAAACGTGGGACGTTGGAGAAGAGCGATCCAGCAGCAGGATGTCAGGGCTCTGAATACGTGTGTAAGGCTCTGTAACTCTGAACACACGCTCAGGGCACTTTATCGCGGTGACATGCCACCCATCCCTCCTCCACAGCACGCCCCCCCTCCCCTCCGCGCCCTCCCACACCCTCCCCGACCCCCCGCTCCGCTCCGCGTCGCGCCCTCGGAACTGCGTCACCGCCCGTGGCGGCGGCGCGGCCGGGTCGCGCCGAGGCGGGCCCCTGACGCCATCTCTCCGCGCCGCGGCCGGGCCCCGCAGCATGGCCGTGCCCGGGGAGCCGCCGCCGCCGCCCGCCGCCGAGCTGCCGTCCTTCGCCGCGGCCCGCGGGCTGGTGGGGCGGCGCTACTCATGCCTGGTGGTGGCGCCGCACCGCCGGCACATCGCGCTGCCTCCCCGCTACCTCGGCCGCAAGCGCACGGGCATCCGCGCCCAGCTGGACGCCGAGCTGCTGCGCTACTCGGAGAGGTGCGGCCGGGCACCGGGCGGCCCCCGCGGGGTCTCTCTGCGGTGGGGGAAGCCCTCGGCCCGCCTGGGGGGAGCCCGGGGGTGGGCGCCCCGCTCACGGCTCGCTCTGCTTCCTCCGCAGCCTCCAGGGCGTGCCGGTGGCCTACGACAACGTGCGGGTGGTGGGGGAGCTCGGCGACATCCGCGACGACCAGGGCTTCGTGCACCTGAACATCGAGGCGGACTTCGTCGTCTTCAGCCCCAAGAAGGGGAAAAAAATGGTGGTATGTAAATACACCGGCGCCTCTCGGGGCATTTTTTTGCGTAAGTTACCAAGGCTTGGCTTATCTCTGTCAAAAGCAATGGGTTGGGGCTTAAGCAGAGTTGTATTTCGGTTTATTATAGTAATTTATGTGGGTAGTTTCTTAGCATGTGAGTAGTTTATAATAGTTCACTAGTAGTTTATAATAGTAGTCATAGTAATAGTAATACTGTCACGCTTCTGTGCTGTCTGCCCCTAAATGTGTGAAGCTAGTATGGACTCACCTGGAGTACTGTGTGTAGTTTGGGGCATCGCAGTATAAGGACATAAAAGAGCCTCCAAAGGACGGTGACAAAGATGATGAAGAGTCTAGACGGGAAGACACATGAGGAGCAGTTGAAGCTACTTGCTTTGTCTAGCCCAGAGCAGAGCAGGCTGAGGGGAGGCCTCATGGTGGCCTGCAGCTCCCCCATGAAGGGAGCGGAGGGGCAGGCGCTGAGCTCTGCTCTCTGGGGACAGCGACAGGACCCGAGGGGATGGCATGGAGCTGGGACAGGGGAGGGTCAGGCTGGGTGTTAGGGAAAGGTTCTGCACCCAGGGGGTGGTCGGGCACTGGGACAGGCTGCCCAGGGTAGTGGTCATGAAGCATTTGGACAGTGCTCTCAGACACATGATCGGTTGTTTTTTTTTTTGGATGGTCCTCTGGGGATGCAGGAGTTAAACTCAATGATCCTTGTGAGTCCCTTCCAACTCGGATATTCCGTGATTCTATGATTCTGTGAAATTTATTAAATAGCAGTTTCTTTCTAAAAAGCAGATAACTCTTAAATGGATGAGTTTACTCTTATTTAATAGTGGCGGTAAGGTTTAGGGCGTGCTGATGAATTTATTTCTTTTAAGTACTAGAGCAGCACTTACACCTGCTTTTCAGTAAAAGGAAATACATGGCTCAGGGAGCAGCTTTAAGCTTAATTTACTGGTGTCAGAAAATGTATTCAAACTCTCAACTTGGTTTTCCCATATCTGGTGTTATGCCATATTTTTTGCGGCATAGCACATGCCTTTCTGTAAATGTCATTAAGAAATAAATAGGTTCTTTTGGTAGAAAGCAGATGAACATACCATCTCAAATTCATCTTTGAGGAGAGCAAAGGTGGATAAGGTTAATGTGCAAATGTGTCAGAAACCCACTGAACGGAGTACTTAAAGGCTTCTTATGTGTCATCTGTATCTTTAGCTGCTAAGTAGCGCTGTACCAACATGGAAGTAATTTCAGACAAGTAAATATGACTTAAAATGGCTTTAAAACAAAGCTGATGGCATTACTGTCAGGAACGAGGTAACTGTTTGATGGCTATACTGTCAGGAAAGAGGTAACTGTTTGATGCATGTACTCACTATAGCTAAATTCCATGCTTTGACTTTCATTTTTACAGATACAGGTTCATTGAACAGGACTGCATGAAAAGAATCATAGAATCATTAAGGTTGGAAGAGACCTCCAAGACCATCTCGTCCAACCATCCCCCTACCACCAATGTCACCCACTAAACTATGTCCCTAAGCACCACATCCAACCTTTCATTAAACACCCCCAGGGACGGTGACGCCACCACTTCCTTGGGCAACCTGTTCCAATGCCTGACTACTCTTTCTGAGAGGAAATTTCTCAAAAATAGTTTTGATTTTAGTGTAGAAAATTTTGCTTATTTGCTAGATAAACAGACTTCTAACTTGAGTGTAGAAAGTCTTGTCCAAAAGAGTCTATATAGGAAACTGAACATGAATCACCTATGTGTTCAAAGGGATAATCTTTAATAGAGCTTTATATGACATTCTTTTTCTTTTTTAGGGTGTAATTAATAAAGTGGCCCCCAGTCATATTGGCTGTCTGATACATGGATGCTTCAATGCTTCTATCCCTAAACCTGAACAAATGTCAGCTGTAGAGTGGCAAGAGTTAGGGTTAAAAGTAGGTGATGAACTGAAATTTCGAGTATCACACTTAGATTCTGATGCAGCTGGAGTGTTCTTCATTCGAGGAGGACTGACCAAAACAAGGTAATGTGCCATAAAAGAGAATATTTTTGAACTGTTTTAATGGACTTGTTCTAAGCTAAATGATTTGATTTAACATCTTAGGCTTTAAGCTTCCCTGTTTTTACACAACCCCTCATCTATAATTAGTTTGTATTAGTCAAATTAAACATCTTGATGTTAAGGACTTGCATGGAAATTTTCTTTGGAAAAATAAAAATAGAATTTTCTGAGCTTTAAAAAATCTAACTGCTGTCCTGTGAACTGTTGATTGTGTATATATATAGTACGTGTTCAAAATAACACCTGAAAACTAGAGTGACTTTCTTTATTAACATTCTAGGCTTTTCAAGTAAAAATGTTCCAATTTCTGAACAAGATGTGTATGTTGGTATTTCTACACACATGTGCACATACTAACAGTTATATAATCACAAGTAGTTACATGCAGGTGGCTTAAATGCTTGCAGAAACATCTTTGATCTCAAAGACGATATGAGAAAATGCATGACCTTCATCTGTTCACTTATGCCTCTAGGTTTTCAGAGCAACTAGCTAAAAATCTTAATAGTGATATCTTTGAAAGAGTTTTAGAATTTTTTAAATGGTCGTTTGCTGAGCATTTTTTTTTTACCAACAGGATTAACTTTTTTTTTTTAATGTACAATATAAATATTAGTGATGAAATCATAACATTTTTGGAGATCCACAGAGTTGTGTTTAATCTGAAAGGATGTTCTGGATTGTTTTCATGAATTCAGAATGAAGCTTAACCATTTTGTCCCCGGTGACTCTGGGGGCATCTGTTCCTCCGTAGTTCTAACTGCATTCTTTCCTTATGAGTCTTCTTAGACGTTTTCTCCAGTGCTATTACTTGCAGGATGCCTGCTGAGATTTTTACTGTTGTGGTTTTTTTTTGGTTGGTTTGTTGTTGTTTTTATTGTTTGGTTTTTGTTTTTCTGGCATCTTCTTTGTTTTATCGGTACAGACTTCAGCAAGGCAATTGCTGGTGGTCAGGTAGTAGAAATTAAGTTGAAAGCGTTAACAGGCTTTATATTTTTCGCTAACTAGAGAGTCATATTTTCCATTTGTATATTTTATCTACTTGGTGTAAATACAGTGCTTCAGAAAATTTTGACATTTCACTGTGTGACATACCCTAAGATTTTCTATTTCAGCTTATTTTGTATGTTTCCTTACAGTATGCAGCCCAAAATATCTGAGAGCATCACTGACTGTGCAAATGGAGAGGAAATTCAAAACCTTGAACATGAGAAAAATAGCTTGAATGACTCCAGGGAAGATAATGTCATGGAGGAGCCTCCAGATGAGACAGATAACACTGGGGGGGACAATGCAGAAGAGCAAAGTGTTGATCCTGTGAATGGAATATGTGATGATAAAAACAAGAAGAAGAAAAAGAAAAAACATAAGCAAGAAGAACAGCAACATGTATTGCCTGCCAGTGACTCTAGTGGTTACCAAAGTGACCACAAAAAGTCAAAGAAAAAGAAAAGAAAGCATTGTGAAGTTGAAGAAAGTGAATTGCCTCAACTACCACAAGAACCAAAAGCTAAAAAAAACAAGGACTGAAGTCTGAAGTGCCTTTCTTAAAAAAGATATCAGACATTTTTGATAAACTTCCAATAAAACCCTATTTTCAAAATACATATGTATATTTCTTTACTAAAAAATCTGCTTTGCTGTGTGGGATTGTTTGTATGCATATGTGCATCAACAGCTTTAAAGGCAGCAGCTTTTAAAGAAGTGTTGCAAGAAAAAGGGTGGAGGCAGTATGTGCATGTCTTTTTGACTGGAAAATAACAGATAGAATATGAGTATAGTATAATTGTAGGATCACATGTATCACCTCTGTGCTTTCTAGTTCCGTGCATTAACTAGTAGCTAGTTATGAGCCATGATAATCTAATCTCATCATTGCTGCTGAGTGTCTTGATTTTTTACAAGGAGTCTTAGTGTTCTGGGACACATTCCTGAATTTTCAAGATTTTATTTTATTTTTTAAATTGGAGGCAAGGGAGAAGTAATTGGCTGTGAATGCCTGTGAATGAATCTGTGCAGCCTGACTTAAAGGTTAATCAAGCAGTGAGTGCCTTGGTTCATTCAAAACAAAGCTTTGGAGGTACTCTCTATAAAACAAACAAACAAAAAGAGATGGGCAACACAACTCAGCATTGAAGCAGGGAAGAGAGAAGATTAATGTAATCCGATGTGATGAAATACCATTTGCACACTGGTTAGAGTAACACTGGTTAAGCTGCTAGTCATGTGACATAATTTGAGAAAGTTCTTATTTTTTATGTATCAAACTCATAGACATAGCAGTTTTCATTAAAAAAAAAAAAAAGTTAAAGTGCAACTCCAGCCATTTATAGCTGCTATAACTTTAAAATGTTGGTCTGTAGAACAACAGGTGAGTACAGTCAGTATTTCCCAGGCTGTTAGAATTAATGTTACTGGAAAATTAAGATAATGGAAAAATTATAGTCAAATGTTAACTAATGTACCTTTACTAAGAACTAATTTTCATGGTGTAAATGCAATACAATTTTTTGAATATCATTATTTTGGTTGCAGCTCTTTTCTGTTGTGAAGAGTTTTGGAGAGCTGCAGTGTGACTTGGTCTATGCTAATTCTTTAACCAAGGTAGGAAGCAATGCTTGCTTTGGTGCTATTGTCTTGTCTAATACAAGACATTACCAGCTCTTCTGAAGCCTTGTAAGTAATCAGTATGTATGTGGGAACTTGCTGTTCGTCCATCTGTTCTCTAGGTATTCTCAGACTAAACGCTGTTGTAACAGTTATGCTGATGCTATTAGCTGACTGTAATAGACTTACATGCAGTTTCTAATCAAATAACCACAGAACATGTTTTGGATTTGAAGTGTGGTAGTTAGTACTTGTTTTAGGGCTCACTTCATGCTGTATTAAAGATACTTAAAAAAACAAAGATCCGGACTTGCTGAGACAGATCTAAGTTTCTGTCTTATAAGCTTGATGGCATGGCGGTACACCACAGGATTTTTAAAGTTAATACAACCCTATGAAGAACAAAGTTAAGAGTTTTTGCAGACCTATAATGGCAGCTTAAATTGATTTTTAAGGGCAGCAGAATCTTCAATATATTCTCTTTGAGTTGTCCCTGTTGTGTTTTTTATGTGACAATTGTTGACATTTGAACTAGATGCATTTTCATTGATGCTATCTCCTTGGACTGTCCATTCTTCCTATACTGTGATAAAATTGAAAAGTCAAATGATGCATCTGTAATGTGTCAGTGTGCTGCAAGGTCAACTGAGGGCAATATTCTGGTGTGTTGAGTGTGGCAGAAAGTAGCGGGGAAAAAAAAATCCCACCTGAAAGTTTACAGGAAAGTCTGCAGATCGGGGCATACCTCACAGTCAGAAATGTTCTGTCAGCTCTCCTTTTATAATGGATTGATGTAGAAGGAAAAATTAGATGGATAGGTATGGAGGCTATATCAGGGAGGAGGATGGTAAGCGAAGAATCTTTTTATTGCTGCCTGTAGGAAGGGAAAATTGGAGAGGGTTACTTTTGTAGATGCACCAAAACCAGAATCATGTGAGTTCACCTATTAGTACTTAATCATTATAGCTCACTTTCTCTTTTAGAGAAGGGAAACAGATATCCAGTAGACCCACTGTTGGTGACTGAGGCATGAGTCAAGCAAAGCCAGTTCATAGGACAAGCTTGTAGCACCAAGAGTTCGCTTTGTTTTGTTCCAGCTTTTCATCGGCATGGACAGATGGTGATATTCTGGGGAATAACTGAAGTTGCAATTAGCGAAACAAGTAACAGATAATATAAATGCTTTCAGCACTTTGAGTTGTCCACTTTTGCTACTTTACTAATCTCTTACTGTATGAGAATCGCCTACTGTTGTGTTACGAACTATTAAAACTGACTTTTTGAGTGTATTAAGCAACTTTTCTGAAAGTCTAATAATCTGCCTCAATTTTAAGTCTTATTTAAAGCATTTTTTTTTTTTTGGCATGCAAGCGTGGCCGGCACCCTCTTCTATCATTTTTTTTGCTTTTCTTTCTTGGCTTACAATAGAAGGCAATTACAAATAAATCAAGTGCAGGAGTTGATAATTCACGATTGCTGAACAAGTTGTTGCTCCAGTGTTCCAAATAGTGCAACACATGACATTAAATTGTTGCTAGGTTAGTATGCAAATAGCAACTGTGCAACAAAATGAATTTGTAGATTCCTTCTTCTGACATCTGTACGAAGTAGTTGACTGTTTTCTGTCTTTGGAAGCAAAAAGGTTAAGAAAAAAACTTTAAAAAGGAAAAAAAAAATCACAGTTGGAACCACTATTGGCAGCCTCACAGCTGCACTGTTGATGTTGCTGTACACACTGTTATATAGCTAAATATGAAAAAAAAAAAACACAGGATTTTCAAAAGTGAATTGTCACTCTACTCATGACTTTAAATCAGCTTTTTTTTTTTTCTCCATTAAAAGGGTAAGATTTTCTAATAGTTTACTTTAACAAAGGAAAGAATCCTAACTTAAGATACTTTCCATAAAAGTTTCTCTGAAGTCTGATCATTATGTCATGAAGTCTGATCTGAAGTCTAGCTTTCCCAGAGGGCATTTTCATACAATTCACTTGTGTCACATAGAAAGAGAAAGTCAGAAGGCAAAAATTGTAGTTTTACCTATAACTATATTGACAGTTACAACAATATTTCAAGTGATCTTAAGAAAATATGTTTGTTTGTTTGTTTTCCCCCTTCTTTTAGTATTAATTTGGTAAAGAAATCAATATTCACTTTTATCTGTGGCTGATAATCTGTTGTTTGTACTATGCAAAACATAGTCTCAACCAACTATAACAAAAGTTTCTAAAGCTGGGACTGCTTCTTCTTAGTATTATACGTATTTTAATTCTGAAGACTTACATTCCTCGGTGTATTGTGTTCGGCAGATGAGGAAGTGGTCATAGAAAAAAAAAAAGTATTTTTAGTTGTCTAAAACAAATGTTTTGTATTCTCTGAAGCTTGCAATGAGCTGCGTTGTTAACTTTTGCTCTTCATCTTCTCCTTGCTCCTCTTAGAGACAAATTTTGTGCTTTTGGCTTGGCAGTTTTCTGCTTCTTAAAATATGCAGCCTGAACAGCACAGTGGGTGAGCTCTACGGAAAGGATTTTCAAAATGTCCGAAGTAAGCTAGCTGCCTTTTGGAAAACATGAGCCTTGATCAAATCTGCCTCTGCATAAACTGTTTGCCTTTGGAAGCATCCCAGCCTTTGATAGCCCTCAGACATACAGACCTTTGCTGTAAAATGCATGGAGTTACTACATGCCCAAACTGTTGGGATTGTATTCCTTCCACGTATCAATGGAGAGGTTATATGATCTGTTGCTCTCGGGATGATTAGACTTGGCTATGAAAGGACTGAAATAGTTTCATTCTAATAACTCCTGAAGGCATGTTTCTCTTTCCATAATGTTGATTCAAATCTGCTCTTTAGCTTTCAGAAATTCCAT
Source organism: Anser cygnoides (assembly GCF_040182565.1). Lineage (NCBI taxonomy): Eukaryota > Metazoa > Chordata > Aves > Anseriformes > Anatidae > Anser > Anser cygnoides. Next base: position 33,051,694 of record NC_089874.1, on the reverse strand, counting down.
AATTTCGATACTTCAGTATCCAGTAGACTTAGTCTGTTTACAGAAAGAAGGTACTTTGTCTTCTGGAACAAAATAAGACTGAAAATTAAGCTTTGTGCTTCTTAAAAGTCATCAGGAGTAAGTTATTTATAGACATGAATAATAATTTTTTTGTGACCTTTGTCATGACTTTATGCATAGCTAGGGTTAGAGCTGGGTTGAATTCATCTGTAAGTCTAGTAGAAATCTACTGAATTGACCTAATGTTAAGAAATTAGGAATGATTGCAGCCTGGTAATGGCTTCAAGTTACCCTGGAGCCAACTGTCCCAGGTAAGGAGTGTAAAGATAGCTTAGGAAGAATGAACTTCAGTTTTCCCATTTTACCTGTCCTCAAGAACTTCAAAAGGACCTCTGCTCCAAGACATAGAATGAATAGATGATCTCCTCCCATCTCCCAAACTGATATGTTTGTTGTGTATTATTGCTGTGGGAACACCTCTCTTGTCCAAAGACACAACTCAACCCCACAAAGACATTTTTTGAGAAATCTATCTACAGAAACAGCTAAAATGAACTTTTGGTACAGTTAGTGACCTGAACTGTAGCAATTCTTAGTACATAGCAAAGAAACCTTGTGAATGGAGATAACAGTTTTGGTACAAGTCTCATTAACAATGCATCTCTTTTCTATGGGTAACTTTAGTGCATTTTGTGTGACTAGAAGGTTGAGCTGTGACCTTTCCTCTCTAAAGCTATATGGCACAGTCCATTAAGGGCGCAGGTACAAAGATATGACTGACCTGGAAAGTTTTCTTGTTCCTTATCCCTGCGCTCCTTCCTCCTTTGTGCTTTCTTTCACTGGTGCCTTTGGTGAATGGGGGAATTGTCTATAAATACTGTTACTACACCTGAAGCTTGGTGCCATACAAAACTGGGATTTCATTGTGCTGCACAAATTGGTTGAGAGCTGTGTGTTTAAGAAGTAAATGTGTTGTTTAAAAGCTCATATTAGGCATGGTAGATCCACTAGAGTTTTGGTCACAAAAAGAAGTAGATATTTGTCAAATACTTTGATTGGGTTGCAAATAAGGTTACAGAATTCAGAAATGCTATTGCCATTCTATCTGCAGAGCCATGATCGGTGGACATGACTTCATTGTGTTACATATTTGTACAGCATACACAAATTTGGCTAAAGACTCAGGAGCACAACCATTAAGTGGAATGTAGGCTGTGCAAGTATGGTCCTGGATTTCACCAGAGGTATTTTGTCACAACTAGTGTGAAAGAACTCCTACCCATTCATGGAACTGGCCAGAGTCTCATGGCAAGGCCTGAGTTGCCTCGCTTTCAAAGTGAGTTGAACAGGACTACAACTGGCCTTCAGAAAATTGGCCATTTTGGCTTCTTTGCTACTGTGTAAGACACATTCTGTGCTTTTGTTTTTTCATTAAAAAGTGTTAATATATGGATAAAAGAAAAATTCTGTACAAATCATTCAAACATTTAAAGCTAGATTAAAAAGACAGACAATTTATGCCGCATCAGCGATCATTAATATCACCCTCAGGAAAAATCAGGCATAGTCTTGGAGCACTATTAAATTTTTGCCTCGGTTCCTTTTTTATTTCAGATTCAAAGCCAGGTAGGTAGTGGCTTTGTGAAGTGGGGGTACACCTTTGCTTCTGGTGTTCTCTGTGCAAAAAGTAGATTAAGAGCTGAGGACCTCTGCCTTTCAAAGAAGTTCCATGTATTGTGGCTGAAAGTAAGCACACAGACCAATCTGCAGTGTTGATAAATAGGATACGCTGATAACTTGCTTTGATATGATTTTCTCTATGCGAAACTGAATATAGAATGTAACCTACTTTTAGGTGTGTTATTACCAAATCCCATGTTTTCCTAGTTTTCTTAGAAAGAGTTTAATTCCTGTTTCATGTGTATAATTTCACAGTTTATCTTTTCATTTGGGACAGGCACTATTTAAACCTCAACTCCTAGTTTCCCTGGGCCAACTGAATGATATTATGAACACTTGGAAGCTTTCTGAAGTAGCGAAAAGAGTGTGCATGTGTTATAGGTTCAATTACCCAGGATCTTTATGATTTACTTACAAAAATATGCAGATGCCTGTAGATGAGTTCTGTAGTATTTTGTACTGCAGTTATTTCTATCACACATCAATGCCTGGTTTGCCAAAAACATTATCAGAAATGTTCCCAAAATTGAGCTCAGCATCATCTTATTCGTTCCTGATTTGTATTCAGTAAATTTGTTGTTGTACAACAATATGATGACAAATGTGAAGACAATCTGTTGCAATTTTTTTTTAAATTTTCCTATTAATTAAATGCATTAAATATCTCTTCTTTTGCTAAACAAATTCCCCAAAGGCTGTTTTCTCATTTTATGAGCAAGCCTTAGAAATAGAGACATAATTACGCTATTTGTGACACAGCCATTCAGATTTCTGAATTCCACTTGAAAGAAAAGATAGTTGAAAGATGTGGACCAACTGGATTAAATTCAAATGCAAATAACAGCAATAAAAGAGAGAGGATTGTTTCATGAAGAAAGAAGAAAAAGATTGATAATTTTATCTAAATAATGCAATGTGTCTTGCCTTCCTCTGAGAGTTCTCATGGGGCTTGCAGTGGGATGCAGTTTTAAGCACCTTCATATTGCATTGAAGCAAGGCACTTAAATGTCACTAGTGAGGGAGTGTAGATACAAGCAGTGCTTCTTCATATCATAAATATGTAAAAAACTGGTGAAGGATTGTTTCACTCAGCATTTTTCTATTGAACACTTCCAATTCTGTAATGAGAAAGGTCACCATGTATCTTCTGTATCACTTTTAGTTTGGTGATGATCCAAGTGATGCTGTTTTTTCTTGTCTCTGGTCAAAAATTGTTCTTTAAATAATAGTTCTAGCGGTTAGGAAAATGTGAGACTGAAACTTCAGACTTTTTATATTTAGACTTATTGTGTCTTTAGCGGACTATGCTTCGTAAAATGCTGTAAGATTATTCAGTGAAGTTAATGGAAAACTGAGTAGGAAGGAAGGGTAAATTAAAATAAAATAAAATAAAGGGGGGGAGGGGGAATTTCTTCATAAACCTGGAGTACAAAGTATAAAATTTCAGTTTAAAGAAACGTTTTTTAATTTTCAAAATCTTTCATAAGAACAGAGGGAAACTTGAAGGCTTATCTTTAAGGAATTTTCTATCTTCTTTCCACCAAATATTTTAGTCCATTCAAAATGCTTGTACAGTTTTTGAAAGTGTGATATATTTTAAATATACAACTAGTCCTTTCAAATTCGAAGTTAACTATTCTACTATTCTAAGCATGGGATTGTTAGAAAGGGAACCAAAATTGTTTTTTCCTCTCAAATTCAGATACTGGTGACAACAACTGAAATTCCTTTTTGGTCAGGCTACAATTCCATAAAAATGGCACTGATCCACTATAAGTTTACACTTTCTATGTCAAATCAGTGCAGGACTTTGAAAAGTCTGTCTTGCAGAAGACTTCTGTCTGTTCTCATGCAATGCCACATGGTGGAGTATTGCTTTTTCTGTGTGGGTTTTTCACCATATCTGTCAGCTAAAGAGCTCAAAACTTCTGTGAATTACCATTTAGTTAGGGGAAGTTTTTGGGAAGTATATGATGTTTCAGATTCAGAACATAACTTTATGGTAGTGCCGTACTATTGGAGAAATTATGAAGTCTCTTGTCAAAATGAAAGGTTCTCATTGACAAAGGTTTCAGCTGCACTTTTGTACTTCTTGATTGCTGCTGTTCCTCTCTTGGCTTACTTGCATAATGACTCTTAAATTAATAAAGTCAGTGAGAGACTGTAGACTTTTATCATTCTTTCCTTTGTCAGGAAACTTCTGTATTACAGACCACTGTAAAGAAAACTTGTTTGTTCAGGTGGAAAATGAGCTAGTACATAAAGTACGTAAAGCTGCATTTTTTAATCTAAATATTTTAGCAGGGTGACATATAGTACAACCACAACAGAGAGGGCTAGTGAGCTTACGGAAATAGATCTGGAAGAGACAAACAAAATTTATACGTGTTTGTATGTGTTCTCAGCATCAAAACCTTTTTATCCACCCTAGTTCCTGTGACCATGTTAGTTTAATTTATTTTCTAGTTTTCATATACTTGAAAATACAGTTAATACATGTATACATCCAGTTTTTCACTGTTTGTTTTTCAGATTCTTTCCTGATTCTTTCATGCTGTGAATACAACCTGAAGCAAATATGATGATCAGCAGGTGGATTTGTTTGTCCTACCATAGTGAATGTTTAGCTATTGGCCAGTTCACAGAATTCTGTCAACTTAACTGAAATATTGAATTACTTTAAGTTTTATGGAAATGGATCATGAACAGAGGAAAGAAACTACGTTAGTTTTCCTTTTTGAAGAAAGGTTAAAAGGTGTCTTAATCCAGTTTAGCATGATGAGTGATGTTGCCATTATACCTGAACATAAATCTAACTATTTTACATGTAAGCAATGTAACCATTAGAATCTAGAAAAAAAAAAAAAAAAAAAAAAGTAGATAATGTCTTTACCTCTAGTAATGAGTTGCATTTGGAGAGCAAACTGAGCTCTACTTTATGGAATGATTTTGGGGATTTTTCTTCAGGAAGGATTTCAGGGTTGGGTCCTTTCTCTGAAAGCCCGTGGAGAGGTTCTGTATTGGATCTGTATTGCTAGATCTGGCTCAAATTGCTTTAGGCTTAGTCATGAAAATTATCCATTGACTTAGTCTGAGAATTGCATGATTTTTAAGACTAACTTGAGAGTCGAATTAAGGGGATTCTCCAAAATCTCAGTTGTAAAAAAGATTAATTCATAACTTTAGAGGCAGCATTGAATAAATCTGCTATGAAAGACAGCTAAGGGGAAATAATAGACCTGTGCACTAAACTATGGAAGATATCCACACTGCTTTCTAATAGGATGCAAAGTTAAAATAAATGCAGGACTCTATCAAGAAAAATTGTCTATGTGGGACCGGTGTTCACACAACTGTGCTTATTAATATTCTAGAACAGATTCTCTTTCACAGATACCACCCATGCTTAATGACTTTCATCCCATTAGTCTTACCTGAATGTGCCTTTCACAACTGAGTGATTTCATCTTCTTTTAGTTTTGAAACACCCGCAATATATTTTTGGAAAAAAAAATGATTTAATGTGTTTCTGTAAATAATCTTTAGTACTACCAAATTATCAGTGTTTATTAGTTTTCAGGTATAAAATTTAATCCAAAACACTCATTTTTCTCTTGCTCTTAGTTGGCACATTTTGTAGTTGGAAAATCTTTGCACATAAAATTAAAAGGAGAGTAGTATACTCAATAGTTCAATATAAAATTAACAGACCATTTGTGAGATCAGTACTAAAATATGTTTTAAGTGACAAATAAAGTAAATTCTTATTTTTAGTTGTCTGTTCAATTTATGTAGTGTGATTCATAACACTATGAAGCAAGGCCAGGATAAGGAATAGCAGAAGCTCCACTGAAGGCCTGAAGGTAAGACAGGAGGTTATGGTTAAGAGATTCGAACAGGACAGTAAAACGTTGATCTTGGTCTGCTCTGTATAACATAACATATTAATCTTATCAGTATTGGAAGAAAAAGAAATTGCATCATCTTAATATTTTCTGCTAATTTAGACTGAGTGTCCTACAATATTATTTTGGCACTCTGCTAGTGGTGTGTCAGCTCTCTCCAGGGGCCCTTGTCAGAAGAAGAGGAAAGTCTCCTGCTGTGCCAATACTGTAAAATAAATAACATTCTCAGAAGATTAATACAGAGCTGGAGCACGGAGTGTTACTAGTTGTCATAAAACAGACAGAAAATGGTTTGTGTTCTGAAAGGGAAGACTTAGGAAATGACTGATCCCAGAGAAGAATAAATTTGTTGATCTGGAAACATCATTTGAGAAAAAAATGATGACCAAGTGTCCAGTGGTTTGGAAGTTATGAAGGGACATGTGTCCAAATCAGAGATCTATAGCTGAACTTCTTCCAAATACATTTAACCTTGTTTTGTCTGAAAACCTCATGAATCCAAGCTGTGTTTTGAACTCACACTCACCAGTGTTGGTTTTGCTTAGGCTGTATACTAAATAAGTGCTGTCTGGAAAGCCTTTTCAACCTATATTGATATTCTTAATTCTAGCTGAATCTAGTGAAATAAATAGTGCATTAATAACTCCAAAAAAAAAAAAAGTCAAAAAAAAAAGTCTTAAATGACAATGTATGTATTGTGGGGACAACTAAAGCCCTATGAAGTCCTATCTAATTTATTTGTGTGTTAAGCTTTATGTTTACAAACTGCAGTGAGAGTAACAAAATTTACATTTGTCTTCATCCCTCTCACCCCTTGTATATCAGAGTGTGATTAGTAATTCCAGACTGCTTTCACATAGGCCCCATCTCAATTCAGGGAAGGCTTGTAGCTGGAGGAATGTATGTATTCCAATTTCATTAAAATTCTGGCATGATTAAAAAATAAATAAATAAAAACAACAAATACCTCCACCCCTAAACAAACAAATAAACAAACAAAAACTTTAGAACTGTCATGAATTTGAAGGGGAGGTGGCCATTTTATGTCCTTGTTCATATAGCACTAAACATGTATGGCATCTATGTCTCAGTAACATAAGTGGAATTTCATCATGTTCCAGTCATTAGTAGCTATTCTTGAGAAAGGAGTGGACTGTTGGGTGATGCAAAATGAATTTTTGAGAATTTCAAGGAGGGTTCTTACCTAGGCCAGGCCAAGGGCAGACTTTCAGGGTAAGTCAGAGGGTATCATATGTACAAGCATCCTGCATGCAAGAAGGAGACCACAGCTTGGACCCTGCCCAGACCTTCATGAGTCTCATGTAGCTTCAGTCAGCAAGTATTAGCTTTAGGAGATTTTGGCAATAGAATGTGTTAGACTGCTTTCAGGTGATGACTTTTTGGCAATTCCTCTGACTTTTCATAAGCTTGTCCAATATCATACAGCTTTTTTATGTCCACTTACCTCAAAGGTAAAATTTCAGTAACCATATTCACATTCCCGTTGGTTTCTAGTCCCCTGGTTTCATGACCCATGCTCATCCTTGTTTCAACTGAGGTATAGCTAAGTAAAGGTTTATGGTGCTTATGCCTGAATTAACGAAACTCCTGCCTCTCCTTATCTTGGTTTAAATCTCATCAAGTTCTCTTCTTTTATGCAACTTATCTCTTTTCTCCCTCAAGATTTTTCATCCTCTTCTTGCCATGTATTTTTACTGATAATTTTTCCCCTCTTATCTGATGTTAAAGTTGCTGTTTAGAGCACAGTATGTTAAAATGTGTATTACACTTGTATACTGGCTTTCTTCTCAGCTTTCTGCTTACCGGTTCTTCTATGTATCAGAAGTCAGCACTATCCCCAACTTTCCTTTTTGGTCCTCTTCACTAGGTGCACTTTCTGCCACTCTATTCTTCTCAACATGATCAAATATATATATATATATATATATCTTATTTTTTTCAGTCTTCAAAGAATCAAAGATTTTCTTTTACTTTTCTAATCATGAATGCCTGGTTTCTGGAGCTGAAGCAAAAATTAAATGGGAATCTCCATCTGCAGTTAATGTACAGTTGGCACAATGCCTCTGTTATTTCTTCAAAAGTGTTTATCCCTTTTTAAAGAAAAGGTTGAAAGTCCAGCCTTGACCAAGTTGATAGGATTTTTTTTTTTTTTGTCATAGAGTTGAGGGGCTACTGAAATCAACCTCAGAATCCCAGCAGAAACTTTTTTATCTTGCCCCCCCCCCCCCCCTTTTTTTAATAAGTTAACATCATATTTTCTCTTTTCCTTGATTCTTTTATTACTGTCTCCTTAATACTTAATGTACTGGATCCTGATCTTATCAAACTGGTTTAAGGCATTCATTTAGCTTCCAGAGGCTTCCAAATAAAGATCATGGAGGCTAGCTTATTTCAATTTCTTCTGTTCATGCTGCAAGAGTTTTTAATCTTTATGCATAACCAAGAAAATGTCTCTTCTGAGTCTTCCAATGCTTTATCTTGTTCTAAGTAGCAACATTTTAGTAAGGGAAACCTTGCAGATGTTCTATATTTACAATGTAAATCTACCAATGTCTTGGTTTGCATACTTTTCCTGTTCCTTTTCATAATTATCAAATTCATTTACAGAAGAAAACTGTTTCCTGCATTCTGCAGTCCTTCAAACTGATCATGCATGAAAAACAATGCTGATGTCTGAGATCACAAGAACCTAAACAGTGAATGTGGAGGTCAAAACCAAGGCTGTGTAGCCGAGGATCCAACAAATCAGGAAAGAAGGCCACAATCTTCATTAGGAAGTGCCAACAGTACTGTCTAACAGTGCTAACAAGGAGTGTAATTCCACTTGGGGGCAGATGGAGACAGTAAAAGGTCAGTCTGTTAGTGGTTCCCTATTTCAAGACGTAGCAGAATAAAATCAACTTTTTTGTTCCTTTTAAGCAGTAGAAAATATCTCCATCCCCCTTGTAATCAGCAGCATCAAGCCATTAAAAAGCTCAGAGAAAACAAACAAACAAAAAACTCTGCTGTCCCCATTCTGGTGTAACATGATGTCTGTTATTCCTGAACAGGAACACATGGGATATTACTTTTCTTTTGCTGGAGTAATAGCTCTTGGAGAAAGCTGAACGTTGGTAAAGGTTTTTTGTTGCTCTTGTTTTTTATTGATTTTGTTTTTTTGTTTGTTTTCTTTCTCAAAAAGATGTAATTTTATTTAAAATGACTTCAAGTGCACGTCAGAAAAAAAAAATTAAAGTTTTTGCCACCTATGTCACCAAGTAGTCCTCTTTGACAGACATTTCTGATGATCAGCTTTCTTTCAAAATAACTTTCTGATTATTTCCATGTACCAAATGCAAAGGAAGGCATGGTTTAACGTTTGGCTAACTTCTCAAAGTCATTTCTTGTACAGCTTTCCCATCCCCATGGATCTGTCCTGAAACAGAACACTGTAACAGTATTTAAAACAGAGCTTCCTCCCTCTCTCTTTGTTTTGATCTTGATTTTTCATTCATATTTAAGTTGGATGTTATTTTGATTCTCCAGGATTAAGTTAATTGTTTGTGCATCAGGCAATAAAATCCACTGAGCTCTGCATCTCTATGTAACAGTGTCTGATACAAAGAAAGGACTAGACAATGGAAATAATCCATATTTGATGTCAGCATTGTTCAAATTTGGCAGGTGCCTGCAAAAGTGAATGTGAACCTGAGAGCCCAGAACAGGCTTCTGTGCAGCTCATAGCTTTGTCTCTTTGGCAATTTGAGTGTCTTAGCAAGCTTGCTAACAAACCTGTTGGTTGTGCTGTGAGGCTGGCCAGTACATCACTCATTCAGTTGCATGAATTTTCTCAGATGAGCATGGGATAAGGAAAGAAAACAACAGATGAATACAAAGAACTTGACAAACTTAGAAAAATAACTAATACTAAACTTTTTTTGCCTTCATCTTTTATTTTTTTCTTAAAGCTTGCTTTGTTATATCTTCTGTCAGCTTTCTCTTTTAATTCCATTTTTCCCTACATAATATGAGAATTGTTCCTTATTTTCTATCACATTTTTTCCTTTTTCCTTTTCTCTCTTCTTCTCTTCTCTTCTCTCTCTCTTCTCTTCTCTTCTCTTCTCTTCTCTTCTCTTCTCTTCTCTTCTCTTCTCTTCTCTTCTCTTCTCTTTTCTCTTCTCTTTTCTCTTCTCTTTTCTCTTCTCTCTTCCTCTCTTTCTTGCATTCTGGAGAAAGAAAAATTATAAGTACTTGCATAGATCCTAGATATAGCAGGGACTTTCATTAGTGTTTACTTAAATTAAGGAGGAAGCTTAACAACAGTTCTGGGATGTCGGCTGCTGTAGCAGAGAGGATCATGTAGGGTACCAACATCTCTCTTTGCCCATACTTTTAGGAGACTGCTGCAATCTCAAAATTTCTTTTTGATGTGACTTTGGGTCTCTGTTTTAAACAAAAGGGCTTCTGGAACCAAAAAGTGGAAGAAGTAGGAATAAAAGGATTTCGTTGTAGACATCCTCACTTGTAACATTCCTATTTCATGATCATAACACCTAAAAGCTTCATTTATGTAACAAACAAACAAACAAAAAATAAACATAATGTAGAAAGCTTAGGTCATCTCTTATATTTGCTCCACAGCAGATATTTGGTACCCATATGCTGGTAAAATACTAGTGTAGTCCTCCAGGCTACCTCTTGTGCCTCCACAGACTTTGTAATTGAATCTGACCTAGAAAACCAGCATCTTCTTGTCACTGAGATCTCCGAAATGTAAAGCAGGGCTTCAAACAAAGGAATTCCAAAGTGAATATAATGAAAATATTATATATGTATATTGCTAAATTTCAGCATGGTCTCCTATAAAACCAATAATTTCATATGTTTTTCTATGCTTGCAGGCTTCAGCCATTTGGTGTAGTAATAAACATCCCCAAATCTTATGTCATTGATTGTTTGGCTTCAGTGATGATGAAAAATGGAAAATAAAATGAAAGAACCTAAGCCTTGTCTGAGATTTATTTGGAGACTGTTTGTGAAGCATACCTAGCTTTTCAAACTTATCATGGCACCTGACAGAAGTGACACATTCAGCCTTAGCTATGTCTAGTTTATCTTGTCAGTGTCTGAAACAGACAGGGGAAACCTTTCAATGTTGTACTTCATAAAATTGTAACCAGACTGATAAATCTGTTTATTTTTCCTTTAAATATGCCCTGGTTTCCATAACAGAGACAGCCTGCATGTATGCTGATGAATGGTTATTCTCCCATCACAGACCTTTATGGACACATTGCCAAGAAGCTAGTTTTATAAATTCCTCGATTTTTTTTTTCTTTTTTTTTTTTCCTTCTTTTCCAACACCTGAAAACTTGCAACTGGCCTGGCTTGAAAGCTGCCTTGGCAATTTTACTAAAGCACTTACTTTGATAGCTAAAAATGACCTTGAAGAATGATTAATACTGTGTGGGGGTTGATGACATAAATCTGTTAAAGTGTGCCTGATGTACAGCTTCACATGCAAGAATGTTATAGCTATATTCCTGTACTAACACAGTGACATTGAACAGACTGTAGCAGATATAAAATCTACCAAAAAAGGAGCCCCCCGCACCTCCAAAGGGTTTGAATTATTTTTATGAATTTGTTACCAACAAAATGCTTCTGGTTAGAGAATATAAACTTAATGAAAAATAACAAGCAATGGTCTTAAGGCACATTGGGACATACTGTCTAAATCACAGAATTCCTGTGGTTGTTACTGAGAATGCAGGTACTTGACTCAAGAGTGAAAAAGCTTACTCTTTCTGTACTGTACTGTTTTTATTTTTTTTTTTAATTTTAATTAATTTTTTCCCTTGTTAACAAGGGAATAAAAGCCCAGATCATCCTCTGTCTTAAATGTATCTGTGCAAATTTGTCACTTGCTAGCCATTTGGGATGTACATACTGAGAAGACATAGGTTGATTCCTTTTTAACCTAATACATGAATAAATCTAGTATAAAATCATAAAAGAGAGAAGGAAAGATATGCTAGACTGTTAAGAAATTATATAACATTGCTATCCCTAATCAGAGAACAGGTTTGCTTTATTATTTTACTTTTACAACTGTGGGAAATTACCTGAATAATTAGATTTGCAGAGGAGCAACTGGGGACAGTTTCTAGTGCAGAGGTCTCAGTGGTAGCTCTTGTGCTTCATCCTGGGAAATTACATTAATGGTCTTTTTCCTGTGTATTGGTAATGAGTTTCAATCAAACACTGCTTTATCACAGAGTGATTTCTTTTGCCTTCAGAAAAATTTTGGATGGGCTGGTAAGGGGGAGACAAGTATCCTAGGAGTACTTAAAATGCAACACTTTATGCCAGGTCATTTTTCCATCGCACAGATCAGCCAACACACTTCCATTTACAGACTCATCCCTTTCACCAGCTCCTGCATCTGCCAGCGTTACAGGTTTTCATGGCTGCACAATGCAGCTGAGCTGGAGAAGCCTCCAACTGCAGTTTTAACAATAAAATAAAATAAACATTCTCAGCACAAATAGACTATTTTAGTTTCCATGGCTGACAGTTTGGCACCTTTCACAGCACTAAATTAACTTAAAACATTCATCACTACACATGCTTTGAGAGAAACAAAACAAGTACTAAGTAGGATTTGAGACTTGGTAAACTTTCTACTTAAGATGAAACAATCATTTAAACTGACAAGAAAAGGCTGTGAAAACAACTCAGAAAAATAACTTATTTCTATTTAAGACTCGGCAAATATTAAGAGAACAAGTAGTGGTACTAAAACCAGTGTTGTGCTCTTCTGTAAAAATAATAAAAAAAAATAACAAGACTGATTTAAGTGAAACTTTGTAAAACCATTCTGCATCCCAGCCTTTCCCAAACCAGATCTTTTTATGCCAAGTTTCAGCTTGAACCATTTTTTTTTTTTTTTTAAGGAAATCGTTTTTTAAAGTATGAGGATTATATAATGAAGTAGTCATATCTTAATCAGAAGCATAGTGACGTGTAATTTTTTAATAGAACAAAGCATAATATAAAAAACATTTGAGTGCAGAAAGAATGTACACGTTCTATTAAAATTGCAATGTATGCAGAGACTTAAAGAACCTTGATACAGTAAAGTTTTAAATCATGCTACTGTATCTATATCCCAGGAGATAGATTCCTACAATACAAAACTAACATTAAACATTTTTGTTAATGCTTAATGCTTACTAGCCTGGCAAAAATCTTCATATGGTTTTATGGGAGGAGAAGGTAAAAAGCCATTTGTTGTATGTTTTTGTGAGAAGTAATAGTTCATAAATTAAACGTAAACATAGCAATACCTTTTAGAAGATGAATTTGTGTGGCTCATGACAATCCACACACATTTTGGCCATGTTTAAGATTTTCCAAGTGATTCAGGCTAGGTGGAAATGCTCCAATAATTTTGTCTTTAGTACAGTGATATCAATTTTTAGAGAGCTTGTCGTGCTTTTGGTGGCCGGAGAGTCTCAGCTCAGCTTGCTGAAACTGCATTCCTCTATAGTACAGATGAATAGTATGACTTATCAGACTCTAAAGAAAAAAGAATCAAAAACAAAATTACAGTTTATTTGTATTAAAACATAGGTGGATTTCCAAAGTAGAAACTACTAATAAGCCCATGTACTTATCACAGAAGTTAGTTTCACTGAAGTTTGAAAGCAATTTATCACACTCATGTTCATGTTGCTTGTTGCTAGGACTTTTAATTTTATGTTTATATTAGAAATTGAAATGAAGGTGACTAGCACTGCTTTCATTCAGCCTAGAATTCTTCAGGGGTGCATTACAAGGAGCCACGGATTTGGATCTTATCCTAAATTCTGGAACGTGACAAACACACTTGGAACAGAGAGCTGAAAATCTGTTTTAAAATGTGTTATGATTTTCCAAGTTCAGATATGAAAAAAGCAGGCAAACAGAATGAACAGTGAAAAATGTAACTAACAAAATTGTTTTTTCAGTGTTACTAAAGTGCTAGGGCTATTTCACGTATTTCTGTGCCACTGATAATACGAAACATTTATATTGTTAAAGAGAAGGATACTTTGTCTGAACTGTTCATAACACCTTTTTTGACAAGACCCTTGCATTTGGCCTCTTTTGGCCTAACTTGCCTTTCCTGTGATTCTTGTCTTAGCCAAAATAAAATACCCAAATATGTGGAGGTTCTACTTCCTCTATACCATCTCCAAACCCTGAAATATAAAAAACAATTTGAGAGCCAGACAGAAAATCCTCTCAGATTTTTTTCCAGAGCCTAAAGGTCACTACTCTGACAGTCTTATTCAAATAAAGCACCAGATTCACACAGTAGCTTTAATTCCATCTTGCAGTAGTGTTTGATAGAGAGATTTGTGTGGGTTTATATTCTGTTTTATCTGACACTTCTGTCCAACCTTGCTATAATCCACTTCTTTCCTAATTGTTACAAAAAAAAAGAGAGAATTTATTATAATCATAGGGAGGAAAGAGAAATAATAATAAACAGTGACATCTGTTCCTAAGTTTTTCTTTTCTCTAAATTTCTCTATTGCTGCACTTTCCTGTATGTTTCTCTTTCAGATTAAAACAAAGACTCTGTATTTTTTTTTTTCCATTCTATAAATTTTATATTTTTGGAGCCAAGAAACAGAAATATATGTTGCTGCTGCTTCTTGTTTTTTTTGTTTTCCTTTGTTTTTTCAAGAAAACAAAGTAATACAACTGTGTGGTGCCATGCAAGATAGACTGAATATCACTTGGTAATTTTTGACTGCATTATTGAAACCATCGTTAGGCTAATATTTCCACTTCGCTGTTGTACATCTAATTTTTACCTAAAATGCTGTAAAATCTCAATTTTGTGTCACTTATTTAATATTACCTCTCTTTGGTCCCCCTCAGGAGAAAAAAATTTGAATTATTTTGCCAAGTTTGTGCCAAATCCAGTCCTCAGATAATTTGAGAGGTCACTAGGATTACCCAGATCAAAATAGAACATTCAGGTCATAAAGGAATCTAGTCTATCTTTTAAACCAGTCTTATTTCATGTCAAGGTTTTAGTTTTGATCCTTTCACTTTCTGTTTTTTATCCCCATGATGTTACGCTTAATGATGAGGTCCTCAAATCAAATATCCTCTTCCTTCACATTTTTCAGCATTAGGTTTTGGGTGGACTGCCTTTTGCACAAAACCTGTACTATGCAGAAATATTCCTCCCGTCTGTCAGGACACTGTGCCACTTTGATCTAGCCCACTCAAACTGTCAAAAAATGTCTATTGTTCAATGTAGATGGGTGAGAAAAAGCAGTAGCTGGTAGAAGTCAGCCAACAATTAAAAAAAGATAAATAAATCTTCTAGCTGGGAGTGGATCCACTCTCAGTAGAGGGCAGCACTGGTACCAGTAAAATATAAACTGACCATAAATGGCTTGCCATATCGTCTTGCCAAATGAGTTAATCAGCCCCTTATAAATCCAAAGCAATGAAAGATAAGTAAGCCTGGAGAGGGGCTTCTGAGTGCATTTGTACAGGGCACCTCACACATGTTCCACCCGAGAGCAGCGTCAGTTTCTAAAGGTCTGGTTTGTGAGCACCCAGAGAGATGAAGTAGCATAGATAGGAAGAAGTCTCCAGCAGCAGAGATTTCTAAATAATAGATGCGTTAAATAAATAAAGTGGTGGGTCTCTAACACACCACACACTGTTCAATCAACATTAATCCTATCAAACTGGGACATTAACTTATAACCAACCCACTTAGGAACAGCAGGAGTCTTCCAGTATTGTCCTTTCTATGGCTTTACATCAGTAATCATCTTGTCAAAGTTCAGTTTGCTCCAGAGGCCCCATATTTTCTAATACTTACTGAACTCCACTGCACCCCAGTGTACGCTTCAACACCAGATCTGTGAAATTAGAGGGTTTCCAGCTTCAGATGTAAATAGCTAGGAAGAAAAAAAATGGACTAAGTCAATTACAGCTGTCCCACCAGGCCACCAGGGAGGCCTGCTGCTATTATCCACACCAGTAGCATTCAGCAAACTATCCACTTAACTGGCTATAATTTTAAAATCTCCTTCCCCATGAGACTGGCTGTAAAATCAATATGTAACAAAGCACCAACCTTTAGCTCCACAAACACACCAGAAACCCAGTGAGAATACTACATCTAAGCTAGATTTTGAATATGGACATCAAATGTCCCTGCTTCACCATTACCACAATGCCTTGGTAACAATTGATTTTGGACTGTACAGGTGAACAGAAAGCATGGCTCTAGCCATATCCCCAGCCAAGGGCTGCAGACAAGAGTGCAAGAAGTGGACTCCATCACTTGTCCCTGCAGGGCACACTACAGCCAGCTGCCAGTGCTCCTCCGTGCCAGGCATTTGTTTGTTGCTGTGGCAAGCTGACTTTTCTCATTGCTCTCACTTTTCCATTCCCATTTAGAGTTTTCTCTTTAAAGAAAAACCATTGCTTTAAGAAAGAAAAGTGGTTTTTTTTTTTTTCTTTTCTTTTCTTTTTTCTGGACAATACCAGGTTCCTAATTGCTTAAACACATGCAGTCCTGCAGGTCTCTGACCAATATAACTGACAAGCAACCTTACACATATATATAACAAACTCACCAGGTTTTAAGTTAAAGTAAAGTGAGAAAAACTAATTGGCTGAGGGGTAAGCATAATAAATCCTGGGGAAAAAGCGTAGCTGATCCCATCATAAAACAACCAGAATGAGAATGTGCTACATAATAAACTAAGTGTTACTGTTTTCCACAATCACTCAGGCCCTGCATTTTGATTAATTGCAGATTCTGAATTACTGAGAAAATGGCAGTTAATTACCCCTAACACCTTTGCAGGAACAGCTTGGAGGGGACTATGAAATTAGCACTCTGAAGTCTGAGTTAAATATATCATTTTAGCTTAATGGAATTTAATAATTGTAATTCAAATGCATGTTGCACAAAATTAATAGCTTTTAATACCAAAATACCTTTATTTGATCTCTCCCATATTTTATGCACACTGACATTTATTGATTTCTTCTGAAATAACCATCACTTCCAGAAGCCGGAGGAGAAACTTAGGAGTGTGCATGTCAGGCTGGGTATTACTCAGAAAGCAGTGGTTATGACCAAAGGCTGATGTGCTTGTCCTGACGGCTTGGCTGGCTCTTTTTGCCTTGTCTTTAACCCTCTCCCAAGGTGGTAGTCTCCAGATGTGGGACTGAAGGGTCAGGCTGTGATTTTCCATCAGAGCCACTGTGGAGAGGAGCCAGGCTGCATGGGACACACCAGCACCCTTGGTTGTGCCACCAAGGTGTGACCTCAGGGTGCCACCAGCAACACTTGCAAGGTTTTGCGACTTAAAATGGTGATGTTATCAGTAAGTAGGAATCCTCTGGGGTTTAGAGAGGGAGGCTGCGGTAAATCCCACTCATTCCACAGCTGCATCTGTGATGGCCTAGGAATTACAGCTGGCCATGGAAAGTTTTATGGAGATTTTTGGAAACGCGGGGTGCACTGAAATCCCATCTTTTTAACAAAACCCACTGGGTGGCGCTAGGCTGTGCACCCCGCAGCTGTAAAACCTGATCTGCAGTTCTGCTCCGGTCCAGCTAAAAACTGCACGTTATTCATTAAATGATAATTTGTTTGGACGTGAGGGAATAGAAAAATAATATCTGATGTCTATTTACAGTTTGATAGAAATTAGAAATGAATAACTAGGCTAATAAAAAACATATGCATAAGAATTATCAAATATGTCAGTTTAAATAACAAAAACCCTCAAGGTGGTTGGATTGTCTGAAAAATATTGTACTAGATTTTACACTTAGGAAAATCCATTTACAAACTTAGGAAAAAAAAATAGAAAAGTGTGTTATGGTACATCAACATGTCCAAATCAGGATCACATTCACACAGTACTGAATGCTTTTCAAATTCAGGATTCCTACTTACATCTTGGCTGCAGAAGTTTTGCAGAGTCATCGCAAAACCAGACACATTATTTTTGATACCTATGTTATCCTTTCAGTTCTCAGTTAAAGAAAACATTGCAAGTCTTTAAAATAAAATTGCTTCCATGTCCGAAACACATAAAATGTTGGATGAGGCCTGGATTTAGGTCTCTTAGTTCAGAAATAGTATCTGTGTTATGTGATACATTTGAGCAAAGAAAAGAATAATAATTAATTTAGAAATAAATGAAACACAGTATTCATCCTGCAAAATCTGTGTGCAACTTTCAGCAGGGAAAACAATGCAGTATAAGCAAACATGCAAGCCCAAAAAATCCCCAAAATGATTTGCTTACACACATATATCTTTGAAACAGATGGAGTAAAAAATCACTGAGGGCTAAAAGAGGACCAATGTTTAGGAATATTTAGGGGTATATTATACATGTAAGCAAGTACATACACAGAAAAGTGACAAAGTTTAAGATTACTTACCAGGAGTAAGAGTCTTTCAGAAAGGTATTTAAAAAGGTATTGTCACAAAGGGTGTCAGATACACAGGCTGTATTTTATAAGTTTTGAAATTTGCAAAACATATTGACAGAAACATAGGGATAGGGAAATATATTCAGTTTTATTCCCAGACTTACTTCTGAGGCTTACATAGAATTGTGCTAGTGGAAGAGGATTTATAATTTGTGTGTCCAAACTCAAAAGACCACATCAGAGTCCCTTTACTTCATAAGCTTCTCAGGTTTTGTCAGCAGTAACTGTCTTGTCTACAAACAAGTATAAACTTTTTAGGCAAAAGCCAACAATATCTTTCACCCCACCCCCCCACCTCCCCTGCCCCCCATCATTTTGTAGATAGGACTGGTCAGTTTGGTTTTAGGACCTAAATTCTTAGCTAATTTTGATTAGTTCCTGTTCCTATCCCTTGTTTCTTCCTTGTTGCTATTATTTTTATTTTATACCTGTTTTGAAGACTATTTCTCCAGGTGTTATAAATTCAATGGCAGAAAGCACTCCTAAAGTACTGTGCTCCTAAAGTTGAAATAAATATTTTTTTTTTCAAATATGCGTTGTTGGTTTGTGTTTTTATTTTTTTTTCCTTCAGAACCCAGAGATGAAAAATATTCACAGATTAGCTGAATAGAAGATATATATAAATTATTCTAAACTCATTTACATTTCATTGACTCTTGATTATGCTATTTTTTTTCTTCAAATTGAATAGAGCAGTTTACATTGTATTATATGAAACACAGAACAAAATTAAGACAGTTAAAACCAATTTAACTTATAGTGGTATAAAACATTAAGGTCCTCTCTTTGGGAATCCATAATCTCTACTGCAGATGATAACCATTTTTCAATGTTATTTTTTACATTAGTTTAGAAATTACATTGCCCTACAGTTTGCAAAATGTGGGCTCTGCAAAGCCCCCTCTTAATGTAATGCCACTTTTTCCTTGTGATTCTCCAAAGGTTAAGAATTGATCAGCAGCTTCTGATATGGAAATGGAGAATTGTTTTGCCCTGTATGACACGTAACATCGTTTTTGCTGACTATGCATTTTCCCGAGGATCAGATGCCTCCCAAACACCTACTCATCACAAAAGCAGCTATTGTTTAAATTTCTGTATGCATTATTACCTGTCCACAACTCCAGGTGAGAGACTCATGCATTCCCCTGAGGGAATTGCTGCACCCAAGCCCCTAGCAGAGGAACGGTCCATCCACATCGGCGACTCTGACACGGACAGACATTGGTCCCAGAGACTGGTCCTGCCCTGGGCCTGGCAGCACATGAAGATATGCTTGCTCTTGTTGCTCTTCCACTGACAGCTATCAGTTCAAGCCAATAACATTTTGATCCACTCTTAATCCACTGCTTTGTTACGCTGGGCCACTCCCTCAACAGAAACTCTCCTTGAAAATTTGGCCCATGTTTTTACTTTCCTCTCAGAATATACATCCATCATGCACTCTGTAGGAATGCCCATCTTTAACTAAAGCCTTAAAAGCAGAACACTGTAGAAATATATATATATTTTTCTGCTGATAATGTTAAATCTTTGCTGTACACCTCATCCTTTGCAAGTACTAATCTTGAAGTGTTGCATTTAATTTTTTTTTCCATATTTTATTCAAGCTAGAGGCTACCTCTCATGTCAGGTGAAGATACAAATGAAAATCTTGTATGAATAAATGAAGTATTCCTTAGCAAGTTGTAAAAACAACAACAAGAACAGTTGGTAAAGCAATCAGGGTTCCAAGCTGAAGCGTACAGCAAACACAATGACCTTAGCCTTTCTCTTTTGATTTATAGCAATGTTGGAAAGTAACTTAACTAGGTGCCACGGGGCTTCAAGAACAGTTGAGTTAATGTATCATCTAAATTTTTATGGATGTTAATTAGATTAGCAATTTGATGTTGAGACTTGCAGAGGGCAGTGGGTGTGCTCTTTTAAACTCATTCCTTCAGACTGAAAATGCAGGAAAGATGAAGCCCTACACTGCAGAAACCAGTAAGGTCCTATTGAATCCCAGAATCCTTACTGCAGCAGCTATGAAACAGCAAAGGAATGATCAGATATGGTTTTAGAAGTGGCATGCCCCAGCATATTGAACAGTTTAATATCAGCACAGTGATTGGAATAGAAAAGACATGCACACTGGTAACTTCCTGTATCAGGTCTCTTATCGGGCACTAATCATTTATTTACTAATGGAGGAATGTCAAATCAGATATTTATTAGATGGAGTTGCCACCCAGCTTACCCACTGCACTTCACCAAGTAGCGGAACATCTTCCTTATAAATTGGGACCATTAGTAAAGTCGTTAGAAGATTTCATGGAGTCCCTGTCACTCTGTGATTTTCTATGCTGAAAAGCAAGAAAATAAGCACAAAAATTCCCATAATAAATTCATTTTTTAATCCCATGGAATTACAGTCCTCTTGCATTTTTGGCATATACTATATCTGACTGCTTTAATAATATAATGGCAAGGTATTAGGCTTTGTCCTTGTAATCCAATTTATGCTTTTTCCAAATTCAAAGTAATTATACTCCCTCCAAAATCTTCAATCAAATATATAATCTTTGTCATTCAGTATCCACAAACCACCTTTTGAAGTGCTCATATGTATACTTATTTTGCTGATCTTGGGCTACAGAGAGGAGGGAGAGATCTAAATTGCAAGCTGTTATTGCCACGTGGGTTCCTGCAGAGATTTGGCAGGCCTGATCTTGTTCATTCTCTCAGAGGCCAGAATAGGTTTCTTACATGTCGCTGGTGCAACTACAATGAAGGCTGTCAGACGACGCTGAATCTTTAAACCAGCCCAGCAACTGGAACTTCAAACTGGCTACTTTTTGTGAAAAAAATTACGTTGGACTCTAAGTTACACAGAACCTTACTGAAATCACTCAACTTGTCCTAAGTTCTCAGCAGATAAAAGCAGTGCAAATCCACTGATGTCAGTGCTCTGAAGTCCTTTCACTCCAGCCAAGTGTGTGGTGGAAAATTCCCTGGTGTCAAAACATCCAACTCTTGCAGAAAGGGACATGATTCTCTCAGCTCCTGGAGGGAAATTCTGCTTCCAGACATTCATTTATTAAAGACAAGCCATATAAGTAAACTATTGAATTTCTTATTTACACATTCTAGATGAGTTCCTTGATTTTTAGACTCATGGCTATTTTGTGGAAGAAATGTTGTTTTGTTTTTTTTTTTAACTTTCTTTTTTTTCCTGGGAGAAAACAAAACAAAACAAAACAAAAACAAAACTGTTGAAAAATAGAGTAGGAAATAGCAAATTTCTGCACAGGACAGGAAAGCTGCTTTCCCCATTCTTGTGCTCCCAGGTGCTCACAATTCCTTGTGGATCCACCATGTTCACATAGGAGTTATGAAAGCTTATCCTTGTGACTTCCATCAAAGAGATAAAAATGATACAGTACATTTCAGTCCTGCTTCTCATCCACAGGCTCTTCCATACACGTCTCTCATAACCATCCAGAATATCCTGAGCCATCTTTATCTGTAGAAGGCCCATGTACATTTAACACAACTAATTTAGGAAACTCTGATGAAAAATAAATAAATGCCTTAGGCTACCTTCTGAGATGATTCTAAGACTAGCAAGTGCGAAATACTGAAATGAGAAACATTCACATCAATAACATGTGGGATTGGTCTCAACTGCAAGAAAAAGTTACAACACCTGTGCCAGGTTTAATCAACATGAAGACTGTGGATAGCTTTCCTTTGGCATTTTCTCATCAAAACAGATTAGAGTAAGCTAAATCCACACTATCTCAGTCTGCCTTTGTATCAGTGGAAAAATGTTTCTGCAATAAAAAATATGAACACATTTGAGGGAACCCTGTTTAATGCACTGAAACTATAAAGGTCAGTTGCAGTTAGTGCTACCAAGAAGTGTGATGGCCCATTATAATCACTATTTCTGCACAGCCTTCAGTGTTGTGGACATATAGGATTTGTCCAAATGTACATGTATAGGGGAAGGGCTATGTGTGGCTTCTTTTGTAACTGCAGTAACTGCTTTGGGACAAATTCTGCACTTTCTGCAGTACCATTGAAGTCAATGGATGTTTTGGCTATGTCTGAGGCAAAGATATATCTTTATATATTATTCACACAAAATTTGTTGTTTAGAAGATCCTGCATTCTGAAACATAATCCAGAACACGAAGGATGAATTGTCAGCCACCCAGGCATTAAGTAAGTGAAAATGAGGCCTACATCACTGTTTAATTTTATTTCCTTTGAAACAACTCCTGGCTGTTCCCCCTCCTTCCAAACAGGCTGCTAACTAGCTAATGACTGCATTCCAAAATGCAATTATACCAAAATGCATGCCTTATACATGTACAGATGTATAATATCGTCAGTCTATCTAAGAGTTCCTACATCCAGTAGAGTTAGGAATCTTTACTCTCTTTGACTATTTTCATCTGCCTTTTTCATACTTTTACTGCTTCTACCTCCTTCTCCTCCACTATTGTGCATGCGTGCCCTTTGAAAATAACTATAGAATAAATAATGTTGGAGTAATTCCAATAAAATAAGCTTTTCCTGTGTGACTCACATCTCACAACCAGTGTTTCAGGTACATATGTATAATGTTGCTGAATGACCAGTAAAAGGTGTAAGGATTTGTGTGTGCATGTCCATGACTGTGTACAGCCAGCACTAAATCCTTGCTAGTGTCTCTCTTTCCTTAGTGGAATTAACTGTAGTTTGCAACAGCCAAAGAGCTCTCTTTTATGTACTTGTTTTGACACTTCTCAAAGCAGCTGGACTAACAGTCATGTTTTAATGTACCTTTTCTGTCCAAGCAGCATTCAAAAACATTACAAAAACCTGTCCTGGTTTAAAAAAAAAAAAAAAAAAAGAATTAAGACCACTGTAAAATAATAATAAAAAAAGTTCTATTAATAGTTTCTCTATTTTTATGTATTTATAAGCTCCTGAGAAGATGGTACCTATTAACGGAAAACCACATTTTAAATGCTAAACAACAGTGGTTGTAGATCATGTATATTGAGTGTTTGGTGTCTGTGTTATTGCCTGCTGAGACCTGCGGTGAGACAAAAAGGCGCTCAAGGATTAATTAACAATAGTTAAAAATAGTTTTTACTTTGAATTTTTATGTTGTATGCAAGGGCGTATTAAACAGAGGTTTTATTTAATGAAAGATTTACTTGATAGCAATGACAAGATTTATCCAGCTACTCCTACATATAATTGCTTTTTAATTGCAAAAATTGAATCTATTGTCATCAGGAAACCGCATCATTTTGATGAGCAGTACATCAAAACTGGGAACCTATGGGAGAACCAGGATGTGAGCTCTTGGGAGCAGCAGAGCATCTCTGCATGAGGGACACATGAGGGGGAATGAGCCCCAGTGCTGGCTCATTGGCAGAGAAGTCTATGAGGCTGAATAACAGTACTCTGCTTGAACTATGAACAAACTTTGGAAATGTCTCACATAATATTGCAGCACTTGAGACAAGAGAAAAATCATGGTTTACATCATTACCTAAGGCACATCCAGAACCTAGCAGCTACTTAACATGCAGAGAAGTCAACCTGGCATGGGCTAAGAAGCAAAAACTCCTCTGGGTTCTCGGGGTTTGGCAAAGAACTGCTCGCAGACAAAATAAAAGTGCATCAAGTATACAGTGCATGCTTACTGCCCTGTCACCTCAGAAATTAGGCGGGTGCAATGGCATAAACCAGCTGAGGATTTTTCTCTTTTTGCCTGACTTTAGATTTTTACATATCCCTTGGCAGAGCTTTTCTCTTCCCTTTCTGTGACTGCCCAGTGGAAGCAAAAGTGATTTAGTGAGAGGGGAAAAGCACTTATTTCCTACCACAGTGTTTATACCTGCTGCACATTAAGCCACGTATATGGGGCAGACACACAGCTTTAATACTGAAAGAGTGTGCCAAGCATATGCTGAAGGCTGTTTGCCACAGCCAAGGTTGAAGCTTTACCCACATGGCTGAAGAGGGTAAGAGGCGTGGGTAGGGAGTTAAGTTTCACGGTGTTGTTTAATATTTCAGGATACACTACTGGATTTGCAATCAGTTTGGCAGTAGAGTCTTATAACCATACAGATTTCTCTTTTAAGAAAAGCTTTGTATGTCTGAACAGAAAGGGGTTTGTCCTCAAGCAGGAAGCCTAGCAGAGAGCTTACACAGTGATATATTTTCAGTCATGTGGCCAAGACAATAAACATGCATCTTTTGATCTGTGTGGCAACGGCGTGCAAGTTGTAGTTTTTGCCGGGGCAGAAAAAGATGCAAATCTGCCAGGAGTGAGTCAGTGCTCTGGCGTGTTTCTGCACATCCTAAATTTCACCAGGCTGAGACGAGGGGACTTAAATGTCTAAAGAACCCATAAAAGTATTCCAGCAAGTCCGATGGTTTAAGTCCTTATGTCAAAACACAGGAACATGCAGTCTACTTTGTATAAAATATGTTTTGGTGTTCTAACTATAAATTAAACCTCTTTAAAAAGTGTGCTTCTGTAAGCATACATTTACCAGCAGTCTTTTCCTCTTTATATGATGCAAAGAGGGGCCGTAATACCTCTCCTGGGACTATAGAGGGCATGGGTAGAATTTTAAAGTACCATTAAAAATTATCTCTTATTAATCGCTGTCACGTTCAAATATGAGCAATATCCTCTCGCCGCTTAATAGCAGCGCTACCATTATGCCTTGTTGTCTTACGACATTACACGGCTAACCGCACCAGCACATTATTTCCTAGACCTCCTCTGTTTACAAATCAAAGTGCCTCACTCCAGCACAGCCTGCTGAAACGCAGTGCTGTTATTAGGAAATGTGAGTGGGCTGAAGTGGGGATCCCCGCAGAGTTAACTTGGCAGCGTTTGAGAGCCTGGCTCAACCCGATATTAAAAGTGAGTCATCAGCTTGCCCCCACAGCAGGCCCTCGCTTTGTACTTTCCCCTGCGAGCAGCTCCACAGAGGGCCAAGAGATTCAGCGTTTGCTTCTCTAATTAATAACCAGCTGAAAGGAACTCCTTGTTAAGGGATACTTGGGTTTTTGTTGTTGTTGTTGTTTGTCAGTGTTAAACGCTGATAAATGGCAAAAGCTCAAGTCAGGTCTACCACCTGGAAGGCCAGTTCACCATGTGCATTAGTCATCTGACTCAGACAGCTCCGTTTCCACTCCAGGACCAGAGCTCTGCAGCTGGCTCAGCTCCTCACAGCTATTTTGGTATCTGCCAGGGGCTATTTGCAGTTCAGGTCTTTCATTTACATTGATTTGGGACCAGCCTGTTTTACCAAGAGTATCCATGGCCTGTATTTAGCTCCTTGAGGGCTTTGAGCAGAATTCTGTTTTTCTCCTACCTTTGCCTCATTACATCGATCACACCTATATGCTTCTCTGTAACTGAGCTAATACTCCTGTTTCCTTTCTGTCTCCTAAAACAAAAGTTCATGATTTATGTGTCCACTTCTCTGATTTATAGGCACACTTTATCGAAAGGTATCTTCTGCAGCCCGTACTTTTTCTTCCCCTTTGTGTCCCCAGCTTAAGGAAACATCTATATGAGCAAAAGTTAAAACAGGTGAACTTCTGTGAGACTCAGACATCTAAATATAGATGCTCCTTCAAGCAAAACCTGTGTTTTTCACACAGATTTGTCAATGTTTCCTGTTTCCAAGGAGAAAGACATCAATATAATATTTCACTAATGGTCCTACCATAGCTGCATAGCCTTATGGGGAAAAAGTAATGTTGGAAGTGTACGAAAGAAGTCAATGCCACAGTTATTTTGACAGCAGAAATTGCATTTACCAAATTCTATGTTCCCTGAATTTTTCTGGTGTCTCTTTACTATTTATTTATTTATTTCCAGATCCACTATTTTTATGAACCCTTCTCAGTTTGGTGTCATCCTATTTATACCTACAACAGAATCATTGCTCTTTATGTCATGATAATTCTGTAGTCTTGTTTCATGCTACTGCAGATTCACTGAATGAAAAAGCATCCTGATACTCAATTTTGTTGATACTCAGGCCAAAAGACTTTTTTTTTTTTTTCTGTTTGTTTAGATCTTCCAGAAGGCAAGGTAGTGAAATAGTAGGTAAATTAGGCTTACATTATGTATGGAACCAGTAGAAAAAGGAAGGGAAAGAGGCTAAAGACAATGTAAAACTTCCTAAATAGCAAGATGATTTGGATTATGAAAGCAAAAGTGTCTTATGTCAAGTGCCTCTTCACCCACTAAGTGTGCTATGAAATATGATCACTTGTCTTGAATATACTCAGTCCTAACAGCAACATTGTTGTACTTATAAACACTATTAATTGTGTCAGACTTGGAATACAAATCCTGCAAATCCTTCCTACGTTCAACTGAATGGGCCTCATTCATAGCTGGGGGAGGTATGAATGGACTCAGCATGGTTATGTAAGGCAGGACAATTTTTTTTTCATAAATAATTCTGCATTCTTTTCTCAGCATATCTTCTGAGTTAGATATTTTGAAGTAGTCTCACTGGAAAGAGGACTCGGTTTCTGCATGCCACAGTTTGGCTGAGAAAGTCATGTATCATAAGAGACCACCAATGATACTGAATTTTCCAAAAGGGAGAAAAATATGTAGTATTTCTCTCTTGCTTTAAACAGCTGTGAGAAGTTATCAGAAACCTTTCCAGGCACTGTTCTCCATTTCTCCATTTGTGCTGCAGGTAGAGCATCTGCTGTGGGGTGGAATACAGTCTTTGTACCTGGAAACAAGATCAGTGTCTTTTACATCTTGATTCAAGCATATTTAAATTTTGTTGTTGTTGTTGTTTTCCCCAAGATATTATGATTATAGGAATAGAAAGGAATGCAATGAATATAGCCTTTCTCTAAGTTTGCTTTCAGTGAACAAACACATATAAATAGTAGCCAAACCAGACCAAAATTCTGTTCCACATTGCAGTACAGGTGTAGTTTTTTCAATTGGTCCCTCAGCTTTGTTTGCTCAGACATCCCACATAGCAGTTGCCCACAGTAGCACCCTGACATCATGAATTTGGCTGTAGCCTGAGACAGGGGGGACACCAGGACAAGACCAGTGTGAGCTGCTAGGGGGGAAATTTATATTTTTGATGATGTTTCAGGTTGCATTTTATCTTTTTATTCTTGTTTCTAGAGTTGTAATAAATTACATAACCTTTTGATTTGATGTCCATGTCCGTAAATTCTGTGGGGTGCTAAAAAACCTGGTTTTAAGGTGTTCTGCTGGATTCCGGAAAGTCCATTCCCAGTGGTAGAAAGAAGTTATGCATAGGTACAGACTGTCACTCCTCAGAGATGCCACCATTCTGGACCTATAAATGGTTCTAGAAGATGTTCCCTTTTTCTGGGTCCAGACAGTGCCTCTCCGGAGGGCAGTGGGGTGAGGAAAGCAGCATATCACAGAATCACACAATCACAGAATCGTCTAGGTTGGAAGAGACCTCCAAGATCATCTAGTCCAACCTCTGTCCTAACACTAACAAGACCTCCACTAAACCATATCACTAAGGGCTACATCTAAACGTCTTTTAAGGACCTCCAGGGATAGCGACTCAACCACTTCCCTGGGCAGTCCATTCCAATGCCTAACAACCCTTTCGGTAAGGAAGTTCTTCCTAATATCCAACCTAAACCTCCCCTGGCGCAACTTTAGCCCATTCCCCCTCATCCTGTCACCAGGCACGTGGGAGAATAGACCAACCCCCACCTCTCTACAGCCTCCTTTAAGGTACCTATAGAGGGCGATGAGGTCTCCCCTGAGCCTCCTCCTCTCCAGGCTAAACAACCCCAGCTCCCTCAGTCGCTCCTTGTAAGACTTGTTCTCCAGACCCCACACCAGCTTGGTTGCCCTTCTCTGGACTCTCTCAAGCACCTCCATGTCCTTCTTCTAGCGAGGGGCCCAAAACTGAACACAGTACTCGAGGTGTGGCCTCACCAGAGCCGAGTACAGGGGGACAATCACCTCCCTAGACCTGCTGGCCACACTGCTGCCTATACAAGCCAGGATGCTGTTGGCCTTCTTGGCCACCTGGGCACACTGCTGGCACATATTCAGCTGCCTATCAACCAGTACTCCCAGGTCCTTCTCAGTCAGGCAGCTTTCCAGCCACTCATCTCCCAGCCTGTAGCGCTGCTTGGGGTTGTTGCGCCCCAGATGCAGGCCTGTGTATATGCAGGCCCAGATGCCTGCATATACCTGTGCCTACACCATAACCACAGTGGAAATATTCCCTCTGTACCTGAGGCAGACAGGAACAACTGATCTGGGGCAGCATCCTCCCCGTCTGTGCTGGGGAAGGGAGCCACACACCCTGTGGTGGCCTCACGATGTCACGGCTGTCATGCAAGGCAATGGGGACAGCCCCTCGCAGTGGTGCAGGGTGCAGGGTCTGATCCTGGCCCAGACATGGCACCTTGCCCTGCATCAGTCCCACGCGTCTGTTCTCCAGCAATTGAACTCTCCTGTGTTTGAAAATCTTTGAAAATATGCCTGCTTTTTTTTTTTCTTTTTTTTTTCCTCCTTTAAAGACACAAGTGGCCATTGACCACCCAGACTGAGTCACACAGTATGAAATGCCAAGAAATCCAGCTGCAATTTTGAGGTGAGCCTGTATGTGATATATGTTTAAGGGCAGTGAGGCTTGTATGGAGGAGATGCCAAACCTACTTTGCTGTTGCACTCAGAAGAAGAGGGAACATGATGGGAAAGCATTTGTTTAGCTCCTGGATGGCTAAGTGTAATGTGGGCTGGGGGGTGCTCCGGGGCTCTCCCAAGGCTTGTGGGGAGTGCAGAAGGCTGTCCTCCACAATAACACTGCTTCTTGCATCCTCTGAGCACCAAGGACCCCAAAGGCTGCTGAACTCTCTTGTCCAGGTGGCAAAAGGTTTGTGCCATCATTACTCAGCTCTCTTCTGCTTCCTTTGGGCTACGAAGCCCCTGCCCATGGCCTTGCCAAGAACAGTGTGTTGTCAGTGCAGTTTCCAGAAGGCCATGCAACAAGCCTCAGCAAGATCAGAGAATCACAGAACCCGATACTGAATCACAGAATCATAGATCAATAACAAGACATCTCAGAAAACCAATAAATCAACATTTATGTTGCACTTTACATTTGCAAAATGTTTCTTAGGCCTGAATGAATGAATATACAAAACACTCATCAGAGTAACTGGTGGTTCACAGGCTGGAAGGAGGATGAACAAGCACCTTTAAACCAAAACCACATTGTTCAAAACAAACACCTGGTGCAAGATTACTTATATAACTCAAGGGTAAATCAGTGATCAGCCAAAAGCAGATAGATAGGGCTAAATTGTGAGTTTGCAGGGATTTCCTGGACTTTGGGTGGCAAGCAGATATCTGCCACTATTGCAGAACTCATGGGCAGTCTGTCTCCCCAGTGACTTTCATCAGTCACTTTTATCCAGGCACCTTCCTTTTAGTAAAATCACTGACACAGCAAGATGTAACTCGGTCTTTGTAAATGTAGCACAAATTCCTCCATTTGCTTTTAATACATAGTATATAAGGTCTCATATATACGTGATAACAAGGGCCAAAAGTTCATTACAGAAAGAAAAGTAAAGCAAGATGGAGTAAAACTCTTGGAAAATGAAGAGAATGTGACCACGTGGGACTAAACAGGAAAGGGATCCTCCAGGCAATTGTCTAGTACAAGAGATGAAAAGAGGAAAAGATGAGACTGTAAATGAAGTTCTGCCAGAACTACAGAGCAGCCAGAGGGAAAGTGGTCCCTGGATCCTTTGGCCAGTTTTGGTCCTGGCCATGTCCAAATCCAGTAAGTACACTTTCTGCAGGACAAGACCATTAAAGCTCATTTCTGAAGTCTAATGTTAAGGTGCTAAGTGGATTGCTCCACTACGGCCATCTGAGAGGATTGCAAGGAGCGCAAGTCAGGACTGCTGTATCAAAAGCCTGGCTAAAGAACAGCAGAGTTGGAGTAGGTGAAATAAAGTGCTGAAGTAGTTTAATAGACTAACCTGAACACCAGGCTGTGACAGAACAAAAACCAGATCACTTTGATATTTCTGAATTAGCAATTCTGTTTCACATAAGAAGGAATATTCAATCATCATTTTTCTCTAAAAGTATAACCAGATGGGCAGCCACCCTAACAGCCAAAAAACATGTCTTTTGAGAGTCATTCTGGGGCATTCCATAGAATAAAACACCCTTTTCTGTTTGTTTCTAGCAGCTTTAGTTTCAGGTTCTGACAAAGGCATACAGGACTAACTGTTACACATGGAAAATGGTGTAATGGGAATACTAGCATATTGAACCAGCTCCTGTGAGCAGCTGAGTTACTCCATTCTTACTCAAGCGAAGATCCTGTTAACCAGGTTTTGATCTGAGTAGGGATTTTAGAATTGAGGAATCAATATCAATAAGGGGGATTCTTTTATTTTTTTTCTGAATGTTTTTCTCCACTCTTTTATTCACTGTGTATTTTAGGGCAAGGAGCAGATCTATTTCAGATGCAAAGTGAGAATCTCTGGGGAAGAAAAAAAAAAAAAAAAGGATCTAGTTCACCCTCCCTCTACTTCTCCTTCCATCTGGCTGCCCTATACATATTATTCAGGTGTCTCCGGTGTTTAAATATCCAACTTGTGTGTCAAGGAGGAGGAATAGGTCATTGTTCTACCCCTGCCCCATCTCCAGTCCTTGCATTTAGTTTAGACCATGCATTTCATAAGCCTCAGAAGTCCCCAGCCCTGCTCTGGACACATTTATACAAATTTTGTACAGAGAAGTGGAAACTGTTCTGCTTCACCACCACTGAATCTCATTTCAAATTCTGCAGGATTAGAGGAATGGCATGAAAATGTGGTTGTGATATTGTGAAGAACCAAAGTGCTCCTCTTTTATAATGCATGGTTTTATCAAGGCAGGTCCAAATCTAAAGTTTTCTCTAAGTATTAAGTCAATATTTTGAAATATACAGCTACTGGAGGTATAAATCACTTCTAGGGAGAGAGTTTCCAGATAGAACATATACACACACACAAAGAAAATACAGAAAAGTGTTATAAAATTGAAGCTAATTCTCACATAAAAATCACAAAAAGATAAAGTGGAAGAAGTGTTTCTTAGAAGGTTGTCAGTCTCTTTTTGTTAAACAGAAAAAAAATACCTCTACCTTCATTCTTACATTCCTGTAGTGTTAAGAATAATGAGATTTATTCCTGTTATTGTACCAATTACTTTGGGAAACCTCTGACAAAGGGAACTAATCAATAGTAGAAATATTTATCAATAAAATGTACAGTGGATAAACTGTTCTAATTATGGTAAAACTCAAGAGATCTGCAAGTGTAAATGTGCAAAAACTAGCAGCCTTCTATTTGTTGACAGAGAATTAAATGTTGTGTCTCCTTAATATACATTTATTCACAAATACAAATTCTTGTTTTGGTATGCTTATGACCAAGAAAGTAATTGAAGGAACACCAAACTACTGTGTGGATCTCTTCTGGTATCTCCCCTGCTGCAACTTAAGAGGGTGGGTTTGTCTAGGACAATGTTTATATATGACAGTCTTTTAACTGTCACTTCACTTATTCTGGAAGAGCTCCACTAATTTTAGTTAGCAGATGCAAGTCTGTA
Source organism: Anser cygnoides (assembly GCF_040182565.1). NCBI lineage: Eukaryota > Metazoa > Chordata > Aves > Anseriformes > Anatidae > Anser > Anser cygnoides. The sequence continues at coordinate 33,019,897 of NC_089874.1, read as the reverse complement.
GTCTAAAATTAGGGATTGACTTTTAATGGTCTGAAATGCAAAAAGAAAAAGAAAAAAAATCTTACGAGTGTGTGTATTAAGGGAGGGATAGATGTAGGCAGCTACACAAGGTAATGAATCTTTCCTTTCTATACAGTGTAGTTCTTTACAAGCAATTCTGTGATTGATAAGCCACCATCTATCCCAGCTTTAGTGAGAATCTGGAGGTCATGAATGTATTTCCTACCCTGTTGAATGATTTCTCCCTATAGTTCTGTGAGACGAGGACAATGCTACATTATTTTCCTTCCATTTTCCAGGTTCAGCACATAGTAAAATCCTTGTCTGCAGATTTCAGGTTTTCTTTTGCATGGTTAAGTTATCAGCTTTCTGTCGGGGTTGCACTATGTTTTTTGAAGGAGGTGCAAGAGGTGGGGGAGAAGGTTTATTTTACAAGCTGCCAGTTAAGATGTGTCCTAATCAATCGAATCTGGCTAACTCTCCATCCTCTATCAAGCTTTCCAGACTTGCAAAGCTTTGAACCTTGCACATGAAAGGAGGAGGTATTTATTGGAATCTGCTATGACTGAAAACTTTGCTGCTCATCTGAAGGTATTGTTTGTATTCCACTTCATAAAATAATGAACACTGGAGCTGTCTCTTGTGAACCAGACCAGCAGTCATGTCCAATTTTAGTGGCAGAGGTCATAAGAGTTAAGTGTTCCAGCAGAGAGACCTGCGCTATGGTAGTCTTCAAAGGACATGCTTTTGTCCTGGCCAGAAATTAAGGTATAAGCATATCAAAGACCAAATATGTAAGAAAGCCTAATTTTAACTGCATTTCTTTGTTATAAATGTCAACTGAATCTCTATTAAGCATTTAGGAGGCCTGAGTGACATTACTGTGAGATGGATAATAGGTACGAAATGTTTTTCAAACATTTAGATAGCTTTAAAGCCATGAGTTTTACCTGCTGTATTTTCATTTTGTGTAGTTTTTTCCCATCTTATGATGAAATATTAATCTATATGCAATCTATATAATCTGTTTAAAATGCATTTTATGAAAACATTTAAAAATGAAATAGAATTTGTAGATTGATTACTGGTTCAAATAGATAAGGCAGATATTTTCTCCCATGAACTACATTTATTTTAATTAATTCGCTGATATTCTTTCATCCTTTTGCCCCAATCTTGCCAACTCTCTCAAAGTAAATGATCTGATATTTATTTCAAACATGGAAAGTCCTTCAAAAAAAAAATCCATGTCCATGGAAGAAGTAGAACTGGTAGTAAGTTTAGTATTTTAGAATTTAGTAGCAGGTTTGTGCCACAAAAAGATTTAGTGAAAATTTAGTCCATTTATACCAACAGTGTTTTTCTTAAGAAGACAGACCTGGTATACATTTTACTAACATTTGATGCATAAATAAATTGCATGAAATTAGTTACTTATTTGCATGAACATTTTTTCTGCCTCCTCACACTGTGCACATATTTATCAGAAATTATTCTGATTTTTATAAGTTGGAAAATTATCATCTGCTCATAGGCCATTTCTAGCAAATATATATTCAAGTAAAGTCAGTTAGCTGTGATTGGATATCTTGTTTCTGAAGGATACTCATGTATTAACATGATTGATAAAAATCCCTTTTTAAGGCAAATGTAATGCTCAGTGGAAAATACTTGTGCCAGTTGCAGAAATATGTCCAAAAAGACTAAGAGTATAAAAACTGCCTTATTGGGCCAGACTGAAGATTGAGATAGCTCCATATGTTGAAAGAAACCAAGTACAATATGATACTGCAGTGGGTGTATCATCCTAGCATCCAGCAATTATCAATTTAGGGGTTTCTTCAGCAAGAAAACAGATTTTGTGAGCACTGTAATGATACTTTTAAAAAGAATGCAGCCAATACTTGCTGCATTTGGCATTCTTGATCTGTTTGCCAGCAGATACATGAACGTGCAGTGGCTGTGCGGACCTCTTGTGCACTGTTAAAAACCCACTGTGTCCCACCACAGCCCTGGCTGCATCTCTCCAGAGAAGGGATTTCTCCCCCAAGAGCCCTGGAGCATCAGGCACAGAAGCAACCCAGTGGCAATGGTGTGGCACTGCTCAGCATGCTCTGTATAAATTCTTACTTTGACTAAGAAAATCACTATCAAATAAATCCTAAAACTCTAACAAAATATTAATGAAACCTCTTTGATAACACGGTCTCTGTTAAAGCTGACAGAGCCTCACGATCTGGGCATCTGAAAGCATGCCTGAGGGAGGAGAGCATTGGACCCTAGCGGGAGGGCAGATAGAGAACTTGGATGCATCTCTGAGCATCATGAGGTTTCTAGCAGAGATTAAGAACTGATGTGGAATTTTTGTTATTCTTTAATGAAAATCTAGTTCCTGTGGAAAATGAGTATTAGACCAATATGATGACAAATACTGATGCACATTTTCCACTGTCCTGAGAGTTAATTCTCCTTTCTCACATTTGCTTCTCTGGTTTAATCATATGATATAATAAAATAATATTTAACTTTCAAAAACATCAGGCAAATATTGAAAGCAGTATGCAACCCACAGCACAGTATATCTTTCCATAGTTACAAAAAGTCCTATGCAATCCTACAATTAATGTCAGATTTGATTTCTCTTGTGCTTTTCTGTCCTTATTGCAGCAATCATTTCTGTTTTTCCTCTCTCTAGTCTTTTCTCAGGCTCTCACAGATATATTTTTCATGATCGCTTACTTCATTTTTGTATATTATTCTAGTTTTCACTTCACTTTAGTGTTATTGTTTCGATATTACATTAAATTGATTTTTTTCCTCTGTTCTACCTCCCACACTCCCATATTGATATCACTTGTTCCACCCTCATTTCCTCAATATTCTCGGATAGTGGTTTATGTATAGAGTCTTCAGCTGAGTGGTGTTTGAACATGGTCACTGGTTTGTTTGTGAGGTGTCTACACCATGTCTGCTTCAACCACTTGATAGAGTTTTTTTATAGCCATGTTGGCTTGGCAGAGCTCATACATATTTCAGCATCATTTTTACATGGAATGTTGATCTGCTTTTTCTAGCCTGTTCTAATACTCCAAGTGGACTAAAGAGTGCATTGATCACTGAACAAGCCCGAGAAGGGTGATTTTAAGCAAGACGTAACACCAAAAGTTAGTACCCTGGGATACATATAAAACAAATAGAAATGAAATAAAAATATTTTCAAATCCTGAGTCTATTTGGGGAACAAAAATGAGGATTCTTTGAATTCTGTTACTAGCTAATTATTTCTTGCTCTGATCTCAGGCTAATTTTTCCCAGACCTATTGGCTATATTGGCTTTCCCCCAAAACCTGCAAAATATTTTTGAATGAGCATTTTATCCTAAATTATTCCAAACATTTCCAGTTTATTATTATGGCTGATATATATATTATTATTTTATTGTCTCAGGATGTCACTCTCTTTGCCCCCAGATACATTTGTTTTTTCTTCCCACTGAAAAACCAATATAATAATTTAGAAGCTTAATAACTATTCAGTAGACTTGTCACTGATGTTCAGATTACAGTTTTACTGCTGCATAAACATAAACCCACATTGAAAAGAAAGTGTTGCGTGGAGGCAGCATGGGTGCTGTTACAAAAGCTGGTGGCTAGAGGGAACTCTTTTTCCTTGCTGGAGACAGTGGCTCTAACAAGGCAATGACTATTTTGCTACAGCAAAGCAGTCCATTAAAAGAAAAAGAGGATGGGAAAAGCCCTTGAAACAAAAACATTAGCATTAATCGAGACATGCTTACAGTGGAGGGTAGGAACCAGGAGATGTTTCAGCGACATCTATCATTTCTACAGCAATAAAGAGTACCTTTGGGTGTCCCCATTCAGGGACATTCACCGGTCACACATGGTTGAACACCCCCCTAGCTGCTGTCCCACTGGCAGCTGTTAGACTGGTTATGGCAGTGTGGGTCACCTGGCTGCAGCAGGGCATGTTTTGGTTTTGTGGACAGGAAAAAGGGGACACAGACCACAAAAAAAAAAAAAAAAAAAAAAAAAAAAAAAAAAAGGCAGTTCACAGAGCAGCAGTAGGTAAGGCGTTCAGGTAACAGCTACTGTGCTTTTAGGCCCCTAGCCAGCAAATTAATTAAGTGCATGCTTAATGTTAAACGTGGGCAAGTCATAGCTTTAGCTGAATTATTGGTACGCTGAACATTAAGCAGATTTAAAATGTACAGGCATCAGGTTGCTCAAGCTTGGGCATTTTGGCTCCCGCTGTGCCCCTGAGCATGGCCTGGGAGGGGGTGCAGGCTGGGTGGGGAGAGCTCTTGTTTGGAGAGCATGTTGGGTTGGTTCTTGGCGAACGCTGAGGCGTGGGGAAGGCTGACATGTGCACGGTCTCACTCCAGTAAGAAACTGGGCTGCGGCCAGCTTGTGTACCTTACCTAGGAATTTGGAAGCACTCCTGGTACGGTAGTGTGGTCTCAAAGGTGTATTTTGCTCTTGCCTGTTACTTGCAGGCAAATATAATACCCTGGAATACCATGTAGTAAAGCAAATTGTGTGAGGGGGAGCAAAGCAATGATGGAAGATTTGGAGAGGAGATAACATTGATTAGTGCTGACAATTAGCATAACATTAATGTCTGACTTAATGCAGTGTTACTCTAGTTACGTGTCTGTGTAACTACACTGGGATCCATGAGGACGGTAAGAAAGCAGAATAAATCTTAGCATACTCCTCGCTGTTAATTGGTTAAATCTGAAGTAATGGATACTCCATGGACCTCAACTGTCCTTATATGGACTAGCTTCTAGAAGCCAAAGCCTGTAGCCTTTTTATGGGGTCACCATTGCAAACACAGTAGGACCCAGGTGTAAGCATTTTAGCAAATGTTCTTGCAGATGCTCTCCAAATGTTCTCAGCTGTGCTCCAACAGCACAATTTGCCAAGAGCTGTTGAATGTATCTTGCATTCGGCAGCTGTGGCTACACAGTTCAAAAAAAAAAAACCATATTTGACAACTCCCTCCTGCCCTTTGTCTACGCAGCCAGTTGCCCCGGGCACACTTGGCCCTGAGATAATGTGCATGCAGACAGGAGTGGCCCTAGGTCTCCATCTTGTGTGTTCGTGCCAGGACACAGAGCTGACCCAGAACGTGGTGTCTGGTCGGTCCGTGGCACACTGTATATGCATAGAACTGGTCAGCACTGGTCAGTCATGTTAAATCACACCAAAAGTCCATCTAACCTTGCCTCTTGACAGAGGCAAATAGAAGATGGTAGTGGAGAATAAAATGATTCTTCCTTAAATACTGTCACAACCTTGCAGCAGTTCATGCTTCAGCGACTTAGCCAGATGTGATACCTTTTCAGTTAAAAGATTTGTCCTGTCACATCCACATCACCCTGCAGTAGGGAGCTCCACAACATCTGCTTTGTACTTTTCAAACCTGCTGCTCACTGGTCCCTTTTGTTGTCCTCTGATTCCACATACAAGGCAATGAATAGAGGTTCCCTGTGCTACCACTCTGCCCTGTGCATGATTTTGTGCACCTCTATAATGTATCTCTCGTCAGGTGTCTCTCTAGAAGCTAAAGGGAAGTTGCTCCGTACATTTGATCAGCCCCATCGCTACCCTCTGCTTTTTTTTTTTCATCTTTTTCTTCTTTTTTTTCATTTTTTTTCAGTTCTACTATGTCTTTTTTTTTTTTTTTTAAGATGTGTGTGCTGGGGGAGGGAACCATAACTGCTGAACTAGGTCACATAAAATTTTGGATGGATTCCTGGGTTTCTATTTTAATGTCTCTGAAGCTTTGGCAATGGTTCAGAACTGTTCAGTTTTCTTCCTTTCTCTCCCTTCAGTAGAACTACTCCTATGATTAAGGCAAACCTCCCAACCTCCCAGCTCGCCAGGGTGAAGCTGGAAGAGAGCAGAGCGGCTAGACACACACTGATGAAAGGATCACTGTGCTTGGGTCCTCTTCTATCTCAGTCATCCTTACCATATAATGTCACTCATAAACTGATCAAATTCCATTTAAAAATAAGTTAGTGTTGTTGCCTCCACTTCTCCCACCAGAAGGATATCCCAATCTACCTTTCTCCTCAGACACTTTATACACAATTTTTTTTTTTGTTTCTGCTCTTTCTTTCATTAATGATTATTTCCCTGGTACATTTATGGACTGCAAACCTGTTCAGAATCATCACATTTGGTTATTCAAACCAGTTCCTTCCAGTCTCTTCTTGCATAAAGAATTTCTGTTTCTTCATTAGAGCTTTTACTTGCATATACCCCAGTTTGATATCAGCATTTATGAACACCAAAATTGTATACAATATTATGTATGAGGACTCAGCAGTGCCTTGGCTAACTGCATTCTTCTGGAAATACTGCACTTTATTAATCCTAACATCACAGCTGCATTTTTCATAATGATGACTGCCATTACTCTGATGTGATCAGCTAATGAAATCAAATGAGTCTTCTTGTCTGTAGAGACCCTTCAGTTTATGGCAGAGATTTCTGTTAAGAATTCTCACCTACATAGACTTTCATTTATGCTGTTGAAATTTATCCCACTTCTATTGCTCCAAACTCTCAATTCTGCTCGGGTGATGCTCTGAATCTCCTCTGCGCTGATGGAAACACTGACGACTGGTCTTGAGACAAATCCTTGAGAGATTCAACTTGCAGTCTCTCTCCAGCCCAACACCTCCTTTTTGAGAGGTATCTGACCTCATTTCTTTTTCTGCCAGTCCCTTATGCATACCATACCTCTTCATTATTAATCCTGCCTATACCAAATGAATTAATAACTTCAGCAGTACAGTAAAAGTGTCTGACTAAGGCTGAATCTTTGTGTCTGCAAATTGTGGTAATTTTACCAAAGAATGTTATCAGGTTAGACAGACGTGATCATATTGCAGATCTCCACATATTTTGGGGTATTCCCATGCATTTAATGATTTTGTCCTCTAAGCTTTGTTCTAGAGCTCTGGATGTCAGCCTCTGAATGTCCAGCTAATAGACCTAGCTGGGTTTTCCTCTCTCTTCAGTCCTGGCACAAGAGGAGAATGTAGGCATCTAACTTTGCCACTGCCAAATATCATATATTGTTAAAAATCCTTCCACAGGATTTTTAGTTCTATGTATTAATTCTTTCACTGTTCTGAGGATGATGTTAGTATTGATTCATGGTCACTACATTTTAATTTTATTTAGATATAATCATTTCTATTTGTAGTCCCCAATTTTCTTCAGGTTTTCTGTCTTAGATCTTGTATCCCAAATAATTAATTTAATTTGAGGACATCTGTAGAACCTTTTTAATACTGGGCCCTTTTCACTGTGGTCCTACTTCTTTTTTTGTTCTTTGTTATATGGTCAAAATTGTGTTTATTGTTTACATTCTTCTACAGGTCCTACTCAAGCTATCTTTCAGCATAATGTGAGTCAAACAATGGAAACATGGAAAATCAGTGTTTTGTGCTACTTCTTGCCATAATGGGCACTTTGTTCAGGGATTTTGATTACTTTTTGACCACTCCGTTAAGCATACTATCTTTTTTTGCCTTGTTTTGTTTTCTTTCATGGTTTGAACTTGGTCTCCTTTGATTCCCAGTGCAGATAACAGTCACGGAGTGAAAAGAAACCCCCACAAGTCTTACACTGATTTTATTTTGTTGTAGCTGCAAGATGGAGAAAAGTGACACATATATTTCCACTGATGTTTTAAACATGTCTCTCAGCAGTGAGATGCTGAGAGTTGTTAATACCTTTGTCCTCTGCACTCTGGAGAGAAGGATAGAACAACCCTTGCAGCAAAGTAGAGATTTATGCCACATAGCGGCACGAATATTCTGAGGAACAAGGCAGTGCCAGTAAAGGCATCTTACTTCTGTTATAATAACAGCCTTGCCTTCATTGCTAGGTTTTCAGAGTCTCTTAGTTAAAATGTTTTTAAAATGTGGGTTTGCAGAAGTGCATCCTGGCTGCAGCACAGAGGCTGTGTTCTCTGAAGTCTGTAAAGCACCCAGAATTATAAATAGGAGAGAGAGTTGAAGACATTTAACAGTAACCCGAATCCCACCCTAGAACACTGAGGCAGGACTCCTCTTCTGTTTCACCCATAGACAGTTAATTTGGAGCATTCAGTGGAACAGAACTGGTCATCACACAGTGAAAGCACTGTCTGTAAAATCTGGCACACATGACACCTCTGGTTTATGAGGCTTTAGGTTAAACACGTGTCAGTATTTTCATTCTCTGCACCTAAATCCATAGCTGCTATTAGAGCTCATGGATTACAAAAGCTGTGTTATCAAAGTGCTAAGTTGCTGGGACAAGTCTCACCATCAGCTTTTTTTTTTTCTTTTTTCTTTTTTTTTTTCCCCACAGCATGTAGCTCCATCACTCTAGTTTATTCCTGAATGTATTAGTACAACTAAACCCTGCTTAAGAAAAAGATAAACAGCAAAGTAGGTCTTTATTTATTGACAACAAATACACCATTTTTTTATACTATGTGTCATTCTCTTTTATTCTACATTGTAGCCACTCCACTTTTCAGACAATAAGAAAGCAGTCAAACCTAGCTGTGTTCATGGAGTGGTCTCTGTCCCCTGGAACTAAATGACATTTACAACTTTCTGTCTTCCAAGGAGTGATCTTTGGGTATTTACATACTCCAGAAAATTCTTTTAAATATTTTTAGTCTCAGGATTGTGGGAGGTGATTAAAATATTTTGTGCCAAGTTTTTCGGAAGGTGCATTGCCAAAAATGTCTGTGTAGGAAGAGGAGAAAGTACTTAAAAATAAAGATATTTGGTTCTTTTAACACAAATTTCAACTGTTACATGCATGCTCTTTTTCAATCAGAAATGTCATACACCAACATACACACACTTTTTAATTTTCCTGATCCAGATGCTTTTCCAAACATGTGGCCACTGATAGTAAAAATTTAGAGGGAACTCTTATGGAATCTGCTTTTTCTCTATTTGCTTTTCCTTTATATTCACTCTTTTCCTGTTCCAAACTATGGCAGGCATTTACAGAAATCTCAGAAAACAGGAATTTCCAAATATTTCTCACCTCTTTGTATTATCATCACCTTCAATTATTGAAAACAATAAAACCCTGGCTTCCTTTCTTCGGGGAAAATAATAATAATGATAAAAAACCACTACATTAAGTAAAAGATTTGTGACTGTGATTGATTACAGAGTAGAAAAGAACATTATTCTGAAGGAAAAGTCTTACAGATAAATGGATTATAGTTACTTACACTTGCTGACATGGGATTTAAATATTCCATTTCTGTTTTTGTGACCACTGGGTTCACTCATGACAGTTAGAAAGTGAAACTGAGTAGAAACTGATTAGAAACACAAACAAAGTCTGTTTTCTTCTGTCCAGAGAGCGCATAAGCATCATAAAAGGAAAAAATAAATGAGATATTAAAATTTCTTTCTGTTTTCGAGCTTGACCTTGCATTCCTTATGCCGTTACACTGGAGTTAATGGCACTGCTCTACCTCCCAAAGGACAATTTGAGCTATTATTAGTAAGAACCAGATCTCTTCCTTAAATGCGATTCATCCGAGGAGCACTGAGAAAGGCACATGGGGGGGAGAACACCTGAAGAGCACGTGGCAGGGCTTGGTTTGCCCTGGGTCCCCTGGCAGAGCTTGGCCAGCACACGGTGGTCCCGGCCACCCCACACACCTCGCCCCAGGACCACAAAGCACCCACGCACTGCTGGGTGGGCAGAGGGATGCGAGACCCCCAGTCCCAGCAAAATCAAGGCTCTAGTTTGTGTGCTTGGAGGCACCCCGAGAAGGATTCCAAGATGACCCATGGAAGTCTGTAGCCTGAAAAATACCCACTCTTCACTCTTCAGGATGGCAGCGATACGTCTGCTAGAAATCAGCAGCTCCAAGTTTTTTGTTTTCATCTCAGGACTTTTCTTACTTTTCTGAGCTTTTCCCTCTGCAATAAAGCGGCCATCATATTTACTCATGCTGCTCTGGAATGTTTTTTATTTACAGCAGAATATAAATAATGCTAAGCCTTTCAATGTTAGTTTATTACCTTTGTTTTCCACCACTTTTTGGTTGTTTGCTTTTGTGTCTGTAGTTTTTGTTTTCATTCTGTTCTAATTTGTTTGTAGCCATTTTGCAGATAATCTTCTGATGTAGTTTGGACAACAAATTCCTCACAGATCATAGTCTAAGTAACAAACGTTCATTGATGTTCGTACTCTTTTGGTAGATTTTTACTTCCTCTGTATTTTTCTTAGGAGTTATGCTGTACAGCTGCACATCTTGAAAAAAAAATATAATAATAATCACAGTGTACAGAGTCTCTGTTTGAATTCTAATAGGATTTTATTTTTATCACAGAAAAAAAATCCTATTTCATTAACATAGATTTTTTTTGAAAAGCTGAAAAAATTAAATTGTGGTGAATATCCTCATACTCAGGTAGGTGGACAGTCAATGTGCTGTTAACATGGTTCATGTGTCAGACGACGTATGTGTGAACTCATCTTGAATGTAGCCAAACAGCTGAAAAACACAGATTCCAATTCCTAAAGGGATTAGGACTCAACTAGCAAACAATCATAGTCTATTTCTAATGATTAGAGGAGTAAAAAATATTATTTAGAAAATACACCTCATTGGAGATAGAGATGTGTATTGCATGCGATTGCATGAGTGACTTCTTTTTAAATTAAATAGCAGGCATCCTTAAGTTGTAATTTACTGGCACGGCCGAATTCCCCAAGGTAACAAAACAAACTCCTGGGCTGCACAGAGGAATGCTCAGCAAGCCACTGCCACCAGACAGCAACAAGTCTGCAGTGTCTTGGACACGGGGCAGAGACACGCAGCAAACTATGTGCTGGAGCTGCCGATCAAGAGAGACTACAACTCCCTTTTCACCTCAGCTAACTGATATTGGCCTGGGAGGTCATTCCTGACATGCACTGGCTTTGCTTGACATAATGATTTTTTTGTCCTGATGATGCTGATAAGGCAAGAAGAGTAGCACCATTATTTGAAGCCCTGGAAAAACACTTTTGTGACATTCTTGGCTTTTGCTTCGCCTCTGAAATAAATTTGGATGCAGCAAAGGGCAGGTGTTTCCATGTGTTTTCCTTCCATTTCTGATGCTGCTGGGGTCTTTGCAGTAACTTTTCACCTTACTGCAGAAATGTTTGCTTTTATCAAGCTCTGTTTCTGCAAGGTACTTGGGCACATATTTAATCTCAGACCTTCAGTAAACCCATTAATCTGAAGTTTGATACATGCTCTGCTGAGTCAAAACTCAGTTCACTTAAACACTGTGAAGAAAATATAGCCACTTTTTTCTACCTTGAACAAGGATTTTCCTCCCTATTTTTAAATATATGCACCTCCTATACTACCCACAAATCTCCCTTTCAGTACATCTGAAATATTCCTAGCACATTAATTAAAACCTCCCATCTTTTTATATAATCTCACTTTTGTTTTAAATTTAATTAACTGGTTCCTTCTCATCCCAAACTCAAGTCAGTCTTTTTTGCTTTCAAGGGTCCTGGCTTCTCCTGACCTTGCTCTCAGTTTTTCATCATTACTATTACTATATTACTGTATGTGGGCAATACTGTGATTTTTTTTTTTAATTTTTTTTTTTCCTTACAGCAGAGTCACATACTAGCTGAAAGTATCTGATTTGTCTGCTTTTAGACATATGAGGTTTGGTGAGGTGAATCCCCACCCTTCCTGTCCTTCCATCCTTGATTACTGTTATTATTTCTCTAGGAATTTCATTAATATAATTTGATGAGGCTGCTTCCTAAGCCATGTGGTGTTGTTGCATCTCCTTTGGCTGACCTGGGATTTTTGCACTCTATGAAATAGCTTATGTGATCATAAACTGCATTTTTTTTGATATTTTAGTGACTTTCCACCATAAGCACCTGGGTTTGTTTTAGCATGTACTTGTGAGAAAAATGAATGAAAGAAAAGCATGTGCACTAATTAGAAGTCACTAAAATATTTTACCTCACTATTCATTCTGTCCTAGAAAATGATTGGATGTCACTAAGACAGTGAGAAAATATGAGGACCAAGTTCAACTTTTCCATAAGAGACCACTGAGTTTGTGTTTGAAGAGTGATTAAAAATAAATAAATAAATAAATAAATAAAGGAGGGATATCTATCCCATGGGCAAGAGGTGATTCTCATTTTCATGCTTAAAAAGCTCATTGTACCCACTCAAAGACTGTTGTCACTGCCAAAGGATTATTAAGAGACTGAAGAGCAAATAAGAAGTGGCCCCAAACTAAAGCAAGACAGACCAGCAAGAAGCTTTACAGTTTTGTGCTATAATGTATTACAAGCATCTCTAGATACAAAGTTCAGGGAGAGGAGGCTGGCTCAAAGCATGGACTGACATGTTCTCAATGCAAACCCCAGAACCACAAATAACTTATTACTTCATAATTTCATTTCTTCAAGTGTTGTTGGCCCCAAAAGACCCACTTTTAACTGCACGATTTTCTCCATTGACTCTGATTAAGGTTTTCCTTGGCTCATGATTCTGGTGGACTTGGAGAGATTTTATTTTATTTTATTTTATTTTATTTTATTTTATTTTATTTTATTTTATTTTATTTTATTTTATTTTTTTATTTTTAAATCTACTTTTCTCACCAGGTGGAGTGTTCCCTGAAAACCTTGAAACATATGAACTTTCCAGTACACTTTATAAGATACTTTTGTCTACATGTTTGACCAAAGATGGAGGCATTCCACAAATCCCCAAGCAGAAATCATTTTATTAGCCAGTTTGTGCACTGTATACAAGAGAATATGGGATTATTTGTTAAGAAATTTACTGCCAAAAAATTTATGACGGTAATATAAACTCACAAGTGTCCCTTTCTGTTGAGGGGGAGTTGACTGCAGTAGCTATATGACTGATGATGTGACAAAGTGTGATAGGGAATGCAGCTGCTGGACCAGAAAAAAACCAGTTCCTAAAAAACAGAGATAGAACAGAGAAATACATTTAAAAGGAAATCATTTATTATTATTATTATTATTATTATAGTAATTAACAATCCCTTCAAAAATTCTGAAGATGTTTTTTTTTTTCTGTACTTGTTTAGAAGAGGTAAAAACATGATTTTTTGTTACTGTTTTTGTAGCTCTACATCTTTGAAAATTATTTTTCCAAAATCTGAGATTTTTTTTTAACTTCAGCTATACTTATTTCACTGAATTTGTCTTTAATTAAAATGCAATTCCATTATGCAGTTTTCAAGGTACTGTATGATGCTTTTGTTATTATGTCTTTAACGCCGTAAGTTTTATCAGTAATTTGTACTATTCACATAAGTAACTCTTAGGAAATTCGGTGCTGACAAGTTTCTCTTTTAAATAAGAACGGTTACTTTTGGCTTTTACTCTCTGTCATTTTTAGCTTTTTCCAGCACCTTCTCCCCCCCTGCTTCCTCCTGTCTTCTCTCCTCCTATTCCCCAAAGCATGGAGAATTTCCAATTTGGATTTGAACTCTGCAGCTGGCTACTCTGTTGAAAACTGGCTGAACCAAAACTCCAGATTAGAGTTGAGTGAATGGTTAATGAATGTTTCTTTTCTTTTTTGATCTGAACCTCCCCCCCCCCCATAACTTTATCTGAAGTCAAATGAACCATTCTATTCAGCCTCCAAAAATGCTTTAGTTTGGAGTCTTTTAATTTTATTTTGTTTTTATTGTATTTTTATTCAATTTAGGTATCTTTGATCTTGAATCACTGTTTTGAAACAAAACATTTTGTTTTGAAATAAGTTGAAATGAATTATTGTAACATTAAAAGAAAAAAGCCCCACCTCTTTTGGCCAAAACTATTCACAGCACTTGGCAAAAATTTGTGAATAGTTTTGATCAACCTAGAACCAATTTTCTTTGTCAAATAAACAATTTGCTTAGACAAAAAATATCCATGTGGACCAATGATATTATATACAAACACAGAATATTGTTGTATGAATAATGGTTATCCATAAATGTAAGACAACCTCAGTATAGTTCCCTTTGAATCCAATTATCCTAGTCCAACTGCCATGCATAAGATATAAATGCTCTTGCTTCCCTAATCAACAAAGACAAAACTCAAGGACTGGGGTAATTGGAGCTGGATGTAGACATGTGACTCTTCAATCTTCCTTGCCACCAGGAGGAGAGGCATGGGATGCTTGCTGATCGTACGGTAGGTTTGCCGTTTCCCAGCATCTCTCCTGAGCCAGCCTGGCTTTCAGCAGCTTACACAAAGCAGGTAGCCATGACATTTTGCTGCATTTTGTTGCCTCCAGCATTTTGCTGGGGCTAAGGAACCACCTGCACTTCCCAAAGCCCAGCCACGGGCTATGTGTTGGAAGAAGCGATGGTGCCAGTGTCATTCAGCTCAGCCGGCTAAATCAGCCTAGTGCTGGCCTCCAGCCTCACTAGCCTCAACGCTCCTCAAAGCTACCGAGGAAAAGCAGGCCTCTTTGCAAAGTGAGTCCTGGGACCAATTTCAAAAGCTGTTTTAGATGAGATGACCCCCATTAAAGGGGATCGTAAAGGATGAGCTCGGCTTGGAGTGGTAGAAAATGACCAACTTTTGGTCTCAAAAATGAGAGCCGAGAAACTACTAGTCACCTTTCCTTTTTTAATAGCTGTGTTCAAATAAACTCTCCCTAGTTATGGCTGATAGCACAGAAACACTTCAGTTTAAACTGGGCAATGATTTCAAGAGTCTGGGTGATGGCTGGGTTTCTGATATAGCAACAGGGCTGGGTTTCTGATATAGCAACAGCCAGCTCGTCACCCAACACGCTCTAATATGGCTCCTCTAACATCTTTACAAAGAAAAGCACTGCTTATCGTACCCTTCATCATTTATATGTCTTCTCAAAGGTAAATTAAGATGTTGCTTTTAGAGTTAGTACTGTTTAATGTTATTCAGATTTCAGTTTCAGCTATTTCACACCTTTCAAATTCATAAACATGAATGTTTAGAAGGATGTTGTTTGGATTCCTTTTGGCTTTGTGGTATCTGGCTCTGCTGTAGTTTCTCTACTTTTGATTTTGATTCCTGATTTTTTTTATAATCTTTGCCTATTTGCCTTTTTTATTTCTTTCTCTCTAGTTGAAAGCCTGGTTAATTATAAACCCTGTAAATGATATGTACTATTCTGTAGTTATGGCTGGGTGTTATGTAGGCTAGAATTAAACATATATATATATATAATTAAATAAAGCATGCAAATAAAATAGCAGAAAATCATTAGAGAAGTAAAAGACTTTTTTTTCACACTTCCATGGAGAAAATCACAATAATAGTAGTTTGAGATACCAGTCACTGAAGTTTGAATCAAATAAAGCAGAGACTTGGGCTCTGTGTTTCCTCATCCAAGTTGTCTTCTCTCAGGGCACTGGCAGGAGAGGAACCACATTATTTCTCTTTGTGAGAAGTTTCATCAAATCATTTGACATCAGATCTCTTTGGGGATCTCATCCAGATTGCTGCTGTTCTTGCTGCTGTGGCTCTGGTGTAACTGGTTGGAATGGGAAATCTTTTTTTGGACAACAACAAGCTAAATCAACAATCTTTAGACCAGTTTTGCTCATGACTAACCAAGTCAACTACCACACTAAACAGTTAATATTTGGAATTCACAGATGGAGAAGATGAAAGCACAGAAAAGTTAAATGGCTTGCTAGATGATGAAGAGTGAGCCAATGGCAGAGCCAAGAAAGGCACCTTAGACTTTCATATTAGGGTATAGCTCTGGCCAAAACAATTCCGCCTTCAAAAGGGAATACTGTATTTTGTAAAACTGATTGTTATGTTGAAAATTGTGGGTAAAGTTTGATGCTCTTTTTGTCAAATTTTGGAATAACCTGTAGCTCCTTACCAAGACAGCCCTGTTTGAATCACCTCTGGGGACTGATAAATTTCAACCCAAGAGATAAAAATGTTACAGACTTTGGAAGTACATGCCAGACATTGGATCACAAAAATGTGAAAGCTGGGTCCTGTTTCCAGTCAGAAAGGCTAGATATGGGAAGTCTTTGCTTGTCTGCTCTTGAAAAAGAAAAGTATGTTTTTATTGGAATCCGGTGGCCCCTTTATATTTGGTTTAAACTCTTTCCACTATCTGCATGTCAGCTGTAAAATATAGTACTTAGATTTCAGGGATTCAACGTGGTAAATACTCATGAAAGCAGAGAGGGCTGTGACTCCCCGTCTTTCCCAATACATGACTCTACTTAGAAATATTCCACTAGAGCAGCAGATAATAGCAGAGAGACTTTTAGCTTACTGACAAAGGGCTTTCTTTTCACAGTTACTTCTCTTCACCTCCTCAGATGTATCTCTGTGATCACAGATGAGCTATCTGCATATCACAGGATGAAGGCACAAGGCCAGGGTAGGTCATGTTTACACCCTTGCAGTAATATTATTTCCAGAACGGAATTTCTTTTCTTACCATAGAGAAATTGGGTCCAAAAGAAGATGGACAGAGATGCAGTTTTTAGTAAGACTATAGGTAATTAACCACTGCCTAATTAATCCATTACTATCTGGCACCCATCCATTGCATGGGGCCTTCTCTTCCTAAAACAATTTTAGAAAATTTTTCATTAAAACCTGACAGGCATTTAGTTCAATCACAAGCTGTTAAACCAAACAACCTCCAGTGATACAGAAGAGAAAAATCTCTCTTCCAAGAGAAGGAAGAACAGGTGTGCCTAGGCCAGTGGTCAGAGAGCCTTGTTCTGATCCTTGTTCTGATCTGGCAGATGTGACATCTCTGCACAAGTCTGTTCTGAGGAACATACTCCCACAGCCTAAATTGAAATGCCATCTCACAGTTTCCACTTCAATCTCCATGGATATCCCACTTTCTAAACTGAAAGACAGTCTGGGAGACTTCTTCCACGTTTGTCATTCCAATAAGCAAAAATAGAAACAATTGTCCATGGCTTTTTTTTCTTTTCTTTATTCTTTTTTTTCTTTTTATTTTTTTTTCATTTTTTTAAACTTTTTACTTTTTTCTTTTTTCTTTTTTTTTTCTTTCTTTTCTTTCTTTTTTTTTTTTTTTATATTAAGTGTCTACTGATAAGATACTGGAGCTTTCCTGGAAAGCATACTGTCTTGGAGGTGCCGTGTGACTTCAGACCCAGTGCAAATGGACATCGATAGCAACTTCTGTCACAGAAACAGCCCTACACTGGGATGGCTGCCAAAGAAGAAGGGAATGAGAGTGTAGAGAGAAAGTTAATGAAAAGCAGCAGCAGAAATAGGTACAAGAAGACTCAGAAAATATAACATTAAAAAAAAAATAGACTTTTTTGTTTTATTTCTTTTTATTAAAAAAAAAAAAGTTTTAACATTGTTTTTCATAAACAATTTTTTTTTTCCAAATGTTATTTCTCTAAGTGAGTGTAGTTTCTTTATCCATGCATACAAAATGAATAAAATAGTCCAAGCATCATGACAGGTTCCCATACATGTTTCCCAGGTCTTGGTAGTCCTTGAGAATATCTTGGTAGTAGGTGAGGAAAGCGAGCTTCCTCCAGAGAGTGACTGAGAGCACCTATATTCATCTCTCTGGAACATTTGGTCTTTGGAAGAGGATCTGTCTCACCAGAAGCAGAGACCAGCCTTTGAAGTAAGCAGCCAATGGAAAATCCTGAAATTAAGTGGTATGAATATCCTCCTAACTGCATGCGAACTTGGTATGTCTGCTTCCACTCAGATGCTGCTTTAACTGCTGTCTTGCAGTTTTAAAGCACTGTAGAACAGTGAATGTTGGCCAGAAATCATGTTAGCCTGACCATCCAACTTGAAGCAGTTGTTGTATATGTCAGAGAAGGATTATTTGGTCAGAAATGAACACAAATAGTATGGAGGTATTTCTTTATTAAGAAAGAAACTGCAATATTTTAACAGTTACAGCCTGCTTTGTATAAAGCATAATTCGAGATAATGATGGCAGTTCCTTTTGCCCTACCAGGTACTCAAAACTTGTTGAACTTTTGTTTTCTGTGACACCCTTGTGTGGATAATTGTGACCAGACATGTCAACATACACGATATTTGCTCTTGGCATTGAAGTACTTAAAGTATCGCCATGTTTTTGGAGGGATTCCCCTACCTAAGCCACACCTAAGTAAGGTGGCAGACTGTGCTGTCCTCTCTGTGGTTACACTAAAGTCCTGAGTACTCTTTTGCTACTGGCATGAGTAGTGCCACCTTATTGGTATCAATCACCTGGTTTTGGAATAATGATGTTCCTGTAGGTATCTTGCTTCCCTCCTATAGGAATCTTTTTCCTTCACTGTGCATATACTTTTGCTTTGTGACCTGCTAATTAACTCACCTTCTGGGAGTTTGTTTGATTCATTAGGATGGAAAAAAAAATAAATAAGAACTGGGGATTGGGATTGGCTAGGAGAATGGTAGATTTGTTTCTGATACCTGCGGTGGTTTTTATTTTTTATTTTTTTTGTGCCTGAGTGGGCTGCTGGTTACCTCCATCATGTGCTGTCTTCAGGTCAGTCATGCTGCAGGCACTTGGATTTGCTGCACTGCACAAGGGCAAGCGTAGCTTTGGGGATCATTTCTGTGTGCTGCAGAAAAGCATGGCCTCTCTCTAACCACAAAGTCAGCTCTTACCTGCACGATGGCATTGCGTTTCCCCTATGCTCTCTACACAATTTATCATTCAATAGGTGATGCACTGACACACACAGTGCTCCTTTGCATTTCTAGTTCCCTCTGTCTCTGAGCAGGGTCCTCATGACTGCTGACGTAGCCAGCAGCCCTGCCATTTGGGGAGCCAGCGTGTTTGGCAGCTGGTTGTGTGCTTGATGTGGGGTTCTTGCTTTTTTTCTGTTATTCTTTTTCTTTTTCCCTTTTTTTTTTTTTAACAAGAAGCGCTTACAGATGACTTTATGTACAGAACCATTCCCAATAGTTTCTATAACTATCAAGCAAAAGCAAGCATTTTCCACATGCTTAAAACTGAAGCCATTTTTTTAAGAACTAAAGAGTCACTAGAGTGAAATTTAAGAGCATTATCAATGACTTGGAAGCTCATTTAAAAATTCATTTTCAAGGCAGGATTAAAGAGAAATCTCTGTGGATATATTCACATTTTCATTAAGCATGCTCCCTTGCTACACTGTTGGTTAACAGTTATTACACTGTCAAGTTGTTATTTTAAGAATCCATTCAGGGATCTTAAGCTCCAGTACAAAACCATATGGTCTATCAACACTTGCCTTTACGCTCCTCTACAAAACACATCTTTATCAGCAAACTACCTTGAAATCTAATGACTATATGTAAATTCAAACTATATCACCAGTCCTTCAGTATTACCAAATGTAGTTGGTGGCAGACTAGGGCACTTAGGTGGCGAGGATGAAAAATTCTTTTCTATAATAATTATAGTGCCTTGATTTTTTTTAATTATTATTTATTTTTAACTGAGATAGAAAGAAGATCTTTTGAACTCTTGTACAAAAACAAACTTTTGTATGTTTATACTTTGAGGGGGTAGCTCTTAGGAAGTAGGGCACACAGGTTCATGTGTCTATTCTACTTCATTTAAGGTGCAGGTTTTTGGCTTCCCTCATCCTCATTGAGAAAATTGAAAGATTTTTTTTTCCTGGGTACACTGCAAAGAGCAACACTGCATAGCTGTCCAGCTATACGATATGAGTGTGGCAGCTGCGTGTGCTTCTCTTTATCTCCTGGCTGAAAACCAACCAGCATTTCTGACGAAGTCTCTCCTCAGACATGAAATGTTTCTGCAAAAAGTTTTGATTTCTACAAAACATATTTTGCCAAGGTTAGATTTAATCAAATCTGTTTTGACTGATTGCATTTAGCATTCTAAAGAAGTGCCGAGCACCTTGCCGTGTCTACTGCAGGTTTTTCTGTGATTAAAGTGTATAAGGGCCCCTGGAAGAACTGGGCAAAGCTTCCTCTGGAATATCTGATTTCAAATATAGGAAGTCCAAATTGTACTATTGATGTGTGGAAAGTAAGGTTCAATATTTTAGTGCACAACATTTTTACATCAGCTTGGCTTTGAGCAGGGTGGTTAATACAAGGTGTTTTTTGTTGTTGCAGTTGTTGTTTTTTTCCTTAATGTGCAAATACATATGTTTGATTCTATCTTAAAAATTTAGAAAATTAAACTAAAATATGTTTTCTGATCTGAGTGGTAAAAATTTGCTCCATCTTTTTTCTCAAAGTGGATGGATAACATAAAATTCATTTTGTGCCTTGGCCATTGAGTCAGCCAACTATTAAGATTTTTAATATGAGAAGATTATTATATGGTCATCCACATGGCTCTATGTTCCTTCATCTATCTTGAAGTACACACTTCAAATCCTAATTCTTTAAAAGCTTATGTGTATGAATAGTCCCACTGAGGTTAACAGAGTTGATTTGTATGATGTTAACTGAGTACATAGAATTCTTTGCAGACTCATTGCTTTAGTCAGTGTTGCATAGGGAACATAACTCTTAAGTAATCAGAGACTGAAAGAAAAAGTAGTGTGATCTAGACACATATATTAAAATACTTCTAGGGCCTTTGAATGAAAGAATACTATTCCTGTCTGTATTTTCACTGTATTTTCACAACAGATGAACTTTACATAGCAAGCCCATTGGAAACACTTTGTAACTGACCTTCATCTTCAGTGGTTTTTGTAGAAAGTGAAGAATCAGAGAACTGGAATTGCAGGAATTAGAGGGGTGGTGCAGCAGAAGTGGAAATAAATAAATAAATAAATAAAAATTGCTAGAAATGCTGAGAATGGCATGTTGATTTTTTTTTATTTTATTTTTTTTTTCTGGACATGTCTAAGCATAATATTACAGCACATTTCACAGCCAAGCAGTGATTGCATGCACTAGTGGTAGTCTCTGGGCAGGGACTACTCATTTCATACATCATTTAGAATTAATTGTAGTGATTCTGCAAAGTCAGTGCATACCCTGTATGCAAGATTAGGAGAAACTGTTTTTGTTTCAAAGTCATTTGATGTTTCTGTTTTGAAGTAATTCATTTTTCCTTAGACAGCACCCAGATTGGCCAACGATATGCAATACACTCTCTTCTCTTTTGGAAAACAGAACTTCATCAAATGGAATTAAATCTTTGACAGTCTCATGACAATACACACACATGCCTACCCCCTTCATACTGGAAAGTTAAATGAAGTTCAAGGTTTGTAGGCATCATTAAGTCAGACTTGTAGAGGACGGCAAGCATTTACATTTGAAATATGAGAGTCTATATTCAGAACACACAGAAATACAACAGCCACTTACTTTTAGAGGGGTTACATATATGTATGTGTGTCCTCACAGAGCAGTTCTTCTGCTCTCCTGGGTAGTGAGAAACACTGAATATTCCTTGATGATAAAATAGTAATTGAAAGTCTTCTGTGCATCCCTCTCAAGGTGAGCATGCCATGCTCATACCATGCAATCCCACAGGGGACTAGCATGGTGTTAGGGTCTGGTGTCTGGGTGCTCAGAATATAGCTAAAAAGTGAAGTTCTGATACTATTTACAGTATTTTGGAGGAGTTGTAGCATGAGTTGTAGCATACTATTGTAGAGAAATTATATTGCTTGTAGGTCAACTTTGACTAACTGCTTGTGACTATTCAAAACATTTATGAGTAAGCAAATGTTATTTTCAATAAAATTATCAGTATTATGATTCAGAGTCATTAAGTTATTTTTTATTATTGTGTGTTCATAGTCATGGTATTTCAGTACAGGGGAAAGGTTTTTAAAGTGTTTCATCAGGATTTAGCTGAACTAAATTAATCCTGTGCTTTCTATTTGCCTCTCAACACTTTTCAGACTTTTGGTAATTCCATATCACATTAAACTGTTCATTAAAAACTCTAATATAATTTTGAAGGATCTGATTACAATAATTTTCCATTTGTTTCTGGCATGCTCTGGGCTCATACTTGGAAATGCTAACAGATGGATAGTCCTTAAAATGTGGTTTATGCTTCATAGTTCATGATTTATTAAGTGTACCAGCCAGAATATTTTGATAACATTCATTTGTCAAGGCTAGTGGAAAATCACAGTAGAAATTTTGAAATTTAGCAAAAATGTTATTTAAATTACAGAGAGTTTTCTCAGTTTGTGTATGAATTTCTTTTGTTACTTTGTTTACATCGTTGTCATGTGTTTAAACAGTCCATCAATTAATACCATTGTTGCTTAAAACCACATCATTTCAGCCTTCCTTTCTGTATTTAGTTCATTAAAGCCAGACATGGTTATGTGACATTTAAAGTATCTTCTCCTATTATGAGTATGTATAAGGAGCTATGAAGGCAGTATATTACTGTCCTCCAGTAAGAAATGGGAAAACTAAGGCAATGAGAAATGAAACTACATGTTCAGAAACATCCATCAGACTGAGGGAAGAACTAGCAGTGGACCTTAGGCCTCTTGCACATGCTCACATCAGTGCTGTGGCACTAGACTAAACTCTCGGCACTTTAGTATGCTGGGCAGTGCATGTAAAGCCTTTGTCAAATAATAATAATGATGATGGCGATGATGGTGATGATGATGATGATGATAATGATAATGATAAAAGAAAAAAAAAGAAAAAAAAAGTCTACTGTCAAAAGTCTCTGGGCTATGAAGAAATGGACCAAGTATGAGCATACACTGTGACACCCACCAGAGTTAAAGGGTGAGCTTGACTACACACTTCTCAAGTTACATTTAGGTCTATTCTACCTTTATCAGTGAGGTTGGGACTCAGAAAGAGACAAATGTCAGTACTTTAATTGATGACCCCTAGGCCCCACTTTCATCATTTTTATGTATGTGATGGGAAATTGTCTTCTAAGGTACAATTATTCCTTTTGCATTAAAACCATTCTCTTCGCACTACAGAATACGAATGATGTTCAGGAAACCAGTCATTGGCTTTCTGATTAATACAGATCCTTGCAAGACCTTCCTTTCTGTCTTGTGAAGGTGAAAATGAAGCAGTGGATTAAAGGAAAGTGCCAACGGAAGCAGATCGATATGTCTTTTAGTAGCTGCAAGGGTAAGATGCAAGCAGGAGTGAAGGAAGGATCTTTTTTCTCTGCATCTGATGTGAAAAGACAACATGTGTGGGTTGCTGATGGAAAATTTGGAGAAGACTGCTGGGTGTACAGGTAATGTAGGGTTATTTGAGCATAATGTGAAGTGCAAGGGAGATTACCAGTGCACAGAATTTAACTCAGCCTAGCAATTCATGGCAATTCATGCAGTAGCAGACGGCAGGCTCCAACTCCAAAACCAGCACTGCCAAATTTCAAAGACCAGATGTAAATTACTGAAACGTGGGAATACTTTAAAATTTGACTAGATCCTTCCTCATTACCTATGTTCATATAGCGATCCAGCTAAAACCTTCCAGCCTTCAAAGGAATCCTAGTGTGTAATCTGAGGTCCTGCCTTATGGGCAGTATTTAATTGTTGTGTTTGCACTCAGTGCATATTCCACTGAAGATAGAGAACTTCTTTCTTTGTTTTGTGTGCTATATTTCCATTGTGATTGCAATAGCAGATATTTCTGAAGGGTTTTTCTAAATTTACTTCTCCTAGGATCTTAAGCTTCAGCATCTTTTGCCATTAATATGAGGGAGGGAGATACAAAAGGTAAAAATTTGTGTGTGTGTGAGCAGGGAGGATGAGATAAACTTTACTGACAGTTAACAAGGAAAACGGATATAGTAATCTGTACTTACTAGTTTCTGGCTATATCTGTCCTTATGGCTTGTTAAAACATATATCTTTCAAACTTTGGCATACACTTTTCTATGTGATAACTGTTGGAAGGACTGGATAAAAATGTCAAATATGTTTTGTGTGATTCCTGTAGTAGCTGTACAGGCAGGTACCTGAGCCACAAACAAAATCTGTGAGAAAATCCTGATGAATATGCTTTGTCTCCTCTTACATCCTTCATTTGTCAACCACTTTTGACCACTGTGAAAGACTGGACAGTGAACTAAATGGACCTGTAGTCTCATCAAATATTATTGGTCTTGTATTCTTATGAACACATGGCAAAAGAGCTTGAAGTTTCTGTTTAAAGGTTTTGAAGTGTACTGCCCATAAATGACAAACAGCCCAAGAACTGTGTAAATTGTTCAGCAAAAAGCTCCCAACAACCACATTAAGAAATCTGTGATCTGCTCACACAGACAATTTGTGGGAATCTAGATAAAGTGTTATCCAAAATGTAAATTATTTACTATAAATTGTACACTTAAGCTACGCATTTTACATCTTGAGAACAGTGTAAGAAATTGTCGAGCTCCTTGCAAACCAATCATACTCTGAAGAGCAAAGAAGTTGTTCTTTGTTCTTCTATTGTCATACGTTTGCTGCAAAATATGAAAGACAGCTTGCTTTCTGTTTCTAATAGTTGTACAATGAATATCAAAAGTAGATTAAAAAGAAACATGAGAAATGCTACTTATAATTCTCTTAACTACATATATTATCTAATAGAGGACCACCAAACTCTTGAAGAGAGGAGAGGTAATATCAATTTAATTTTATCAAAGCAAACCTCTCTTCCAAGACCACCCAGCAAGCCAGTGGCAGATCTGACACAGTCTGTGTTGGCTCCTAGCTGTGTTCAGGCTAAGGTGTTTGACTTCCCTTTACCCCAACAGTGGCAGGACATCACTGTCCCAGTCACAAAGAGCTATCCCATCTTCTCTACAGGATTCCAGTGTATTTTTCTCACCTTTGGCACTACAGTAACAAACAGATTTGTTAAAATGAACACAGCAAAGTTCAACAGCGAACAGAGTTCCTGGCAGAAGATCACAATGTAAGCTTTTGATTTATAAATAGCTGAGAAAGTTTATCTCTTTGGATTTACAAAAACATGCTGTCATGAAAACAGATTGCTGCTATTGTAAATATCATGGAGCACAACATACGTGAAGCTAAAGCTGAATTTGTCTTGTGATTATCTATCTGCTTGCAGGCTCCCCTCTCCAAAGCCTCTGTGTCTGAACAGCACCCAGGATTTATAAAACAAAATATCAAAAGGTCCTGAGAACAATTGTGCAGAGATGCACTGTAGGCATTCACTAGCCCCAGTGGAGTAACAAACATCTGCATTCTGCTTTATTGTCATGAATCCTTTGGTATCTATTTTCCTTCCCCTCTGGCTGTTGCATGCAATTAGTTCATCTGAAAATGCATGCCAAAAGGCCTTGTTTAATGGCTTGCAGTATATAATCTTGGTCTGGCTTTGAAATTTCTCCTTCACATATGCAGTATAGGGTGATGAAGACTGTATTATTCTTTGTCATCTGATAAATCTCTGAGTCTCTATCTAAGAATTTTTAAGTCATAAACATAACTCTATTTAGAGAAATGCAATCTCAAAGCTGTCTTTCAGTTTTCCTATGCAGAAAACATACATTTTCTTTAAGGAATCACTAGCTACATTAACAAGAGTTCGTTTTCCTGGTATCCAGCTGTTCACCTTTAATTAACAGGACAAAGAGGACTGAGAATTTGCACTCTCATTTCCAACAAGCTAAGAAACATGGAGATTATTAAATCCAGTCTGTTGAATGTTTTTTTTTTTCCAAATATTCCAGACAAAATGACCATGTGACAAAAATCAAAATGCTGAATGACAAAGGAAAAGAGAACAGTGGCACTTTCCCCTGCTCCCTTTCCCCTGCTACATGCCATTTCTGTTCCCCAAAATTTTCAGTCCCAAATTCTGATATGCCATGGCTCAGATATAAGGTAAGAACTTCGTGCTATATTTTAAAACTCAGACTTCTTTATTGTTTCAGAAGGACTCAGGAAAACTGTCTAATATCTTTTTTTCTTTGATCACTGCCATGCCCAGGAAAAAGACAAGACCAGAAGGTTTTCTCTTCTTCTTGAGCCCAAGGCAAGAGCAAATAGTTATGCTGTACTAGTAACAGATATTCTGATTGGAGAGCTATTTCAGGACTTCACATCTTTTTGTTAGTTTATTTGCTGATTAAAGAGTTTTAGAATGTGGTTTAGTCTCTTCTGTTATCTAACAGGTGCTGGCTAGAATTCAAATTTTAAAAAAGCAAAAATTACTGAGAGCCTTTGGCCAAAATCAGAGCTTAATCAGAACCAGAATCCCTTCTGACTTCTCCACTGCTGATTCATACAGTAGTAAAGGATACTGCCTTCAATTAACTGCAATCATCATTTATATCGTATCATTTACAATTGAGTTAACTCATTAGAAGTAATGGATTACAGCATGAACTTCACAACAGGATAAATATCTCATCACATGTGAAAATGCAGAGGTGCAGTCATAGCCTTCAGTTCAACAATGCAGATGCCAAACTACTAACTGTGTTTGGAAGAGATGTGTGCCACATATGCCCACTCATGGTCTCTGTGAAACTTGTTTCTCTAGGAGTGATTATAGCATGGTGATGCCCGAGAGGATGTCTTTTTGTAACTGTGGCACCTTGTGCGTCTCTGCTTTCCATGTTGCCCAACATCATCTCAGGGAAGGAAGTTGCCTGAACTTTTTTCAGTCTGTTGATTGAGCTGTTTATTTCCTAAACATTATCAGATTTTGGAAGATTTGTTTTGGCAAATAATGACTTTTCCTGTTTTCCTATTGAGTAAAATTACACTGGCTCAAATTACTCGTCAAAGATTTATTTTTCAGTAGACGGTAACTATCAAGTGCTTTTTTCTTCTTTCTTTCACTAGGCATGCAAGAAAATCAGCTGACACTGAAGGTTTACACCAGTTCTGTGCACTGAAGTATCATGTTTCTAATTTATTTTCAAAACTGCTTTAGGCAGGTCTTACTGAAGAATAGAGACACTCTTCTTTGGAACAGGCATCCTGGCAGGCAGCACTCAATCCCCTTCCCTGGAGTAAGCCCACCCCAGTACCTAGCTTCAACCTCCATCTGACCTTCCCTCTGCGTCCTTCCATTCTTCTTCCTGCAGACCAGACCTTCCAGGGGTAAGGCTTGCAAGGGCTTCTGTGACTTATGTGGATTAGGTAGGATGCAAAATCACCAGCTTTGGTAGTTTGGCTAACTTTTGGTGAAGACATACAACGACAGACTTTCAGAACATGTGCAAACATAATTTTTTACTGCTAAATTTAAGCCATGGCCTCTTTACACTGTCCTGGTAGAAAGCTGCATCTCACTTGTACCAAACGGTGCTTCCCATAAAGCTCTGACTTCCCACTGGTGCAGGGATGCAGCGCTGGCTGCCTCTGCTCTGTGTGTGGAACTAGAGAGTGAGACCACAGCCCTGAGGGACTCTGGGCCAGAAGAGACCTGAAGTTGTGCTTGCCTCAATATTGGCACCCATTGCACATGGGATGGATAGAGCCCTGAAGTGCCACAGATGAGTGTGGTCTGCAGAGCTTAAGGTGGTCCCTCAGCCAGCAGCAAGGGCACTTTTACAGAACAAGAACTGCAACTCTTTTAGCTTCAGGTTTTCAGAATTATCCTGCCACATCCAGTGGCACAGATAATGGATAGTCACTTTTATTTATTTTTTTCTCCCTAATTCTTTTTTTTAAATGATCCTGATACACATCTTCTACTAAATGAATGTAGATGAGTTTGGTGGTCATGAAGAAATCCGATATGTGAATTTAGCCCTTCAAAAATAAAATGCATTGCTTAACAGTGAATGTGTTTACTCCTAGAGTTTATAATCCTTACTCTGTCTCACTAACAAATCATTCCCATCTTAACTCAGCAGCTGTTAGCTTGGCATTTGTATTTTAGGGAATATTAACACTATGAAACTCTGGCCACATGACTCAAGAAGTTCAAGACACGAGAAATGTTTTGACAGGATTTACCAGGGAGTTTTGACAGGCAGTGTTTGCCAACCTTAGAAAGTGCTTGAACCACTAAATATGTTTGTGAGATTAATGCACAACCTTTCTCTTTACATTTACTAAGTTTACTAACTTGACTAGTTGAGCTAGGTTGTAGCTAAAAGCCATATCATGAAATCTTTCACCATGCCTTAGTCTGTGCTGTTGATGATGTTAAGTGAGTGAATCATAGAGGTAAATACCAGGATGGCTGTGCCCAAAGGAAGAACCTCGCAGCAGGGAGGGATTTCACTGTGATACCGGGATAAGAACAGGAAAGCATAGGCTGCCCAGAGACTTCTAGAAATATGGCAATAGTCTAGACTGAGAGGGCCAATGGAACAGAGCCAATAGATTACTTAACCGAGTCATCTAAGCAGTTAAAGGATAATCAGATAACTCCACAAGCCACAGTGTTTCTTCTGAAGATAGGGACAAACAGAATTATAGTGTAGCTGCTGTCCCACCACACATTCTAGGGGGTGATGATTGTGATGAGCATTGCAATAATCAGATATGTTTCACCTCTTTCAGACCTATCTGTAGGGGGAGGAAGAAGCTACTTTATTTTTCCTTGGTTACATCATATTGTGTGATCTTGTTTGAACTGCACTAGCGTTGACTGTTGGAAGCACTGCAGTGATGATCATTGTCCTGGTACATTGCTTCTTAGAAGTTCTTGCTCATTAGATGGAGAGTGTATAGCAAGAAACATATCTACTGTTGAATACAATGACTTTTCACATCTATGTCATGCTAAGTGATATTGAGTTTACTATCAGTTCCTAGAAGTACTGGAAGCATGTGTTTGTTTCCACCTGAGACTGGGAGACATTTCAGGGACTCCTAAACAAACAATTCAACAACTGTAAGCTAATAAGCACTATTTGATACTAATTTTCTATTTCTAATTTTTATCTGAATGAAGCATCAAATTCTCCATTTACATTAGCTTCTCAAGCATATGTACCAGAGAAGAGGGTTGTGAAATATTCACTTTTCTTATTTTGTAGTTATTAGTCACTTCTAATCTATATGACTTGATAAAAATCCAAAGGATGGATTCTATAACTGCATCTTGTGCCAGCAATGGTGGTAGAGAAAGCAATACTCTTCCAAAGTCCAGGCAGTTGAATTCGAAAAAACAGACTTAGTGAGAAATGAAAAACAGCATAGCTGACATATTTATTCTGGGAGCATGAAGTTAAATTTGTCCACTTATAGGAAAAAGAAACAACAGGCAGTGTATTTACATAAAATAACAAAAACCTGTGTGCAATTAACATTTGTTTCTGTGTGTGCATTTGAGCAAAGTATGTACAAGTCTGTAACTGTACAAGAACACAAACTAGAGATCACCTCCTTAATCCGTTTTTTTAAATGTATTATTTCTCTATGGCCACCGCTATTGTCCAATGCTATCTGAAGCACATGCTGAGTGGTCCCCGATTCATTAATCTGAGGGAATTAGTCACTGTGTTCCACTGAGGTTGTGTATGGTTAGCATGTCAGTCGTCTCTCTTCAATTCAGCATACCTTTCTGAAAAGGCATTTCCTAATCCCCAGGCTATAATCTCATTAGCACTGCCTGATTCTAACCAAATAAATAGAAGTAAAGACTGATTGCCTGGTCAAAGCACTGTAGCTCAACTCATAAGCCAAGGGTTTCAGTTATTAATTTACCTCAGTGTAACTGTACTGATTTACATCAGCTGGAAGCAGGTTGCGGAAGCTGTCATTATCTGAGGTCCATATTACATTACACCAGAACTGGCTCGAATACCAGTCAGTAGCAGCGGAACACAGCATGGGCTAATTTTATGCAGGAAAAGCCAGGTCTGATAATTAAGGGGCACCAAGTTCTGTTTATGTACCCAAGCAAGCTCATTAAAATTAGCTCATGTACTTTGGTGCAACTCTGCAGTGAAGTATAAAGTCCAATTTTACTTTGGTAAGTGTGAATATAGTCCTCCTGAAAGCAAGAAGTTAATCACACTGGCAGGAGAACCATGTAATACCCAACCTCCCTAACATCTAGACTTCCTGTCTGAATCTCAAGTACACTGAGGCACCTTTGTGCTTCTCTGTACTCGCAGAGCCATGCTAATTCCTGCTTGGCAAGCCACTGGAAGAGTGGGTAGAGGAATCCTCAATTTTTAAATCATTATGGAAGAAGCCGTTCCAAATGCTACACTGCTACTGTTCTCATGATGTAATAGAGTGGTTTTAAAGCTACCCCTTGCAACCGAAGCACAGTGTGCTGAGGTATTCTCGTGCACAACTCTTCCCTGGGATCTGGCTTGCAGACTTAGATCTGTTGATCCCTGTGAGTATTTTAAGTTGCCAAGGGACAAATCTGAAGAGTGGTCTCCAAAGTATAAGCGGAAGGTGAGTACAAACTTGACTTAAATCTGCCTTTGTGCCTTGCAGCTAGAACAGCACTGAGTGCTTCTGGGCTATTGCCAATTATCTGGCCCTCAAATCAGTACTGATATGTAATATGCCTAACAGTCTCAAAAGCAGAACTGCTCATTTTGTTGAGCTGTGTAGTGGCTTTGTGAGGAATCCTCTTTCATTTATTTATTTATTTAATTATTTATTTACTTATCCTTCAGGGATTGTGATTGGGCCATCAGACTTATTTATACTTGTAATCTATTCAACACTGGAAGTTGTGTCACTGGAACTGAATAGCTTTCACGCTATGTTTGCTGTATGATGAAACTGTAGTAAACAAACAAAGAAATTGTGTGAAGATCAGGGAAATGAGTTAATTTCTTTTGTAAAGAATACATATTGCAGCATATCTTGGATCAGATCCTCATTCACCCTCTTACATCACTCTAACAACATGAAACAATCTTTATACAAAGGATTCTAGTGCCATTACAGATGTATTTGCCCTCACTATGAGACTCTGTTACAAGTTTTTTGTTTACGATAAAATATGGAACCACATTTTTTACCATATCTCCTCTTTAAGTTGCCTGTTTTCTCCCAAAGTTCTTCATCTGAAGCTGTATCACCAATTCCACTACAATGACCCATTGTAAATAGAGAAATTTACACAAACCAAACCTTTCTATTAATAAGAATTTAAAATAAAATGTAAATTTGTGTCTCTATACTTGTTTTTGATAAGGACATTCTAAAACCCACCAGCACAGAGTGTTTTTGTAATAATTATTTAAAATAGGAAGCAGTTAAACGAATGTAATCCACCCTTTCCAGTTAACATTATACCATTTCATTTATTAAACAGGCCAGGTTTGTTATATTTATTCTCCATTACTACATGGAAGTTGTGGTTTTAACATTTACACATTTCAGAATATTATTTTTTAATGTTTAAACATGTCAAGTGATTTTGACCAGACCAAAATCCCAAATTCTCTAACAGGTACAGATTTGCATTTTCTGGATGCTTAAACTAAGTGTTGAAAAGAGCAGGTAATCAATGGTACAGAGTGCTGATGTTTTATTCTAGCTTTTTATTGCAGAATTAGGTAATAAATCTCTCAAAAGTGGATATTTCCATTACTTAAAGCTAACCTGAGGCAAACCAAGGTCTGCATTTAACAGAATGGTCTCCACTGAAAGAGTGGTAGGAGATGCATACTAGTCATCAGTACATTCTTCATCTAATGCTATGTTTCCTTTAGGAGTACCTGTGTGTCCTCCATTGCTTCCTCTGCTTCTACACAAAGATGATAGATGGAATTTCTCAAACATCCCCTAGAGAGAACTCAACACAGTGCTAGTTAATTGCTGTACAAGGAGAACAGACTGCCTGGAAAGTTGCAAGCATTACCCTTGTACATGAGTATAGTTGAGAAGTAAGTCCACTGCAGCCATCAGTGGAGTAGAAGTAGGCAACAGAAAGATTAATCACATCCTGAGGGTGCGCCCTTAGTCAGAGACTGTGCCTCCAAAGGTGTGAAGATCTGAACCTGAAAGCACAGACTGTCTACTCTACCAGGGCACAAGACAGTGAAAGTTCGGTACATTTCTTTTTTCTTCCTTCTCTCCTATTTTGCTTCTTTACTTCCTTCTTTCCTAGTGATTCTGCGACCTCTGAGTGCCTATTTTTTAAGTGTCATCTTTTTAGCATCTGCAGTTCTATTAGAAATGTTGACATTGACTTCCTTTTTTATTTTTTTTTAAACTTGGGAACTATTTGATCTATTAATTAATAGGTCTTTAACCAAACACTGTAGAAAAGGGAACAATTGGACTAGCTTTTGCATTTGGCAGGAATCTTTAAGACTCACTTTGAACAGCTGGACTCTTTACAGTCCTTGTGATGCAGATTAAATGAAAATAATACATGGCAGAAAACGGCTAAATCATTTGAACTTCGCAAGTTATAGCCTAGAGCCATTTCACTACAGCTCATTAGGGAGTTTATGTTTATAGTGTAATGCCTTTAAATAGATTTGATTTTTCTAAACAGGGTTTTGTAAATTAGAACTTTCCCAGGGGGCTAACACAGTGCAAGCTGTTCCAGTTGTGGGGCACATCCTGACTGAAGAGGCAGGACTACAGCAGAAACAGCTTGCTTAAAAATGTAGTCCTGTGCTTTGTAATTACATGAGGGTTTAGCAATGTCACAGTCATCTGATGTATGAATAATGCCCATCACTTCTGGGACACATTTACAGGGTTGCCAACCTCTCCTACTTGGAAACAAGAATTGTGCTCTCCTCAGAACTGAGATGGTTTTAAAAATCATGAGATATTAAGGATAAATACGGTATTGTTGTAATTTGCTTTTCAGCTATGAAGTCATTAGTTGTTATGCTTTTCAGTCTTTTATTTTGGTAATAAGAAAAGTTTGTAATTTTTTTTCCTCATAATAAAGACTAGAGATTTCCCTGTATTCTCCTGAATCCAATTAGCAGGGCCTAAAGAAACAGTGAAGTTTTAACTATGATAAAATTGCAGGAGTTGGTTACATGGTGTTAACACTGAAACCACTGTAAAATAAATTAATAAAAATGATCATTTGTTCAATACTCCTTAATAAAAGTCAGGAGTTGAGCTTTTGGAAACAGGAGCTGAATTTGATGTGAAATGTCAATATTAGAAACATAGGAGTTGTTTCAGTCTTCCCTCTACTTAGATTCTAGGAACACGTTTCAGAAACTTATTCTATACTGATTTTGATGTAATCACAGACTTTTCCTAGTGTTATTTTTTTCTTTCTTTTAACTAACTTTCTTTTATTCCTTCCTTCCTTCCTTCCTTCCTTCCTTCCTTCCTTCCTTCCTTCCTTCCTTCCTTCCTTCCTTCCTTCCTTCCTTCCTTCCTTCCTTCCTTCCTTCCTTCCTTCCTTCCTTCCTTCCTCACATAT
Organism: Anser cygnoides; assembly: GCF_040182565.1. Taxonomy (NCBI): domain Eukaryota; kingdom Metazoa; phylum Chordata; class Aves; order Anseriformes; family Anatidae; genus Anser; species Anser cygnoides. Next base: position 32,986,550 of record NC_089874.1, on the reverse strand, counting down.
ACTTCAAGCTGTGAACAAAACACAGGTCCAGCCCTGTTCCCCTTCAGTATCAATTGATATTGAAGAATATGTATCATTTTTGGAATATTTTCACAGTACTTGATGCACATTACAGTATTTGCATTGCTTTCACTGATAATTAGTTTTCCTGGATTTTTTTTCTGTTTTATCAGCTGTAGCTAGATAGGTCTTTATTTTAATTTGTTGATAATTTCATGTTAAGTTTTAGCAAATAAAAAATATGTCTTTAATACAAAATTACACAAAAATAAAGTGAGAAAGACACCACCAACACCAACAATGAACTTCACACCTGGGGAGATCCATGTCCAGGATCCTGTACCTGTTTCCTTTTATATAGTGAAGTATGGCCTTGATGAGCAGTTCCTTCCAATACCTTTCCAAGATTTTGAAAGAGAAACCCATGCAAGCACAGAAAATGAAGCTAATTCACTCTGAAAGGAGATGGACAGAGTGACCCACAGAGCAACAGCTCTTCTGTCTCATGATCAGAAGCATTCCCAAAGGGACTTCCACATTCTACTGACTTTATTCCCAAAGCACTTTTCTAGGAAAGTCAGCTACAGAATAGAGCAAAATACTAGGTTTCCCTATGCAAAAGATCTTCGTCTGCTGCATCAAGAATGTTTGAAGTTTTAAAATGGGTAAATTGTGGGCTTGTACTACATGCACATTTTATACAGCCCCCTAAATTATACCCCTCTCTGAGACCTATTGCATCACAGGTAAGGCTTTTTACATCCAGATTCTGCAGAAATCAGACAGGTTCTGAAGTACTTGATAAATATGCCATACTTAGAGATGCGATGAAAAGGATACTTTCAGCTGTTAAAATCTCCACAGGCAAATTGCTAAGCAGAAAACTTTTTAAATGCACTTCTTGAAGAACTGCAATTGTCTTCTATATCATAGGAGTTTTATCTCTTCTTTCTGCCCCTTTGGCATCCACGGCTTCTCTTAGGAGAAGCAACATCATTGTTGGAAAGTCATTGTGGAGTCTGCTGGAGCACAGAATGCTGAATACATACGTGGCAACTTACTCTCTGTATCTCACCACTGCCCAAGATGCTGCTCACAAGCCCTTGCACCAAGTTAAAGTTAGTACTATACACTATCATTCAAACTTGTTTAGACTTTTTCTTTTGATTCATGCCGTTGCTGTATTTTGTACATCCTCCTGACCACTCTTAGCAGCTGTAACAACACTTGTGGTATTACCAGTAATTTGCAACTTATCAAACATGATTGAACCTTGTTCTTTTGTGTAAACGAAACAGAACTCTCTGGTTAGCTTTCTTTATACTTTGGAAATAGTGCAAAGGAAACCAAGTCTATATTTGCATGCCAGACAATGAAACATAACACACAGTGTATACATGCCTTTGACACTGTAATTACTAGCTGTTGTTTAGATTCCATGTATGGTCACTGGCTTTGGCTGTGTTGGAATCAGCTGTATCAACATTTAATCAAAGTCTTATAGATTTTGGTTGTATATTTTTCTAATGTCAAAATGGAAATGCTGAGACTAAAAAATAAGTTCTTGAGGAAGAAAATGCATGCCCGCTGCACTGCAAAAATAATGAACCTTTGTGGCACAATGAACAAAGCCCATTGGAGGTTTTGTCTACAATGAAGCACAACAGAACAGGCAATTTTCAATTTGATTTACTTCTTTAGGATTTCAGCAACTTTTGATGAATGCTTCTGGAAGTTGTACTTCCAATACTGCTCTCTTGTTTATCAGGCTTAGCTTGCTTATCTCTTCTTAGAATTGAATCCCGCTACAGCCCATCGAACTCCTGCCACACCTTGATCTGAACCATATTGGTAACTGAAAAATATGTTGGTAATGCAGACTCAGCATCCACCACCTCGGATTGCCATACAGAGTCTCAGTAAAGGGCACAGAGCATGAATGAATCATAAAACTATTGCTTGTGCTACACAGTACTCACAAACAACATAGCTGAACTCTGGGAGCCAAGTAACCAGCAGTGAACCCCTCTGAGAATATTCCCTGTGTGGTCCATGCAGCTCTGTACCATGCTCAGTAAGGTGAAAGAACACACTGTGCACTTAAGAGGAACAGTTAAAGTGAAAATCATAAAACAGAATGTGCATTTTGAGTAAGTCCTTGCTATGTTAGACTTACAGTCCAGCTTGCTTTGAAAAACGTTTGAATTAAATGAAGCAGTAGATGCTTTGCCAAACACATTTCAGTTAAATTCAAGGTCCCACTGAAATGCTCTCTCTGTGAAACAGTCTCCTTAAAGGTGTCAGTATCCTATCTGATTTTCTGATTTTTATGTAGAAATAATTCCTTTTGAAATCCAGTGAGGGTGTGTGTGTGTGTGTGTGTTTTTTTTTCCTTTTTATTCTTTTGTGTGTGTGTGTGTGTCTTTATTGTTGTTGTTTTTATTTCTGTTTTTGTTTTGTTTTACTTTTTTATTTTTTTGTGATCACTGTAGGACTGGAAAAGCAGTGGGAATTACTGCATGTCAAGGATGTGGTGGAAAAAAGGATTCTCAGTTAATATTTCTTAAGCAAATACTTTATTTAAATCCAAATCAGCAGATATAAAGTCTTTTTTTCCAAATTTTTCAATACATCCAACACCACAGTAGAAAAATGAGAAATCTCTCAGTTGTTAGCTGTTAGAGAAGTTTTTCATCATTCCCAAGGAAAAGAGAGCATAGGAGTCATGAAACAACAAAGATGAAAAAGCAAGCAGAAAATGTTTTATGAAAAAGTGAAGGTGCTGGTAGAAATAAAATAATGAGTAAATACAAACTGTTCCAGGCCTTCAGGCCATATAAGTGGGTAAACTTTTTATTGCTCACAGTAGAAGTGGTAAACTCTTAACCTGCCTTTCCGCTTAAATTTACCAGTGAAAAATTTACCTTTTTTTCAAAGGGAAAGGAAGGGGAAGGGGAAGGGGAAGGGGAAGGGGAAGGGGAAGGGGAAGGGGAAGGGGAAGGGGAAGGGGAAGGGGAAGGGGAAGGGGAAGGGGAAGGGGAAGGGAAATCCTGATTTGATCCAGCTAGCCCTAGCTTCTGTTGAATGAGATGAATTGCTGTGAGCATGTAGGATGAGAAAGTAGTCAGCCACAAAAACACAGAAGAGCTTTGGGGAAAGAGCAGCATTTTATCAGTATAAAAACACTGCAATGTAATTAAAGGAATAGTGACTACAATCAACATAATAAAGGTAATAAATCCATTCATAAATGTCTAAACAGTAACAAGAGAAAAAACTCTTGTGATAGATTGGTGTTAAATGTTGAAAGATCCTTCACCTATCCCTCCTGGAGAGTTTTCTGTAGTCTCTGGCTTTCATGTGGCTGATATCAATACAATAATTCTGGATTCAAAACTTCATGACTGAGAGCAACATTTGGCCTGATAGCATGTAGAGAGAACAAACGAAAAAGTAAAAAGTTTAAATAAACAACCAAAAACATTTCTAAGACATTTCCTTGTGGGCAGATTTAATTATACAAAACCAGTTGGGGGTAAAAGAAATCTCAGTAAAATGAGATTTTCTCTTAGCTAAAACATTTTTATGTTTGAACATTGTTAAGTACTCCTTAAGGATTTTATTAGGGGAGCAACGTAAGTAACAGCTGCTGCTATTGTTATTTACAAAATTATTTCCATTATAAAATACTATTTTCCCATGGAAAAAAATTGCTAGAAATTCACTCTTTGGACTACAGTGTTCTATTCTGATCTATAAGTCTGGATGCATATGATTTGGGCATTTTTGTATATGAGAAATCCGTATTAGAAAAGAACTTGTGCAATTTTTTCCCCTGCAGACTAACTAGCTCCTGAATGGCTGTAGATTGTGCTTTTCAACTGGAATTGCTTCTCATTGAGAGGCCCTGTGCAACTTTGCTCCGAATAAAGCAGAGTTTGGGTTGGGCAAGTTTTAAGCATTCAGAAATTGAAATATGAGTAGATGAGAAGAAAAGACTTTTCCTCTGACTGTTAAGGGGCTAGTCAAAAACCCATTTGAGAAAATACAAAGCCTTTAGCTGATTTTGGTAGACATTGGCTTGAGGTTTAAAAGCTCCACTCAGAAATAACAAGCAGTGTGTGAGTTTAACAGGGACCTAGGTAATCCTTAGAAAAACTCCAAGTTGTTATAAGCAACTAAGGTGCTGGGGAGAAAAGCCCATCCTTTCCTGGCTCTAATACTTTTCTCTCCAAAGCAATCAATTCCTAAACCCAAAATATAATGCAAAAAAGCCTGAGGTCTTCATTTTTCTACACAAGTTTTCCACTAACTGTCCTTAGCTGCTTTCTCATCATAATCCATGAGTAGCTGAAACAGTTGAAGTTGGAAACCTGTAATATAAGGTATTTGTTAATGGCCAAACCCATTCCCATAAAGGGTTTTCTTACAGAAAAATTAATGGCCTGTTGAATGAAGGGGAAGTCCAGGATTTGGAGAGGAGCACCATTTTGTGGGGGTTCCTCACATACCAGAACACAGGATGTAGTTAGGGCTACGTTTTTGTGGGAGGATCAGCCACCCACAGAAGCTCCGCATTTTGCCTGAGAGAAAGATGTGCTAAAAATAAGCTGAAAGAAGCAGCTCCCTGGAACAGCTATGCAGCTGGACTCAGGAAGTTTCACCTACACAGCTCCCATCTCTGTATGCCCATTCAGTGCCCTGCCCAACTTTTTATTTTGGACAGTATTTACCTGAGACAGGCTGTGTTGCATATGGGCTTGTACATTTATGTGAATGGTGAACTTCCCAGTGCCCCCAGATGGCAGATATATTCGGAAAATATTCTGAAACATTTTTGAAATACTTTGAGAGCTTAAGGGTATGGTAAAATGCCACTTCTGCTCTGAAAGCCACAGGATTATAGCAGCTTCTACTAAGGAACAGGACCTCCAGATGGTGTCTGGACAATTAGTTCCAGATTGTGGAACTTGCACGTTTTTATCTGGAAGAGGGCCGGGAGGGTGTTTCAGTCCAAAAGAGCTTCAAAGACTGAGCTTCAAAATAAAATAAGACAATTACATGTAAAAAATGTTCAGTAATGCACTCAAGCCCTCAAAAGTGAGGGAATAACCTGATTACAGTTAACATATAATTTAATAGTCATATACCTGATTTTGAGCTACATTGCAAAGAGTAACTTGCAGCTATAAATGATTCCCTTGGTCTTTTAGACACGTGTATCATATTTAAGGCTAAAAAAGACAGATTCCATGAGTGTCATTGATATGAGTAGAGGCAACAAAAGCTCTACTTAGGCAACATGCTATAGCTCTAACAGAGGAAGGAAAAATAACAAAAATGTTGGTTTAGTCAAGAATTTAAAATTGTTTCCTTCAATAATTATTGATGTAACACTTATGTTTAATTATTATTTTTTTAATAAGATTTAGTAATGTTACTAATTAATACAGTTGAAAATTTCATACTTGTACACATACATGGCATTACAGCAGCATATGGAAAGTATCAATTTTCAATATATTCCTGTTGTGAAAATTTAGAAAACTAATGACAATACACTATTAAGTTACCTTAAAACACAGAACAAAACTGTGATAAAAAAATAAAAATATTTTTTATTGCTATTCAACTTCCTCCAAAGTATATTTAAGTAGAAACAAGGAAGGATAAAATATTATATGTATGTCCATCTTTTGAGGTCCCCAAAAAACTTGACTGTTCTATACATTAGATGGGTGTGTTTGGCATCTGTATGTTTATGTATATAAAGTAAGAATATAAAGCTTGATTCTTTGAGATGCTGGCAAAAAAATCCTGGAAAAAGTAATTAAATACATACTTGAGTGGCGTGTTTAAAGTAAAGCTGTAGACTTGCTTTTAAACAGTTTTGGCTATATTTTTCAGTACTCCAAGCCAAATTATTCAACACTTCGTGTGATCCAGGTTTATTGAGCAAAACTATATCACACACACACACAAACATACGTAATATATATATATATAATTTTGTTCTGAATTGTCCTTTTTTTTATTTTTTTTCCTTAACGTTTTCATTTAAACACCACTCTGAAATGTGGACAATTTAATTCTACCAGAAAAACATAGCTGTTAGTGGGAAGCCTTGTTCCCATGGGAACTGTTGATTTGTCATCTGGCTGTAGCCAAATTCGTCCTGGGCTTTGAATATCAGTATAGTATCATTGATCTGGACATTGTATTCAGCAGGGAAGCCAGTGAATGGAGGGGGCAGGGTAAGCCACCTGTGTTACTAAGCTCTTGACATGCTGCATTTTCAAATATCTAAAGGTGCTGTTTTTTTTTTTTTTTCCAGTTTGACTGACTTTCTGAATGTATTAATATATAGAACAGCTGTATATAAAAAAAAAAAAAAAAAAAAAAGAGTACTTATGAATGAATGAGGATGTCTAGATCAGTCCTGTGTTCATTTAAATAGGATAGATATTCCAGTAGAAATAAATGAGAAATTTAGCCCAAGTGCTATTTAGGCTAAAGAGACACGAAAGTTGTTCCTCTTAAAATGTCCCCCAAAGCAGAGAGATTTTAAGTGACGAAGATCACAACACAAAGGACCTCAGTCTTTCTACTGGTATTCGTCTTTATTCTTGTACACTTCTAAGTGAGGAGTCAATGGTTTGCACTAGACACAATGGAAATCTAAACCAAGATATGTGAGCACTATCTCTTGTGAACAAGCTTGTGCTTATTCAATATTTTGCCCATGGTTTGTGTGGCCTAAAAGGTATATATATTACAGAGTTTTTTGGAATGTGTTTCAATACTTCCTTTACTCTAAACAGACACTTTATATCTAGAAATACAATATATACCCTGGTTGCCAGCAAATTCAGCTTAATGTCTATGAATTTTGTTAATTAGTAAAGAAATTGGGAAGTAGCCTATGTAAAACTAAAGAGAATAAGGTGCAGCATATTTTGCAGGCTTTCTATCTCTGCCTATTACTCCAGTGGCTGTTAGGAGATGAAGACCAAAAGTTGCTAGAAAATTAAATGTTATAGAACTTGTACATAGTGATAGTTTTAGTTAGGGTTGAAAATACTAGAAAACTTGACAAAAATATTTCATATCTACCAATATTGAAAAGTAATGTTCAAAGTAATTGAACTTTTATAGGCTTTACTTCTTTCCCACAAATAAATCAAGAATAAGTGAAATCTGATTTGCAGGAGTCGCAGCTAGTATAAATATGAGGAGAACCAGTTGCTCAGAATGAAAAAGAAAATTGAATGTAATGCATCTGGCTTAATGATTGAATCTGGTATGGACGACAATATTGTCAGTGCCAATGATCATAGAAAAGTGGGTTTCTCTGAAAAAAATTGTGAATAATCCATTGAAAAATTTTGCTGTGTGAAATACCTGTACACCAAGTACTCAGAACTGTGTATAAGGCATCTCTTAGACGTGGCAGAATGATGGGTCAATCCATCAGCATAAAACAGTTTTGCTCTTTCTTGTTGCTTTTCTTATATTTTTTTTTCTTTTCATTTTCTCTCCCCCACCTTCCCCAACCCCCAATATCCCACTGAATTCAATTAAGATTCAGAAACATGCCAAACTTTATAATTTCTTTTTTTTTAAATAAAGAAGTTTTCTGGCCTGGCAGCTCTTCCTAAGCTTGCCCCTTTCTGCTATACTTTTAGTTCTGTCTTTCAGCAAATCAAACGGTTGACATGAAAAGACATCAATCACAGATATTTCTTGGGATGTATAAAATATGTACATTCCAAGCCTCTTGAACAGCATTAAGCAGCTGTGGTTAATGTTTAAACTACAAATATGTTAAATATATTTTGAATTTTGCAACATTTGCTATTCCAGTCATTAAATGAACTTTGCAGGTGTTCAAATACACAGTAATCCTGGATTTTTTACCAAGACTGTTAACAATATTAAACTGAAACTCTGAAACCCAGGAACACTAAATAAGCTAAAAAAAATAAGTGTTGATAAGTGAGTTGAGTTATGCTACAACTGGAATATTTGCTGAAGAGGAAAAAATAAAGTTGCTTAAAAAAAATCTCAGCAGCTTCATTTTAAGCATGGTACCAGATTCAACCTCTTTATATGCCTTCCTGTTTCCCTTTCATGTAAAAACATTTCTTAAAGAAACAAGTCCCTGAATGTTTCTAATCACCATGCTTTGTATTGAAGCTGTTTTTATTAATGTTTATCTCTAAACTTGTCATTGTCATAATCTATGTGCAATGGAAAAGTGACAGGGGAAAGTGTTGGATCCCATCAATGGAAATGCCAGGGTTTCATTCATTATCAGGAGTATGCGACACAATCATTCTCAATGCTAAAAATGGTCTGCACTTACACATGCAATTCTCCCATGGAATTCCCTTGTTTCTGGTTTGTTTGCTCAGGCTTGTGCTGCTGTCTCTGTCTGTGTAATAGGTAGAGAACTGGTGTCAGAGCAGGGGGATTGCACCCATCCCAGGAAGGCACATCCACCCAATGGAAAGCACAAGAAGAAAGGGAGAAATTTAGCAGCCAGATGGACAAGAAATCCCCTTGTACCAGGCCAACCCAGCCAAACAACCACTGCTATCCATGGTAGATTCCTTCTGCCTTCTCCGGTTAGATGGTAAGATCCCTGTTCCTGGGATTATTTGTCCATCATACAGTGGGTTGCCGGGTCTTTTCTAAAGTTCTTGTTTACCACTGTGGTGCAATTGGGCACTAGAGCACATATGAGCGTGAAGGTTTTGCATTGCGATTTTGCTCCATCACATTAGCCTCTTCAAGTTCTGGCGTGACCCAGACATTGCTTATCTTGTGAGTGCATATCATTTCTTTTAAATATGTTTTTAAATGATTTTAAAAATCACTTAAAAGAAAAGTTAGAGGACTGTTAAAATGTATGGAAACATCCTTTTAACCAATCCAGTGTTAAAGGCATAATTTTGTACCCAGAACAGCCTTCCTAGATTTTTTTCTCTTTTTAGTGCAAAGAACAGAACAGTACTACAATAAATTTAAGATTTATAGCTGCTCCTCTAAAGCCAGCCTTTAAGTACCATTTTTGTTTATGCTTTTAATAAGGTCATCTAGTTGAAAAAGAAGTTCAAGCTTGTATGCAGTAGCCATGTGACTTGTTTAGTCAATCACAGCACAGGATATTTTAAACCCATTTTACAATGGTGTATAAAAGCTTGTCTCAATAACCATCTGGAGAATATTGAGTTTCATAACTGGTAGGAATTATTCAATATCCTTCTCCCCACAGGAATAACAATTTCAAAATCTTCAAAGACTGATATCTAACTGGAGAAAAGGTATTTAATGTTGTTAAAACTGGAAATTGTGTAGAACTAAATAACTCTTTTTGATCTACCTGAAAAATGACTTTGTAGGCCAGGGAAATAGTTTCCCCTACTGTCAAGTTTTATATATAATCAACATTTCTTTCCCTTTTCATCATTGAATTATTTATTCCACAGTGAACCCAAAAATGTTCTTTTCTGACTGGGGCTTAGGATACCAAGCTGATTAAATTAAGGGGAAAGCTTTTGTTTTCCTTTTCATAACTCATAAAAACTATTTACCTTTTTTGTTCTTAAATTTGGGACTAGCTTCCTGGCATGTTCACAGGATCACAGTGGTGGAAAAAAAAAAAAAAAAAAAAAAAAAAAAAAAGCCTTCCTCCTAATGCTAAGGACCACTGCAGAGTCAGGAGGTAGAACTGTGTTTTTGAAGTCAGGAGGTGCAGTGCTAGTAAAGTCAGTGAAGTTGTCTGGATCCCCACCAAAGGATGCTGCAGGCAGCTAGAAGTTGGGGCAGCAGCCACAGATACCCCAGTACTGGTGGATGTCTCCTCTTCCAGCACCAGTGAGGGCTACAAGTTTTGGACTACTGAATCCTGCACTGCCCTGTGTGTAGAAATGGTTTCTCTGTGCTCCTCAAAAACAACAGAAATCACTATTTTGTACATACAAAAGAGGCCTTTTCTATCTACTGGTGCATGGCCACGTTCAAACACGCCCATAGTTTATTCCTTTACCACCTTGCTTGGTGCAGAGTAACCACAAAGTCCTGTTGTGCTGAACTCAGCTGGTAAAGCATCACATAGAAGTCTGTGTTTCTGAAACAACAACAACAAATAAATAAATAAATAAATAAATAAAATAAAACCTGCTACAACAAACAATGCAATAGAGAGGTAAATGACATTTTCCCCACCTATGATGGGTAACAGAATATTAAAATTCCAAAAAAATATAACCAACCCTTAAAAAGAGAGATTCCCGAAACAGAATATGATGCAAAGATTACACCTTGAAGAGGGGTTTAAAAATGACATGACGTGTTAGTAGCTGGGCCACACAAAAAAAAAGCCTAAGATTTGCACACCTCACTGCAACCCCCTCTCTTTCTCAAACCAATTACCAATTACTTGGCATCTAGAGCAAAACCAATGTCATTGAAAACACACTAGTGCATGAACTTTTTTTTTATTAATTTGAATGAGGACTTTTTATCAATATGAAAGGATGGTTACCCCCAGAGTAAACACTTATCTGTAAAATAGAGATTATGCGCTTAATAACATTTAATATTTTGGCATCTCAAACCTCCTGTGTAGATCAGTCTGGGAGAGTGGTGTTTATTTTCTTGCTACATGTGAAAGTTCATTCCCAGTATCAAGTTTGTTTGGTCCACTAACTTTGTTAACCTTTGCATTTACTTCTGTATTTGATGGCCTTTCATGAGCAGCCACTTTAGTAGCTAGGATAGAAACAGTTACATCAGGGTTAGAGGTCATAGCCATTATGGGATTTCAACTTAAAACAGTCACTGCTTTAGGGGGATCACAGTGTGTTTGTGATTAATTATTTTCTTTGAGAGAGTTTCTATGAACAAGATTATTATAGTAATATATAAACCATCTGGGTAACCTTTAATATCTACCTACTTTCTTGATGAAATAATAATCAAGACTTTGTGAAAAATACCTCCCTACCTAACCAGAAGCTACCAGAGCAACAGTGCTTTCCTCTGCCTCTTTCAAGGAATTCCAAGGAAGGATAATTGGGCAAAAATCCACACCAAGTGCAAGTATGTTTTTTGACAGAATACAGTTCCTTACATTTTGATGCAAATTTAAGAGCTTTATAATTTTTTTAGTGGCATACTTTTAGCCTTTTACATATTTTACAAACACACGTGTGGGTGAAAATGTCTGCATAAGCTTATTTTTATACACCACTCCAGAATGTCTTTACTGAAGTCAAAACACCAAATAACATTTTCAAAAACTAATAAAATTATATTTATATCTTTAAGAAATACATTCCCAATCACATAGTTCAGATTCACAGTGCTCCAGAGACACTGAAATCATTGCTTAGAAACAGTATTTGCTGACTTCACCAGGGTAACAGTTTAATCCTTAAAGTAATCAACTTTCGCCCTCTTCTTGGGTCTTTCAACTTTTAAGTTCTCGCTGGTCTTTTTGAGAAAAACAGCACTAGGAGACAGCTATTATTCTCCTCCATGGGATAGTCCACTTCATTCCAACAAGTAATATCATCTTCTGTTTACACTCATCTGAAACAAGTGCACAGGGTCACCCTCTACACTCTGATGTTTTAGCAAAGCAAAAGGAAAGACTCTGCAGCAGGACATAACAGAACTCTGAAACACGAATAACCTGGCAAGCAGACTTTGCATGCTTATTTATTTCTTGCATTTGCTTGTCTTGGGAAAATAAATAAATAAATCCCGATATCATTATTTCTAACAGGCTGAAGCACTGTAATAGAGAAGTCAGCTTTGGACAGTATTTCCTTTTGTCTGCTTTTATGTCAGGGACCAGATATTCAGCTGCTGCAAACTCCATTGACCTCAGCTTATCCTTTCACTTGAGGAGGTGAACGTCATATTTAGCAAGTAGGTATTAACATTTTCAGGAAGAAAAATTACTGAAGCAGTTTAGATGGAAAAAAAAAAATACACAATGTTTTTCTTAGCATAGTCCTAGCAGAATGGCAACCAAATTATAGGAATAAACCACAATACATACACAAACAGAAGTCCACCACAATTAAATCACTAGCTCTAAGATCTACTAGCTAAACAGTAAGGAAACGAAGAAAGCTACACAAATTATTCTGACTGAGTCTGAAGCAATAATTCTTTTTGCAGTCTGCAACTCAGGGAAAAAAACAAACAAACAAACAAACAAAAAAAACTATGAAAACTCCTTATTATGCCCTGCTGCTTTCTAAAGTCTGCCTTTGCCTTTGGTGAAAAAGCATCTATGCAAAGAATTGCTTGAGCTCCCATAACTCTCCAGGCCCAAAATAGCAGTAGTACTCCAATGTTTTGTAACAACTAAAATCCTCTGCCTTAGAGGAAGAAATGTACATTTTGATTCGTTGTAACCCACTCACTAACTGACTTGTCTGCTCTCTTCAGCCTCTGCTGACTGATGCGGTCATTTGAAATAAGCAGGGAGCTGGCTGCTGGGGCCAGCAGCCCGAAAGGAAACCTCTGAAAGCAAGAAAGAGAATCACAATTTGGTTACAAACCCCTAGGCACATGGCTAACCCTGAAAGATATATTGAGGAGCACATACTGCAAAACAAAAGCCCACAGTAATTTAATCACTGGACCTAAATCTGCTGGCTGCACAGTAGATGACCAAAAAGTTTCCAAAATAGCGTGTCTAGAGGATCATCTTACCGGTCACTCACCCCAACTACAACCAATAAGGCTATTAAAAGATTTTAGCTGTATGATGTCACATCACCTTCCCTTTTTGTTGATTCTTTACAGAAAACCTTGAAAATACGTGTAGAGAGCTTTTCTTTTTGATAACTGTAAATCCTTCTTGGACATCAATATGATATTTGTGGACACATTTCCACAAAGTAGCTACTCCAGATAGTTTGCTATGTTGAAAGAGAGCACAGCTTCTTCACCCAGCTAGGCAGGTGCCTTTTGCTAACGTACTTAAGACTCCTCTCCTTGGCTGGATAGTGCAAAAGCTGCCTGTGTGACTGTGCTCTGACTCATGCATGGGCTACGTCCAACAGCTCCCAGAATCATTCTGCAGCTTCTAGAACAACACCCAGAGGGAAGCACCCCCCTTTTTTCTTCCAAAGTCGTGTTTGAATTAGGATTGCAGTTAATCACTGCTTCTCTAAATTGGTTTTAAATATTTGAATTCATTCAAATGCAGGTGTCAAATCCCCAGCTGCGAGTTTCCTCTATGTGATGTGGCAGTATTTTCCTAAACTCCTTTGATGTGGTAATTTAACCATAGGAACTGTCCGCTCATTGATTTGGGTGCTTTAGTAGCACACTGCACTCTGGCTACTCAATCTAAACTGTATATTGTTTGGTAGCTCTGAGTTTGCCTTAAATACTTGGTAGGGATGTATATCACTGATTTACATCACTGCATCACTGATTTAGCATTCTTGCTCAGTTTCTCTCTCTCTCTTTTTTTTTTTTTTCTTTCTTAGATTGCCTTTTAATGTATTTAGAGCAAATAAAGTTTTGAGCAGGGGTGCAAAGTTAGGAATAAGATATCTGCCCTGAGTGTACTCATCACAGTCTCAACACAAGCACTGGCACAGTGCTGTTGGGTCACAGTTAATGTACTTTTTCCCTGGAGTCTTCTCTTTAGGCATGCTCTGTGGTGACCAGCATCATCTCTGCCATCACTCCTCTGGTTGCTGCATGCCAGTCTGGCATGGAGATATCAAAATTGAGGGCAGAGTAGTTCTCCTGATCATTTCTACAAAAATGGTGTCTATACTTGAGGTGTAGATGTGGAAGAAAAAAGTAACTTTCTTCTTGTGAAGACAGGTGTCACCATTCTTTTCTTACCTCTGATGGGTAAATTGAGACAGCTTAGCTAGAATCAGTGAGATTCCAACCACCTGCACCAGCTGAAGGTTTTTCTCAGCCTGTGAGGGGTCTCCATCCTATTTGTCTGGTTCTAAATTAAAGGATGAAGCTTGGGAATCACACTTTTTGTTTGTAATGAGATTTGCCAGGGGCAGGGGAGGCTGTGTTCCTCCTCTGCAAGAGGAGTCCTTCCTCCTGCAGGAAGCCATGGGACAGGGGAGGCACAAAACTGCATTCAGGTCTTGCGTCCCCCAGGGAGTGCAGCCAGGAGTCACATCACCCTTCTGAACATGTCTTAAAACTGCCACACAACTAGCTGCTTGGCACAGGAGTGAAATTTACTTCTGTGCCTTACACAGGACTGGGCACATTACAGGGAATTAAAACATAATCTATTACTATGATAATACATTCATACAAATCCAGCAGCAGTATCAGAAGACCTCCTAAACAAACACCCCTCAAAGTGCTACTTTAAATACTGCTGCTCTGCATCAAGTGCTCATGGTTTTTCTCTTCCTACTCCTCTACAGAGCCTTCTACCTCACCGCCCCACACCTCTCCAGTCACATCCACCCTCTTGCTCATATCCCGGTTGTGAGGCACTCTACCTTGTTTCTGCAAAGCTTATTTTAGAAATCCTGTCACATCTTGCCCACTCTATTTTTTATCCAGTAGAGGAAGACTTGACACTCCAGTTTCTAGTAAAGCAGCGGGGGAGACCATTTGTTTCTTACCACTATATTTATTATGTTCTGTCTGCCAAGGGAGAGAAGAGGAATGAGCAAAAGCAATATTTGTGCCCATTTCCAAGCAATGTCAACTGCTTCTACTTGGCAGCTGCTAAGACATCTTCTCCACTGGATATTAAAATATTCTGCCACTTTTCTGCTCTCTTAGAAACCCCGATGAGGACTTTAAAAGGTGAACATGTGTTCCTGTCCTGAAGTCAGACAGTTTCTTGTGGTGGCAACACTAATATGAACCTCAAAGAAACTTTCCCAGATGTAAAACGAGAGCTGTGTTCAGAGGTTTCCCCAGAGGTCGAGCCAGTCACCTCCTAACACAAAGCAGGCCCAACCACGCTGGGTTGTCACCAGAGAAATAGCTTCTCAGGCGGTGCAAATTTGATAGATCTCTGCTGACTTGGCTGCGACAAGGCTGACAATATACACCAGATGAGGACCTGCCCTGAAGCCTCTTAAGACACAGCCCAAAAGCATATCCTGGAAAACCTCAACTGCTGGGAGAGCTCCTCCTGTGCTGGGTGATGGTGAGGTAGCTTCCTTTCTCCACTGCTGTTTGAAGGAAACAGTGAATCTGCAAGCCCAAATGCAGTCACACCTCATAAAAAGGCAGGAACAGCAGGGCCTGTGGGCAGGTAGGAGGGAACAGTGCTCTCCATTGGCACCCAGATGGAAAGATCCACTTCCCAGAGATAAGGAACCCCATCCTGATGCTGCCACATCAATTTGGCCCAGGGTTGGGCTTGTGCTGTTTCATGGGGTGCTGTACAAGGTGCAGAGCCAGCCCTCTGGCAACCCAAGAATGATCCATTGCTTTTCTGGCTCAGATGACAAGAGATGGTTCTTGCTGGGTACTGGTAGAATAACCTGATGGGGTGAGCCAGGCATTTATTTGGCATTTTTCTCTTCCATCACAGAAAATGGACAATTCTCTGTCTCTCTGCTCTCCACAGAAACTAATAGAAGCAACCTGTTTCCTTGCCCATAAATTCACCTCTTGCTGGACAAAAAATGCTGTGTCCAAAAGAACTCAACTCTCTTGACTTTGTTCTAATTAAATGTTCATTGCTGCTTCCTTTGCCTGTTTCTGGCTTTCTGCACCTTACAAATATACACATATCCTTCAACCAGGTACAGTTTATAGTCCACCTGTTGTGTACCTTGTGCTTTGGATGGAGACTTCCCATTGTTTCTTGGCTACTACACAGGTATTTAACTGGAGTTTCAAAACTACCTGGAAGTAGACTGGAAATTGACATTGCTTCACTTTAGCAATGTTTGTCTGCAAACCTGGGTCCTGAAGCATGACATAGCACTATGCTTTTTCATCTGGAGCAAACTGGGAGAAGAGGCTGCTTTTGTTTCTTTCAGTTTCTTCTGTTTGCATAATATAAATTAACTACAACCATCAAGAAAAAAAAAAAAAGGAACAAGCGAGGAGAAAGATCTCCTAGATTTTTATTGATCATGGAGTGGAGATTAATTTGCATGTTGAAACTGATTTGACAGCATTTTTATATGAGAAATAAAAGACTTACATTTTTCAATTATCAAAGCACTTCCTAGGTACTGATAGATGTCTATTTTAATTTTTGCACTCTATCAGTCATTCTTCAATAATTTCTTTTCTAAAAAAGGGGGTTTATTCTGCTTCAGATTTTCAAAGTGGTTTCTCTTGCTTGCAGAGATAAAATAATGTTTTTTTCTGTTGTGAACCTGAACATCCTGAACTTCCTTCTGTTATGAATTCTTGCCCTACAGCTTTTTCCATTGTAGTAAAAGTGATCTAATTGACTCCACTGCAGCTCGTCTGATCTTTCAGCTCTATGTTTTCTTTTTAAGTTCTGTATTTCAGTAAGAGTTAACATATAGCCTAGGAAGATATTTACTTGATGATCAACAAGGGCTCCCTGTTTATTCTTTATGGGTCAGATAGTCTTACTATTCATACTCTGAATTGTTTAAGGAGACTCCATGGCCTGAGAAGGTGTGTTACCTGCTCTGAGACAGACAAGGTATCTGTATCATAAATAGGTGGTGCTCCAGAAAGAAAATTCTACAATGCACCATAGATTAAATGACATAATAAATTATCTATTAGAAAAGTATCATAGTTTGAAGGGGTTTTTTTGTTTGTTTGTTTTTTAAGAGTTCTTAAACATATATATCTGCTCCAGCAGATTGTGCTATGAAACGTGCAAATAGAAATGTAGGCTCTGTTCTTCCAAGACTGTGGGTTAAGGGACGTTCAAGATATATTAATTAATGTTAAAACCAGCTGCCTGATAACTTTACTCTCACTTAGGCTACTAACCACAGCAGCAACCAGCAGGGAGTGGCAGCTTTCCAGGCACTGACTAGAGGCAGCTAAAGTACACAGCAGCAATGTTAGGTTTCTCTTGCTCAAGAACTAGAAAACTTCATAAAGGATGCATTCATTCTACTAAACCACAGTTTATGATCATTTGCTTGTCAAAATCTGTAGCATCTTTCACTTGAATAAATAACAAAAAAAGAAAACATTGAAAAAAAAAAAGAGAAAGAAATGGTTCTAAAAAATGCTAAGATTACTTCTTCAGGCTGGCTTTGTATTGTTCTAAAAAATAAATAAGTTAATGAATATCTAATCTAAAAAAGTAGAGCATGGGGATAACAAGATCTGTCATCTCATTCAATATTGTATGTTCACAGTAATGAAACTGCCTACCCAAGATATATAATATGTATCGAATTCCTCTAGACTTTTTTTGTTGTTTTGTTTTGTTTTGTTTTCTGTCCCATTTAGAAACACATCTAATGTTTCTCTCAGAAGCCACTTACACCTTTGTCAGAGTTCAGCCCATTAGGCTGAAATTCTCTGTGCCAGGACTCTGCCTCAGGTTGAATTTATTTTGAAGGTTTCTGCTAAAATGGGTTGGTGGTTTGTTTGAACAAGCTTATTGAAAATATAACTCAGTCAGGAGGCAGGGTAATGATCCAACTCTTTCCTCTCCCTGCCCGCAGAGGCTGACAAATGGTGAGTGGAAGCTGGCGGAAGGGCTTGGACCACAGCTCAATAGCATTCAGTTTCCCCAGGATAGTGCACCACTCCACTGCTCCTCCCAAATGAGGAAAATTAAAGTTACCATCGAGTTTGTACACCATAAAGTATGCATCCATATATTTATTTATTTAATGCAAAATGCACTTGGAGTTTTGCTTGGAAACATGGTTAATTCTAATGGCCATTCTAGAGCAAGATCTGGTCATAGGCCTCATGAAAAAGCAAAATGTTTCACAGGTTTCTGGATTAGCTAAACAATAGTTCATGAAAAATGTGCAGTTATAGGAGCTGTTAGTGTGGAAACAGACAGGCTGGAGCAAGACACCAAAGTTTGTTAGCATCAGTCTTTACAGATGGAGAACTGGACAAAATCTGACAAGGTAACGAAAATTGTATAAATGTTAGTGTAATTTATAAAATCTTTTGTATTATGTTCACATCTTGTTTTTATACTTTTTCTATATAAGCACATTTTACAAGCTCAATATGTGTAATTTATCCCTTGCAAGTAGATATAAAATCTATAAAATGTAAAAGTTTCTAAAATATAACATGAAGCTAATCTAAAATTTAGCTTTTGTATTCATTTATATTAGTAAACCAGTAAAAGTTCAATTTTTTCTATGTAAAACAAAGAAAAGTATCATGTACCAGACCAATATAGATAATGGCAAATGGAACCATAAAGTGAAAGAAATCTACAAAATCTTTAGTGGACACAGGTAAATATGCATATATATTTAATAGTAATATTGCTATAAAAGCAAATGCTATCTTATTATTAAATTATTACAATGTATTTACAGATGAATGTTAGGTATGTTAATTAGTATCTGATGGCTTTTTATAACAAGTCATAATAAGCTTCTTAATGAATTTAATCTAAGTCTAGCCATACTAGTCAAACATAACAAATAACATAAAGAATGGAAAGAAATGGTCACCATTCATAAAACTATAACCATTGTAGTAATTTTTCTTCCTACTCAGAAGTGCCTGACATTTAGCACAAAAAGTATTAAGTAGAAGACTTTTGTTTTGAAAATTCCAAATATAAAAAGCAATATGACTCTTGTGGTCTATCTGTTTAAAGCAAAATTGCAATGTGATTATCATGGTATGTCCAAAATTACAAAGTAAAATCCTGACATTTCTCCAGACTTTTTCCCTGTGAATCAATTTTGGATCTTGTATTTACCCAGTATAACCTTTCAACCCATTAGTTCAGCTGCAAAAGTCACATAAGAGCTAATTGAATTCCAGCACAGTCTCTAACAGGTGCATTTTATAACATGTCAGATCCCACAGTTAAATGATTAAAGGACAGCTCTCCACTGGGTTTCCAAGTAATAAACACCTATTTTCAATGCAGAAAGCATAGAGAGGCTATACCAGCTGAAACAACCTACAACCCAACTCTACTTATGCCTACATATCTCAGTGGAAAGTGCACAAACAAACCTGTTCACCTCTTCCTACTGGTAGGATTTCAGTGAAAAGGAGACCAAAAGCCTCTTTTCTAAGGTGTTACACCAAAAACGTGAAAGAATGGTCTGCAAATCAGATTAGTCTATTGTCAAGACAAAAAGTAGCTTATGCAGTCTTCCACACCTTTGAAACATTATCTCTCACTGTGTTATGGCTAAACTGCTGTAATCTGTTGTGGGCAAAGCTATGATCAATATATATTTGACCCTTTTATTTCCATGTTTATTGAATGCCCTTTCTTAAAAGTAAAACAGGTGGAAGTACAAGCTCTTTCACAATGATCTCATCAGATACTACAATCACAAAGGTTTGTTCAATGCTAAATAGAAACATTAAACAAAGACCAATAATAAACACAGAGTGAAATTATACTGATTTTCCAAGGATTAAGAAAACTTTGTGGAAGAAAAACAAACAAACAAACAACAAACACAAAACAGCCTCGTAAAATATAAGCAACTGTATCTTATCTTGACCAGTTTTCTTGTATTTCTGCTTGTCTGAAATTTTGCTCTTTTTATGACTGTATCTGATCTGACCTTCCTTTACTAGCAATGTCAACTCAGCATCCTCATCACTTACTTAGCTTGGGAAGAACTTTAATTTTCCCCATAAAATATGTTTTGCTTACCTAGATTTATCGTTACATTTTGTCTCTTATTCTGTAGTCTACCCTTATTTGTTCCATTTTTTCCAACAGCATTGTCCAGAAATACATTCATATTTACTTGAACTCCTTCTCAGATGTGAAGTAATTACATGTATATATTATCCTGCCAATGGAAAAATAATTTTAGGAAAACGAGAAATACATGAAAGCTGTCTCTGAGTTAGGGCACTGGCAACTAATTCTAGTTTAATTATACTAGTTTAAGGTGGTACTGTTGCCCGCTGTCCAACCCAGTATCAATCAGCATATAGTTATACAAATGTAAACACATAGATCTGTGCTTTAGCTTTTCCTAGTACCTTAATCTTAACTGCTAGTGAAGGTGGAGTTATTCTGAGACACTAGACTGATCTGGAGCAACAGTGACCCATCTGTGCCCACCCAGTAGCTGTCCTGTGTCACCACAGAGGTGCAACCTCTGACAGTAAGGCAAGATAGACATGTGGATGAGAAAGAACATCCTGAATAGAGCAGCATTATTTACCAGGCCTGGTCGGTACATTTTGTGAAACTGGGAGAAGTGACTGCTCTCTTTTGGGTTCAGTACCACTTGAGGGGAAGAAAAAAAAATCTTTAAGAAAAGCACTGCTACAAAGTACACAGAGATGATAGGTAATAAAGAGGTAAATAGGAAATACACAGGGATAATCTGACTGATTTCAAGACAGACTGAGCACTCAGATTGAATTGAGATCTCACAGGATTGCTGAAAGTCCCGGGTATTTTATCCTAATGCACCTACTGATGACATTCTGGCCATCTTCATGTCCATAACAGGAGTCAGCACAGTCACAGCCACAGCTACGCTCGCAGTGCATTTGCATTTTTATTTTCACACTGCTAACTAGATTGTAGTGATGTTTCTTCTCTGAATTTAGTAGGTGACACCTGTAGATTTTATAAAAACATCGCAGCTTAAGACAAGGAATACAAAATTTCCCATGTGTGAGCAGTGTGACCAAGAATTTTCTCTATAAATGCCATGAATCATGTCTCAAAGTATCCAACAGGTTGTATGGGTACACATGTCCACAACTGGAACTCACTCGTTGTGCTAGGGTGTCCTGACAGAATGATCCTCCTACATCCCTCACAGTACAGGGATCTGACTTTCACATTTGCTTTCTACAGCATTCAGGACAGGCATTTGCATTGATGAAAGGAAGGTAGGAACTAATATTTTTCACAGTGCAATTGATTTCTACTAAGGTATATTGGTGTATGGCTCACTAAAGCTATTTCAAGTCATATTCATTCTTCATTGAGAATAATGTTTCTTCATTGTTTGCCCCAGTCTGATGGTTTCTATCCTGGTTTCTCTCAGGTGCCTGCCATTGTCCTCCATCCCATGTTTTAATAAAGAATATGCACCTAATCAAGCCAATATGCCCAAGGAGTTATAAACCACAAACAAATACTATATTAAGAAAAAAGTATATTGCAGTCATTCCTGGGCTGATCAGATTCCAGAAAAACTGCTTATTAATTGGGGTGTACGCTGCATGAATTTTTATAGCTCCTGATCCTGTAGTATATCATGAAGCCTCCTTGTGTGCCAGGCTTTTGGTGTGACTCATAGCCCAGTCCTCCATGGTCTTTCTGATTTGCAATAAAAATCACACGTTTTACAGGGAAAAAAAGCACACACACACACACAAAAAAAAAACCTCCTTTCTCTCTGTTGAAGGTATACAATGAGTTCCTTTGAAGAAAAAGAAAGAACTTATCCTCATTGAATTTGGGGGCGGTTTGATGCTGTGGTTAGGAAATCAAATAATGAAAATTATGGTTACTGTTGCCAGAAATATAAGACACCCCCCCCCCTTTTTTTTTTTAATACTGGAAAAAATCAGCTTTTTGCATGAAAGAATGGGAAAGCCTATATTTCTTTGTCAAGCAGGGCAGCTTTTTTTACTTTTTCTCTCTCCCCCCTACATCCTTTGAGGTTCTTCCAGCAAGTTTGCTGTTATCCTTCACACAAAACAGCATCAAAAGTAACATTCAAAGAAAGGAAGCGGCAAAAGATAAATTGCTGAAAATAAAGCCTGTTACTGGAAAATGTTCTTTCAAAGTTTCTGCAAGGGTGTAAAGTCTATTTTTCTCCAGTGATGCTAGATTGTGAGAAAAATGGTATGGACAAACCTGTTAATCTTTTTCAAAGCTATTGCATACAAAGGTATTTTAAAGTAAGTGTCATGCATTCTTAAAAAGGCAATCCTTTTAGAATCACTATGTATCTGAGAATGGAATATTCTTAATTAATATTTCTTTGCAATATCATATATATATATGAGTATTCAATTAATTTGATCATTAAAAATTGTCCTAATTTTATTTATTTCCTTCAAAAAATAATATATTTTTTTTTCCCACAGGAACAGCAATACTCCATGAACTCCTTTCTTCTTCTTTTTTTTTTTTTCCTCCTCTTTTGTATGGTACAGTATCCTTGAATTTCATTCTGATGTTAATTTTTTTCTTTATGAATACTGAAATGACACTGCCACCCTTGCACTCTTTGTATACACCCTGTCACTACTAATAAGGCACATCTGGAAGTATCACTGTGTTCCAGCAGAATTACACTGTCATTTAAGGTGGATGGTGATACCATTTATGTTGCAAACACTGTCTGTGGATATGAAGGAACAGGGATCTGAGCCTGGTATTTTCCACAGAGGAAACCAAATTAACAATAGATTTTCAAACAATCATATTTTATCTTTGGGAATATGCTTTGTGTGTGTGTGTTTGTTTTGTTTTGTTGCTTTTAAAAAAAGGACAAAGACTGAAAATCAACTTCCTCCTCATGTCAGCTAAAGTGTCTGTATTTTTTACTTAAATCTCATGGTTGAACTGAAGGAAAAGTGCTTGCATCATCCGAAGGTTTTGTCCCAGCACTTTGTCTGGTGCAGCGTTAATTGCACTGTTTGGCAGGCTGTGTTTGCAGGGTCCACTGCATCTGTGTTTACACATCGCCTGCAATCCGCCGGGGGCCTGAGCTGGGGCCTTTCAGCCCCTTTCAAAACCTGTCCTCGAGGAGTTTAACCAAACCCCGTGCTGCTGAGATCAGTTACTCCCAGGAGCCGATCCTGCTAAATATCTGCCTTCCACCGACATTTTGACATAAATAGGCAGGCAACCATTCACTGGTCTGGAGATACGATGGCTGAAAGAAGTGTGAATTCAAACGGCTGTTGATAAATTACTCTATGAGGCCTTCACTATTAATTTCTGTCAGTAGACAGTAAAATGGCAATGGCTGCTCTATGTTGTTCCAAAAACAACACTTCCTGGTAGAGGATAGACCACACTACACTGACAGATTGGGATTGGTCTTGCTCAATTGGCTATTGAGTGCTATCTGAAGTTATACAGCTGGTGTTGAACAGGGTTATTGTTCTCACTCCACGTTACGAAGCTAAGCCCCACATAAATAACAAAGAGGGGATCATGCCCACATATCAGCTCACCAGAGCAGATGGGCTTTTGTAGTCTGCCTGTGACAGAATTTGTCTTTTGTGAAAGAATTTCCATACATTTCCTTCTCTCAGCCCTTCCCATTGGTTTCGGCTCTCGGAGTGGGTGACGTGACCTATAGATCTGATTTTGTAGTTGAGATTGACTTCAAAGCTGACAAATAGAGGCAGCTGGAAATGCTTTTAGGATACAAGTGCCAAATTATTTTCATAATTTTCTGCTGTCTTTGGATTCTCAAAAAGATGTTATATGAGGTATGGCCTGAGGACAGAAAATAGCTTGGTTTGGAAAGCAACGGACAGAGGCCATTCCCATAGCTGGTCGATGCAGACAAGCTGTCATCCTTCACACCACATATATTAAACAGAAAACAAGATAATGTAGAAAATATTGTAGTCTTCCTAGTCAAGTTTTATGTAGAGAGAAGAGCCACCTTGCAAACTGACAAACAGAGATGACTGGCAGTATTTTCTGGATACATACTGAAAAGTTCAAGATTAATGTTGTATAGCTGCAATAAGATCTAATTCACTGAACTACTAAAGTAGTGCTTATCATCAAAATACTTATTAAATAGACAGGATAACAACAGTTAAGGACCAAAGTAAAAGTGATCAAAAGCTCACTTTGTAAGTTCAAGGAAGACTACCAGACAAAATGTCTACTTTTATCTGCAACGTGGCACTTTAGCTTGGGATCATGAAGAAATCCACTAAGTGTCCAAATTAAGCTACCTGTACATTAATTAGAGTAAGGTAGTGTAATCCGTCATTAGTGTTTGCAAAATAAGCCTTCGGAATGAATGTGCTAGATACTAGTGACTATCAAATATAACATTAATTCACACCCTTCTTTCACTGGGGTTGCTTAAAGTCTATGAATAAGGGCCAAGATGTCTGTGAAGCTCTAGGTGCCAGAAACAGCCCCACCACACAAGTGTTGTACTCTGCCTCGGGAAATCCACCCTGCTGAGGAGTCATGTGTTAACACAACATCTCAGCAGGATTAATCCCTTGATTAACTTGGGAGCAGCAGTCCTATGTTGACTTCTTTGGGTCTATTCTGCAGCATGTTTATAGGCTTACCTGCTCATGTGACACTAGATTGAGGAGCTCTCTCTTGTGCTGCACTTGATGGTGTAGACACTCTCTTAGTAATCTGCATCTAAGGATAAGTTAGCATCATGCATCATTTTAAAGCAATAGGCTGTGAATTAGATCATTACTTTGGACTCTTACCCATCCAGACTATGAAACTGGGTGTTTTATAAAGGCTTGTTCTCTCTAAAATTCCAGCAGTCAGTAACAGGTTGCTAATCATAAACGAAGCAAAAGACCTTCCCTCTCAGAGTAAGAGTTTAAGATTGCTTTGTGGGAGTGTAAAAGGAAAAAAGAATTTGTGCCAGAGATGGTGAAAGTACAATCAGTCAATTAAACAGACTGCTTTCTGTGAAGCAGCTGGCTTACCCTTGGTGATGGCCAAAGCCAGGTGATGCAAGTGAAGAAATACAATGGCTGGAAATTTTTGGTAAATTAAAACATGAGATTAATAGTTGGAAAATGGAACTGACATTCACATGCCTTCCTTTTAAAATATATGTTTTTTTAACAGGTATTCTTGCAAAGGCTATTTCATGCTGATTCCTGCAGCAGTGCCATTTGCCAATTGCTGCATAAAAAATGTTGTGACACTATGTGAAAATCTTCCAATAGCATTCCTGGGAGACATAATTTTGTTTCTTTTCCATATACCTCTCCCAACTTGTTTCAGCGTTAGAGACATTTGTATGGAAACAAGACTTACTCCCTAGGGCTCTATTTTCTTAAACATTTTGCCCCACAATCAAGTGGGGCAAATTTAAAAATGCAGAGGCCACTATCACACATGCAAATAAGATGACTTCACATGCAAATAGCTAGGCCAATTGCCAGCATGTACAATTAGGTAAGTTGCACCTACAATTGTAGTGATTATACAGCTCAGATGGGCATATAATTGTTCACATACAGTGAACAGGCAAACGCATACCTGAGTGATATAGGATTCTCCCTTTAGATTTGATCTTTTCCTGCTGCTTATTGTGCATATAAATTAGTACAGGTATACTTCGGTGAAAAAAAAAAAATGTGGTGACTACTTCTATCCTCAAGGTCATTTCTTATAAAAATTATGAAGTGGTTAAAAATCATATATGAGCCAAATTTATCATATCTGGCATCGTCTGAGTTCTGTGATTTCACATGAAAACCAACTATTGGTAATTTAGAAACTCAAATAATAATTGCCTTAACTTCATATATGAGGAACGGGAAGGGAAGGGAAGGGAAGGGAAGGGAAGGGAAGGGAAGGGAAGGGAAGGGAAGGGAAGGGAAGGGAAGGGAAGGGAAGGGAAGGGAAGGGAAGGGAAGGGAAGGGAAGGGAAGGGAAGGGAAGGGAAGGGAAGGGAAGGGAAGGGAAGGGAAGGGAAGGGAAGGGAAGGGAAGGGAAGGGAAGGGAAGGGAAGGGAAGGGAAGGGAAGGGAAGGGAAGGGAAGGGAAGGGAAGGGAAGGGAAGGGAAGGGAAGGGAAGGGAAGGGAAGGGGGAAGGGAAGGGAAGGGAAGGGAAGGGAAGGGGGAAGGGAAGGGAAGGGAAGGGAAGGGAAGGGAAGGGAAGGGAAGGGAAGGGAAGGGAAGGGAAGGGAAGGGAAGGGAAGGGAAGGGAAGGGAAGGGAAGGGAAGGGAAGGGAAGGGAAGGGAAGGGAAGGGAAGGGAAGGGAAGGGAAGGGAAGGGAAGGGAAGGGAAGGGAAGGGAAGGGAAGGGAAGGGAAGGGAAGGGAAGGGAAGGGAAGGGAAGGGAAAAAAAATATACCAATGTTTTTCTTTTTTTTTTTTAAATCACACTGTAGGCCAAACTCAAGCTTTGGGATCCTTAGCTAGAAATTCTTATGTTACAAGTTGACTAGACAGAATATGAATTAGATGCAAGAAACTGAAAAGAGCTTAGTTTGAAGTCATAAAGAGATTCAGTCTTGCAGTTTATTCCTGCTTCTGAAAGACAGAGCAGAATGATAGCATGGCAGTTTCTCATTCTCTCTGTAAATAAAAGTATGATGTTACCTTTGGATCTAAGAATTAGAGTGGATATGCTGAGATCTTTAAATATCCAGTCTGAATTTGTACCTCTGTAGTATATAAAGACATCCATGTGAGCAGATGAAATTTCTGCAAACTTTTGAAAGGAAATTGAATAAAAAAATGGTCATTGTGCCCATAATATAGCTAGCTCATTTCTTTAGTTCAGAAATGTTAAAAGAAGAAAATAAAGCTAAGACCAATAAATCACCAAGATCCACTCTTGTGTAGATTGACATGTATTCACATCATCTGTCCAGAAGTTTGGTCCTAACTTGCAGCTCCCGGTTAAAAATTCTTGGTTTTAATTAACTCTCAGGAAGACAGTTACCTTGCTGGACCTGGAGACTGACATTGTATTTTGCTTATTGTGTAAATTTTCTCACTATATTGCTCCTCTCAACCTTTCTGGAGGATGTGGAACCACTCAGTTTTGCTGATGTCTGCTTTTTCTTCTGCAGTACTCTCTGTGAGATACAAAATAAAAAGAGTTTCTGCCCTAAAAAACAATCTCATAGGAGAAAAGAATATGTGGACAGCCAACAAGACCATGCATTCTTAATTCAAGTTTTTGATTGCTGTGCTCTTAGTAATTCTTAATGGTATGCGAAGCTGTGTTACTTTCCCCTTCTAAAGATATGTATGTCCCTTCAGAGCACCCATGTTCATTGTGAAATTTGCCCGAGGGACTGCACTGAGTTAGGTCTTACTTTTGAAACATCTCCGTCCAAAGCCAATAGTCACAATACCTGAATACAAATTGATGTTCAGTTGATGAGTGGTGTTCTGCAAGGGTCAATATTGGGACCAAAACTATTTAACATCTTTTTTAGTGATATGGACAGTGAGATTGAGTGCACCCTCAATAAGTCTGCCAATGACACCAAGCTGTGTGGTGCAGAAGAGAAGGGATGCCATCCAGAGAGTCACTAAAAGGCTTGAAAGTCGGGCTTATGTGGACCTAATAAAGTTCAACAAGAGAAGTGCAAGGTACTGCATGTGGGTTGGGGCAATCCCAAGCTCAAATACAGGTTGGGGGGAGAATAGATTGAAAGCAGCCTTGAAGAGAAGAACCTGGGGGTGTTCGTTGATGAAAAATGCAACATGAGCCAGCATGGTGTGCATGCAGCCCAGAAAGCCAGCTGCATCCTGAGCTGCACCAAAAGAATTGTGGCCAGCAGGTCAAGGGAGGTGATTCCCCCCTGTACTCTGCTGTCATGAGACCCCACCTGGAGTACTGCGTTCAGCTCTATGGCCCCCAGCACAAGAAGGGCATGGATGTATTAGAATGAGTCCCGGGCAGGGCCACAAAGATGGTCATGGGAGGGAGCACCTGTCCTATGAAGACAGGCTGAGGGAGTTGGGGTTGTTCAGCCTGTAGAAGAGAAGGCTCTGGGGAGACCTTATAGTGCCCTTCCAGTACCTAAAGGGGACCTACAGAAAAGTTGGAGAGAGTCTCTTTATCAGGGGGTAGAGTGATAGGACAAGGAGTAATGGCGTTAAACTAAAAAAATGGTAGGTTTAGATTAGATATTCTGAAGAAATTCTTCACAATGAGGGTGGTGAGGCACTGGAACAGGTTGCCCACAGAAGCTGTGGATGCCCCATCCCTGGAAGTGTTTAAGGCCAGGCTGGATGGGGCTTTGAGCAACCTGATCTAGTGGAAGTCCCTGCCCATGGCAGGGTGCTTAGGACTAGATGATTTTAAGGTCCCTTCCAACCCAAAATATTCTATGAATTTCTAACAGTAATTCTTTCACAGCTGTTTCAGGACTTAATCTCTTCCTATAGAAAACAAACAAACAAAAAACAACAACCAGACAAAAATCATCATGTCTAATATCCTATTGCATGTCCTCCAAGCAAAATATTCAATAGCTTTTGCTATGAACGCTAACGTGTCTGGTAACAAGAGGTGCACTGCGTCATATCATTCATAGCTGTCTAACCTCCTATCCATCTCCAAGATAAATAACAACCCAAGAGTGACTGAAGACTTTAGAACCAATATGGGCTAGGTCCAACAAGCAAACAGAGGACTTTGACATTATATACTGTTAAAAAATCATCAGGTTTGCCACCATTATTAGAACTGAAACTTCAGTTTGTGCAATGAGATGTTGCACTCAGTAAGAAAACTATAATGGACAAATTGGCACATGTCTCTGTTAACTGCTTTAAGTAGGCCACTCACAATAAATTCTTGCAGGGTGTCTTTCTGCCTAAAAAAGCCATTACATTGGACCCTCTACTGACTCTTAAGATTTTCATCATGATTAAAGAAGGCTAGACTGGAAACAGACTACTTTGACAGCAGTGCTGCTTTCAAGGATCTGGAGGATGAGGAGGAAGAGAGTCAACTGTGCACCTACAAAAACTGCTGAATGACAAATTCTCCTTCAACTGTTTTGCACATTTTAATTCTAATGAAAATTAAAAGATAGCTAATTCATGGTGCTTTTTGAAAATATTTTGAATTATTATTCTACATTACCTTGCATAGATATATTTACTTATATATAAAACCATTAAAAATAAATATATATAAAAATCTATTATGAAATAGTGACTCGTATTCTGTTTTATGTTCATAAATTTAAAAAATAGGCTTAGGTAAACATTCATAAAAATAGCTATGCTTTACCCACTGCAAATTCTTAGAATTTTCTCATCATTTCCTGTCACTGCTCATTATATACTCACAAACTATAATTTTACAGTTTTTAAAACAAAAGTTAAAACCTAAACCTAACTGAATTTTACGTATGGGTGTGACAAAAAATATTTCTTACGGTTCTAGTTCTTCATTAGTAGAATTGAAAGTTGCTGCACATCATTGCTCAGTGTGAGATAGTTTTCTGGACTATGGTAAATGGTTATAAACCCCACAAACTAATCTTGCATCAAGGTGTTTCAAATATTGCATTATTATTATACATGAGTGTCTTTGCGTTAATTTAATTTTATTTTATTTTAGCAACCAAACTGACAAACTCCTTTGCTATTTTAGTGTTTGTAGGGTTTTCCAAGTATATTCAGAGGCACAGAACATAGAAGAAAAACTTATTAATAAGGCTCCAACACAGGAAAAGTTATTCAATTTAACTCCCACTCCCAGTGGAGAAGCTTCATCTTCAGCAGACCTCCTTGCTGGGAGTTGCCTCTTCCAGTGGAGGTTACAGTGCAGAGCAAAGTAAGGTTTGGTGATCCCTTGATCTGTTAAAATCACATCCAGGACTTTTGGTGGTGCTTTTTTTATTTCCTATCTTTTTCCTCTCTCCTGTTTTCAGATGAATTCTTTCCTTCTTCTCCCACTCCCTTCTTTCCTTTTGTCATCTGTTTATCTGAGCACCAATAGCTATTGCTGGAAAATCTGTTTTCAGTACATATAGGGAGATATCTCTTGTCTCCCAGGGGGAATCACTGCTACATCACAAAGCTTCAGTAAGAATTTGCTTCTGTTTTTTTGTTTGTTTGTTTGTTTGTTTGTTTTGTTTTGTTTTTTAATACCCGCTTCTTTTGTGTCTCTTTGATTAGATTTTCTAATATTCCTAAATTATGCCTGCCAATCACCAAACCCTGTTCCCCAGTATGACATATTTTCAGTGGCCTTTTCGGATCAAGGTGTAGATGTCAATGGATTAACAGGAATAGGTTTGAAAGCTACATTGGTAGTGAGAAGCACAGAAGAATACAAGGTGAACGAGCCCTAAGTGAAGCACTTTCCCTCTTAAAAAAAGGAAAGAAAGATTGAACACATTTTTTATCTAGTTGTTGCCAACATGAGAATAGTATCACTTACTAATTATAAAGGTTTTCCGGAGTTCTCTATGAATCTTGAAACCTCACAAATGCCAGATATAAACCTTAAAGGTTGTTGTTCTTGTTTTATCTACTAGGATTGATAACAACCTCATTGTGTGGTTTGTAATGTGTTCTTTAACTTACAAAAATGTGAGTTGATACCATCTAGTTGTACTGGACAGATCTACAAAATGATATATTCCTGTACTTGGGTGACCTAAAGGCAAAAGCTAACTCACTGTATTATCCACTGTTCTTCAGTAATGTTATCCCCAAGATAGCAGCATGACAAAAGGGTTATTATTCAGTCTCAACAAATTTTCCCTTCAGAAGCCAAATATCTCCAATCCTACTAGAAGCCTGTAATTGGAGATGACCTATGAAGACTGTATGTGTAGCTCCATAGGAGTGTGAGGAAAACAAGCAGATTATAATTAAGACTTTCAGTTGTGCTCTGAGAGCTATTAACATGTTTGCAGGTGTATTTTATTATGTGTTGCAAGCAGATGGAAGCTTCCTGACAAGATATGTTCCTTATAATTTCCTTATAATCAGTATAAACATGAGTTTGGTGAAAAAATATCGCATACTTGGATTTTCTTATATTTTTAAACTCAACATGGACAAAAGAATTAATTAGGTGGCAGGTAGCATATTTACATGGTTCTAATTCCTGTGTTTATAATATTTTAATCTTTGTTATTCAGGTAAGTGAGGCAGGTCTAAAATGCAGTGGTATATGGAAAATGAATAAAAGGAAATGAAACTTCTCTGGCCTAAGTAAATTATGGACTAAGCTTCTAGAGATCTTCAGAAATACACGTAGCTTTTAGTTTTGCATTGTTGGGAATACTTTTTCTTAGTTGCATGCACAGCACATCGTGGATTTTGCATGCATGGCAAGAGGAGGCTTCAAACACGTTCATCTTTTCCCAGACACATTTGTGTTTAATCCATGTTCACTTACTTGTTCTATTCCAGATGTTTGCAATACTCCCTCTCGCTAGCAATTTCCTACAAATTCTTGCACTTAAATGTCTATCTTCATATGTTTTGATTAATATGGGAGGTGGATCTTCTGTAACACTGGAGAGATTTGTATTATACCCACGTCCTTTTTCTGTTTTGCAGTCTAACAAACCAAACAAATGGAAAGTCAAACAAAAACTCCTTCAGCTCTCCCACAGATCTTTTCCAAATGTATCTCAGGGGAAGGGCTTGAGTTTTCCAGTCCCTCACCCCTTTCCTGTACTGTCTGCTTATAATCTAACTTTCTTCATTAACTCAAAAAGATTAGCTTCTTCTTCAGTTATTCATACTTTCAGCACTGAACACAGTTTATCTTACTTCCTTAGTGAAAATATATAGAATTCAACAATCTATACTGCTGTTTGAATATTAGTCCCCCCTCATTTTATCCTGAGCTTTGGCAATGCAAGTCTTATTGTCTTATCTCTGCCATGTCTCTGCACTTACTCCCAGGATCTAGAGACTCACTGCTAAGTCCAGAAGCAGGAGTGTGCAAACAGAGATCTCCTGAAGGTTTCTTATGCATATGTCAGTGGAAATAAGCAGTTCGTGTAGTCACCTGCTAAGTATAACCTTTGATTCAGTATGGCATGAAGCATTTGTTTCCAGTCCCCCATGGCCTAAAGCAATGGCACTGTGTGTTGACAAAACTTTTTAACTCAGGAAGTTAACTGTAAAAGGAAGAAGTTTCAGCCACTGAAACTGGGCAGGAATCTTGAAAATATGAACCTGAAAAGGTACCTAAAGCCAAAAGGTAACTTCTCTCCCCACTGCCACTCCCACCAAAAAAGAAAAAAGAAAAAAAAAAACAAAAAATAAAAAACAGAAGAACTAACATGCATTTTCTTACTTCAGGCTTCTGAGTCAATCTCAAGATTTTCAAAAGTTTCCGTATAGCAGTAATATAGATGATTGCCTGGAAGAATACTGTGTTTGGAGATTTCTTAACCTTAATTACATTTCTTAGTGCCGTGTTTCTAATACTTCCCAGGGATTTCTCACATGCAAAACTTTAATGTGGTTATTCTTGCATATCCATGTCTCCTCTGTCTGCTTTCACTTTGTTTCAGCTGGCAAGCATCTTACCTGATGTGTAAAGAGTGGGTTAATCTGAGAAAACGTAACTAAAACAGGAGATAAGAACACCCCAGGAAAGATATGGCAACTGAGATCTTCTATTTCTCTTTTTAAAATGTGCCAGATTTACCCATGCAGTTCTGAGTGCTGCAACAGAACCTGAAGCCTCACTTTCTTTCTAATCAGAAAAACCAATGTGATTTTTGAAACAGGGACATGATTTTTAATCCTCTACCTGTGAGTTCAAAATCTATCTTCAAAATGATTGGTGAGTTCTCTTTTTTAAGCAGGTGTCAATGGAAACAACTCATAAGGTCTCTGTTTTCACGTTTCTGGAGTTATGAAATGAAAATAAATAAATAAAATAGGAGTGAGGATCAGAAGAGTAAAAACTTAAATGTATTTGCCTCTGCAGGCTGTCTGTGACAGAATCTGTCCATCCCCTGCTCCCACTCCCTCTGCTTGAATTTCTGCCCTCAGAGTCAGCCTGAACGTGGATGTGCGTCGCTACTTAGCTCACCGCAGAGTGGAGGCCTAAATGCCTGAGAGACAAAAGGAAAAAAACTTGGCAGATTGCTAACATATCGAGTGTTAATGAATACAGCTCTCTAATTAGAAATGTCTGCAAGAACTGAGTAATAGGATCCTTTGAAAATGTGACAGTTTTTAATTTCTTGTGTTAGTAGAGTTTATACTTTTCTGAATTAGATCTTTTATCAAATTGGCATCAGACTTTAGGAATGACAATAATACTTGAAATACAAATAGAGTTTCTTTTGAAATCACTAGCTAAGTTACTATTTTATTGAAATCCTGAGTTCTGGACTTTATTAGGTTAATTGATATAATTTAAGAACCTTTTTTTTCCCTTGTTTTCTTTTGCTGTTTTTTTTTGTTGTTGTTGTTTTATTTTTTTAATCCTAATTACGGTAAGATTGACTGGAATTTGCTAGCTAATTTTCAGAAACATCTTGACTTTTTTTTAATATTATTATTATTATTTAATTTCAAATGTAATACCTCCCCAGATGGCAAACTTTGTAATTCATGGCACCAGTTCAAAAACGTATATTAACCACCTCTAAACTGCTCAGCATCAAGCATTTATGGGACTTAATTTTGAATTGCCTTAATACTAATTAAAACAACTCCCTTCCTCGCTGTGAAGTTTCAGGAGATGTAGATGTTTTTATTTCTGGGAGTGCCCACCTCTATTTTATACTAAACCCCCAAACCAGAACAAAACACTGAAGACCCAGAATGTATGTCCCTTGAAGTCCTCTAAAAGAGCACAAAAGGGATGGTTTCTTTCATTCTTGGCCAGACAGTAACAGACAAACAGGTAAAAAGGCAAGGAGAAAAATACCCTTTACTCACTGTAGCAGCAGGAAATCAAGCAAAGAAAATAAACAGGGTTTGAATTCTAGGCCTTTAACCTGCTAGTCAGACAGTTTTCTACAGTTTCATTCTGTGCACATTTGTGTGCTGGTAAATGATGAAGGGGAGGTAGAGGAACTGAAGGCTTGTGGGATCCCTGGGACTCCCACAGCTATGAGCACAGCTGTACAAACACACGCAAGCTTTGTTAAGGTAGGGTGGGCAATAGGCTGAAATTGCTGAGCTGATCTGACCTATAAATCCCTTGTAAAAGCTCTGCCTGAGAGAAAGCCAGAAGTCATGTGTAAATGTTTTATCCAGCCAACTGTTATTGGTCCTCTTCCGTATGAACACAAAACCTCTTACATCCTCCTCAATAGATAATTTTGTAAGTAGGTGCTTCGAGTGTCTTGGCCAATTGCTGATTACCTGGGGCAGAGGGAGTGAAGGGGAGGGAGCAGTGGGTGGGTAGAGGAACTAATAACTCAGGAACTCATTCAAATGAATGCAGAGTTTTAAAGGATACATGATATATTGCATAAGCTGACGTAGGGCTAATGGCTACAGGAAGCCTATAAAAAAGAGAATGTGACATCCAGCAGCTTGTTTGGAGGAGAAGGATGATATGAATTGGTCAGATTAGTAACAGGAAGATTACATTAATTATTCTGCTTTGGACTGATAGAGTCTCTCTCTTCCCGTCCTCCCTGCAGCCTCCCCCAGTCGATCTTCCTACACCACTCTTGCAAATGCTCGTTGGCAGATATGATCTCATGCAAGGACACAGCACTGCAACCCTGCACTGTCCTGAGTGCGTATGGACAAGCCAAACCAGAGCTAGGCCCCAGTAACACTTACTGTGCAAATCGCAGAACTATCAGCACCCTCTGTGGAGAAAAGAAAAGAAAAATAGGGGGTCTCTCTCAGGCTTTCTTTTTTTCCTCTTTCCCAAACATTTCTGAACTCTGTGTGACCTCTTTTACAACTGAATCCCAGCACCTCTAACTATGTAGCAAAGATAGACAGCAGAAAGCAGGGTAACACATCACAAATTGAAGGAAGTTACAGAAAGCAATGGAGGTGAAACAAACAAAGCTGAAGATGAAAATTACCCACCCTAAGCCAGAAAAAGTTGAAATAAAACACATGGATTGGAGTATTAAATGTAGTGTGGACTGTGCAATCTGCTCCCCACTTTCTTCCTCTTCACCATCCTTCCCACCACCTAAAAAGCATTTAAACTGCAGGGGGATAATATCACACTTGGGATTTATGAAATAAAATCAATGAGAGCAATGGGAGCAACGTCACTCCTGTAAATGATCAAAATTCACCAATTACAAGGAGGTGTTAATCCTCATCAGACCTGTTTGCTGCCGTGGCAGCATTTGAAGTAAAGCTGCTCTGGGAGTGTTAGGGAACCAGCTACTCTCACAGTGTTTGGAGGAGTGAAGGTATTTCCCCTCAACCTTCTCCAAAAAAAGTTTGAGGAGGAGGAGAGAAAGCAAAGACTAGGACCAAGAAGGGTGTCAAACAACATATGTGGGTTCATTTGTTAGGTGGGAATAAAAAAATCTAACAAATGTTGGGTGATGGTCCCAAAGTTCTCTGGCTGAGTTCTGGTACTTAAAGTGCTGGAGTTTTTCTCACACCATTTTCAATATATCTAGACCTGCTCGGTGATCTGATAGCTCAGTAACTGGAAGTGGCTGCCTTTTATGCTATATATTCTTATGCTTTTTACCAGAGGAACTTTGAGCTAAAATATTGCTAGACCTATATTAGCTTTAACTTATAACTGAATTGCATTGCTAGATGAGTAGAGATCCATATCTTCTAGGCTGGTGTTTCCAGGAGGAAAGTCTCTAGGATCAAGTCCCAAAGAAAAGAAACAAATCGAAACAAAACAAACAAAAAAAACCAGTAGTGAACCAACAAGTGAGGTGTTTGAGGGTAATTTTGGTTTGCTCTTTCTCTTTTCTATTTCTGGAAATGCAATTTGAGCTGGTAAATATGCATAAAATAACTGAGGTAGTCATAATATTTCTGCTTAGGGTGAAGCCAATTAGACTAATTATGCAGTGAATCATAAGTAGAGATTCTACATAGAATAGGTATTTTGGTCATTCAGATTTTTTTTTTCTCTCTCTGTGTTTTAAAGCAACAGACCCAAAGCCTAAAGCTTCTCAGAAGCCAGTTTTTCTTCCCTTGAGGTGGACTGTTTTCTGCTATGACCTGCTATGGACAGAGCCAAAAGGGGAGTTGGGAATGAGCAGGGCTTACCCTGCCAGGGCTGACAGCAGCACTTGTCAGGCCAGCTGCCCAAGCTCCTGCTTAGGCCAAGTAGGCAGCAAGGTTGTGGTCATCTTCCACCCCTTTCTGCTTCTGGCTAAATGCAAGAGGCTGTGCCCTGGCCTAGTGTGGTAGAGACCAATGTCCTCTAGAAACCTGTACAGGTACACAAGAGGTGAAGAGCGATGTTGTCTCTGCTGAAACTACAGAAATGTAGGGAGTTGCTGCAGAGCAAAGGGACTCCTGTCTGTTGCAGGTTCAACACAAACTAACAGGGTGCCCAGAGGGGCTGTGGAACCTCCATCCTTGGAGCTACTCAAAGCCTGCAGCTGGGTCACTCTTTCTCACTGACATGGCAAGGTTTCTCTCTGCACTACTCTTCCACATCATCAGGCAGCCCATCCAGCAAGCAAATGGCCCTGCCCGGCATCACTCTTTGCCTGCTGGCAGGAACTCCTCATGCCAGCATCTGTCGTCTGCAGGGTCAGGCCAAAAAGGCAGGGCCGAGGGGTCCTGAGAGATCACCAGCTATGAAGTGATCTTCTGCTTGCTTGCTTGTTTGTTTTCCTGTAGGGTAAAGCACAGCAAAATGTAGTGTTAGCAATACTTAAATATTTTGGTTTGGCCTGTTTTTGTTGGTTGTTTCTTTTGTTTGTTTTTTCACTAATTTTCTTTTTGGTCACACAGAAATCTTCCTTTCCACAAGAACAAACAATGGAAATTTTTAAAGCATGAAGAGTGAATCACAAAGTGCCAACTGTCCTCAGACTCTGATCATACAAGAAATTGCGTTTTATTGAAAAACCTTCTGACTTTGGGCTCTCACCTGTGAGCACTTCAGCAGATGGCAGCTGGGCAATTACAGCTGAACCTCTCCAATGTAACCAGTAAATATTGCTAATTCTTTCAAAATGTGCCAGGGCACAGGAGGCAAGAAATGAATGATGTGTTGCAAATTTTCAGCATAATCATTTTATGCTATGTGTAATGTTTTACTGAAGTCTTTGCTTCTTACTGTGCTAACAAAGCGAAAATACCTGAGGACATGTAACCTCATGATTATATTAGAATATAGTCTCCTCTCCATTGGGTCAGTATAAAATTGTGAGTTGAAATTTCAGTTTCAGGCTTATAACAGTGCTCCATACTACCATGACTTCCATTCATCTCTGAAAAGTGTTACCAAATGCTGCCTGACAAAGAGAAGTTACTTACTGATGGAAATCGGTACTTATTGATAATATCAAATTAAAAAAAAAAAAAAAAAGCCAACTGAAAGTGGATTATATTCTTTCCCTGTGTATCTTTCTCTGTTTCACTGGATGTTCAGGAAGTCTATTTATTATCCAAAACATTTTACAGCTGGTGGATTTGAAGGTGTTCTTCATGCAATGATTTTCATCCAATGAGCTTCCAGAAGATAAAATCTCTTTTCTAAGTCAGGGAAAACAAGGACAGAAGGAGTCTGTCCGCCACTTTTTGGTCCACCAAAAGCAAATACAAAACTCTGACTACTCTGGAGCTAGGATTTCATCCAATAGACAGCTGTAGCTCTGTTTTAAACAATTATCAATAGGGATGCAAGGGTTTTACTTGTAGCCACTGAATATCCTCCCAATATGATGAATACATTACTTACATATTTCATAGTCTTCGTAAAGAATACTTAGCTTGCAACTTGTGGTGTGTAGTTCACGCCCAGTGGAAACTACGTTAGGTTGAGGAATCAGAGGTTTTCGCCAGAAAAAATACACACGTTGGTTCCAAATATGGACTCTGAGAGCTAAGGT
Source organism: Anser cygnoides (assembly GCF_040182565.1). NCBI lineage: Eukaryota > Metazoa > Chordata > Aves > Anseriformes > Anatidae > Anser > Anser cygnoides. The sequence continues at coordinate 32,948,736 of NC_089874.1, read as the reverse complement.
GGAAAATTTGTGTTGTGTAGCCATTAATAACGTTGTGCAATGATCAGTTCTTCCCATTTGAGAGCTTCCTTGTGGAGGAAGAAGCAGTCATGAATATTTGTAGCAAACCTAACTGAAACAGATTTGGTAAATACTATTAAAGAAAAGACTTGTTGTTTTATATCAAATAAATACAGGAAAATATGGTTTTAACAGTTTGGTTTTATCCAGTTCTCATGAAAAGCCAATTTTTTATTATTTTTTTTTCTCAGCCTGAAGCAAGCTATAGTATTATAAATCTAACTGATAAGGAATTGTAAATAGACATTTTTCTTTCTAAATCCTGAAAGTATTTCTTATAAATGAACAATTAATTTATTTTTTTTTTGTAACATGTCCTTGAGTAGGAATTTTCTTCTGTTTTTTAATGTTCTTCCTTTGCTGCTCCTGCCACAATCAGATCTATCAGCTGGCACTCTTCATTCTTAAACAATTGACTGAAGACAGGAAGTCACTTTGTTTATAGAAATGATGAGTTAGACTTCTAAAAGTGCTATAAAACAACAGATAGGGAGGTGATCATGTTAAAAATATTTTAACACTTTTCAAGGGTCAAGTTTCATATAAGAAGTGGTGCTTTCCTTGGGGAACTTTAGCTGGACCAAATCGCTCAAATTGTTTGAAGTTCTCCCTGAGATCCATGTGCTTGTCTACACTGTTAATCTCCTGTCTACTTTGATGTTTCACCATGACTAAGCTATATGAGGTCCCCAAGCATTTTTAGATCAGTCTGAATGCTAATAAAAGATGAGAATGTAAAATGATGCTTTCAACTGGTAACTTGTTCAGAAAATGTGCTGACAAGGAACACAATGTACAGTATTAGTGCATTTATACGTCTTACCAAAGGCTGCTTTTTTCCAAGCCAGAGGCATGAGAAATGTGTTTAATTCTTCTGTATGTCCACATGTTTTTTGTCCATGTTATTTTATAAATATTTCCTCAAGACATTAAAAGAGAAATTCAGAATATTTTTGTTTAACTGCTAAAGCTTATGGACTGTATAATGCAGGTCTAAATGGAACAGAATAGAAATGGAAGGGATGTCATTTTTATGCTTTTGCTCAGAGACTGTCCTGGACCGATTTTGAGAGCACAGAGCTGTCTGCTGAGGTAAAAAATAGAGGAAGTTGTATTTCAGACCACTCTTCACCAGTTTATCATGTCCATATCTCTGCAGGGAAAAAATTGGCAAAACCAGGTGAAATGTTAAAAGCTTCATCCGCTTCACAGGGGCTCACAGAGGGAAGTTACAAAGAAGTCGGTGAAGCTCTGTTGGCTTAATATTGTGAACAGATGAGGGAGAGGTGAGATCTCCTGTTTCCATGTAAAGGGGCCGCGACTGACTGCCTTTTCATAGCTCTGACTGGTCAGAAAGATGGCACTTGTGCAGGCTTAACGCTGAAATCTGCTACTAGGACTGCTACCTGCCTGATAGGTGCTCATTCTGCCATTTGCAGCTCTGAAGAAAGCATCTTTACAAAGCTGATTTTCTGGACTGTTAGAAATAGTGACAGGGAACGCAGAGGCCTTTCTGAAGGCTTGACAGCTAGGGAATTTTTAAAAGATGGTGCATCAACTTAGCAGAACACAAAAACCTACACTGAAATATACCATTCACCCACTAGCAGAACAAGATAGCCAAACTGTGTCACTTGAAAACTTCAAGTATGCCAAGTTTATATTTGGAATAAAACAAATACTTCCTGAAGGACAACACAGATGTTATGAATTATCACTTATATCACTATAGCACTGAATAATTCCAGCCATCAGTCAGGACCTCCCTACTCTGCACAAGGCAGATCCCATGCCCAGGCTCCAGCCAGCTTGTAATCCACACATTTTAAAAAAATAATAATAATAATGAAATAAATAAATAAAGAGAGAGAGAGAGAAGAAGAAAATAAATAGAAAAACATGTGAAAACATTTCATGATTAGTTCCCACTTTGTCTCTTATGACAGAAGTCCTGGACAGACACTTACTTCACAGGGATGGTGTTAGTTTGAGTACCCTTGGTTATGACACCAGGGTTAGTCCAAAGTAAAATGGGGATACTCCAATTCATTGCAGTATTTCTGATTGACTGTTAACGGTGAAATTAGTAAGCTCAGAATGATTTCTGAAAAGCAACCTTTGACCAACTGGCTCACAGTATTTCCAAGTGCTGCTCCAAGATATTTTTAATTGGCTTTTCCACTGCATTTCAAAGTGTTAAGCTATCTGTTACGATTTATTGGCAGCTTTTAAAAGTACTCCACATACATAGGCAAAGCTTACAACATAAGATAATATTTCTTATGCATTTATTCTGCTGTCTAAATGGCACAATCTTTATGTCAGCCAGACTATTTATGAAGTACTTTTCTCAAAATGGTTTAAGTATAATAACTTATATTCTTATATCATGAATTAAAGTCTTGAAAACTGTAGCAGCAGCTAGTCTCTCCAGTTTTTAGACTGCAGACATGATGAGCTCATGAGCTTCCCCATGAAGCAGAAGATTGTGAATATCTGGATAAGAAATAAAATATTTGAAAAGCTGAACTAAGCATAGGGGAAGGAATCAGGAAGATAATGTATAAATTTAACATCTGGACACCTCATTTGGAATGATGCTTTCTGATGCAGCAGTGGATAGAGTAATCTTTCCTGGAACTGCTGGTAGCACAAGTGCCAAGAGGCAATTCCCCTGTGTTTAATTTTTTAAAGCATCCATTCATTATTAAAAAACACAAGCTGATCAATTGCCTAAAATTAAGTGTGAAGACTCAGACCCAGAGCATCTAAGCAGGAGCACTCATTTAACATTGGAGACTTGCAAAACTGCTGTTAGGGCAGTGGGGTCCTCCTGGGACTCAGCACACACGTGGCTACACAGTCTGGACCACGCCAATCAGACTCTTGCTCTGGACTGCCCTAGCTGTAGCTGCGGTGGCTCACCATTAGAGTTCAGCTGAGAGTAAGGTTGGCCCCAGCTGCAGATTTGTGCATGCATTCCTGGATTTAACATTTCTTTGCTCAAATTCTAATCTGATTTTGTTTTCTGGTGGTGGTGGATTTTATTTTTTTGGGGGGGAGGGAGTAAGAGAGGGAGTGGGAGGATGAGATGGATATTAGGTTGAAATGGGCTGAAGAGAAGACACAGGTCTCCTCTACTTGGCTGACATAATCCTTCCATCATCTGAGGATTCTATAAAGAAGCATGGTGGATTCATCTTTTTGATAATGACTACAATTTATAATTGCTCAGTGGTGCCGTCATATAAGAAAACTAAAGCTTTCTAACATCAGCATCAGATGATAGAGATATAAAAAGCAATGCATATAGCATGTATTGTCTCTTTCAGGAAATAAAAAGCACTGTAATATTAATTTTCACCAGGGTCTCCCTGAATCTTTTTAACCCTCTACTTATTTCAGATATTTAACCAAGATGAATGGAATTAAGGATTTACAGGTGATTTAAATAATTATTTTTACACAACATTAATTATAATGGAGAGATGTTTTGTAGCATTCTGTTGACAATTAAGACAAGAAAAAGTACATTTTCCCCCCTGTAATAAAGACTCTTGGAATTTATGGAGACTAATGAATGTAGCCCTGCAAGGTAAGAACATATTATAGCATTATAAAGACATCAGTTTAGCTTTTATCTACCTTAGCTCAGTGTATTTCTGTTTTCAAACACTTGGACTTCGATTGCATACAGTGTACTTATAGATTAGTCCTTTTATCAAACTTTTTTTTTCAGTTATATTAAACTTAATGTCATTTGCAACTTTTCAAAAAATGTCCGCATAGTGTGTGTTTTTAAATTAGACATGCTTCCAGTCAACTTTCCAAGCTTCAGCATGTTGCTGATAAATGTTTTAAGAAAAATATCACTAACAGTTTGATTTGGATTACACAAACACTTCACTTGTTTAGATTTTACAACATTTTATAAAGTGTTTTCCTGCCTAAAATATTGAGCTCTTTCATTCTTCCAGCTTGTGGCCATCTCTGTTCGATTACTTTTAAACAAATTACATTTCTGAATGAGGCTTCATTTGTTTTGTCATTGCATTATTCTGCCTGAAGCTTAAACTAAGCAAAGGGATCTCTACTTTTACCATGCACATTTTACCTCTGACTCCTTCATACAGTCATGTTAAGATTTTCTGGAAGTCTTCCATAATTACAGTTTCAAAATATGCCAAGAGTAGTAATAAACTGTCTGTAGGCTGTTGAAACACCTCTTAAACTCTTTGAAACTGATACATTTGTGATTCTTCATCTCTGTTTATCTGGAGGGAAGAAATAGGACATAAATTCCCATTTAGTGCAATGGGTTTCCCTTATGTGCTTGTGGCTGTGTCTGCATGCAGCACAACACACTCATGAGTATGGGTGACCTGTGCCTGCTTTTGAGTGCCTGCAAAGTTACATTGTACATAGCCAACCATGCATATGTAAAATCACGATGGCACTTCACAATGTTAAGCAAAACAGGACAAAATAAGTGGATAAATATGATGGTAAAGTGTCTGAGGTAGCTGCATAGTTCATTCATCATCTTAGTATGTATCTGCTGCCAAAGAGTGATACACTAAGAGACATACTGTCAGCCTTGCTGACAGTGGTCTGCATCAACCGCTTTAGAGAGCATCTCTGTGTCCCTTGTATAAGAGGATGGTGGCACAAAGAGACAGCATTCAGTCAAATAGTCCAGAGATTCCATAAATAAGTCAGTGCCAAGACTGAAGCTGATACAGTGAAAATAGCAATCATAACAATAACACAGTAATAGTTATTTATGTGTGTTTCTATAGTTCACACAAACTTTCCACTTATTAAAGAAAGACCTCAATCATGTTATATGACCATATTCATCATCTTTTTTTTTTTTTTCAATAGATCGTTTGCTTCAGATCCAATTGCCAAAAAAAAATCTGAAGGCATATAGCAGAACTGTTGCTGTTTCAAATCTCCTGTATTTTTTCAACTGTTAAATGTAAGGCTTTATGCTTTAGATTTTCATACAGAAAATATACAAGAGCTTCATGGAAAAAGTGTCGGGCATGTAGTAAAGTATGCTATGCCAAAAGTATGGTATGTTTCTTCAGATAGTCTTCCTTAGGGATTTTATTTGCATTGGTTCTAGTCTATATTAACATGGTTTTGTTAAAATATTTCCTTTTCCACTGTCACTGGACCATTGGTAGAAATCTTATTGGCTAACATCTTTTTTATTATCACTTTCACTTGAAGGTCCCATTCCAGCTAACATAATAATAGGATATAGTGTCAGGAGATTCATAAACCATAAGACCACTACTTCTAACACACTGCAGGCAAGTTATATGTATTGCAACATAAAACAGAATGACGTGCAGTATTACAAAAGGTGTCACAGAACTGGGGAACACGTATATCATGCTATTCACTAATTTTCCAGCTATGACAAAAATCATCCTGGGAAATGTATATACAGCATGAAAAATAAGCTTAAAGCACCATCAGAAGCAAATCCTGGCCTCAGTGCAATTGTTTTATTTAACATTCTGAAGATGTGATATCATTTTTACCTAACTGTAAAAGAGTGAGCTTTGAAGTAAGACTTCAGAAAATACTGAGTCATTTCCTGATTCAAATATAAATTGACTTCCAAAGTTGTCATTGCCTAAATCAGCTCTGGGGTGCCACTAATCCACAAGAGAAATTCCTTATTTTAATATATTCACAGTAGAAACAGATACAGCTATAAGAACAAAGTATTTATTTTCCATAATAATATTTTTCAAGATCTTTGACATCAAAGCTAGCATTAATGATTTTTTGGTTGAGTTGCCTTAACACAGTGCAAATTTCTTCACACTGCCTTAATCATTCGGAGTAGCATAGATGATTACAACAATAATAATACTTCTTTGCCTTCTTATAAAACCTTTTGCTTAATAAACACAAGTTACTTTACACACACAATATGTACAAACACCAAATACTTTTGTCCTGTGGCTTGGTATCTTCTCCATTGTAAAGGAGGAAAAGTTAGACACGTAAAAGTAGCTCTACAACACTATCTCCTGAAGAAGTGTTATGCTAACTACCAAAATTGTACAAGATATCAACAGAAGAGTAAGACAAAAACCTTCTTGCACTCTGTCATTCACAAAGAACTTGATTAATCTTAACGGAAGGCAGTAGGAAGAACATGTCAAAGCTGTGACAGTCTGGGAAACTGTTCTTGAATGCAACACTTATTGATACAATATTTTTGTGGATGTAATAACAGCCTGTGCATTAATTCTGCCAAGCTTATGATAATGTGGCTAAAGCAAACAATCACACTATTTAATTAGCATTCCTTACTTAGTTAAATAAGTGCAATGGACTCTATTTCTCTTTCCTTCTTATTTTTTACACTTACTTTTCTGGAATATACATTGCATTAACATACAAAGATACAAACTCAAGCCTAGGAAGTCCACAAAGGCTGGAGGCTGGAAGAGTAAGCCAGGGAAGATGCAGGGCATACCCGTTCTGCCTTAATACCCTTCCCTACATTGGCTGCTGTCAGCAGCAAGATACTAGTTTGGATGGACCTTTGGTCTGCCCCCAGATGGCCATTTTTAAGAACTGCTGTTTTACTAAGCTGGCAGTATTCTTAATTCACTGTGCCTATCTCTACGCTATTTAGTATCTGAAGGTAAACATATGTACAATTATTTTCAGAGAAGTGTGGACAGCTTTTGTGACTTTTTCTTTAGTCTCATAAAATGTGGTGCTTACACTAACCCCAGTATCTTGAGTCAGATTATGTGAGAGTTTTGGCCTGAAATCGAAAGAAGGAAAGAAAAGTCTAGCTCGCAGAGCCATGAAGGAAATCTTGAAAGTAGGGGTCCACAGAGTTCAAAAAAGGAGGTCAAGTCACAAGAATAGCCTGCTTTTATTATTATTTTTCATATTCTTCTGTGTTTTAAGTCAGTCTCATATCTGGTAATTTCATTTATTGGACCGCTTTTATAAAAAATAAAAATAAATATATATTTTTTTAAAATTCAAAATACTCTCCGGAGCTCCAGATGGCAGATTTGAATTTTCATTGAACTAGTTGGCATTTGCTCATATTGGGAGGACCTTTGGATCAGTGGTTCCCAAACCACAGGGGTTTGTGGGCCACAGCAAGTGATCTGGTGTTAACTCTCAGCAAAAGGTTAGGCAGAGTTTTCAATGAAATGCTTGACAATAGATGGTCTCACTATGACTTGACAAAACAAGCACTGTGAGAACTAGCACTTTAGATATTTTAAGCCAGCCTTTATATTTGCTGTTGACATCAACTGGCAGAAGGATTACAATATTATCCTAAAACATTGCTACATTCTATGCTATAATCTCTTTTAAGGGTTTGTTCTAACATCTATCATCATACTAAAATCCCTGATTCCTGCCTCTAGTAGTTTGCCAGGTTATATATAAATAGTATCTTCCCATAGAGATCAGGAACTTACAGCATTGTGCTTTGTCTTATCTCCTAGGATAGCAAAATGAAAAGGGGGAAAAGGCAGGAAATAAAAACCCAATTATATGCTGATTTGCTAATGTTATTTTTCAGATTAAATGCCACTTTCTGTTACAAAAACTGCAGCAGTTGAGGCTGTCAGTTTTCTGAATGCTTTCACATGAAGCCCTGTCATAGCAAACAGAACGTTGGATAGTCAGGCTCCATAGGGGGCCAGCAAAACTTTGACAGAGGTTTAACAGCCCTTGAAATTATATCCCCAAACCTTGAAAAGCCTGCTGGTTCAGTGGGAAAGGACATAAGCTGAGCAAGTTATAAATAAACTCTTTTATCACAGGCAATGGTGTCTTGGTGACTTCAAAGGCCAAGTAAGAAGACTGATTTCTCTGAAGTCCCGTAGACAGTAAGAACTTTATTGTGCTGGACAGGCGAATCCTAGTCCAGACCTGCAATTTGATAATACTAAACTTTTTCCTTTATTTCCCTCCTCTTGTCCTGTTTTGATATCATCATTTGAATTTCTGATAAACTGAGATCAGAAGACTTTCAATCTACATTTGATGTCAAATCTAGATGTGTGTAGTTAACACTTCGATTTCCTGTGCAGATTTTCTCTAACCTTGGAGCCAGCGATATAAACATATTAAATGTAATGAAAAACAAATCTACAATTACATACACAGCTACTCACTGTCACCACTCCTTCTGTAGGTGAAAATGAAATGATGTTCCTGAGCATATTGCAAGCGTTGTCTTTTTCCATATGTTCCATGTATGTAGATCAGTGTGATATAACTACATATATATATATATGTATATATATAAATACATACAGTATATTATATATATAGTGTATATATATATAGTATATGTATAGTATATAAGTATATATATAAAAGGTTAAAGTATATTTTAACAACAACATTAGGAAAAAAAAAGAAAAAAAAAAGGTTCTGAAAACATGAGATAGTCTTTGAAACTATCCTGGACTTCTTATTCTAAATATTACAGATGTGACCCAAGCAGGGTGAAAACTAGAATGCTTTAGGGTGACAAAATATCAGAAGATCCCAAAACACATTACTATTTTCCAAATCTTAGCCCTACTAACAGTGGAACTAAAAGTATGCCACTGTGAACAACTGCCTTTTTAAAGGCCTAAATATGCACTTGTTTTTTTCTTTCCAGGAAGACTCTACTACTAGTCATAAGGAACCTGTTCATAAGAATGAAAAAAAGTCCATCCAGTTTCAATATGTGTATACCTTGCCTTGTCTGGAAGGGAACTGGTGCCTGGTGAATAGCTGGAGAAAGGAGACTGGATATGGACAGATAAAGTAGGACAAACAAGACAGCATCAGCATTTGAAGTGATTTGCATTGCGGTTAATGATGCACTTGTGTTTCTGACATAGGCATCTAAACAAAAAAGGAGAGTCTCAGCCTTCTTCCTCCCATCTTCCTCCAGTAGAGTGATTGGGATAAGGCAAGGTCCATATTTGTACCAGCCCATTTCAGAGTAAATTTTATATTTAGACTAATTTGTGGACACCTTCTCACTATTACATATGGCAATTTTTTTCTGTGTAAAGTGTGCAGGCAATTTGCTTTAATTGCAGTATTCAAATCAGAATACTGTATACTTCTCTCTGTATGCAAGGAAAATCATGTCAGACACAGATACACAAAGGAAATACTGAAACACAGAATATTGTCATTGGCAAAGCCAAGGAAAGAAGTTGACCTGCTGCCAATATTTGTGGAGAACCAGCGGAAGGGGCAATACTCCAAAGGACACATGCCTTAAAGTTCAGAGATGCAGCAATCTTTCATGTCAGAAAAAGACAAAGAAGAAATGTTCCACCTGTTTCATGTGCCAAAGAAGCAGCCTCAATTTTATTTTTGTTTTGTGTCTTGATGGTAGATAAGCATTAAAAGGGCTAGACAGTATGATTTTCTTTAGTAAACAACCCTGCCAGTAGAGAGAAAAAAAAAAAAAAAAAGAGAAAAAAAAGAAAAAAAAAAAAGACAAGACGATTAGAAGTCTTCTAGCGGAAGGTAACTCAGTGAAAGCCTTCCATGTAATATTTAACACTAAACAATAATATCTCTACTTTTTTTTATTTAAAGCTGCCTTTACTACCTGATCTCTCAGTCTGTTCCTGAAATTCAATTTTCTGCATATGGCACCATAATGTGTCATAAGGGAAGGATTGCACTAACTTGGGATGTCACAGCTTAATTGTGTCATTGGTACCACAGAATTCTGTGACAGAATTTGTTTAAATACTAAGCTGCCAAACAGTTGAAAAGCAAACAGTGACTTTAAATGTGGTAGGCTTTTTGAGAACTACCAAGTACTTCTGACAATCAGAATCGAATAGATTGAACTAGAAAATGGTGTTCAGAGAATCTCTCACTAGTGGTAACACGTACAGTTGAGTCTTGCATCTGTAAGATATATTTGTGACAAGTTATTCACAGTACAAACCATGGGACTGATAAATTATGTGCTTTAATAAATATATCTATATTTTGAATAGTTGTGCATGTGTGTGTGCAGCTTTTGAATGGAACAGAAAAGAAATCCATCATGAGTTTCTTTGAATACTTTTCTTGTGCTTTTCTTGACAAGGAGATCCCATTATTGTCCTTCTGCCATTCCATCACCATCTTGACAGCTCCTGAGCCACAGTGTACCTTTGTTCTTTTCATCACCCTGCTAACTTTATGTTTTCCTTCAAGATACAGTGACTTATTTTTCCTCACATCCCCTCAAAGATCACACAAGCCAAAGTCTGGGATCAGTTTATTACATTCTCAGCCTGATAATGTAGATGAACACAGTCGATCTGTGTGTGACCATGTTCAGGATATGGACTCTGACCATGCATCATCCATCATATGTTCTTGCTGTTGAACATGATATTCCCTGGTTAGAGCATAGACATTAAATTACTCAAAGATAGCTCAAGGACAGTACATAAGAGGTTATTTCATGGAGTCACTCAACAGCTGGTAATAGCCTAAATTTGATCACTACAAAACTAAAACAAAAATATTTTTAGAGGGTATTTCAGGAGTATCCCTTTTATTCAAAGATTTTCATGTTGAATTCCAGTTCTAAATTCTAAGCCTGTAACCAGTACTATGCTAATTTCTTGTTATGCTACTCTAACATGCTTTGAAGATTACTTTGGTCACCATAACACTAACTATTTTACCGTTTTAATATTATTATAACCCCAGCCTAGCCTTCTGCACTGATCCTCCTTTACCTTTCACAACTGATCAGTTTGATATACATGTATATTTAAACAAACACATAGATAACTTTTATTTTCTTCTAAAATATATAGTCATGACAATAACATTTCATTATTTAGTTGGTATTCCTTAATTTTATCCTCAGTTAATCTCAATATAAGCACAGAGTAAGTAATAAAATATAAAACAAAAATCACACAGTGTCTCCCAAAATATTCTGAATTACCATGCTAAAGTTTCCAATTCTACTTCTCAGATTATAAATTCTCCTGCAGCACTAAAAAAGAGGTTACGTATAAAGGTGCGTTTTTGCTATTTCAAGCCCTTATGCTGATCTCCTGCTGACTACCTCTTGTCCCTCTGGATTCAATGTATATTAACAAAGCAGAAAAAAAAAGAAACAAAGTACCTTTAGAATTCAGCTGTCCACCTTTCACCTTTTCTTTTAGTGAAAATGATAGTTTGCTGTCTTATCTCTTTTCCATCTAATTCTATATTCTGCCTAATCATCTCATATCAGACCATTATTTCTGTTCTAACATTTTCTGTTTGTCTTCAACATAGAAGATAGCACATATCTTTAATGCTATTAATATCATCAGTATCTCCTTATATCATCATCTTGCAAAACCTGAAAATGCAATCAAATGTTCATAATTTCTAATTTTAAAAGCCTATTCTGAGATATCGATGTATGTAGATATCTTCAAATATGGAAAACGCCGTAGTTTGAGATTATAGAATCATAGAATCATAGAACAGGTTGGAAGGGACCTCAGGAAATCATCAGGTCCAATTTTTCATGGGAAAAGGGAGCCTAGGTGATATGATTGAATGTGTGCTCTAGAGAGAAGATGAAGGGTGGGAGGGGAGGAGCAGGAGAAGTGGTGTAGTGGTGACATCAGAAGCTCTAGGAAGAGGTCACCTGTTCTGAATCTGCCTGTGGCATCATGTACCAGCACTATCCTATGTCAACTACTGGATTTCCTACTCTCAGATTATTTTTTATGTGACTTCTGCTTGAAAATCATGAAATTAGTGTTGAATAGACAATTTGGATAATGTCATCAAGGATGGTAAGGAGCAAACTGACTGAAAAGTGCTATGGAAGTGCTGCAGTAATATTTTTATTAGTTGGGAATTTTAAAAACAAAAAAAAAGAAGGAAAAAAAAAGCACAGATTTAGCTACTTAACCTACTGACATGCATTTGGCAAGAGACTTTGCCATGTGCTCTAGCAAAGGTATTGCTGAGACCCACAATCTTAATTTGTATTTAGATCCTGGTCCAGACCATGTAGATCCTTTATCTTACTTCCACAGCCTCTGAACTACACTGTTGATTGTATTAGTATAAAACTGTATTGTAACCAGATTTTTCCTGTTTTTTAAGGAATATTTTGCCCTTAAGTTTACCTGTAGTTATCTCATTACTAAAGAATATCACATTGTAATGCATAAGCACATTATAACAAATCATTTTTAAGCCTAGCACGGAGAAGAAAGACCACAGAGGAGGCTACAGTCAGGTTTTTGATGAAGTACCCATACAGTTGCAGTTTTCCACCTTCCTCTTTCAATTATATTTCAGTACTTCAGTTGCCAGCACTATCACCAACATGGTCACAGATGGAAGGACATTTCCAGAACCAGGAAATTCAGAACTCAAAATACACTAGAGGGTTAATTCCAAATACAGCAATTGGCCCTCACTTTTCCTTTGGTAACTACTTGGTCGTCAGCACAAAGTGCCTGGAGGTTGTTAGCACTGCCTATTGGGAATGATCCCTGGCTCAGGTTAACTTCCAGACTGGAGCCTGGGACGTGTTCACATTGGCTTTCTAGCAGCATGCATCTCACTTGGACTGAAATGGTGGTTCTGTTTTCCTGGCAAATCCTGAAAGAGAAAGCAGGTGTTGATATGTCCCAAAATGGAAGATTTCACCCTGGCACACAGAGATCCTTCTTTATCGTGGTAGCTTGAGCCAGAATGTATACAGCTTGGTTCTGTCACTACTCGGTGACAAATCAATAGCAATGAATAGCATAGAGTCTTATGACTTGGGCAGGCCTTGGAGAGACAGAGACCAGCCTTGCCTCTGATCTGCTGAGTGACCTTGGGAAAGTCACTTTGTTGCTACATGTATCAGTTCTTGTTTTTCAACTATGTGTTATAAGCCTATAGCACCCTGCTTAGAAGGTGCCTGAAGATTTATTTGTAAGAGTGCTGCAGAACAGCAACGTGTTATTCATTAACTCTGATTCATTGTCGTATAAATTAGACTACACTGTATTTATGGTTATTCTATTTTATTATCTCCCCAGTGCTAGACAAGTGTACCAAAGCAGGGTATAAAATACTAATACATATTTAATACAATACATGAACCTTTGGTCCATATACATAAAGAGAGGAGGAGGAAAAGGCAAAAGTCCTAAAACTGAATTGATGTGGCATGTATCAAGATATGCCCTCACTGAAGTTTTCTGGGTGTGACATGACTGCTTAAGTGTCCACACTTGTAACATGCCTCTCTGGTAATTCAGCAAATGTTATTATTCCTATTTTAGAGTTTGGAGACTTGAGGAGGAGAAGGGAAGAGATTTGCCAAAGAACACTGGGTAATGCAGCAGATAAGGCTGCTCGATGATCCACGCCTTCCTGTGAGCAGCCCTTGCATGCTGGGCTGTACCCTCTGCCAAGAGCTGTGAAGAAATGAGGGACCAAGTTCAGAAAGACAGCTTTTGTTCCACAGGTTCCTGGCAGCAGTTGTTTTCTAGGCTTTGCTGGCCAATGGGTACTGCAGTCAGTCTTCTTTAGACAGTGTCTCTCTGTTGTGAGCTGGAGGTAGAAAGCCTAGCACACAGCATTCTCTCTCAAGCTATAGGTTGTCAAAGACACTGAGAATACCTTTTCACATCACAATTTCTATTTATCACAAATACCTGCCAGGTCTTCATCTTTCACGGGCCACAGCATTTACATGGGCAGATATTTACAGGACAAGGGGGAATGATTTTAAATTAAAAGAGGGGAGATATAGATTAGCTGTTAGGAGGAGATTCCTTACCCAGAGGGTGGTGACGAACTGGAACAGGCTGCCCAGAGAAGTTGTGGATGCCCCATCCCTGGAGGTGTTCAAGACCAGGTTAGATAGGGCCCTGGGCAACAGGACCTTAGAATCTAGTGGGAGGTGTCCCTGTCCATGGCGGGGGGGCTGGAATTAGATGATCTTTAAGGTCGCTTCCAACCCAAACCATTCTATGATTCTATAATTTTTATCTTCACTGTTCAGAAGCTACTTCTGTTGTAGTATAAGGGGGAGAACAGGGAGGCTTTAGGCCCAGAGAGTGGAAATTTGTGGACAAGTCACAAAACAGGTGTGGCAGAAGGTGATCTAAATGCAGGTCCTCTGATGGCAAAGCAAGGGAAATAGTCACAAGGTCTCCTAACTTCACCTCCTCCCCCTTTTGTTTTTTCTGTTGAATTTTCTTTTCCTTCATTTCCATTCCTTTTTTCACTTACATTTTGAATCTGTTTGGATGTTGCTTGTTTGTTTCTAGAAAACTACTTCACTGTTAAGGAAGTTCTTGTAACACTTCACTGCACACTTCCCTTCACCCCTCCCAGATTTTGCATGGTCATTTTGTCTCTCTGGTCTACTGGGAGATGGGGTGCACCAGCTGGGAAGGGGCCAAGGACCAAGGCAGGGGCCAGCTGGAGTGGGGGCACTCCTGGGCATGTATGTGACTCCACTTCACAGAACACTCTGCTTCTCAGGCAATTCCTTTGATGTTTGACAATATATTTTATTCAGGGGGTCACATTTCACCTCTGATATATTTAAGTTTTGTCTGTGTTTCAAGAATCACCATTAGAGTTGTTGCTTTTTCAATGTTTTGGTCTTGGAGACCTAACAAATCTGCAGCCAATAAAAACTCATTTTTTCTGTTGTATGCCCAAAAAATATCATCATGTAACTAACAAATATCATATTTTGGTTACAATATCAGATGGGCAGAGCTTGTTACCTCCCAGCAGATTAACCTTTGAATCTTTACCGATTCATTAACTGTGCACATCAGTCACTAGATTTCAGTAAAATTTATTGCAATTAAGGATTGCAGTGCTGTGGAGACTGAATAGGATTCTCCATTATCAGTACCATTAATGGCTTTCTGAACTGTTGCCAGTTCATTCACCCCACCCAGCTTTCAATAATAAAATAATTTTGACAGAGGGCCCATGTTTCAACATTTTTAATAAAAACAAAATAAAAAAAATATCAGTAACAGAGCAGTAAAGTTTTCCCTCTCTTTCCTCTTTGCCAAAACTAACAGAAAGGAAAATGTCAGCCTGGCTTGCCTCCAAAAAAGGAGGAAATTGAATGGTCTTAGTTCTCATTCTTTGACTAGTAGCATTGTGTACATAGAAGACTTGACTCTTGGGCTCATTTTGACGGATCTGAAACACAGATAAGAATGTAGAAGACTAGATTCTGTAATTTATAGCCAATGATTCTGTTTAAGATCTTTCAGTACCACATAACAAATCAATGTGATTTAGAAAATAACATGGTTTCTGCCATTGACATAAGCCATATGTGAACTGCTAAGCTACTATGTAAGCCACAGCTATAAATTTTAGTCAGTAGGAGGAGATTCTTTATGCTTTTCTGCTCAAAATAATTTAATCCATTATCAACATTTTGAATGAGTCCTTTCTAAATTGTAGTCTGGTAATTTGCTGGAATGTCTCTCTTACACTAAGGGAAGATAGAAGGCTGTCTTCCAAACAGTTTTCTATGTAACTCACTCAAATAAACTTTGTAAAATAGGATAAAAAATGTATCTTACAAGCCTGTTAATATGCTGCAGTCACATACTGATTAAAGATTAAAACCTGCCTGATTTTTTTGCATATGATCTGACTGAATAATAATAATAATGGTTAGTCAGAAACACTAAGCTCAGTGAGTAGAAGAGTTAAGTAGCTCTAACAAGATTGAAACAGCAAGTAGCCAGTCTTACCCAAAAATAGTTTAATGTTTCAAATTCAACTTGAACTTCTTTGCAAACTTCATGCTTGCTTGTGCTTTCCTTGTACATCTGAGATTTCTGATAGTTTGAAGGCATAAAAGTATAAATGTTCATATAAAAAGAAAAAAAAAAGTGTATAGGGCTTGTCCTGATCATTTGTGATTTTAAATACTGGTGGAGGTTCCATTCATCTCTAAGGCTCCTTTGAAGGAGCACAGTCCCATTCAAGACACTCTCCATCATATTTGAAAAATCATGGCAGTCAGGCAAAGTTTCTGGTGACTGGAAAAAGGGAAACATCACTCCCATTTTTAAAAAGGGTAGAAAGGAAGACCCAGGGAACTACAGACCGGTGAGCCTCACCTCTGTGCCTGGGAAGATCATTGAATGAATTCTCCCGGAGGCAACATTAAGTCACATGCAGGACAAAGAGGTGACATGTGACAGCTAGCATGGCTTCATCAAGGGCAAATCATGCCTGACCAATCTGGTGGTCTTCTATGATGGAGTAACTGCGTCAATAGAAAAGGGAAGATTGACAGATGTCATCTACTTGGACTTCTGTAAAGCCTTAGACACGGTCCCACATGATATCCTAATCTCTAAATTGGAAAGATATGGATTTGAAGGGTGGACCATTCGACGGACAAGGAATTGGCTTGATGTCCATACCCAGAGAGTGATGGTCAATGGTTCTATGTCCAGGTAGAGGCCGGCGACAAGTGGTGTCCCTCAGGAGTCTGTCTTGGGACTAGTGTTTTTCAATATCTTCATCAATGACATAAACAATGGGATTGAGTGCACCCTCAGCAAGTTTGCAGGTGACAGCAAGCTGAGTAGTGCGGTTGATACCAAAGAAGGAAGAGATGCCATTCAAAGGGACCTGGACAGGCTGTAGAAGTGGGTCCATGTGAACCACGTGAGGTTCAACAAGTCCAAGTGAAAGGTGCTGCACCTGGGGTGGGGCAATCCCAGAGAAGAGTATAGACTCACTGAGAGCAGTCCTGCGGAGAAGGACTTGGGGGTTCTGGTGGATGAAAGGCTTGGGTCAGCGGTGCACATTTCCAGCCCAGAAGGCCAACTGCGCCCTGGGCTTCATCAAAAGAGGTGTGACCAGCAGAGTGAGGGAGGTGATTGTCCCCCTCTAATCTGCCCTTGTGAGGCCCCACCTGGAGTACTGCATCTCCACAAGAAAGATATGGACCTGTGAGAGCTAGTCCAGAGGAGGGCTACAAAGATGATCAGAGGACTGGATCACCTCTCCTATGAAGAAAGGTTGAGAGGGATGGGGATGTTCAGGCTGGAAGAGAAAAGGCTCCAGGGAGACCTCATTGCGACCTTTCAGTATTTAAAGGGGTCTTATAAAAAAAAAAGATGGAGAAGGACTCTTTACTCGGGTAGATAATGATAGGACAAAGGGGAATGTTCTTAAACTAAAAGAGGATAGATTTAGACTAGAGATTAGGAGGAAATTTTTCACCATAAGGGTAGTGAGGCACTGGAACAAGTTGCCAAGAGAAGTTGTGGATGCCATATGTGGAGGTGTTCAAGGCAAGGCCAGATGGGGCCTTGGCCAACCTGATCTAGTGGGTAGCATCCCTGTCTATGGCAGGGGGGGTAGAGTTAGATGATCTTTAAGTTCCCTTCCAACCTGAGCCGTTCTATGATTCCATGATCTGACATGTATGAGGACAAATCTTGAAGTATGTGAGCACCTACCAAGAGACAAAATCCTGTACTTTCACACATTCTCATTTGCACATACAGATATGCAAACATCAGGCTCCACAGGCAGGTGAGGGCCTTTCTTTCACTAAGACCAAAGTATGAGGGAGCTCTGTGAGACTAGACGGAAAAGCGAGATACCATGGAATGATCTCCTACCCAATGTTAGACACTTGCTTGGGTTGCTCTATTTAACCTCTGCAGTTATTGATGAGAAATATGTACTCTCTGAGAGTGATTGGGGTCTTAATTTTCTTAATTACTCTCTGGAAGCACCTCTCAGAGCAAATAGTTTCCCTGCTGAAGCTGCCTCAGGTTAACTGTCTTCTGTGGAGTAGGATAAATCTGTGCCTACAAACCTCTGCACTGTTCCCCTAAACAGCAAGCACTTAAACAGTATAAGTAGTCAGGGTGGGAGGAAGGTTCATCTCCCCTACATGGAATGCTGTAGAACTGGTCTCTCCCAAGGGGCACCACTTACTCCCTACTGACTAGACAAAATTGCAAGTAAATCCTACCCAAAAACTTTGGAACCCAATACTCAGGAGATCCATGCCATTAAAATAGTGCCTGAGTGGGAAGTGGGTGGAATAATCAGTTTATTGGTCCCCAAGGAAATGAGTTCCTAGAGCTGTGATTGCTTTTTGACTCCTGCATTTCGCTGTACCTTCTCACTGCACTGAGTTTTCATACTTGGAGAAAAAGGAGGCACAAATTATTCCCCTTTCTACCATGTTCTAGTTTATAAAGAAAGAAACAAACAGCAGCAAAGATCCAAGCACATGAGCTGGAGGGAGCTATGACATGCTTTGCCCTGGTCCACTGTCTGGATGAATGGTGCTCACCGACTCTGCAGTTTAAAGGCAATCCATGCAGTTGAAATGCAAAGTTGATTGCCTTAACAGGGCCATGTGTTGCTTCTGGTGCAGAATTACCAGAGCACCCTGTCTTGTAACATGAGAGCCCAAGGGATTTACAGTACAAACTAAGCCACAATTTCTCGAATCCTAGCTCAGCAGCCACTCAGCACAGTTACCACTGCACATGTACACATCCCTGGTGTAGCAAGCCAGATGCATGCAGTGCAGCTTTGAAAAGGTGATCTGCAAATCTCTTTGTGATGTGAATAAAATAAATAGCTAGCACAAACTCAGAGTATTTCTGGTGTGTACATTTATTTTGTTTATTAAAAAATCCTGTGCTCTTGTAACAAAACACAGCATTTGGAAGCAGTTCTGGTGTAAGGAAATGAGAACAGATTTTCTAAGGTGAAAGGATGCTAGGAGAGGACCTGTTTTAACTCTTAAACAAACAATACCAGAGGTTGAACATTTCTTTCTCATCGCTGGTCTATGAAATAGTTTTAGGAAATGTACTGATTAGGAAAGTATTTGGTTTGGCCATGTAGATGTGTTACTGACCCTGGCCGTTTGCAGAACACTGGCTTTTTCAGTGTGGATGTCACTTTGGCTATTAAAATATTGGTATGAGCAATTGAGTGTTAATGCCATGCAACTTCAATAGCTTGTGAAGATTAAAGGAAAATTAACATTTGTATCACTTCCATGATACAGACTTTCATGAGGAGCCATTCCAATCACATGGCATAATCAGCTCCTGGTTTTGCACCCCCCCCCCCAAAAAAAAAAAAAAAAAAAGAAAGAAAGAGATTTCAGTGGAATAATTAAGTGAAGAAAATATCAGTCTCTCAAAGCAATTAATTTCAGGACATAAAATGCCCTGTGAAAATGACTTACACACTTAGGAAAAGATATTAGGAGGCTTAAAGTTGAAAACAGGCATCTGGTGAGATTTTCAAAAATGTCTAGCCTAAGAACTTCTAAAAATCTCACTTGTCTATAGAAATCTAACTCCAATTAATTTCAGCAGAAGTTAGGTACTGACCAGACAAAGGTCCAAACCACAACAGACTTTTGGAATTATACCCAGAGGAAGAAGAAAAAAAATAAAAAGAAAAGACAGTGAAAAATATTTTTATGCATTGAAGGGTTTATGTATTGTTTACACTACAACACAAAGCTAAAGAAAAGAAAAAATCTGATGCTGATGCTTTGTTTTGACAATTTACCCCAATATGTCCTTTCAGCTTCTTCTCAAAATGGACACAGAAGCTGCTTATGAAGAAAGCAGAACTATAAACTCAACATCTCAGTCTTCGCTGGATAATCAGGAGGACAAAGATTAAGAGTTTTTCTTGTATTGTGAAACTATTCATTTTTAGTTGGTTTTTGACTAGAATATTGAAGATAGCGATAACATTAGTGATACATAAGCTTTTAAAGTAATAAAATCAGGCATTAGATTTTTAGAGATTTTTTTCTATTCTAGTATAACCTCCAAACATTCATGAAGCTACTGTAGAAGAGGAAGAGGAAACAGCACTTTGTTTCACTAGTGTGACATTGTGCACAGCTGAAACTGAAGAATGCTCTTCCCCTTTCTTTTACTGGTGGGTCTCTCTATAACACAGAAATAGTTTCTTACATCAAACTTTCTTAACATGTTTAAGCACTATTTATTCAGTTAGATACCTGAGTTGATTTTCAAACTAGCTCAACTGAAGTCAGACATTTTTCAAAGTCTTGTTCATTTCTGGATTTGTCATACCTAACTTTAAGCTATTACCTGAGACACTTAACTTTAATGCCCAGTCTCTTTTTATTTTCTTTACAGTCAATGAGCGTAGTAAGACACCTACAACTAAATTGTAGGAGAGCTCTCTTGCCCTTGCATGTTAAGATTACCTAAGGCAAATTAACTTTTTGTGGCCTAAGAGTATGAGCAATTAGTAATATAAATAACATAAAATAGAAATCATTCCTGCCTAGGAGTATGGGCAATGAATTGTGGTCTACAACTGTAAAAGAACCTTAACACCTTTCAAAATATGGCCTTGGACCACATCACTGCATCACAGTCTGAAAGAAGAGAGTCTTTGTTTCATACCAGGGAGAAGCACACAAGTTGTGAGGCAATGAGAGCTGTTTAAAAAGAAAGATTGTACAGTCTCCTCAGTTCCACCAAAGCAAGATCCTCTCCTGTGGCCAGCAAGAGCTAATTCTTACCTAAGCAAAAGCAGGGCTTTTGCCTTTGAAGATATATCTCCAACTGAACATATTAAAATAAATAAATAAATAGTAGGAGGTAAGTAAAATTTACTATTTAATAATTTAATTTACTATTTAGTAAGGCATGTATGTTTTCTATAACAGTTCAATAGATTTTCTTAAATAAAGTTTCTCTTGCTGGAGCTTCAGTTGCAAAGGCAGAGAGAGCACCCCCCTGTAATAAGAGCCAAAGGTTCAAGCACAGACCACTTCATATCTCAAAGCTCCGTCTCCTCCAAACTTCTTGAATCTTTGCCCTCTGCATGGTATTTACTACAAGTTTTGGTTCAGAGCAAAGCAGATAACAAATGGTTCCTCTTATTGAGTATTCTACAGTCTTTGTGTGATGTAACATCTGTCAGAAATTTATAGATTGATGTTTCAGTTTTATGTAGTATTGTGGTCTTTGGCCTCAGAACTAAAACCAAAATAAATGTGAACATTTTTGGATCTTTTACTAAAACTACGCTATGCATTCCTTTAATCTTTCTTTCTAGAGACACTGTACAATAGTTTCCTTGTTTTAGACCTTCAGCATTGCTGACATTAATGCAATTATTTTTGACAAGTTGAAAATCTTCCTGTAATTGAGTTTCTATTTGACTTTAATGTTTGCCCCATTTGGAAGGCCCTGTTAACAGATTTCAAGCTGTGATAATAATATTTCCTTCCTCTATTATCAAACGTTCTAATCTGTTTTCATTCCAGATCACCACTGCTCAAAACGGCCATGAGATATTTTTCAAAAGGTGGAAAAGGTCCGTTTTTTAAAAAGCTTTGGGTTTGGGGATTTTTTAATTTTTTTCCAAATGGCAAAGTGCATCTCAAAACAAGTCAGCAAGCCTGGAAGCACAAAATTATGGTTTAATACAACAATATTTACTCAGCACCCTTTATAAAACTGTACCTATTATTTAAAAGTAACTTCTGTAGTTTATTTGCCAAGTGTTAACTGATATAGATATAATGAAACATAGATTTGCTGAAAGCATTTTTCGGAGCAGTAGGTGTTATAAAAGCCACATAACAGTTAAATTTAAAATAACTCACCCGCCTAAGTTATCTTCTTTTTTGAAATATTTTCCTTTGCTTGTGTGATGTTTCTTATTTCTACAGTCAAGGACACATAAAAGAATGTAAAAATTAAAGACTTCAGTCTTTACCAGTATAAATTTCCTGAACTGTCACTCACAGAATTTATTGCCCCAAACGTTTAAGGCACATTGACAATGAAGTTATCGTTTTGGTTTCAACTTGATTTTCCTTTTTTCCTGGCAGGGTTGCTTCAAGTCATTTATTCTGAGCTATCCATGACACAGTATAGCTATGTTACTCTTAAAAATAGACTCCGGGGTCACTCCTGTGACTCTCTGATAGTTTGCGTTTAAAAGAAAAATGCCAGTCTTCAGCTCTGGCTGTAACCCTCTGTTTTTGGAAAGTGTAGCCAGGGAAACTGTATAGATATCAGAAGCAAATTTAATTTTCCCTACTCACTGATCCAACTAATATTTAAAGGATAAAAGATGAAGCAAGGGTTTAATACAAATCCCTGCCAAACCAGGCAAATATAGGGCAGAGCCATAGACAAGGAAGATCATTTTTAAGTACTGCCTACTGCAGACCCTTCTTCCTGGACTACATCAGCTAGTGGTCACCTAGAGCAGCAGGGTTGGGAAGGATGTCTACTACCATTCTAGTATCACCCAAAATGTGTATACCAGCACTCATTTAAAGTATTATTCACATTTATTATGCATTTTTAAGGGTGTATGGAAATTGGAATCAGATGAGAGAGGTAATAAGATATGATCTCAAATATTCTTTCATTGATGCAAAAATTGGCATTTGTTCTGACACCATTTCTCTGCAAAATTCAAGAGGAAGCCTTCTCACCACCAGTGCAGAAAACCAGAAACATAATGGTAAGGACAAAATTATTAGTTTCATCCACTATAGGAGAATTGCTATGATGTGCTTATCCCCCATACATTTCCTTTGCCTTGAACACACTGAATAGGAAAGGGGATGTCCCAGATTTCTGCCATAGATATACAGGAGCAGCAATGAAGTGTAAGGAAACAAATTATCTACAATAATCACTGGGAACTGCTCTGATGCTGCATCTGAGGACTGGGCATTATCAGTCCTCTTTTCCATGTCTCTGCCTCCCTTGGTTCCTCAATATACTGCCACTGTCTTGAAGCTATACACCAGGGAGGAGGGTTGCCTTTGCAGGAGCTATAGTCAATACCAAAGAAAAGTCGTCAGCTGTCCCCATGTTGAGAAGAAATGTAGCCATGAAACTTTTGATGAAATGAGGAATTATAGTACATCACAAAACTCATAAGTAAATGACAAAATAGTAATGTACTGTGTTTCATTACCATCTGTGTTTCATTAATAGACTATGTTGTAGGATGTGTTTCCATTAACAAATAAAGACGATTATTTGCTACATCTGGTCAAATAACATAAAAGCAGATTTGAAATAAATTCACAGAGAAATGACTCAAATTCAGTTTTCCATTATTTGTGGATTCATGGTCCTGCTTATCTCCAGATACTCTGTTTCATGCTGATATTCATGAAAATGTCCACCAGTTACCCTAAATTTGTGACCATGTGCCCTAAACACAATGTTACTCATTCTTTGTTCTTTTTTTTCTCACTGAAGAGAGCAATTCTTCCAATAGGGGAGCAGGAAGTGGAACCATTCCGTGCTGTGATTGCAGAGCTGGAGACCTTTCAGATCTGAAACCTGAGCAGGGAAGTGAGAAGGTGCAAACTGGCACTCAGTAAAATGAACACTGTGTGACGGAAAAATGTTGAGTTCACATAGGTCTGGAACTGGCATTTTAAAGCTGTGATGAATGCAAGGAAAAACACACCTTACACAGTGTTGGTGTAAAATATTTTGTAGTTTGCATTTTGTCCCACAGATGTACCTTCTATCATTACTCTAAGTGGTGTCGCAGTGTCATACTTTGCAAAAATTATTGTGTTGAAGTTTTCTTTACCACTGAACACTGGAAATCTCAACTTCTTTTTAAGCATTAGAATATGTATCTAAACATCATTTCCATTGCCAGGAGGCTCTTCCACAAAACCAGAAATGTACAACAACAACAACCAAACAAACAAAAAAAAACTTTTCAGCTTCCACTGTCTGGCAGAACTAAAGGTCTCTAAAAGAGCTATGCTATGCTTCTCATTGCCTGCCTTTCCTATTAATGGGGTGGTGTTATATATAATAGAACAAGATGAAGGGGAATGTATCTTGAGCATATAAGGATAGACATCAAGACTCTGGTGCAAAGTTTTAAAAAAGCTAGCAATTTCTGGGCTGTGTTTTTAGCGTATGCAGTAAGCTGCTGAAACGTTTACTGTCCTACTCATTGCAGCATAGCATTGTGAAGCAATTAACACTTTCTTGTTTGCATATTATTGTTTTTCTTTTTCTATTTATACATTTAACAAATCAGTGAATGAACTACAGTGGGCATTCTGTACATGATTTTTTTTTCATGTTGTTATTATATAAATTGTCCCTCAATGTTGTTAGCTTTCATTGGCACCTTTTAAAACACCCAGTCTTTAATTTTTTCTAGTTTAGGATTCCCTGGAGAAGAGTCCAGCACTGAAGAACATTTATTTTAGCATTAGGAAAGATAAAAGCTACAAAGTTATTACTAGGCATTAGCCCTATGAAATATAACCTGCTGATTTTAAAAGACAGAACAGAAATCCAGAATACCAAAACTCGGGAAATCTGCTCAATGCACCATCAAGCAAAACAGAGGGGAATTCATCAAGCAGAGTAGAGAGCTGAAAACAGATTGGCCACCAAATATAGCATGATGTGAAAATTATCTTGTTTGAAAAAATATTTTATTTTGTAGTAGCTGGATGCATGAGTATAGCATGAATCTAAGCAGTGCCAGTGCTGCAAAACAATGCAGATATTTCCACATATTCTGCTGCATTGCATGTGAAGCAAAAGTGGATATCAGTTACAAAGTGGGTATCAGTTGCAGAGACAACTTTTATTATACAGCTTATAATTTGTACTATGCTCCATCCCCTTATTCTTCTGGAAGTACATGTAAGACTGGAATTGCATGTAAGAAAATACTCTCCATAATTGCCTCATAGGATTTGTTGGTTCCATTGTCCCTTTATTAGCTAGCAGGTTTGTGATTTGATATTTTGATTGCACATGAAGTAACACTGAGTAATAATAATAACTGATGTATAGTTTTAAAAAGTGACAGCAAGTAACATAGATTCATAAATTGAGTTTTCCTGAAGATTGATGTTGTTCGCCATTTATGTAAGAGTAACACATTTCAGTCTAGGGTTCTTTGTTTTTTCTTTCTTTTCTTTTCAAATGACAGCATAGGTTTAACATTTGTGGGAAGGGGTGGAACTGCTCCTATTACTGATTTTTGCCACAGTATTGTGACTCATACCTGCATATGCTGCTTTCCCTGTATAAACAGACATTTCAGTCTCTCTGTCTCAATCATGTCTCATCCTTTGTGACCTGAACTTGTTGAATAAGCAGATTTATAAATATGATTGTGATAGCTTTAAATAAACTATTAACATTTGCTGTTAAATATATATATATAGTGTATATATATATAGGGTTTTTACACAGTTACAAAAGGTCTTCAGACTCATATTAGAGACTTCAGATCTAATTCAAGTCTCTTTATCCCCTGATAACCAGATATCATCTCTAAGGCAAGATTTAAGCTCCATCTATAACTTGTGGAGAGAGAGACACACATTTAGGAGGTGATCTGTCTCATACAAATGGTTATGTATAGGTGTCCTGGTTTTGGCTGAGATAGAGTTAATCTAGTAGCTGGTATAGTGCTGTGTTTTGGATTTAGGATGAGGAAAACGTTGGTAAAACAGGGATGTTTTAGTTATTGCAGAACAGTGCTTACACTAAGCCAAGGACTTTCAGCTTCTCTTGCTGCCCTGCCAGCGAGCCGACTGGGGGGTGCAGCAGAAGCTGGGAGGGGACGCATCCAGGACAGCTGACCCAAAATGGCCAAAGGGGTATTCCATATCATGTAGCGTCATGCTGAACAATTAATATTAGGTGGCTGGCCAGGGCAAGAGGAACCGCTGCTCAGGGATAGGATGGGCGTCAGTGGGTGGTGAGCAATTGCACTGTGCATCACTTGTTTTGTATATTCTATTATCAATATCATTGTTGTTATCATTACCGTTATCATTATCACTTCTCTTCATTTTATGTCCTATTAAACTGTCTTTATCTCAACCCAGGAGCTTTTACTTTCACTCCCAATTCTCTCCCGTTCCACTGGGGGGTGAGGTTGGTGAGGAGGGTGTTGCGTGCTAGCTGCCTATGTGAGGCTGTGTGGTGCCTAGTTGCCTGCCAGGTTAAACCACAACAACAGGTATTGGACTTAGCATATATTGTTATGTGCTACATAACACCATGCCACAGTAGAGGCTTAACAGTTAGGTTAGGAAAGTACAAGATCAGTGGAGCCGGTGTTTCACCCTTCTTAATATTCTTTATAGGCATTGGTTATTTAACAAGAATGATTTCTTGACTTTTTAAATATTCTTTATTAATCTTCCTTGATCAGTGTGGTTGTCAGCAGTCTGATTTTCTACGTGGCGTCCAAGATAGGTAAGCAAAATGCATCTCAGAAGAGACGATGCCTCAAAAGACATGATTCAGTTTACTTCCTTAAAACTCTCAAATGGAAGCAGTGAATGATTCATGAAATGTAACTTATAAACTGGTCCCCACAGAGGAGTCTTGCCTGGCTTGCTGGTGACCACCAGTTCTCCCTACAAATACCAGGAAATTTTCCTCTGTATTTTCACATTTTTTTTTCTTTTTTTTTTTTTAAAAAAAAAAAAACACCAAAAAAAAACCAAGCTTTTCCTTAAAAAAAAGGCTTTTGCATTTTTTGTAATTTATTATTAATATTCATTTTATGTGACATACAAAATACAGGTCCATTTATATCAGAAAGCTGCACAGAAACTCTCTGGACTGCAGTGCTTCATGAAGTGAAAATATGAAACAACATGTAAATCAGAAAATTATTCTCTCAGACCAGAAGATATATGTATACATATAGCATGAATTTTAAGGTTGCAGTGTTTATGCTATCTCTAGTCATCTCACCATGTAACCATCATGACTACAAGTCCAAGCAGTGTTAAGAGGTTATATTTAGTAAGCAGCTGACAATGATTCATGAACTCAAAGCACAAAGGAGGACATTGCTAATCTTCATGTGTTCCCACAGATAAATTCAACATCTTGCACACTGACAGACTGCACACAAGGATGCCTCATACCCGGGTGCTGAGGTGGTTTTCCTGCAAAACAAAGACTGGTTAAAACACTATGCAGATCCTTAAAAATCAAAGGCCTCTGGCTTTATAAGCCCACTTTACTGCCTGATTTTGAAGTTTTCATTCTCAATGCCAGACAGGTTCAAAAAGAATGCCTGTTTTCATTTCAGCTAGGCTAATCCATACATAACATCCTTTCCCACTATTTACTAGACTGCAGCTATCAAATGAAGATATGATGTCTGTGTTTGGGTTAGTTGGTTTAAATTCTAATGACCATGATGTAAGCACTATAATCAAGCAAAGCTTGTCTGTCTTTGGATTTGTATCTCTTTGCCATAGGCCCAATGTACATTTTCTAGCCTTGTCATTAAACTAACCACAACTCTGCCTAACTTTCAATTAGCAGTAAGCTTGCTATACAAAGCTGTGTGGCCCTAATTTAAAGCTTGTTTTATATAGTTCTTTGTTCTTTTTTAACAGTTCACTAATATTTAGATAAGCAACCTCAATTTACAGTAGATGCTTTGTTAGATTGGATTTTCCCTGTTTTTGTTTTTTTTTTTGGTGGTGGTGGTGGTATCTTTTTTTGTTGTTGTTGTTGTTTGTTTTTTGTTTTCCAAAAGCACTCATTAACTCTCTTCACATCCAGCGCAGGCAACACTGTTGTATAGGGACACTCAGGAAGGGCTTAACTTAAATAAATGCTGAAAATGTCCATGAAAAAGTAAATGAAATGAGTCTCTTTTAATACCCCAGTTCCTCTGTATATTTGTGTTTAGGGAAAAATTTAGATGGTATGTGTCGTGCTTCTATTAGGAGAAAAGATATTAATTTATAAGAAGAAATTCCTATACATGAGAGGTTTTCAAAGAATAATCAGCTCAATGAACCATCTATTTGGGAACTTAAAACTACATAAGACTGCTAGGAAACAAATTCCACAGAATAAATCTTAATTGGCATAAAGATAGATGGTCTGATGTGCTTTGTCACTCTCTCTGAAAGTCTCGGATGCATTTTATTCCATTACTGCGAGGGTATACAACTTCTCTATTAGGTTATACTCTAGGTTTGTCTAGCCCAGTATCCTGTTTCTGACAGAAAAACATTGCAGATGCTTAAGAGAGAACACAAAAAGAAGGCCTGTTTAGATAATTTGACTAAGAGTTTGCAAAGTAAGATAAATATAAATAGTGCAGAAGTGATATATGATTTCATTTTATTGCCACTTGTGTAGGAAATCCTATAGTAAGGGTTACCTCAGTACTCACACTTTTCTTTTCTTCATTTCATCCTCATGCAGCGTGGATTCCTTTTAGGATGAGATGCAATTTTCTTGACTCAAATCAGCCAAACTGTTGTTTATTTTGTAGAGGGATTATTTACTTATGACCAACAAAGAGTTTACTGTGAGTTAATTGTCATGTTGTCCAAATGTCCTATAACTGGTCGCACACATTTAAGACTCTTCCCCAGTATCAGAAGGGTGGTCGGCCTTTGATATTCACTTCTTATTTATAGCTTTACTAAGGTTTATCTCATTTCCAGATACAAATATTCCTCTAGGAAGTTGAAGATGCTTGCATATTAAAATAAAACCAGCTGTGACTCTAATAAAATGAAAAGGTTTTTACCCATTCTTAAATGAGATCATTTTTTAGCATAGCAAGCAGCACACTAAACTAAATTTCTGAACAGCTACACTGAAAATTTAGTTCCCTGTAGACATATGCAGCAAATGTAGTATCGCTTACGTCAAAAATTGCTGATGTCAGATTCCATTACTTTGTGGACGACTGTGCAAAAAAGGATTATCATTGGTGTAAGGCTGGGCAAAGATATATTGCACTGAAGCATAAAGAGCTCTGTTTGTTTTACCTGCCTGTACAGCTGTACACTTTGTTCTCTGATTTTGAGACTACTTCAACTCCAACACCCAGGCTGCAGAACCAAATAAAACACTTGCACAGACAGGCAGGCGTTTATCCAGCTCTGTATGCGTAGTGACAGAGAGGGGCTGAAGAAACTGAACTAAGCTAAAAGGAATAAAAAAGCAGAACGTGCTAGCCTGGGAGTCAGGTCCTGCCCATTAACACAGTGCAGCCATGACTCACTGTGCACTTCTTAACTGCCAGTGAACTGAGGTTTTGTAATGTCCCCAAGGCCCCCACTGAGCTCGTCATTGACTTCTCTGTTTCCAGGCCCAGAGCAAAGTGTGAAGCTACCAGCCAGCCAACCAGCAAAGACAGCCTGCCTTCCAGATTTCCCCATGCCTAGAGCACACTGTAAATGTCAGCCCAGCCAGCAGTAAGTCCCTCCTTCCTGGCTGTCCCATCTGGAAAGCAGTGAACATAGATGCTTTGCAGGCCAGCCAAGTCTGAAGTGGCTGTACTAACTGAAAATAATAATAATAATAATAATAATAATAATAATAATAATTCCAAGCTGTCCAAAACCCTCTGAAATCATCGGGCTAACTTCTCTATCTTAACCCTAATTTTCTGGAGTTTCCAGAGACTCAGAGGATGATCACAGATATTTGCGGTCTCCCCTGTGTAATGCAGGCTACACACCACCTAACTCCTCACCGTTTGACTGGTGCTTCCCATGTACTGTGTTAGTTTAAATTCTGTCCTGCTGGTACATGCCCAAAACTCTTGCCCCACGACATGTACCAATGTTTTATTTTTCTGCCTCCCATCATGCCCTGGTTGTTTGACAAGCTTGGAATTGATCACACCTAGTTTTAGGAACCTAAAAGTTAACTGCCAAATCATCTGGTCTCAGCTTCTCCCTATAATCCATGAGAGTAAGTAGACACATACAGATGGGGATATACTCCCCCTGACTTCAAACATCTTTCTTAAAATGGGACAACTTGCTCTTAGGAGGTGCCTATTTCATTCTACCAACTATCAGGGAAGTTTAGAGGCCTAAATTAGACTAGCTGCTAAAATTGTAAAGGGGCAAAATTGGAAGATAAGAATCCAGCTCTGGTCAAGTGTTGAGGAGCAAACAGAAAAGCAGTTGAAACTCATGTTTGTCATGTAACCAGACAAACAGAGCAACCAGCTGACAGTTCTGGCCCCCAAACCTGCCAGTTGGCTGCTGCTGCTGCTTTAAGGAGAAAGAGTAGAAATGCACAATGTCCCTGAGAGAAGGCTAATGGGCAGCAAGAGTAATGGAAGGAAGCGGGAATTTGCATTGCTTACAGTGAGGATGGCAGTAATTGCAGGAGTTAATATTTGACCAAGTTTAGACTTTAAGAAAGTATTTGGGAGGGTTAGCAGACTACTTTTTTTTCTGCTCTGTGTAAACCTTCAATTGTGGCTGTAGTCTCTGACTTGTTTTCAGGTAAGACAATCTTTAAGAAATCATTTCGTGTTTAAAAAATATGTATTTGTATACATCTATTTCACTGTAAAAAGACCTACATTAATTTCTGGACCATATCCTTCTCTTTTAAAATCAAATTTATGATTGTCTACCTACCTACCTGTCCTGAGAGATTATGATAGCTTGGTTGCACCACATCAGAGGACATAGGTATACGCTGTTTAGAACAGAGCAGTGTTGGCTGTAATCCCAAACTCAAGTAACCTGTCTCAGTCACCTCCCAGGGAGGCAGAAGGAGTCTAGCTGTAGGCACATATGGAAACACTGGACCATAAAGGACAATGAGGTGTTTTTTATTTCTTACCTTAACACCTGTTAATTAGGGCTAAACTTATCTCCATTGCAGTCTCACAGGTTTCCCTCTGCCAGCCCTCATGAGACATGACCTTTTGGTGCTGCTGCAGCTTCTAGAGATTCATGAATGTTTTTATTCTTACAGAGCTGTGAGTCCAAGTGCTAACCTGCGTAGCCTTCCAAGAAAATGAAATAATTTAATGGGAATGACGTAATGCTGTGTGTGTTCAGGCTCCTACATGCCAGTGTCCTGCAAAAGCCTTTCCTCCCAAAGAATAAATCATAGATGATGAAGTCTGCTGCAAACCACCCACCCACACTTAGCCTTTCTCTACTCCCCCACATGAACTTGTCAACAAATTGGAACAGAAAATAACCCATGTTTTCATTGCTTCAGTCAAAATCAGTGTCTGCATTATCACTATACATTTGAAAAGTAGAGGACGTTGCAAGAAGAAAAGCATCAAACTTCTAAGTCAATTTGCACATTGCTTTAGGGTTATTTTTACCTATAAAATGACATACTAAATGTGGTTTATTTAACGTGTTTTACTCAAACTTCATTCACCTATAGACATCTGTGTTATATGGCAAAGTATAACTATAAGCAAAATCAAGATGAGGAAGTGGAACATATTAATGTAAGCCTTTTTTTAAGAAGAAGAAAGGAAATACAATTTTTCTTAGTATTAGAGCCAACAGTTTAAAAAACATACAAATGTTGAAATAAAAACTGTGATGTTTATAAAGAATAGTAACTATTGAATGAAGGTAAAAATAGAAGAGATCAATGTTTAAAACTTCTGCTTGTTCTTATTTTAGAAGATGACTACACAAAGCAAACCTAAAGAGTGGGATAGGATTTCATGTTTTATTGGCATTTGGGGAAACTTTATACTCTGTCTCTGGAAAATCAGAAAGGGAAGTGGTTGCAAGGAATCCACATAATAATGTATGGGAAAGCCAGCTAGAATTTACAAGGGAGTGGACTGTGCTGGTAAATCAAAAGGTTGCCAGATCACATGGTTCACAATTAATAATAGTGGGGTGTTCCACCAGCAAGCAGTTTCTCCATTTTCTTTTTCTTTATTGCCTTTTTATTCCCACTAAGCCACTAAATTATTTTGCTTAACTGTTGGTGCAAAATACATGTTATTAGTAAAAACATATCAGGTATATAATGAGAAGCAAATAAGCCTATTCCAGTTTCATAAAAGCTAGGAAGGTTCCAAACTGTAGGGTGTTTTGTTTTGTTTTTTCTTGCTGGGAAATAAGATTTTATGGCCAAATGTTATGAGAACCAAGTATTCACAAGGACCAGAGCTTCACTGCTCAGTTTGGAGGCTCATTTTTAGCTATATAGTACAATCTTACAGTCTGTGCTCTTGACTTGGTGCCAGTTCTCCAGCTATAGTACCAGCAAAGGATGTTTAGGGACAACTACTGACAGGATTTAACTAACAGATTAAGTCTGGGAATATTTTTGGTTGCTTTCCACAATGCCAAATATCACAAATGTCACCCTTCCAACCAACCACATAACTCTTGATGAACTAACTAGGCAGTATCATTAAACAAAACATTGCCTTATAAAGTGAAAAGGAATGCCAACCACATATGTGATCCCGGTTCCTCAAACAGTTCTGCCCTAAAACCAAACTATTGTGAGGTATTCATTCTCTCTCACATTTATTTATACCATGTATATCCAAAGGATTTTGTAACCAAAGAACCAGGTAAACAACACTTCACAAAGATTGCTTTGGAGTACAGGAGGAATTATCCTTAGAAACAGGCATCCTCACCACAGCTGAAATTTTGTCTCTCAAACTACTTGGTTATGTGTGATTGAAAGTGCCTTCATATTGGCTTCAGTTAGTGCAAGTTTATAGCTCCTATACCTTAAATTTGAGGAGAGAGCTCTAATGAAGTTGTTAAATTCTGGTTTCAGAGTTTCTGATATAAAGGACCTACAAACACTCCTGCCAATATTAGTAATAAAAACTTCAAAGCAAGCATCAGCAGCAACAGCATTTTGTCTGTGCTGGACTCTGTGTTCCCAGATCAGCTCTACTGTGGTTTGATTCTTTGCTCACAGAAAAGGAAATGATAATTTGTCAGAACTCATTCCAGTTTTAAAAAGAAAATGTCCTTAAAGTTTGAGTAGTTCAAGGGAGCAAATTGATTTAAAATATATTTCTAGTCAAAATTGAGCTAAATAATTCTTAGACTTTGAGGAATGAAGTATTTCCCCAAAGCTCTCACATCTGTCCATAAAGGCAAATTCCCATTGAATTCAATGGAGGAGAGTTTGATATTAGACATTTCAGTAAAGATTTATACATACTTTTATTTCTCTAAAACTTGTTATACATCATATGAAAAGGCAGCATGCCATACGTCATAAGTAATTTCAGCATTCATATACAGTGTGACATAGCAGTGGTGTTTACTATATATTTCAGAAACACCCACAAGAGGTAATAAAAGGTCTCTCCCCAAAGTACATGTAGCTTGAGAACTAGCTCTGCTGTCTTCCATTTCTTAGTTGCACTTAGTGCAACTGGTATGCATGCTTCCAGCAAACCTGGGTAAGAGAGGAGGTAAACACTATAATGCTGATCAGACTAATTATTAAATGGACAAAATTTTGGATAAAAGTTAGGGAAAGTACACAGGACGAGGTTTGTCGATGTCTTGATTAATATTTTTGGATGAAGTAGAAACTCAATACTTCTCCATCAATTAAATAATACAATGCAGTCCAAAGAATGAACTTGTGTGTTCAGACCAGAATGGAGATTAAGAATTCCATATATATCTTTATAGATAGCTATTATTTATAATACAAAACCAACCATACAAGTATCTTTACAGTACATTTTCTTCCATGGAATTTTAACATGCTTTTCCACTCATTAATTGTTTTGTATCTTTTGGAAGGTGGGTTCATGAAGCACAGCATGTAAGACATGTTCAATCTATGTACAACATACCAGTTAACTACAAGAAACTGTTATTTTCATTGAATTCTAAAGGATATGAATTGGCCTAGGAACTTCAAAGTTTGTATAAAGGAAAATTTAAGAATTGTCTTTGATTTTCACTTAGAGTTCAATGGGATTTGTGTATGTAGGAATAAAGTAAAAACAACCATATTGTGCAAATATGTTCCAGAACTGTTAAAATTAGAACTTCAGTGCGTGTTGGAGAAGCAACAAGAATATTTTAATATGGATTACAATAATAATTGTACTGAATAGGCATGGAGAAACAGATAAATGCCATTTTAAAAGAATAGTTCAAAAACTAGGAGTGGAAGCTTAATATAAATTAGGAGTCAAAAAAGGTTTGGGGCAGAAATATTTTAGCTGCTTGGGTTCAGTTTGGGGTTTGGGTCTGGTCAACAAAGTGGGTGTTTATTGATGCAAGTTTTAATGAGATCAGGTAACGTGTGTATGCCTAGGCTGCATCTCAGCAGTGCAGCTGGTGGAATCCCAGGCTGTCACAGAATAAGGATAACTGGGTGAACATGGTTATATCCTTGCAGCCTACCTTCCTTCATACCTACATTCCTGAGAACACAGTTTTGTTACCTAATGATTTCAAGGGCTAGTTGGAGCTTCAGAAGCCAATCTATTCCCAAACTGAATGTCCTGTAGATCACATTTAGGGATGTGACATTCATCTTTGTAACAATACTTGGCACACTGAGATAATATTTAGCTAGGTCAAGCAAATTTGTCAAAGAGATAGCTGCAAAAAGAGAATGAACCTATATTCATTACTCTCTTTGAGCCTTTTGGTACTTTCTTCAAGACAAGACAGGCTGTTAATCCGATTTTTCCAGGCAGTGATGTTACCAACTTTATTTCAACAAAGCTTGAGTGACTACTGGAACACCTAGTACTTTTCCTGACAAACACATCTCTGTCATCTGTAGTGGAAGGAACACTGAGAGCACTTATTTAAAACAAGTGCAAGAAAAGGAAGCCCAAATTCAGAAACTCTTCAAAAACCAAAAGAAACCAAGTGTAGCCTTTCATTCCAATGCTAGCCAGAAGTTGGCTTTATCAAAGTGAATATTTGTTCTGCTTTCATCATCAGCTCTTCCATAATAGGCTTTTGATTGACAGATTTTTGCAGGAATATCCAAGAATATGACTGCTAACACACAGTTTTGTAATAGCAGGCTGCAATCAGGGCCTGAGTTCAGCTAGAGTCATCGTTGTTTACGACTGTAAGCCAAAAGCATTGGAATCTTTATTTAAGAAGAGCTGAAGATTTTGTGGCATCCTTCTGGCAATGATAGTGCAACAGAGGTATATCTTCAAAACTGTGTTGGCAAACATGTCGTAACATTTGTGGTAATGACTTGACAATGGAAAACCTTAGGGTGAATTTTCAGCTCATAAATAAAACAAAAAAGGACTCGTACTTACACGATCATGGCTGTTGAACCTGGCCATCTGTATAATGTTCCCGCTTGCAATGGCATTCCTTAAGATGAGCAGTCCATCATTATGGAGCAAACACATAATTATGGTTACAGACTTGTTTTGACAATATTTCCGTTATTGCAACCTGCTCCAGAATTTCTTTATGTCAGCTGGTCTCAGAAATTTCACAAGTGACATGTTTTGTAAACATACTCAGCTGCTACGCTATCTCAGAAATAAGGGTGTTCCAGTGTCATTTATTAGAGTTACTAAAAATGATATAAACCTGACTTTGCTGTACACTAGCAGCAATGCTAGTGGCTGAGTTCCAGTGGACAGAAGAATTTTGATCTCAGTCATTTTGAGAATACAGACAAATCTCTGAAAGACATTAAGACACTAATGCTGTCACTCAGAATTACCCAGGGTACTCAATTCACTACCTGCACTAGAGATAGACCATGCATAATTAATTAAGTTCATTATATATAGAAATATATACTTTTGAAGTGCAATACTTATTTCATTGTAGGAACAGAAATTAAATCATTACATTGTTTTGAGGGGAAAATTCTTATTCCCTGGGAAATACAGTACTTTTTTCTGTTCTGGAATGAAAAATAAATAAATAAATAATGATTGAAACATTATGAAGACCTTTATAAATTTGTATAACATCATGTGAATGTTTTTCATAATGACTTACAGGAATTAAGAAATAAAATTTCAGTAGAAAAATAGCCCCAAGTACATTTTCAGAGATACTTATATATTTGTAATGTACTTTTTTCTCTGGTGTAAGAGACTATTTGACATTGAATTACGGCTTAAAGATTTTGTTGGTACTTGCTAAGAGTGAGCCAGTCTTGATTTTCATAGAACCATAGAATGAGTTGGGTTGGAAAGGTCCTTAAAGACCACCTAGTTCCAACCCCCCTGCCATGGGCAGGGATACCACACAATAGATCAGGTTGCCCAGTCCACTCTCCTTTTTCCAGCTCCAGAGCATCAAATCTGTTGTGTAAGGGCTCTTATGGGGCTAAGGGGAGATTCCTCTTTCTGCTCTGAGAAGATATGCAGGTCCAGTCTCCCCTGTCTGTGAGTCAGACAAGTCCATCAGCTCAGGGTTCAAAGCTAGCCTTGTGTCAGCACATAAAACCATGCATCAATCTCTCATTCAGATTCCTAGATACTACACTGCCTGGCGAGCTCCTGTTGCAACATGGCAACTTACTTGAAAAGTTCATCCAGCTGTTTGCACTTGTATCCACAACACCTACCTCAGGCCCTAGGGGAACTTCCAGATTCTGGAGTTCCCTGCAACTGAGGACCCAGGCAGCTCTTTCAGTCATCAGGAGGTCTGTTTGGGGGTAGGCATCTGTTTGGGGAGGTTGTGGCCTGTTTGGGTTTCAGCCTCAGCCTGGAAGCTGTGGCGGTGGACACCGTTTTTGTTTCAGTAAAAGGCTGTCTCTTGTTGCTCCCAGAATAAAAGTGGCTTGCCTTCTACCCTCCCTATGCGCCCTCTATGTGCAAACTGCCGTGCTACACCCTGACATGCCAACCCGTGAAGATATTACAGACTCGTGCAGTGGTGTTCTGACAATGCTAACATTCCTAGCAGCACTGCTAATATCAGCATAATAGCTTTTTTTAATCACTTAGATTAATAGTATTTATCTTTTATATATTAGCATATGGATTTGTTGTACTATTTTCTCATTGGTAATCTAAACTTTTCATTGCATACATGCACATTTATGTACAAGAGAGCTGTGCCTGGGAGGTACACATATTTTATATAAATATCTATGTCTCCATACTCTTGATCCCTTTCTTATATCTGAATAATTTTATACTTAAAAATTCCTTATATTTTATTAAAGTTATATTTTAAAATCAGAAGCTACAGTCCCATATCATCAAATAATTTAAGACAGTCTAGAAAAGCAATGCTTGAAGATAATCCACATGAATACCAGATAAGTAATTTAAAAGTCAGTGTATTAGCAGTTAGTGTTGGCTTTTTTTCATAATAATCAGAAATGTATCTGTTTTATTTTTAGTAGTTCTTGTTGTAATCTTACAACTTTCATTCGTGAATTTCTTTTCCTTATTGTACAGTGGGCCTCCAAACTTATTTCTTATTTCCTGGCACAAAATTTCTGGTGTACTTTTTTTTTTTAATTACATTGCTCTAGCAGTCATCAAAGTTTTGTATGACAATCCAAGTGTGAAATTCCAAATTTAAACACCTCCCTGATGGATCCAGGAGCCTCTTGCCAATTGTAATGGCATTTTTCATATCAGGGGAGCAATTTTTTTTCAGCAGGAACTAAAGATCCCAGCTTGTTTAGATCTGATTGTAACTCACAGCTAGTGATGTGGTTATATCAACTTGCCAAGCCATCACTTAACCTTTGTCCTTTTCCAAGAAAAATTCCAGCATTTATTGTTAACAAGCTACTCTCCTTTAATTAAAGATGGCCTTGCAGACAGCCTTTATGAAAGACAGGGCTATCCATTTAAATGCCTGAGGTTTCTGCTAGTAAAATATACTTACTTTTTGGCCTCTTTTCTGAGGAGCTATTACACTGATATTAGCAGTGCTGCTAGGAATGTTGGCATTGTCAAAAAAAAAAAAAACACCCACAGTTTTAAATAGTGTATAGTTTTGAACATGATTTTGTTCAAATCAGGCAATGCTGAATACTGGTCACCAGAAATTTCTTTACTCTATGTCTTTCAGCAATTCGCTCTATCAGAAGCAGTGATCTGGGATATGGCAAGATGCTGGAATGGACCTTCACCTCCACACAAGTAGAAATTTACTTACTAACATATTGCGTACACCTTTGCAAAATCCATTACTTAAAAACATAATAATAACTCAGTAGAATGCATCTATATGAATTGATGTGTAAGCTTATTTCTGGTGTATTGAAATGTGTCACTCAGCTTGTGATATCTGTCTGGGAGTACACAGGCTCTTTTATTAGAAAACAAATAAGGTATTTTAAGTTCATTTAATTTTAAGATCTTCTAATTTAAAATGGAAGACATTTTAAGACATTAAGGATACCTTTAAAGTTAAAAATAATCTTGTTTTCATGCAATATTTCCTGAGCTAAAAATATCCTTTCCAAAGCTTTGCTGAAGTGATTTGCCAGCTTATTGATTGATAGATTTTGACATACAAGAATACAGTCATACAAAAATTATAGTCATTATATGGCTTTTGTCATGCCACCCGAACTTATTCCTTCAGTTACCTAATACTGGAAACTATGTAGTTATTGCTTTGTACTTATCTCAGGAAAGCTTTGTGAAGATTCAATTACTGTCTGTTGAGTTTTTGGAACATACAATCCCATTATCATTTCACCTAAATGCACGATTCTTTGTTTTTGTTGCTATTATAAAGATGGCCCTTTACCAGCTGTGTTGCTGTCACCCTTGCTTCTACATGTTCTGTATGATCTAGCACAGCTTTCCATGCTCATTGAAATGTTATAATGGGGTTATATACTAAGTACAGGCCTACCTCTTCTTTACAGAAAAAGCACATAAAGTACACACATAAAGCACAGAGTCAAATGGGCAGTAAAGCAAACAGGGTGGAAGGAGGGTATGAGAAAAGATCAGAGAGGAAAGCTCTTAAACTGGCTTACCTGCAAAAGAAAATGATACTGGAACTACATCACAAGATTTAAAATATTCTTTGTCAACCTGCAGGAAGAACATTTTAATAGGATAATTATTTGTACATAACCTGGCTACAAAGTAATAGATGTGTGCTTTGCACTGCTCTTTATACAAATGTTTTAGTGATAAACCTACATAAAATATCCAAAGAACATCAAAATTTCAAAAGTATCTTCAAAAGAAAAGAAAATGTTAGGTGACATCAGAAACGGTCTGAGAGGGCAGGGAGGTGGAGAAGAACATTTTAGGACTGATTTCTGAGTTATTGGATTACTATTTTGCAGAGCTCACCTGCAGAGTAGGACTTCACATCAAACTTAGAAGGGAACTTACAAGATAGAATGTAAAAATAACGAGCTTGTCCTCCTATGAAGGAGAGAGAAAAACAAGATTGCAGGAGTCTCACTTAAAGTCTGGACCCTGGATTATGGCTTCTTGTCAGCCTAACAATTTTTTAACTGGATAAAACTGAGTATTTCCTTGAAGCTCATGAACAGGTGTGGCCCAAAGTGTTTGTTTTCAAAATATAAGAACTAGGTGTGATGTATGAAGTGGAAATCTTACATTTTGCAGATTATAAATTTTTTGTTTGTTAGTACATTTTCCCTTCTTCTTTCCATGTAGTAGCAATATGGTAATCTCAAAACATCTGGCAGGCTTTCAGACACTTTTCTTCAGGGGCTGTCATCTTTCTTTTGTAGGATCCAACATCCTCAAAAAGGACCAAGCAGGTGAAGAGTTTGTTGAATGCTCCTTTGCTAAACTGTCAGGGCTTGTGTGGGACTGTCTGGTGAGGGAGAAACTTGATGCAAGCATCCATTGCTGGTGTGAAGTGAACAAATGAAAATACATCCTGGATCCAAAGGGACACACATGAGAGTGTGTTCAGAACAGGAACCCACCCAGCTGCTCTGCTCCTGCTCATTGTGTCTTCCCTTTTGTATGAATTTTTCTTCACTGTACCACTTGAAGTGAGAAGATTTGAATGTGCGAGTTTGGAAATGTGTTAGATCATCGAAGGAAAGATGCACAACAGAATGCTTTCCACTGAAAGTTGCAATGAAGAAATTCATAAAATATATACTATGAAATCCACCTATTAATTCAGAAAAAAAAAAAAAAGTTTGTGTGTTTTAAAGGACACATGGAAAGGAATAAACATGAGAAAAGGAAATCGTGAGGTGTAGCCTCAATCAAAAATGGCATAGCTGAGGTTCATTGAAGATGCCTGGCCAAAGCAGATGACACAACAAAAATTTCTAAAGTATTTCTGTAACGTGAAATTCTTCTGACTAGGACATTTTCAGAAGCATGACATCACACAATGCAGCCCTCTGTAGTCCTAGGGAGGAAAAGGGGCTTGCTCAGCCATGGCACCATTACACACTGCCTTGCGGTGTTCCATTACAAGAAAGAGTGGAAATTCATTAAAACACACGGTGGTCCAAAGTGTGCACAGAAGGCAGTCATAGAAGGAGTTACTTTTATTAGGAGCAAAATTTTCTGTGTAATATAATATTTCCCAGCATCACGACCAAGAGGGCAAGAAGAATCCAAATGGAAAATGTAACTGCATTCTGTGTGCCACACTTGTGTGCATGTGCACACGCTCTCACTCATTACATGCATAGAAAATGGGGGAAAGTTAACACATGGGAAATATACTATTTAAAAGGCTTATTAGCAAGGGCTATTCAACATCTGTGGAAAAGTTGACAAATTCTGCAATAATGGTTCTGTTTTATTAAAAGTTTGATTTTTTTTTTTTCAAATTTGCAGGCTACTCTTTGGGATTATATAACAACATTAAAAAAAAAAAAAAAGGTCATTGCATTATAGGGTATAAATATTTCAAAGCAGGGTCTATGATAGAAGACAAAGGATATAAATGGTTACTTCTTGATGCTACACATCTTACAGACTTCACCCACAACATATTTGTTTACACAGATGTCCATTCCCCACACATCAGTGAGTTTTTTTTCTCTCTCATTGCTTACAAGAAAGCAGAAGAATGTTAATCATGCTTTTTGATACATGAGTTCTTAGCTTTACCTTTTTTATGAGTATACCTATACTGACAATTAAAAATCCTCCATAGTAAGATTTCTTGGCATTCATTCATCTGCTTTTCAATATAACCCACAGCCTCAAAGACAAATAATTACCATGAGCAGCAAACCACGTAGTTTTAATGCAACTCTGGCACTGCTGGAAAGCAAATTTGGCAGCAAACTGATTTACTGTTTCATGAAGTCCCAGAAGATTCCCAGGTATATATGTGCTTCATTATTTATAAAACTTCTTTGACAGATTGGAATGGTTATGCAGTTTTCTGTAGGCTCAGGGTTGCTTTCGAGTTCGTGTTTGCAAATCTGCAGTCTGGCCTTTGTTGGTAGATTTATGATGTTTTTTGTCCAGCATAAATATGATATTTAATGTGCACATTTTTATATACCAATGACTGTACTATTTTAGCAGGTAGATTTTCTTTAGATTTTATCTTATTCAGCCATGCATCCCATAATGCCATACTTTCCACCAAGACCATGTTTAACGTAGTATTGAAATACCTCTCTGTACTGAAATCTTTGTTACACAGGAGAGTTTAAAGCCAGTCATTAGTTAAAGCCCTGCAGAAATATTGTCTGTATGTATGACATATTTCAAGTTCCTTATCTATAGAGCTTTGTCAGTGGAAATGATCCTGTCTCCTTATGGGTATGTTTCTGTTTTGCTGTCTTACTGAGGAAAGGATAAAGGTCTTTTATATTTGCTGGTGGCAAGGGCAGTGATGAGGTTGTGTGACTGCGAAATACAATACTTCAATTTTCAACAGTAGAGAGACTTGGTGTTTTTGGATC
Organism: Anser cygnoides; assembly: GCF_040182565.1. NCBI lineage: Eukaryota > Metazoa > Chordata > Aves > Anseriformes > Anatidae > Anser > Anser cygnoides. Next base: position 32,906,974 of record NC_089874.1, on the reverse strand, counting down.
AGCAGAATGCAGAAGCCTTAAGGCTCTTCTTTCAGGTTCCATTAGGAAAGCTAGAAGACAACTAAAATCCATGTGTTTTTTCTCCCAGCAAAGTAAAAAATTAAAATAACAAAAAAAAAAAGGTGGTTCTAAAGTTCTTTTTTATAAGGACTCCATCCCATCTGACCACAAGACAATGAAATAGAGACTTTTCCATCAAGAGGGCTGGAGCAGCTCTTGGGCATCATTCAAATACGGAGGAAAACTATAAAGCAGACCCCAAAAGAGATGTATCTTCACATTTTATAGTCTCCCTGTCTTGGATCTTTTCAAATAAGTCTTGAGATAAGGGTGGATGCTGCCCTGATCTAAATGAAGAGGAAGGAGAGATGCAACAATGCAAACATAACTGCCTCTTGTGTTATGGGTAAAAGTATTGAATTAGAATTTTTTTCAATCCTTTGTACCCACTTTAATTTCATTTCATTTGCACCTACTTTCATTTAAATTTTTTTTAAAAAGTATTTTAAATATAAAATCTCTTTAAGAAATTTTGTTATATGATTAGCAGATTTCCCTAGACCACATTGTCAGATATTCAGTTGATAAATTCTACTGCAGAAGGTCCTACTGAATTCAGTTCATTATCCTGATTGCAGACATGACTCATAGTCATTTTTCAGAACCAACTCTGCCATAAGGTTAAAATTCACAGAAAAATAAATTCTCAGATCATTTTTTATGTACATCAAGCTCTACAAAAAAAAATAAATCCCAAAAAGTAGAATTTTAAAAGATTTGAAGTATGAAAAGACTTGTTAGCTGTCTTTGCAAACAAAGAAACACTTTTTTTTTTCCTTTTTGTGCAAAAAGTAATACTGTGACCATCAAAAACTGTGGAGTAAACTCTAGATGAGTGTCTAACTCTTTTAAGTTTAGATCTTTGTAACACAACTTAAGGGGACAGTAATTGATTTTCAGCCATCGAGCTCATTATGTCAGACTATCTTTTTCACAATTTTTTATTTTTTTTCAAAAAGGTTTAAATTTAACAAAGTGCATGAGTTTCTGACTGTGGAAAATCTTGGTGATTTGAAGACAATGGGTGAAATTCTGATACCAGTGAAGTCTATTACAAATCTTATTTTGTGCTAAAATTGTTGACTGAGCCTTCTGTTGGTGGCTTCTTTGTCAAAATCATTTAAATACTTGATACAAAAAGGCTTCTTTGTTATACCAGATTGTCTTCCTGAATTGAAGATTATTTTTAACCTTCTGCCAGGATTCAGTTTTCAAGTTACAAGGCGTACAAGCCATCTAAATGTAAAATTAATCAGCAAATGGCATGTTAGTTCCCTGCCCCCAGCCCTTGCCAGTGGAACTTTTATTGATATATTCATTGGTAACATTTATTTTCTGTATTTACTTGCCAGCACTTGGCTTTCCTGACTTCAAAGACAGAGGGGGAGAAGGGTTTTCATAATTCTTTTCACAGAGCTGAGCACAGGAAATGGGGGATCAGTGCATTTTATCAACTTGGCGTCTGTGTCACTGTGGCACAAGGGGAGAAAGAAATGCCATGATATCTAAAACTGAAAGTCCTAGATAAGTAGATGAGCCAGGAAAGGATAACTAACAATTCATCCTAAAATGAGCGCTTCCTTTTCATTATGATTGTGTTGAGGAGACGTGGAGAATTGAAGTTTGCTTTAAGACTCCAGACTGCAAACTGTTACAGCTGTACATCTGGAGTCTGATTCATCTTCCCCTGGAATCTGTGAAAGGAGTCTTGACATTGACCTTACTGGGCATAGGTTCCCCGTGTTCCTCAGTGATGACATCTATCCTACTAATAAATAAACAAACAAATAAATAAACAAAACAGGATAAAAAGAATATTGCTAGAAACAGGTAAGTACCCGTTGTGGTTTAACCCGGCCAGCAGCTAAACACCACACAGCCATTCGCTCACCGTCCCCCCTCCCTCTCTGGGTGGGGGAGAGAAACGGTAAAGTGAAGCCTGTGAGTTGAGATAAAGACAGGTTATTAAGACAGGAAAATAATAATAACAATAATAATAATGATGATGATAATAGTATTACTAATAATAATGTGTATGAAACAAGTGATGCACAATGCAATTACTCACCACCCGCTGACCGATGCCCAGCCTATCCCCAGCAGCCGGCCCCCCACCCCGGCCAGCCACCCCTATATATTGTTTAGCATGACGTCAGATGGTATGGAATACCCCTTTGGCCAGTTTGGGTCAGCTGTCCTGGGTCTGTCCCCTCCCAGCTCCTGCTGCACCCCTAGCCTGCTCGCTGGCAGGACAGAGCGAGAAGCTGAAAAGTCCTTGGCTTGGTGTAAGCACTGCTGTGCAACAATTAAAACATCAGCATGTTATCAGCACTCTTCTCATCCTAATCCAAAACATAGCACCCTACCAGCTACTAGGAGGAAAATTAACTCTGTCCTAACTGAAACCAGGACGGTATCTTCATAAAGAATTGACACATCAAGTTAAGGGAATATGAAACTATTTTAGCTATTGTGATTTTACTATATTTCTGAAACAGAAGATACAAAGACAGTGTATGTGATGGTCTCTTATTCACATGATTTGACTCGTGTGATACCTACATTGTCCAAAATGCTTTAGGAGCCCATATCCCATCTTCAAAATTATATTTAGACATCTAAGAACCTAACTATGAAAAATGAAGTCAAGTTACCTCCACTGTTTGGGTGACTTGTAGTATAATTCTGTAATTTCTACTTTCTTAATTACTGTTGGTTTCATCTCACCACATTTAACTTATGATTTTCAGTCTAAATCACTTATCTAGTCTCCCTCAGCAGCAAATGAAGAAAGGCAAGAAAATCCATGGCCATGAAAGAGGTCTCTAATGTCAGAGAGCAAAATTATCTTCTGGAAATAAGTATCTTTGATAATGACTGAGGGGGTTGTGGTGTTTACCTTCAACCAGACAGTTAACTTCTAGACAACTAAAATTGGAGGACATTAAGTATATGTGTATATGAAACGACATACTTCAGAGTTGAGTGTACCCATTTCCTGTTTTTCAAGTGATTTATATTACCCACCTAATGCCCCTTCAGCTGTGTTTAACTAGAGCAATATATTTGACTGAAGAAGCAAGCAGTCATTCCAAAATATATCCTTAATAGTGCTTAGCACAAAGTCATTATTTCCTACTGTGAAATCCTATATTTCTATGTGAATTCTAACTTTGATTAACACTGTTTTGACATGTTTATTCTTGGAAGACATTTATACTCCATTGGAAGTCAATCTTTTACCCTAAAAAAAAAAAATTGTGAAACTAGCTTGAGGATTCTTTTGTCATTTCTTAAGGGATGATATTAAGTAAGATGAATTTACTTTTTCTTTGTCACTCAAGAAATGAGAAAAAAGCAGGTATGGATAACGCACACAACAGTTTTTGGTTTCTTATAAACATTTTTGTCAGATTCCTTTACACATTCCTGAAAGAAATACCTTCAAATTTAAATTCAAACTGTAATTTAACATGTCAGTTTTTAGCTAACCAGTTAGTTCATGCAAAATAGATATCCTAAAGCAGTCATCTTTTACATTAGATTACTTCTATATTTTTATTCACCTTAGACACTCCAAATGCTAATGTCTAATTCACATAAATAATTTCCTTCTTTTTCATGTATTCTTAAGTTTTCTTCACCTTATATTTTGAAGCAAGACTTTTTAATGCTGCTCAGTTTCTCTGCCCTGAATATTGCCCTCCAGCATTACATTTCCAAGGATCTGGATTGCTTTCCTTCGTTTCTGTTTCATAGATAAACTTACTTCAGAATTTTTTGGTCTTCGGACTTATGATTTTACACATCATCTCCCAGAGACATTTAAGAAAACTTTGATTATTGTATAAATACATAAATAATTAACTTGATGCATAATATTAAGGTTCAAAACTGAAATTACGGTTTTCAGTTGGCAAATTTATATCTTATTACAGAGAATTTTGCTGTTTACTAGTTTAGTTCATTCTGATGAGTGATAACATTTTTAGAAATTCTCTGCAGAAGATCATGTCATCTCAGATGAGGGTAGTCTGTGTGCACATTGCTCAAAGGCTGCGCACTCATGGACCCTTAAGGTCAACCTAATACTGTCAACTGAGTAGTAGAGTGAAAACGCAAGCGAGAGTATCATTATGCCTGGTCATCAAAAATCTTTCAGGATTGGTGGAGAGATAAATGTTAGAAGAAACCAGCCTCCTCCAGTGAAGTTTATTGTTTCAAAGACTTAATTGCTTCAAAGACTGAGTTGTCTGTTCCAAAGACAATCAAACCCATATTTCATACTTAGCCACCAAGCTACAGAGAATAGGATGTATTCTCTTGCAGAAGTCAATTCAGGATTCACAGGATCACCTAGAAGGAATGAGACTGGTTAGTTTAATGTTTAAGGTTATTTTCTGGTAAGCAGAATCCCAGGCACAGGTGCTTTCCCCCAGCATTATGTATTATGCAATGATTGCTTCATGCAAAAATCAATGGTATTTCTCCTGTCACCATACAGAAACAACTGTGCTTTTCTAGGCAATGTATGGGGAGCATAATGCTTAGCTCCATCTTCTTGGTTCCTCTATATAAATTACCTTTAGTAATAAGGAGCATCCATTATCCCATAATGCCAAAGGCTTTCAACTGGATATTACCCATTGGTTGCCATGCTGAAATCTTCTCAGACTGAAGGTAAGTCCATAAATGCTTAGGAATGTTTGGGCACAGAGGGTGGTCTGGATATCATGTCACTGTGGGATACAGTGCACAGCACTACATTGACCGAGTCCCATTGTCCCTCAGTAGTACAGTATACAGAGAAGGTGTAAGTCAGCCCTCCTTTTGACCAATCTCATTCAGATATGGGGTGAACAGGCTGTGGTAGGCTGCCCCTCACCAAAGGGGCACCAGCTCCTCTCCTCCCGTGTGGGCCCAGGGGCTTTGGGAGCACTTGTGTTTCCCAAGGTCAGGTAAACTCAGCTCCCCCTTGAGCAGGGTTGTGGCTTCACTGCTCACCATAGCCTTAACTCCTTGGCTCTGGACAGGAACTTCAATGTAGAGAGGTCAGGACTAAGCCAATCTGAACTTGAAACCAAGTATTTAAAAACTGAGGGGATACAGGGGGAAGGGGGTTGAAATTACTGCTGTCATATAAATACATGAAACCCCATAAAAATATTTACAAGACACAGCTAATCTCAAGATAACATTTTTTGGCCCTTGTAAAACTGACTCATCAATATAATGGAGTGTATTTTTGGTTACTTTATTTTAACTTTCTTTTTTACAGTTAATATTTACCGAGTCTCTGGGGCCTAAAATTACCTCACCCTTCTGCTTCAGGTCTACAGCTGCAGTTTCTTGCTTCACCATAGTAACGCCTGGAATGTAGCGTTGTGTTTCCTTTTCTGCTAGAAAAATAAAGGAAGCTGAAGTAGCAACAGCCACCAAGAGACAGATAAATGCCTTTATAAATGACTAATTAATAACTTAAAACTATGTTACCGGGTGGAATGTAGGTAACTTTTAGGTACTTTGATATTCCAACAGGCAATAATTAAACTACAACACCTGGTGTATCTTGTGGTGTCCTTAGCATATATGTGTGTCTGGCTTTATCAGATTATCAACAGCTAAGAATAATTTTTCAGAGTTAGTTAGGAGAAAAAACAGTTGTCCTTTCAAAGAGTCCAGTGATTGTAGCATTTTCTTTACCTGAAAGTTTGAAATAAAAACTACAAGAGATTTTAATTTCATCTATTCAGGTTGAGCACCCAAATATCAAGACGCTGAAAGTCTTGAATTCTTCTTGACAATCATGGACCTTTTTTATTTAAAGAATTCTTAAATAGAACAAAAGCTGCAACCCTCTGAGCCAAGAATTATATCTTTTGAACCGCGCCAAGAAATGAGTTAGAATAAGATGAAAAACATTGTAGGCCCAAATTTGATAGGACTTGGCTTTGAAACAGCTTCTGTGATCTATCCTATTACAGTGCCATATGACTGGAAGGAACTATAAGCACTGATATCTTCCAATAGTTACACAATGACATCTTTTTTTACTTCTGTTACTATATATGAAAATTACTGTACCCGTAATGTCATATTCTCTATTTCTGGGATAGAGGTTATTTTCATGCTTTGCAGTTGAATGCAGGAATGTAACTAGCTGCTGTTTTTCCTTTGGAAACTCTGTTATAATTTAAGCCTGACAAAGTTATTACTCAGTTATGAAGACAGAACTTGGACACATAGCGAGTGCTGATATCAGAGCATAGTACTATGGAAAATGAGTTTCCTAGGAACATAAAATACTGCTCATTATTTACCAAATCTCAGAGTTTAACAAGGGACAATGACATGTTACTGTATTAGAGGATCTCTAGCTGTTATAATAGAGTATTCTTATGAGGTTTTCTTGAAGGAAAATGGAGAAAATAGTGTTATCTGTGACATTATTTCACCCCAGTTAGAACTGGGACTATACTTCTGCCCTCAGCATGCAGCCAACATCTTCCTGAAAACTTGAAAGGGTTAGTGTCAGGTTGAAGAAGCTCTGCAAATGAGACCTGTATTTGGAGTGATATAACTGTCTTTAATCACAACAGGTCAACCTCCAATGCAACAGAATAAACTCACGCAACCAAGCTTTCATGGTACCCTGCTGTTCTCCTTACCTGTTAGATGGATATTGCTGTCAATGAACAAACGACATCTGCTCCTCTTGTAATTCTGCTTTTGAACCATTGTAAATTTCCAAACCAGCATATAAACTAAAATTGAAGTCAGGCTGGGCTGGAAATCACAGGAGTCCAAGATCCGATTCATTTTTTTTGTCTCAAAGGCAGCAACATCTGTCAAAGGAGCAAGACAGACAGCTGCAGGCAGCAAGAGATTCTAGATTTAATTTACTAGCTCATGTCTGTTACAGTCTTGGGTTTTTTTTTTGTTTGTTTGTTTGTTTGTTTGTTTTTCTGGGCAGAGCCTGTCTTTGTCTTTGTCTTTGGTTTGTCTTAAGTAAACCCAACTCCAACAACACAAATTTCTCTCTATTAACAGCATAGTGGTGGTAACTGTGGAGTAGTGGGGAAATGCATAATGGCTTGCTATGAAAATTCTGCACCACAATGTTAGACAAACTCTTTTCAATAAATATGTATCCCTTGAGCCATGCATGGGATCATGCTTTTGGTATTCTTCAACTTATCCACCATGAAAGCTAGCATGGGAGATTGGATTCACAAAGCAGTTAACTAGATCTCAACATTTCATTGACAGAAAGAATACAAAGGGGTTGTTTTAGCACATCAATCTCCTTAACATGTTATTTTTTTATTCAGACAGATGGGGCAGGAAGGAGAGGAAGGGAGAGTGAAGGCTCATATACTTACAGTGCTAAACTGGGACCTCACTCATAACATCAGCAGAGTAACCTTGCGCTTGCAAAATAAATAAAATAAATAAATAAATAAATAAATAATCAGAATGGGGTCAAGGGGAAGGTCTTTTTCAATTAATAATCTAAAAGTAATAAATACCTCATTACATAAAGACAACTAAAAAATGTAGAATCAATAAAGTGGAGCAGCATTTACTGTCCCTACTGTTTAAGCACTGAACATTTACATACCCCTGCCAACAAATAAAGAGGTGAAGCAAGCACTGGTATCAAGTACTAAGTCAGCTAGATCAGATCACTGTTCTATAATAAACATATCACATTGAACTTAATTACCTATGATGTCTACAGTACTGCCAGCAAAAGTGTAACTCAAGTCACTTCATAGCTTGCTTGCCAAAACTATTAAAGTATTTCTTCTGTATTGTACCAAATTTTGGCCTGGGGAGGGAGGGTAGAGAAATCACACTACATGAAATGATGTATCTTATTTTAACACAATCCTGAGCTGTAACATTCTTATTTTTCATACAGCATATGATCATATTTCCACTGGAGCTAAACAAAAAAAAATAAATAAAAAAATTCCTGTTCCAATTCAAGCAGAAAGCAATTCATACTTGGTAGACATGTCTATAAATAGATATCAACTGACTGAAGCTTTGCCACATTTTATTATTCACCAGCTAATCTAGATCTTCAAAATTCCATACAATCATTCATCCCCATCACTCTTCTTTGTGGTGCTTTCTTACAATTATTTTGGATAAAAAACAAAGCAGATAATTGATAATAATAATAATAATAATAATAATAATAATAATAATAATAATAATGTCAGAGGAAATGGAAGAGCAAACACTGGAGTAATATGGAGCTGGGTAAAGCCACCATGTTGCTAGAGACTTGCACTGGACCATAGATTCTTGTCATCACAAGACACAAAGAATCTCCTGTTTCTTAACTCCTCTCTTGCTGTTTGAAAAGCTCACTGATAAGTACTTAGTCAATCTCCTAGATTATATTCTCAGTCCTAAAATGGGTTCTTACATGTTTCTTGTTTTGCTGACTAGTTATTGAATAGACAGCTTCTTCCTTTCACAAACCCCTCTTTTTACTGAGGCGTTTAGTTCATGAAAACTCACTACTGGAATAGGTCTATGAGGCAAAACAGCTAACCCTGTTTCTCTGTATGGTCCACTTTACATTGGACTCTTATCTTTGTCCCTTGTGTCTCAGAATTATGATAGAGGCTTTGATTACATGACCATTTAGCACTAAGCAATGGCCAAATATTTATCTTACAGATATGAGCTAACTAGGCCAGAAGCACGGACATGTTTCCTACACTGATTTCAGTAAGTTATCAGATTGCACAGGTAAATAGACTTCCAGAAATTTCCCTATCAGAAAGTCCTATCTTAATTCATTTTCACAAGGGATCGAAGATAAGAGTGGTATGGGAAGAAAGATGCTGGTGAGAGGAGATCAAGGAAGGGGCCCGATGTTGAAAAAATCTTATCTCTGAATTTCCTCACTTCTTCTAGCTTAGACTATTTCATATATATTAATATATATAAAATATTTCTAACATTTGGGGCTAATCTTCTTCCTTTTTGCTTTCTTTTCAAGAAAATAAAATGTAAAGATTAGAGGAGAAAGGAAAAGAGAGAAGCAAAACAAGGAAAAGCAAGCAGAAAGGTAGTAACTTTCTATGGATCCATCTCTAGCGGAACTATAGATTTTCTGTTTAACTTGAAGCCTGTTTTTTTTTCTTTTCTCCTCTTCCAGAATTATTCAACACAAATATAAATATCAGCATACTCAAGATAAAGAAATGCAATTTCTAGTGTACTCTAGCTATAACTGAATTCAATGAGCATGGTACTAACTTATCTAACCTGATACTAAATCCTTTGAAGGCGCAAGCTTTATGCCTTTGTCTAGCTATCATTTAAATATATATAAATATTTATTAAGCATGACAAGGCAAATTATAATAGTCTGTAGACAGCACAGAACAATGCTGTTTGGTCCTTTCCCTGAGACTGGCTGGCAGGTCTCCTGCCTGGGATCAGGGAGTAGAAACAAGAATAGACTCTGTATCTTCACCTCTGCCATCACTCCTTTGGTACAGTTTCAGGTAAGCTGCCTTCCAAAAGCCAACACAATAAGTAAACATCAAATCCAGGTTTATCCTTAATAGCCAGACAACAGGAGAATCTTCTCTTTCCTTCAGAAAGATAAAAAAGTGCTGAATATTCCTTGAGATAACAATGGAAGTAGAAAACAATAAGGCTCATTTAACACAGCAAAGCATGTCTCAGCAAAGAGAATAGTAGAAAAGGATTAAAGTCTTTTTTTGATATAAAGGAATTCAAGTGTAACTAATTACATTATATCAATGGAAAATATGGTCCTTTTGAAGGCAACTAGGCAGAATCTGATATGGAGAAAAGTACTATGCTTACGTAGAGTACAATGTCCAAGTAAAAGCTATTACAAAGAAAGCAGCAAAATTCCAGCTGATGCAACAAGCAGGAAACACTGGGTAGCAGAAAGTTAAGTACATGTCAATTGAAAGACCTTTCTTCAGGCATTCATTCACACAGAAAGTCCTGAGGAAAGTTCAGAACAAGAGATCTCCATGTGAGTTGGGAGGAAGGGGGAAAATGTACCTCTGCCTGGAAGGCATGTTGTCAGAGACTGCAAAAAGTACTATAAAAAGTAATAAAAAGGAAAAAGGTAAAGAAGGGAAAGAAAGTTCATCTGAGTGAGAAATGACATAAGGTACACTGTGCATACACTGGTGTTTAACTCATATTAATCAATCCACTTGAATAAAATATGAATTTGAGTGAGCTCTCCTACGAGACATTACGAAGGGCAAGCCCCAACATAAACACACAAAAGAAGAGCTAAGAGGAGAAGGGCAACTTCAGCGTAGTGGAAGGAACTGTTTAATCAGTTGGTTGCAGGCCAAAAGCTCTTATCATGAAAGGTCAATCTTGAAATAGTAAAAAGGTAACAGTTTGCAGATATTAATTCTGGAAGAGATTGGAATCCCACTGTTTAATGAGCACAAATATTGCACATATTCCTTCACCTATCAGAGCAAATGTGATCTTTGTGTATGCTTTTTGTCGTCGCTGAAGTGCAAGTACATGACAGCTTACAGGCAGACACAGCAATCAGACAGCACACAGCTGTCACAGAGATGTTGAAAGAATGATGTTCTACTTTACATAGAGCAGAGAGTATCTGATTTCCATATTGTGCACTTCAACGCTGTGCATTTCAGTCAAAAGGAGATAATCTAGTACATATGTCACTGGACGTTTATTTATTTTATGTCCTTTACTCTGTTAATCACCAAGGGGCACATTGAGTGCTAATACCTTCTGCCAATGTATTCAGCATACAAATTCTTTAAGATTGTCTTCACTAAGAAGGCATAACCTGGATTTTCTGGTTAAATCTGCTAACCACTGAGTTTGTCTCTTGAGTCTCAAAATGTGTACTAGTTTTCTTAAAGACCTTAGCCTGGGAGTATATAAGAAAGTGAAAATTTCACTGGGCTCATTTGTAATTCTAGGAAAAAAAAAAAGTATATATATACATATATATATGTAGAGAGAGAGATGTTTAATTATTAGATACTAATAAGCTGTAAAGAATCTAGTATACAGAGACAAATGAAAAGAAAACCAAAATGCATTATGATTTTTTGTCTCAAAATTCTGAAGGGCTAATTTGGAAACTAGTAGCAAGCTTGTCATCTCAAGAGAAGGAAATAATGATAAGGCAAAACAGAATTTTAAAATAGTGGATTTTAGAGAAAACCTATAATTTTATTTGGGAAAAATATGTTTCAAACTACTCTACTTCTACTTGAGTTTAGTGAACAAAATTGCTTTATTCATATGAAGCTGTGCTTACTCAAGTAAATACTTTGCTGTTTTAGGTGCCCCTTTCCATCTAATGTATTGACATTATTATTTATCCCTTAGGATAGCTCAGTTTGGGGGGGCTTTACCACATATTTATGAGGAATAAGAAAATATACTTAAGCTGTGAAATGACCAAAGCCACAATTTCATCATTTCCCTGTCTTTTCCCTCAAACTCCTAACCAGTAAATTCACACTTAGAAACTTCTGAAGAATCCAGTGAAAACTTTCAGTGTTGACATGAAAGTAATAATGATAATCCATTAACAGTGCTGATTAGAGGTGGTTAGTTTGACATTTTTTTTCCATTATGCATTATAATCAAGCAATGACTGAATATTTGGGACATTGTTCCTGTATCTCTAATTTTTCAAAAGCGTTTGCATGAATGACTGCAAAAAGAAAATAAACAAACAAACAACAATAATAAAAAAAAAACCACACTGCCCTTATGTAGATAATTTATTCTTTCCTTTATGAAAATGTACTGCTCTAAATGTTTCAATCATTAATTCAGAGAGCAACAAATATTATTAAGCTATCCAGCTTGTCAAACATGTAGTATATTGTCTATAAAGTTGTATCATTATTAACCAGTCCATTATCACCTCAAGTATTTGCTCTGGTATGTAGTCATTGATACATTTTTTCTTTCTGATGAAGAAAGGATTAAAACAAGAAGCAAAAAAAAAGAAGCAAAGAAATAAAGTCTGAGCTGCAGTGTTGCAAAGAAAAGCTTCGAAGTGGGAATTGATCATAGATGTTCAACTGGCATCTACCTGGGCCTGCAGGACATACCTAATAGCAATGGCAAAATCAGAAATTGGGTCATCAGTTCCTGAGTTTTACTTCTGACGTGTTAATATTTTTACTAACTATTTCAGTGCTTTTCATTTTAATAAAAGGAACAAAAGGTTGAGTAAGTATCAACCTGATAGAAGCATAAGATTATGAGGTGGGAAGAAAATGCAGAGGGCAGAACAAGTAATAAAATAGATGTTTTTATTTTCAGATTAAAGCAAAATTTAAGGCATCGGTATTTTGCATCAGATGGTGAAATTCCCATCTGTCATTCAGTTAACACTGCTGTTTAGAAGAAGTTGGCGCTTTCAGCATTCCCATGGATTTCTGGTCAAATCACACTGCTCATGAATATAAGATCCACACTAATTTTTCAATCAACTCTAATTAGAATACTTTTAATTTAAAAGGATACTTTGAAGATTCAGGACCAAATTAACTTCAGACAAAGTAGGCTCCATTCCCTGAAGACACTGGAAATGTGCCTGGTTCTAATAAAGGCGAATATGATTCACTACATTTAAACCTTTATAAATGACAGTCTACTGATTCTGTTATTTAGCCATCACTCAGCAGACACTAGCATTCAAACATGCTAAAAGCCAAGCAGAGCTTCATCAATAATGCCAGCAAATGAGTTAAAAGTTCCACTGTTTGTTCATGCTGAAGGAAAGCCTCAAAGAATTCAGTACAAATTATAGCTGAAGATTCCCATGGCTCACTCTCTCCTAGTGCTTAGCAACAAAAATATGGTGCTCCACATAGTTGCAGGGCCACTGTGCCAACATATATAAAGGTTAAGGGGTAGGAGGGTTAAAGGAAGGATGTCAGTCATATTTTGGGGAAAAAAATGACAGCAGTGGCTCACCAGAAAGTGTTATAGCTGACAGTCTCCATCATTATCTTATTACTTAGTATCACAGTCTGTAATTAGAGTGCAGCTGATGTCCCGAGAAATGTCTTTTCCACTATTTACAGAGATGAGGGATGTACTTATTCAAAACCTAGTCAGGTTTCCAAATGATTCAACTCTTATGCTAATTACCCCATATATTTTTCGTAAAGATTGCTTCTAAACCAATACTGTTTCTAATATGAGTACATATTACTATTTCAATGTTTATATTTATCAGCTTGAATAAATAAGTAAATAAATAAAAGCATATAGGTGTCACTTGATAAGAAATACTGTACTTGTCTTGTGAAATCCTGAAACTGCTGAGGTACAACTAGAATTTTATTTTATGTGGTATGCTATTAGAAATTATTTGCTTGACTCAGAATTATAAACAGATACATATTTTATGTTACAGATATCTAAAAGGTTTACTTAAGCTAAGACCACAGTCTCAGTAGTGGTCTTTATTCATTTACAGACATCACTTTTGCTAGCAAACTGTTTTTATTTATGTGGATATAATGTCATACCTGAAGCAGCAGAAAAGGCTAGCACAAAACACCTCAAAAACCACTACATTACAAGAGATGAGATTTATAGTTCCAGGGTGAGCTCACATAAACACAATTACCATATGAACTGTCTGACATGCAGATAGCACTGCCTAGGGATATTATCAAGGGTCTCCTTACCTTTTTTTATCATGTCCCATACTGTATCATGTCTCACAAATAATGAGACCGCAACAATCCCTGCAGAGCCATTGAGACAAGAAAATAATAGAAGCAGAAAGCATTGGCAAATCCTTTTTTTAGCTAAAAGTTTTGCAATTTGGCACAGACTTTACAAGCAATGATATAATGAGTTTTGTACTTACATGATACATGATCTGAAAGGAAGTCCAAAAGTTAAGAGCATACATCTTTGGGGGGTCAGGTTTAAATTCCCAGGATTTTCAAGACATGAAGAGTGAACAGCCTGACTACTGAAATATGAAACTTAACATTATCATCATGCATATCCATCAATTCTGTTTGTGAACCTATTTGGAATCACAGAAGTTAGGAGAGCCATGGTGAGCATCTGGCATGTACTAGAGCAGTCAAAGCATCTTCAAAAGGACCATATTTTTTAGAGTTCATACCAACTAAGATGGACTAGAATGGACTCTTTTAAAATACAATTCAGTCATTAAGTGACTAATTTAACAAAATATGTGGAGTCTGTTTATGCCCTTAAGAAGCACTGATTTTGACTCAATATATCAGACCAGCTATTCAATGGATTGAAGTTGGCACATGCAAATTTGTACCAGCTGAGTGGTTGTTCCAGTACGTGTAGCTTTAGATCTGTGAGTTGCTATTCATCTCTCAAGTGATATTTAATGCTTCCTGAAGTCACTAGGAACTGAAGACACACATTCGGTGCAGGACCTTACTACCACTCAGTAACTCACCAGGGCATTGATACTTTTTCTATACTTAACAGTACCATTTGAATGTCTGCATAAGCAATTTATTCCATAGAGTCAGTTAATTATCAGGGTGGAAGTCACTTTATATTGCAAAGGGTCATCGTGCCTATGAGTTAAGCCCTAATTAAAGAAATCCCACACATTCCAACTGCCCACATTTGTCTTCTCAGTAAATGGCCAAAGTCCACATTTGGACTAATGTGGACTAAATTGGACTAAGTAACTGCATAGGAAAAAGGAACAAATCTGGGGAAGTTGTGACATAGAATAGCCTTACCCTCTCATGATTTTTTTACTGGCTACTCTACTAGAGTCATAACGTGTTGCATATCTCTGCCCAGTCCGTCTCTCGTCTTGGGATCAGCCTTTGAGTAGGAACATGAGAGATCACGTCTTGCCTCAGGAACCACTTTTAGTGCTTTTTCTATCTCCTCTTCTACCGATAACATGAAAGGTGCAAAAAAAACATACCAGAAGCTCACATGTAAAAACTTTTCTCACAGCCTTTTGACAGATACCTCTTGAGGACACCATCCATGAATTCCTTATACTTGTGTAATTGGTGAACAATTACAAGCTCTTTATTTAAGATGGGTGCATTTTGTGCATAGTCTTTTATGAATAAAATCTTTCCTTCTCTAGCTCGCTGAGAGGGACCCCACAGAAATTGACATGAGGGATTTAAATTAACTCCAAATAAAAATTTTGCAACATTTTCTGACTGATCAGACAGTATTTAACACAGTGTTTGAAAAAAAGAAAAAGAAAAAAAAAAGTGATGTTTTGCTGAGAAAAATAAAATGTTTCGGGGAAAACAAGTGTTTTGAGAGTTTCCAACCAGAATGCTATTTAATTTTTTGTTTTAATTAAAACATCTTGTTTCAAAATTTCAAAATGTCTTTTCTCCAGGTTGCATTTAGGCAAGACAATTCAGTAAAATACACTGAAATCAAAGAAGATATGTTCAATGTGAAATATTTTTTGGTCCCTGAAAATCTCTCAGCTTTACTTGGAAACTGAATTTACACTAAAATCAGAAAGTAAACCTCTTGTTTTTGTAGACTGAAACTGAACCCAGAGCTGTCCATAAATCATATGGTCAAGCACTGATCTAGGAATTCAGCTCCAAATCCTAATTGAATCCAAACTCCTTGAAATAAAACAGCTTGATTGGATTAATCTTTAACATTAAGGAAGTCATTGTTTCTCTGTTTACTCAGTGAAACAGTAACATGGTGATACCACACTCCTGGAAGACTCACCACCTATGCAACTAACAAGAAGGGATACAACAGATGAGAACATCTGCTCTTTCTGAGTTCTTAGCATTGGTGACAAAGAACTGGAGCTCCTCATATGAAAAATCATAAATACTATAAATATGAACATACTTAACTCTATCCATTTTGAAGGCAAGTAACATCCAACTGAAGCTTTAAAATTCCACATGATTCAAATACAACATTTTATTAGTTACATCAATATTATTGGCAAAGTCAGCTGTTTGCCACTGGCTGCTGATCAGGGTGATAAGGAATGTCTCTGCATTTGTTTTTGACAATAAATTAGAATCTAAATAAAGAGAAATCTTGCAGAATGCATTCCTGGGTGTTCATAAATGGGCACAGACAGTGGAATTTCTTGGACAAAAGCATACAGAAATCAGCTTCCATATGCCCAAGGGGAGTGAATGAAATCACTTACATTAGAAGGAAAAGCACCCACAGGGCCAGGACTGCTATGGAAATACACCAATGAACAGAAGCAGAGCTCACAGAAATGGTAGAGATGTCAAGTATGCCTTGTATGAACAAGATAGGCTGCTCTACATAGGTCACATTGGGAATATACAGGAGCAGGTGTCAGCTCTAGGGAACCCTAAAGAAAGGTAGGATGCCTGCAAGGTGTGTGTCTGTGGGGGTGTGTGAGTTGCAGGTGCCCAAGTTCTATGGCTCTTCTGGGGACGCTACTGGGTGGCAGAACGACTTGGCTGCTAGTCCTAAAATAATACTTCTCTTATTCACTGGAAATATGACACGATTTTTAATGTAACTTTTATATTTCAGCGATGCCTGAAGGCAGAACTTAAGCCTGACTGCAGAGGGGCACTGAACAAAACAGGTAAAAGGTGGCCTTGTCTCAGGAAGCAAAAAGTGTATTAAAGTTTCCTGTTCTCCTTGGATAATATTCTGAGGAATGACAAATAGCAATATGATCGAAATGTTGTTTATTTAAAAGTCCCCTCTGAATCCAGTCAAACTATTTACAAAATTCCAGTCCACCACAATTATAACCTATTTTTCAAAGAATCATCACAGAACCACAACCCTTTCAGCAGATACGTAACCCATCCAAACATATGCAAACAGAGATGTGTACTGGAATGGAATAAATCCCCCTGTAAAACTCCCTGTATTATCACTGGGACAACAATTTATTTAAATGCTAAGAGATTGTAACCCTACCTCTAAAATTTTCTTAACTAAATTAGATATCAAAGTCTCTAGCTTCTTTCTAACAGCTATGTGGTAGCATATGAAAGCAAAAACCCAGCCCCTACTTAAGTCAAAATTCAACTTCAAAAGTCTGCTAAAATTAAGCTTTTGTTCCTAGGCTTCCTCTTTGGCTGCTTCTTCTATCCAGCCCTGAACATTTCTAGAGCCCTGGTTGTCTTTCTTAAATTTAATCCAATCCTCACTGAGACTGAGAGGAGCCCTTGCCTCCTTCCTCCCCTCCATTCTCTAGCAACTGTTCTAACACAGACAAGAGCTAAACTACACCAAATGCAAGCCATTGACAAAACTTCTTTTATACCTCACTATAAGTTAACTACTCCATGGAATGCATAGATACCATCATGATGGGCACTTTGCAAATATGTTAAGCCAGAGCAATTTGCACTAAGAAAATGTTAACTATATCTGTCTCAGCTGGATTAAGTGTACTGAGAAAGATATAGCTGTCGCTCTCTTGCATGTCTTCTCTCTTTCCCGAGTGCTTAGGCATAAAGTTTCATCAATGTTGTATGTGACTGTAAAATACTGAGTAGAAACAAAAACTAATGTGCACGGTGTCCTTCATGCTTGTACCAGCGTTATATCAGCATGGTACATGTTCCACCTTGTCCTCTCACATCCTAGCAGAGGACAAAAAGGATTTTTTGTGAAGTGTTTATATTAAATAAAGTTCTGTGGCTATCATCAAAGAATGGTATAATTGAGCTCCATTGGTTATACACAGCCTTGCATTTTACAATTTTGCAGTGAAATATCTGAAAGATAAAAAATCTTGGTCAAAAGTCAAGTGTATGTTCCTGTTTATAGATTTTTATTTTATTTTATTTTTTTGCCTGGAGGTTTATCTTGAACAATAATTCTGCATTCAAGGTCTGATGTGTCTGTTCTACATGTAATCTTGTTATCTTCCTAACAGAGAGAGTAGGAATGTAAATATGAGTGATCTACAGTTTTTGACTTTAAAATAATGGATTTTGTTGCTTGTGTTTCTGAACTGTCTTGAATCTAACCCAGCATGTTGTGAACATTACGGTAGAAGTCCATCTGTTGAAAACCTTGTGTAGTAGTATGAGATCCAACTCCCAGAAACTCAGTTCATCTAGTCAGTAGGCTGCTTTTGAAAGGAAGGTGGCATGCCTTTCAAGGCTAAGCATGTAGAAGTTTAATTCTTTAGTCTATGGGAACAAGTTCTACACAGAGCTTTCTCTTCATATAACTGTTCCCTCCAGTAGGATCCTCCTCAGCATTGAGTAAGCCAGACATACATTTCTACCTGCCTTGCTTACTTGAAGGTAACCTGTCTTTACTAGGTGGATAGTAGATGAAACTATATTTACTTATATTTATGTTTGCGTACCAGGAAAAAAAAAAAAAAAGTCTCCAAAGTACTACTGTCATGTGATGCCCAGCATCCAAATGAACAGTTTCTATGGTGTCCTCCTGGTGTAAATCATGAAAATAATGGAAAGTATTTCTGAATTACACCACTTAGCTAATACTAGAATCCTGGCCTACTGATTTCCATGAACTATAACAATTGAAATTATTCCCCTTGTGAAGAAGTCATTTCATTCTTGATTCATCTCTTTCTCAGAATATTATTGTTCAAATCAAATAAATGTCCCAATGTACTGGGTTGATTACAAGGAAAGAACTGTGTTTCATCCCAAGCTCTTGTGCAAATATTTCCTCAGTTAACACATCTCTCAATTCCCTGTAGGATTAGATCATTGTACCTCTAATATTTCACAAGAATTTGCTGCTGGTTTGATAAATTGAAAAGATGGCATCCTCCCTACTGCAAAGTCCTTTGCCCAAAAAAAAAAAAAAAAAAAAGCCATACTACAATACTACAATAAATAATAAATATACAGTACAGCTTCCTTAGACAGATTCCAAGAATTTTATATGCGGTAATTTAATCCTTAGAAAACCAGAGGATATTAAATGAACTAAACTGTCTTAGCCAGAAATCTCTGACTTGGGCTGCTCTTTGATGTTTATATCTGAAAGTCTTTGATGTCTTAAAATTGTTTCAGAAATTAGAAAAAAAGTCCTGACTTTGTAAATCATTTTGTGATTACATAAATGACAATATGATGATGAATAGCATAGAGTTTACAAAAAAGAATCATTTCTCTGAATATTAACTTAATCAAAAAGCCAAGACTGTCTACTATGAGCTGCTAGTGCCTTAAAGATCCTTTGGCATTCCAGATGCACAATGAAACAAAAATAGTGTAGCCTTATTATGAGCACCTTTCCACATCTGCAATCCTGTTATACAATAAAGTCTTGTTCTTTTGTAGCAAGATTGCACCGGTTCTTTTTTTCTTCCTTTTTTACTATTAATTTGAAACATGTGGGCAGAGAGTAATCCAGTAAGCCATAGGCATTTCATATCAGAGCTTTCATACAATCACATGTAACGTTAACCATCTGGTTGGAAGGATAGATAGAACTTGTTTTATATCAATAGACTGTGAATGATAGCAAGGAGCAGAAACGGTAGAGTTTAAATGAATATTATATATATATATATATTCACATGTATGAACATAATACTAGTAGTATTCACTTGAACATGGGCCCATGGATAGAGTAAACTATTTTTGCTGCTAAATAAAATAGCGATCACGATGCAATAATAAGGTTTGTTGTATTTGCAACACTTTGAAAATATAGCATTGCCTGTAACTGGATGCAAATGATACATATGAACCATAAAAGAGAATAACTGGTATGTGTATACATGTACAAAAAGAAAGATTGCTGTCAGCACCATATTTTTCTGATTGGTAAATAAATGCCATTTTGAAATTCCACAAAACTACTGAGTAGGTTGACAATTAAAAGATAATAATTTAAAAACCAGATGTCTGTTTTTATTTTGACCAAAGAGAAAGCATTATCTCTGAAAACACATTCATTTATTGTTTATTTTCAAAGTGAACTTCAAAATTAAATTACAGTGTTTGGAAGGAAAAAAAATTAAATTGACATCTGAAAGAAATAGAATCTATTTATAATTTTACCTTTTTGATGTTAAAAGATATTCTAGAGTAAAGCCTTCAGGATATAAATTCTTCTCAGACTTACAGGAAAGGAATGCAATTTTTTAAGATGGATAATCCTGTATCATGGTTTTATAAAAACCTGATAAAAATTCAAGAGTTCATGCATCTAAAAGATTAAAATCTACAACCAATGCAAACACTTAAAATTATTTACAGCCCTGTGAAAACCAAACTGCATACATGTGAAATATTCTCTGTGTTGTAAAAGCTGAAATTCAGTCTGGAATTTTGTATATAAAGAAGCAGAGAGGAAAATATATGACTCTTGTTATCTTTGCCTGTACAGTACAAATTAGTTAGTTTCCACTATACTTTCAGGTAACTTATCATCTAATCATTAAGGATATTCTGTGCTGATGTTTTCCTTTATTGTAGCATTCCAGATGTTCTCCGCTTTCTACAAGTGAGTGAATAGGAACGTCTAACTGTTATAGGTGTTCTGTGCTGTTGTTTTCTTTTATTGCAGTATTCCAGATATTCTCTGTTCTCTACAAGTGACTGAATGGGAACAAAATCTAAGGTGAGGATCAGAACACAGAAAATATATTCTGGCTAGCTGAATAGTTTAGAAAGGTACTGTCATGTACTTTGGACCTCCAAACTGAGCTTTGTATTCCTTTTACAGCCTCATCAGTGCCAAGTAGAGGACAGCAATAACTTCATTTTGTCTACTCCTTCACAAAACCTTACATAGTCCAATGTAAGGTTTAGCTTATTTACAATATGAGTACACTGCTGGTTTATGTTCTACCTGGAATCCATCATGAGCCCAAGTTCTTTTCAGGGGGCTTCACTCAGCCAGTCATTTCCCAGCCTGATTTTCCCTGACTGATACATGAGGTTATTCTGTCCCATGCTGTATTAGTTTTGCGTGGCAAGGGCTTGGTAGCAGGGAGACTGCAAGGGTGGCCTCTGTGAGCAAAGCCCAGCAGCTGCCCCATGTCAGGTCAGAGCCAGCTCCAGACAGCTCCAAAAGGGACCTGCCACTGGCCAGAGCTGAGCCAGCGAGCAACACCGGTTGGGCCTCTGGGAGAGCAGATTTAAGGAAGGAAAAGAAAAAAAAAAAAAACAAAAACAAAAAACAAAAAACTGCTGTGCAACAGCAGCTGGGAGAGAGGGGTGAGAACCACAGACCTGCAGCCCCCCAAGGTCAGTGCAGAAGGAGGTGCTCCAGGCACGCAGCAGCAGTTCCCCTGCAGCCTGTGGAGAGGCCCCTGGTGGAGCAGGCTGTCCCCCTGCAGCCCATGGGTCCCACATGGAGCAGATCTCCACGCTGCAGCCCATGGAGGAGCCCCCAGTGGAGCAGGTGGATGTGGCCTGGAGGAGGCTGCGGCCCGTGAAGAGCCTCCGCAGGAGCAGGCCCCGGGCTGGAGCTGCAGCCCGTGGAGAGGAGCCCACGCAGGATCAAGGGGTCTGGGGGGAGCTGCCGCCCGTGGGGGACCCGTGCTGGAGCAGTTTGCTCCTGGGGGATGGACCCCGTGGTACGGAGCCATGTGGGAGCAGTTCTCGAGGAGCTGCTGCCTGTGGGCAGCCCCCACAGGCTCAGTTTGGGAAGGACGGCATCCCGTGGGAGGGACCCCACATGGAGCAGGGGCGGAGAGTAGCCATGAAGGAGCAGCAGAGATGAAGTGTTAGGGACTGACCGCAGCCCCCATTCCCCGTTCCCCTGCACCATTTGGGGTGAGGAGGGAGAAGACGGTGGAAACATTTAAATATGGTGGTAGGGCCAATTTACAATGCATCTAAGAAACGTTTTTTCCAGCCCATGCTTTCTCAGCTTCCACAAGGAATCCTGTGAGGGATTTAGCACTTCTGTGCTAGAAACCTTCCTGAAGACCAAGTGTCCATTGCTTTCCTCCTGACAACTCAACATGCCTTTGTATGATCGAAGGCAATCAAGCTGATCAAGCATGATTTGTCCTTGCTAAATCTGTAATGTTTATTGCTGATTGCTTTTGTGTGTTTGGAGATGGATTCCAAGTGGGAGTGCTTTATGATATTCATGATCACAAAGATACAATCTTTTTGATTAGGGACTAGTGTGGCCCATAATTCCCCAAGTCATCCTTTCACTTTTCTTAAAGATAGGCATGAAGCTACCCTTTTTCTAGTTTCTTCCCAGAAAACCAGAAAAAGAATTTTTCAGACAGAGCAGCCTGGCACTCACTTCAGCCTGCTCTTTCAGTGTCCTCGGGTCATAACATATGGCCAGTGGGAAATTATCCTAAAACCATTGTCACTGTAAAGAGCACTAAGTTAAATATATCTCTTAGTAACCTTATGCAACTGCCTAGATCTACAGTTGTTTATATGCAATGATTAATTTTATTTTAACTATTGATAAGATAATGGTTTTGAATATTAAAAGACTATTAATTAGAACACCTCATTCTCACAACTTCTTTAATAAAATATCATTGGTATGCATTTCTTTGAATAGTAAACCAAATAACATTAATACTTTCAAAAATACAGAATGAAATTAAAAATTAATGTGATTAAAAATATTTTGAAGAAATTAAATCTAATACTAAACAGTAAGTGAAAAAAAAATACAAATGATGTGATTGCTTCAGAATGCATTAAGAAACTCCCTTTCAACACAGGCTTAGAGGAATGAGTCAAGAAATCCTGGAAAAAGTCTCTCATAGCAATAAAGACTAAACCAAAACCACCATGGCTAATCTTTAACATCCTAGGACACTCCCTTTGAATGAATACTGTGTACTACTGTACGTCAAGGGTTTAATTCACAATGATGATTTTCTACCCAAGCTAAGTAAAATGGGATTTGTGTGTCCTTTTTTTCTGAAAAGCCAAAAAGAAAATAGATTTCTACGATTATTCAATCTTTCTGGAGTTAAAGTTAAAAGGGATTGTTCCATTCCTAACTTATTTTCTCTGGATCTGGTCTCACAAATGAGATAATCCCAGCGAGGTTTAGCTTTGAAAGCAAACGTGAATGATTTGATTTCATTGAGTGTGTGAGTCACTATTACCTAGCAATTAAAGAATTAAGCTAGTAGTCCAGAGATAGTGGGTTTGTTCTTAGCATTGCAACTAATGTATTTTGGTAATCCGATGCAAATAATTGAACCCACTTCTTTTCAGTTTACTCCTGCATAAGGTGACACACTTAAAGGTTTTGCAGGTGTATTAAGTACATGCCTGTACATGTAGTTTAGAATGTTCTGTGAGGTGTTTGAATGGAAGCCAATATGAAAAGACAGAGTAACAATAATATTAATCTCTACAGCTATGCTTACTCCAGTGCTAGCAAAACATGGCATAGTCAGGACACTGTATCTACGTGATTCTAGAGTTATGGGTAACAATAAATGCAGGTCCTTTTTAAAATACTCACATAATTGTGCTTATGGTCTGAGAGCAATTTTAAATATAGGGATAAAGTTGTATCTCTTACTCTGATTCACCAGGTCCTTTGTGCAATGAATTGACGCTCTTGTTCCCCATAGTTATTCTGAGGAAATTCCCTAACGTGGGATGAGACAGAATTCTCTGAAGTTGGGCAAATCTGGAGTAAAAGATGGTATGGAAGGGAGAAGAGGACATGAAGAAATAGTGTAGAGAAAAGAGAATTGTACTAGACTATGATTCTTCATTCCTCATTGTCTAGCCTAGAACATCCACTGGGTTGCATATTTTATTTGCAATTTACTTTTAAAAATTACTACAGATGTTTTAATTTACTATCATGTCATCAAACCACTGTGTCCATAAGCAACACTAAAATGGTTGCCACAACTTTTAGGTTCAGCCTGCCTCCACTGAACAAAATTCGGAATTTGAGAAATTAACAGCATTTTCAATTCCATGAGCTGTGGGCTTAATATTTGTGTGGTAAACCTCTGAGAACTAGCTCCATCTCCTTTCTAAATCTCCAGACCTCCTGGTGCTCTGGGAAGCATTTATTTTAGAGATGCATTGAGAGAAACACTTCACCTCCACAAAAGCACTATCTGACCATCTTCCTTGATAGCCAGGGCCAGGCTAGAACTTTCTCAGGTATGAACATACACAACTTCTCCTTATTTAGTCACAAAAGCTTCCCACATATTCATGGTAATTACTACACCATAACTACTGATAAGCATCAAACTCTAAAGCATACTAGAACTTCAGTTTTGTCACAACATAAAATACACAAAAATAGAAGGAAGGATAATGAGTGATGCAATGCCTTGAGGAGGAGAGTGAGGAGAAGAGACTGCTTTAGTGGGTCTGTTCCAAAAATACCAACATATTAATTCATTGTGGGTTCTAATAGCCCCCAAATTTATTAATTTATTTTATTTTACCCCAAACTAACAAAATTACAGAGTCTTATTAGCTGTGTTTTAAAAGTTAGACTCTGTAACACAATTGTATGTGTTTCGTTGCTGAATGTACAATGTGATTGGGTACTTGAAAATTAGATATTTTGTTGAATTCTAAGGGAAATAATCAAAGGAAACTCATATAATGTTTAAAAGGCTTCTTTACCTTCTAGTTGCTGAGCCTGTAAAAAGATCTGTATAATTAACACCAGTTTAAATAATTACAATACATGATTATTACTAATAATATCATGAATTGTTAAAATCACTTACTTTGACTTTAATGATATCTTTTTATTCTGGAATACAGTCAAAATTATTGTGCTCAGAGCAAAGCTATTGGGAAATATATTGTTTTCCTCACCCCTCAAAATTCTGAAAATCAAATAGTTTTGAGAGCAATCTACATTTAAATATCACATTGAAAACCTGACATTTGAGAAAAGACTACAGATTATAAGCATTTCAAATATTCTAGCTTGTTTATACATTTGGATTATAGTAGCCTAATTCTTTCAAAAATCTGCCCATGCTTGGGCTCACTGCTAAGTGAAGGTACTGGAGCTCTGAGCTGTCATGCCAGAGCAAGGGCTGGGGATGGATAACACTAACTGCAAAGAGCAACGACCAAAACATTTAACAGGAAAGAGAAGAACAAACAAACAAAATGTGAGAAATATGAATTTGGAAAAAAAGACAGCTGAACCTAAACAGATGAGTGGGAAGTTGAAACCCAAGAGGTAAGACTCAGGGGAACTGGGACTAATGTACCGAGTCCAGGAAGTGGAATCTGGAGTGAAGATAGTTTAAGAGAGAAGAGATAGGACAGGGTAATGAATTATAACAAAAAAAAAAAAAAAAAAAAAAAAAAAGGAGAGACAGGACATTCATTGATAAAGGTAGACTGGAGGGGATAAATCAGGTTGGACTGAGTTTGTCAGAAATTACAAGTGTTGATAAGTCACATTTCCTTTGTAGAGAGGAACAAATTGTCTTCTTCTCAGTAGTCCTTTGCTGCCATCTAATATCTGCAAAGTCTTCTGTCAAAGTATGCCATCTTCCTTCAAGTCCTGATGGCAGAGGATAACATTTGTCTTCATAGGCTTAGAGACAGCAAGTAGCACGATGGATTTAAAGATTTCACCCCTGCCACATGTGGGCATGATATGATACCACAGAACACAGGATGAAAGCTTTCATTTTGCAGTTTGCTTTTTAAATATCTAATGATTAACAGTAAAACTGTTATTAAAAATAATAATAATAATAATTTAAAAGAGTATTCCTGACTAGCAAAGTAATGAATCACATATCCTTACTAGAATATAAAAATCAGAAGCTAGCAATGCAGTCACTGGTTCAGAGGCTTGGCAGAGGGGACCCATTCTTTAGACATGAGTTTTAGTATAAGCCTCCTTGTTAGTTGCAGGAGGTGCACCTGTGGACTATAAAGGATGAGCTGTTAATCTCTGTTCAGATTTAAAAAGAAAAAAAAAAGTAGCATATTCTACCTGGAATTTGTGCTGTTAGTATCACAAGATCAAAGGCTGAGTAGTTCAAAAAGAAAAAATGTCTCATTTGACTTATTTGACCCATTTGACCCACTAAATAAGAATGTAATCTACAGATATGTTTTTGGTAACAAATCTTGATTCACGATCATACATAGAATTTTTCTG
The DNA here is from genome assembly GCF_040182565.1 of Anser cygnoides. Taxonomy (NCBI): domain Eukaryota; kingdom Metazoa; phylum Chordata; class Aves; order Anseriformes; family Anatidae; genus Anser; species Anser cygnoides. Next base: position 32,880,793 of record NC_089874.1, on the reverse strand, counting down.
TTGACGCATAAAGTCTTTCAGTATCTATGGCTCTCAGCATGATATTTCCCTGCATTCTACAATTTTTGAGATATGGAAGAGAAAAAAACATTAATTAATGGCCCTAGTCCACACTTTCATAATGATTAAACTAATGAAATATATTAACAATTTGGAAAACATCCAAAGTCCTAGGTAAACAATACACATTTTTATTGCATTCCATTTTCCACAAACAATATTTATACAGCAAAATCAAGATGAAAGAAGTTGTGTATAAATAACGTTACATTTTTCATGGCCACTGTTAAAAAGCCAAATTAAGGATGACAATCCAACGTTAATGCACGTCCTGTCCTCGCTCCTTCCCACCCCCAAGGTTATGATTAAGGAGTAAAGTGTCATTCATAAAACCTTGCAAGCATGATGAATTGTTTCACATCCTAACCACAGCTATTCATTTCATTTGTCTATGATTTACCCAAAATTGCCTTTTCAAACTTTTTCTTCATCATTTCGTATCTGGAAATAGCAGCAACTACTCCTTTAAAATATTCGGATGGTGTGTAATACAACTGTAAATAGAAATTAATGCACTTTACTGGCAGAGTGTTCATAGTTTTACTAGGTTTCACACAAAATATTGAGTTTTACTTTCCTGTTCCAGGGAGCAATGATGTTACTGAATGACTTTTTTTTTTTTTTTTAAAGGAGAGCCAAGTCATGAAACCTCATCTTTGTAAGTGGATGTTTGTATTCAAATTGGAGTCCTATTAAAGACAGGCTGTGACATGGTGATACATTCAAACAATCAGTTACAGGTAGGATCAGTGCCTAGAATTACTTCTGGGACCAGATTTCTCTAGCTTCTCTGCATATATTATGTTTTGAAGAACAGAACCAGTCCCTATGCCGGACTGGTAGCAATTCACATACTCTTTGAGAAGAACTCACTTAGTGTATCATCAATATAAGGAATAAAGTTAATCCTTACACTGCAAACAGGGTAAGGTATTGGGTTGCAGAAAAAAGGTTGCAGAAAATTATTACAGACTCAAATTCTAGGCAAATATATCTAGCTGCCTTTGTCTGCACACTCTGGATGTGTACATTACTGATTTTTTGTTTAGTATTTGTTCATAGATTTCTAAATCTAGAGCCAAGATTCATCCTGCAGGACTGAAGGTATGCGAGTTAGAAGCCAGTGTCCCTAAGCTCTTCAGACAGTCTGTCTGGGAAGATACTAGACTAGCAAGTGGACTGTGGAATCCACTACAGGTGCTCACATCCCTGCAGGAGTTAGTGACTCCAGGATAGATCGGTAGCTGGATAAGAGCAAGCAGTTAGGTAATGTGACTCCATTTGTAGTATCCGTTGCAATTTTCTTAACAGATAGAGTCAATTCTTTCAGGATGAGATATGAACAAGTCAAAGGAAGATAATTTTGTGTTCATACATTTTACCTGTACCCAATGTATTAAAGGCTTTCCCAGCTGTTTCAACCATCAAGGCCCTTCTTCCTCTGGTCTACATTAACTTTAATTCTGACTTCAGCAGTCTTTCTCCTCTCTGTTTTTGTAGCAAGCCACTCAAAACTGTACTAACCAATTCATCAAATATACGTTTTTAAGCCTCCTTCAGCTTCACAACTGACTCAGACACAGAGTCTTTGAACATAAACTCTATCACAGCCCAGTGTTCCCTGCCTATGTGATTTCATGATGCATTGAAACATTAAAGGTCTCCTTTACCCTTCTGGTGATACCACATTCAATCACGTTGTGCTCTGCTTTCACCTGAATGCTACTACACTCTTCCACTATGAAAACAACCAGTCTTCAGCTAGCTTTGCTTAAATACATACTTTCTGTATTAATTTTTCAGTGGTGTCCTTACTCGCTTCCTCTCCACCACATATTGAGCAAATGTCAAGCTAAGATATTTTACAAACTCTGTTCATTCCCATTCAAGTTTGTCCTATCTTCACACATATATTCCACTGATCTGGTCCGGTCTGCCAGGAATGCAAACTGTGATCTCAACAGGGCAGGAAATGTCTTTTGTTCTGGGGTAATGAAGTCCTGATCCATTACCATAATTTTAGAGATTAACAACAAGGTCAGACAGCTGCAATGTCAGTAAGTTGAAAGAGAGATTTAACCTGCTACATACTAGATCTGTTTCTGTTAATCGGGCCACAGCTTGAGAATGATAGCAACTGTCTGGCTATTAATGGATCAGTTAAAGTAGAGAAGATTTGTACCTTTTTACTAGAAAAGTGTATAGATACTTCTTCCAGCTTGATATCTAGCTTTTTGTGGTTTCTAGAGAAAACAGCATCTTCCAACTTCTTGCATGCTGAGTCATGTTTGTTGGACAATAACAGCTTAATTCAACATCCAATGATTACTACTGACTCCCAATAAATTTTCCAGTAAAATATAGGTCTATATTGTTAAAATCTATAACATCTCCATCAGTAATGCTAAATCATCAGAGCGGCTGTCTTTTCGTGCATGATAATGTGAAAAATGATCATCACAGGTACTCAGAACCCACAGTTAAAACAAATAAAACTATTTCCATCGAGGTACACTGAATTAAAATGCACATTGTCATAATTTCTGCTAGTACAAAGGGCATTGGATTTGTTATATAGGGAGGCATATTAAAAGATTTAGGTTTTCAAAGTTTAGCGTAATTGGTACATAATCAGGTGTGGGCATAAGGAGATATATATGCCTTCTGATAGGGTTAATAGATCAGACGAGCTATTTATTGTATTTTGGGTTTTGATCCCAATCTTCATGATCATCTAGAATAATATCACAGACATTTCTGAAGAAAAACAATTATGTAAATAGTTGCAGAGAGGCTTGAAGGTGTAGCCATCAGTGCTTAGTATCTGTATGTATCTTGTGAGCAAAAAATTTTGTGACAAAAAGTGAAATAAAAAGGTACAATGAGAGATGGGTAAAAAAAGGTAAACAATCCTATAGAAAACTGTTTGCATGCTTAGTCAAAAAAAATCTAAAACGCTGATCTAAGTACGTAATTTGGTCTGAAAACTGTCCTAGAACATATTTCAAATCATAGTTAATTGAGTTAATTATGAATAATTTGCAATCATTGTTACAAGAGAAAATTCAATATTTTAATAAAGGTAAGGGGAGAAAAACAGGAAACAAAAAAGCAAGGGGAAAAAATAAAATAAATAAATAAATAAATAAATAAGCAGCTTGGCAAGAGGATTCACCTTTGCTAAAAGTCTTCATTTCCTTCTACGACGTTCCAGCTGGTTGTAGTCCTGGCCTTAGTGCTTCCTTTAAGGATCCAGAGGCAGGTACACCCCCTCTAAATCTTTTATGTTGTATTTTATATCGCTTTGCACTGCAATACTGACTCAACAACCTTCTGCCTTTACTTTCTCGCTTCTCGTCCCAGTTTTCTTTGCAGTTTGTCTCCTGCAACAACGTGAAACTAGAGATGTGAGCAGGAGTGTCTTTCTGAAAAGACCCTAGTGAAGGGCTGCTCTATCTTCCTCTAAAAGACAGTTTCTCACATAACGAGAAATTCGTGTGAAGTTTGACACAGAGTTGACGATTTCACATTTCACTCTTCATTTGTTTCATTATCCGAAGTATTTGTATTTCCCCGATAACTTCGCACCTTGTGGTCACACAATTCTGCTAGCATATGCCCTTAATTTATACCTCCATGTCTTCAAAGGAAACGCTTGCCACCTCAGTTAAAGGGAGCTCAAATAAGTTACATCCCTTTACAGGTCGATTATATATTTATATATTTTTTTTCTACGCAGCCTTTTTGCTTAACTGTTAGCCTTTAGAGCTCTCCAAATTAATGTTACCTAAGGATGCTCTCTAACGTAAACATTTTTCCTATCAGATGCTTTACAGCTCCTTTTTAATTCAATCACCGGGTGAACGATATGCACGATAGATAAGCGCATCTCCGTTTGCTAGGAAACATCCCAGCCTTACTAAGAATAGAAGCAGTCTCCCTGCAATTTGCTTCTCTCCTTAGCCCTGGGCATGCCATTACACCTGTCCAGCAGACACCACGCCTCCCACCGTAGCAGTGGTGACGGTGGCGGTGTGACCAGGGGAGGAGAGGCTCGCAGTGGCCCCCAAAACAAGTGGAGAGGGACGGTGCACCCCCGAGGAGCTGCGTTACCTGTGCCGCCGCGGCCGCCGCCGTCCGGGCGCGCCGCCCCGGAGCTGTCCAATGTATCCGGGCCGCTCCGCATCGCCCCGCATTGATCCGCATCGCTTCGCAAAGCTCCGCATCGCTCCGCATTGCCCCGCATTGCTCCGCATCGCCTGCCGGAAAGAGCACACGGAGCTGGGAGGGAGCTGGGGGGGTCGTTACGGCAGCACCTTTCCCAGGGAAAACAAACAAACAAAAGGATATTTGGGATGCTAGCCGCAGTGTAAACGACGGCGGATCCTGGTCTGCCATCGGCAATGTTTGCGGTCCTGTAGGCAAACAGGAAGGGTTTTGGCGGAGGTTGATCCTTCGGCAGCCCCCACCCGTCTGCTTTCATCTGATAGGCTTTGAAATCCCCTTAGAAATTAGAAACTAATTAGTGAGAGTGGCAACAATGCATGACAAAGGCGAAGAACAGGGCTTAAGAAGGCAGGGCAAGAGTAACGGGCAGCACCTCCTAAACGCGCGGTACGCACAGATCGTGTGCCAAGGAAAATCGATGCAGTTCAACCTGGGTGCGCGTAACCATGCCAGGCTGTTTGCTTGGAGATAGTCTGTGATGTGGTGGGGTGAAGACACAGCCCCTAACCTCTCACAGCCTCCCAAGACAAAAAGCAAACCAATTCCCCAAGTCTGTCCCCAAGGAAACCTTGCTCAAAGAAAGGTATTCGGCGGTGTATGTGTGCGGGTGTGTTGATGCGCATTTCACGGTATTTTGCGCCGTGTATCCAGCGTTATCAGGGAGTGGAGTCAGGTTGATTCATCCGTGCACCGCCCGTGACCGGGACGGCTCTGCCAGGGGTGAGAGCAGCCGCTACCCTGAATAGGAGTAGCTTATCCTCGTCTCCTGGGCAGGAGGACGGGGTTTCAAAGCGAATGCTTTGAGATCGCCCGAACCGAAATGAGCTTTACGAAGCAGCCTTTTAGTGCCACGCTGGAAAGATGTTTGAACTCTAGTTGAAGGGGATTTAGGGGGAATGGAGAGGACGATGCCAACAGTTACTACCGGGAATGCAATATCGGGTCCCCTACAATGCTTACTTAGGCTAATGGAGGTCCTGTCATTCAGCTCCCATTGCGCTGGGATACAGGGTAAACATTCCCCGGTGACCCTCCGCATGCAGGTCCCCTCTTCGGGACATCATTAAAAGCATACATGCACTTGCCTGACATCAATTGTCCGGCCGGCTCTCAGGGCTCAGAGATCCCGGCAGAAAGCAGGAAAGCAAGCCCAGTGGAGACCCGGCTCTGGTGCTGCGGGCTTTAAAGAGGCTGAAAATCGTTTGGTTGCGGGTCTGTGAGAAGAGACAAAAGTGCTCAGCAGGTAAGAGCGGAGGGTTTTGCCAAGAAGGAACTGTCCTTGATCGCTGTGACAGGATTGACTCGCTGGGGACTCCTCTCTCGGTAGCATCCACGCGTCCCCGAGGGAGCCGCCTGTCTCCTCTCATCAGCATCACGGAGAGAAATTTTACAGCCGCTCTTTCTAGCCCTGCTAATCCTGTTATCCGGGGGGTTATAAATATTAACGCCGCTGGGGCTGGGGATGGGGGACCAGATTAAGCCCTATCTGAAATAAGATGTCAGCCAGCCTCTTCCCAGCCCACCAGCGCCCGGGGCTGCACGGCAGAGCCCCGCAAGTGCCCTGCCCGGAGGGGCTGCTGGGCGCCTCGGTGCTGGACTTCGTGGCCGACCTCTCTCTGGGAGCCCCCCAGGGTCCCCCCCGGGCCGGGCCGAGCCTGGGGCTCTGCGAGGTCACCACCGGGTCCCCCTTCGGGGACAGAGCCCTGTCGCTGCGGGAGGGGATGGCCCGGGGGCTGCCCCTGGCTGCCTTCGGAGATGGAGATCCCGAAGACGAGGAGGAGGAGGAGGAAGAGGAGAGGATGCGGAGCGCTTCCGTCCTGGACAGACCCAGGAGAAAACGGGTTATCACCTACGCCCAGCGCCAGGCTGCCAACATACGGGAGAGGAAGAGGATGTTCAACCTCAACGAGGCGTTTGATCGGCTGAGGAAGAAGGTGCCCACCTTCGCCTACGAGAAGAGGCTCTCCCGGATAGAGACCTTGCGCCTGGCCATAGTGTACATCTCCTTCATGACCGAGCTCCTGGACGGCTGCGGCAGGCAGGAGGCGAGCTAGGGAGAGCTGGGGACCGGCGGGACGGGGCTGGGGGACGGCCACCACCCCCCAGGGGCGCTTGGAGCCGTGCCCGGGCGCCCTGCACCGCAGCCAGGGCCATGCAGGCGTGGGGAACAGACCGAGCAGTGCCTGGGGAGCCGGGGGAGAGGGGGGACGGAGGGGTTCCCTGTGTGTAGATTTGCTAATATATACCATTTTTGTAAAGGAAAAAAAAAAAGGAAAAAAAGAAAAAAAAGTGTCTGGGGCTTTTCGGTTGTTGTTGCTTCGCCTGCTTGCTGTAAAATTTTGCAATGTGCCGCCTTCGAGGCCGCGTCGGACGGGGCACCAGAGTTGCTCCAACCTGCGGACTGGCTTTCCAGCACAGTCAGTTGCTGGCCCAGCTGCCTGCCAGGGACTAGGAAAAACCCTGTGGCTGCATTTATTTATTTTTAATAAACACAAACCAACTCCCTTTTCTCTGAAATCCAGCCTGCCGAGCCCATGCCGTGTGTCACAGGGCGAGTTAAGCGGAACATCTGGTCGGAACCGCGCGGTGCCACGATTCTCTCCCAGGGACTAGCTTTGCCCCTGCTTGTGTGCGGCCAGTGCCGGCGCTCGCACCCAGCACGGTGCAGAGAAGGCGGGGGATGCTGTTTGTGCCCTCCGGAGAGAGAAAAATAAAACACGGAGGCATGTGGGCTTTGATTTCGGGAATGTCACTCAGAGACTTCTACCCCTCCCTGGATTTTTTTTTTTTTTTTTTTGCTCCTCAGGGCCCACGCATTTCATTGCTGCGAGGAGATTAAAATAAAATAAAATAAAATAAAATAAAATAAAATAAAATAAAATAAAATAAAATAAAATAAAATAAAATAAAATAAAATCATGCTGAAAAAATGAAGGCAGAAGACGGGGAAGCCCAGGCCGACAGTACCACGGGGATGGGGATGGAAGGGGCTCCACCGCGGGGCCCCGCCTAAGGGAAGGGGCTAGGGGCTCCCTTTCCTCAGGCCTGGAGCTGGCTTAGTTTTTTATCATTAGACTGGAGCCCCTCCGGCTCCTCCTGGTGCGTCTCAGCCACCCTCCCCTCCTCTAGTCCAGCCCGCACTGAATTTAGGAACAAATGTCCCACCCTGGGCAGCGGACCTGCGAGCACTTTTGAGGACAGCTTTTATCTCCACTATATGAAATTGTGGTATTAGTGAAATCAAGATTTATCCCGGCTTCAGACTTGTATGGCTGAGATCTAAATCCCACCCTCTGGTTTCTTCTCTCCTGATTTTGTCAGCTGCTGTTATGATTCTTCTTTTTCTTGTTCCATTCACTTCAGTATTATTATCATGAGTGATCTAATATCCTGTTTTAATACTGCAATATTCTTTCTCTTCTCACTTACTTCCCTGGATCCCTTTTCCACTTGTTTTCGTTGACCTCCCTGACTCCACACATTGCATCTGTTTTCTAGTTGTCAGAATGCTTTTTTCCAAGAGGCAGTTGGATATTTAACGCAGCTGGATTCTCTCTAGAAACCGGGGTGTTTCACCTCTTCAGATGTTTTTTTGCTAAAAATAAAATGAGAAAAGGAACTAGGAATGAGCAGTGTTCCAAAATCAACAACTGTTCACACGACCCAGATGCATTTTACTGTTACTGCTGTGTCAAGCAAAACGATGAAGACAAATTATTTAAGGATAATGAAATGTGCAATTCAATATTCACTTCTTACCACTATTTCTCCATCATCTCCATACAACTATGCTTTCCACAGCATGATTATGTATCTTTCCATATTTTTTCTTGCTCAAGTCACTGGATAAAATTAGAACTCTATAGCACACAGAGCCTTTAAGAGATTCGTAATGTAAACATGCCTGTAACAGATAATTCAAAAATTATTGTTTTCTCTTCTTGTTTTAATAACAAAACATTGGAATTTGTTCAAGATCCAAGCTTTTCCATGCTTGTGTTAAAGACAAGAGAAAAGCAGAAAGAAAATGTTACATTTTATTTTTGAATACAAATCAAAACCTGGATCCTGTGTTATGAATGTTTATTTCGAATAGATTACCAGAAACTTTGCAGCAGTAACACAGAACAGCAGTAACATTCTTATATGAGCCACTGATTCTTAGAATAATATTTAAAATTAAAAATACATTCGTGGTACAAGAAAATGAAAACGATATGCAAACAGCACAAAGTACCAAGACACATTTTGCGTTGTGTCAGATACTTCAGAGCAACCTCTTGGCTTCATACTGATTTATAGGAGCTGAGAAACTGATGAAAGGGCTTTAATTTTTTTTGTTTCATGCCTTTCCAAAACACGCATAGATTTACCAGAATGGTAGTCTTGGTGCAATTTTTTCTTACCACACCTCTGCTAAAACTGAAGCGTACCCTTATATGCGCAGTGAAACAGCAGGAAGCTATACAGACCAATCAACTTGCCCATGTGGACGTGTTGAAGTCCTGGAAGCTCAGTCTGCTAAGAATATAAACACATTTTGGAGACATTGCAGACAGGCTTCTTGCTGGAGTGTGATCCTGTCTCACTGAAATAACGGGACTGTGGGGTCCGTTCTCCCCCCATCCTCATCTTAATCCAAGATATATGTCTCAGAGTCTGTGGAGTCACAGGACAATAAAACTGCATGTCAGGCTTGCGAAGCCAGTAAAATCCTGGCCCCGGTGATGTGAGTACCGTACTGCTGCTAACTTCAGCAAGGCTTGGATTTCACCCACTGTATTTAAAGGACTTTCCTTGCTCAGAAGCACTGCTGCCACCAACGCCGAAGCCAATCACAGGCCTTGGTCTCCCTAGAGCACCATGCCATTATCACCGCATTAAGAACAAAAACTGACAGTGTCAATTACTTCTGGTAAAAGATAATAAGGGGTTTTCTAAAGCCTTAAAGCTGTTTGATCATAGCCCATTTTTAGATCCTGTTCTGAGACGGGTTTGTTTATATTCTCTTTGCCCACTGAAGGCTGCCTTCTGGTAGAAAGTTGAGTTCCCTTGTAGCTATCACGTTACGATTAGTATTCAGACATGTAAACCAGAAAATAAGTCTAAATGAAATCATATTTGAGAGACATTTCCAAGCTTTCTAAGAGAAGTAAAAATAATCAAATGATTTTGCAATCTATAGTCAGGCTGATCTTGTTTTACAGCTGCTCAACCTGAAAGTAGGTTTAAGCAAATTAGTGCTGGAAACGGAACAAAATATTATGATAGCACTGCAAACTCCTGCATCCACGTTCTGACCAGCTACTATGGCCCCATGATTGGTGTTTATTATCGCATTTGTCAGCGTTTCCATTATAAACACTCTAGTGTGGAGGGTTTATAACTCAACTATAAAAATTCCCTCCAGGATGAAACTTGATAAGTGAAGTCTTAGTCCAACAACACTTCTTTTCTTTTACAAACTTTAAAATAAATTAGTTTTTGAAGTCATTGGGGGTTCTAAGCAAAAATGATGGAAAGAGTTTTTGATTTATTTTTCTTCTCTTTCACATCAGTGGTGAGTCTCAAAGAGATTTTCTATGAAACCCTTTCGGTCTCTTCGATGAACTTGGAACTTTTGGATTTTTTTTTAATTAAAAATAGCCGAGATGTTTAAAATATAACTGCTCTGCATGCTGAATCCTCATTTTTCATAAGACTTTGTTGTTTTCACTAGGCTTGAATACTACTGATCTGCAACAATGATAGCCACACTTCTCTTATTACATATATACCATAACAATAAAAAGAACAGATAGGTATGTTGATTATAATATTTTTGTAATACAGTAAAACTTGTTCTAAAAATAATTTAAAATGCTAAACAATCAGTTCAGAGTATTTTCTCTTAATCTTTACTGTGAAAGAGCAAGCTTGTTTCAGATATTGAAATGAATATCCATCACAGTAGTATACCCAGAATAAAAGAACTGAATAAAAATGCTCAACTGTAATGCCTTAAAAATTTATTTGTTCAAAGAATGCAGCTCAGATATTTTTTAAAAATTTGCTTTAATTTCACTTAGATTTCATTTTTTCTCCATTCTACCCTAGATTAAGGGATAAGCTTTGCTCTGGTGGTAATAAATATTAAACCCCTACAATTTCTTACAGCCATCATTCCATAGATCACCAGCCACAGCCCAGTTCAGTGGTCTCTATACATGTGAAATTCCCGTTCTTTCAAAGAAGTCAAGCTAAGGAATCAATCCTGTAATCTTTACTTTTGAGTAGTGTAGTGTCAATTCTCACATGAATCCACACTTGTAAGGTCTGTAATGTAATCAAATGTTTATATATATTACATTACCTTACTGTGGTTTATACTTCCCACAAGGGCTTCAGTGCCGTAACTGTGACTCAGAGCATCTCCTCCCACACCCTGGAGTTTTGAATGCTTCCCATGTAGAGTTATTGTAGTGCAGAAGGACAAGCTTCACTATTGTTACCTGGAGCTTTATTTCATGCCAAAGTAATCAGGCACGCTGAGATGCTAGGCCTGTTTATGCTTTTGTCTTACCTCTGCCATAATTTCAAAGAGAAAACTTTAAATCCTCTGTTGATTTAACTGTCTCTTTAGCTCTGAAAGCAGAAGAAAGGTAATAATTGTCCATGTTAATTCCAGTTCCATCTTGTCTTGCTCCAAGTTAAGGGAAAGCAGAGCATTTTATGATTTCTTCATATTATGATTTTATGATTTTTCAGCAAAGAAGAAATCTGTGTATGAAGGGACTTTACCATAAATAAATGAGCTAAGAGATGGAGGAGTAGTTAATTCAGATGTTGATTTTTTTTTCCCCTCATATTGTTTACATACTATAAAGTCTTTAACATTTCTAATGAATTCTGATTATTGAAACTTACACTGTTATCAAAGGACTGAGTTGTGAATATAGCACAAAGCATACAGTAACAATTATTCCACATCAAATACCATTCACTGATTGAACATCTTGGGTTCAGGCGGGAGGGATGATTTCTCTGGTCTGGACAAAATGTTGCTGAACAAAGGATTTACAGAACAATCTGTTATTTAGGATCATTCACTTATTGTATGACCAAGATGAGATACAATATTAAGGTCCCGATTTCTCCTAGGCCACTGTTGACACTAAGGGAATTAAAAGTTTTGACCTAAGGCCACAGCCATTATTTTGGTCTCTGATAGTGAAATGAAGGTGTGCAGCTATGCTAGCCCTTCTCTCTTCAGCAGTGAGTAGTGATTGTGGTGCACTTACTGCTCATATCCAGTATTTCTGGAAAACTGTAGTACATTTTACATTGTTCTGAATTGTCTTCTTAAGCCTACCCATTTGCGGAAGTCTGGGTACAAAGTTGCCATTGAACAGAGTGAGAAAAGGCACAGGACCTCAAGATGTCTCTCGGTAAAATGCCAGTTGCTAGAAGCACCCAACCTCAATAAATACAGTGCATGATTAGAAGTATAAAAAGAAGTTTCAACACAGAAAATACACAGAAACTTTTGCAATTGAGGGAATACCCAACAAAGCCTTGATGTCCCTCTTTGACCCCAGGGCTGGTGGCCTTTCATATTTGTCTTCCACCTCTCCACTGCTCTGCTCCTCTCTATATTCATGAACAGAAGGTTCTTGAAACACACAAAAAAGTCTCCTTTAAAACACATTTATTTGAAAAATGAACGCAAAACCCAGTAGAGCTAGATCCAGCCACAGCACATCAGATTTCATGTTGCAACAGCATGCTACATTTTCTATGAAAGCTGGCGCCAGTGATCACATTTTGCCATTCAGTCCACTCTGTGTGGTTGTATATTTTCTTAATGAGGATCTGAAACCAGCCCCCTTCACTTAACTGTCAGTCTGCCAGAATTATGCCATCTTTCCAAATGCAGAGATCATATGATCCATCTGTTGTCTGCAGCCATGCAGGGGAAACACTTTCCAAAGAGAAATGTGGGTTGGCCCCAAACATATGTAATTATCCAAAGGCTGAAGTGTTTCAGATGTTTCAAGGTGCTCTTAGACCTGATCTTGGCCATCTAAGCTCCTCTGAAGTCTTTTAGAATAATGTATATAACTAAGCCATTGAGTTGGCAGGAAATTTTTGGAGTACAGGAATAATTTAAAAATTATTCTTGAATAACTTTGAGCTGAATCAGAGATTTAGGACTCAATAATATCATCTGGGACTTTTGGGAGTGCTTATTCTTTTAAATAGTTCACATTTTTGTTCTTAACATTATCACATATAAAACAAAAAGTAAAGAGAATTCAGTGACTATACAGAAAGATGTTTTAATCATATTTTAATGACATGCCAAGACACTACAGTAACTCTGCAGCATCCTTGACTCTAATAACTCTGCAAAACTACCAGATGCAAGAGAAGTTGTAGAGTGATGAATAATAGTCATGGACAAAAATAAATAAATAAATAAATAAAAAGGTGATTGAGAGACTGTGAAATGAAAGGCTATCTCAGATCTTTCCCTGCCTTACTTGAAGACGCGTGGAATTCATTTCGTACTACATCTGAGCCAGTTTAATTTTTCTCTGCAGATATCACAAATGTTGCCAAATATGATTAAACTGATAGTTTAGGTCCTCATCAGGTGCCACCTCCTTGACATACAGAACCCAAATTTTAATCATCAGCAAATGGAGCTTTCACCAAAGTACTGATAACTGTTCTTGAAATAGTAAACCAAGGCTTGGTAAGATGGAACAGAGACCAATAGACAATCCTATTGCTGAAAACACCTTTCCCAGCCTCAAGTTATTAAATTTGGAGAGATGCACATGTCTATTACTTTACTCTGTCAACCGTACATGGGTTCACAACAGCTTAAGTCAATTCTCACTGTTATATATTCCACACATCCAGGAACTGAATTATTACAGCATCCCCTTTCAAATCATAAATGCCATACCTATAGGCTGAACCACATTATACTCTAGAAGTTTTGTGATGTTAATAGCATAAAGTTTACCCACAGAGAGAAACAAGTTCTGCCAGATCTATGATGTGAACATATGGTATTTGTCATATTTTAAATATGCAAGTACATTTCCTCCAAAATAGAGATTTCTCATATTCTCTGAGAGTGGTAAAAGCATGAATCTTTGTTGTCCCATTGTCCAAATCCTTTGATGAATCCAGTACATTAGCCAAGTCTTTGACTAGAGAGGATTTTGGAATATAAGGTCAGTTATTTTGCCTCCAAGCTGAAAAGATTTACCGTGTAGCTGAGAATAGTGCAGAAAGTGAAAAGTTCTAATGACATATCTTTCAACCCCATTTCCCCTCCCAAATCACAGTTCTCAAGAAGCTATGGGTCATTAGCATTATTTATTGAGAGGGTTTCTGAAATTCTTCCATACCACACAAGCACCCAGTATCACCCCAAAGATGCAGTGTGACCTCAGGGAAGAAGAAAGGAGGCTTTATGACCAAAGCCTTTTCTTTTGCTGAAAACATCCAATGACACATTTTCAAATGACAGGAAGTCTATATGGAGACTGGTAATGCTTGCCTTGAAGAGGTATGGTGGAAATGCTTAGCAGCGCCATAGAGTTTTCATAATCACTGAAAATCTAGGGAAAACAAGCTACATTTGCTGTGGTTTCTTTCCACTCTATGTCTAATGATACTGCTACCTGTATGGCACTACTCGCCTGCCTCTGTATTGCAGAAGGGTTGTTTTTATGTTATACACAATCTGACATGCCATGGGTGTTGCTGTTGAGCCACTGATTCTTTTGCTTCAGTTTTGGTGTCCTTGCAGTAACATCTAATCCAGTGTGGATGTGACATACCATTTTCAAATGCTCTTGAGCAAAGTTTAATGGCAACTTTATGTTGTATAATATTTTTCCAACCTCTGTGACATAAGGAGCAATGGATTTTTTTTTTTTCCTTCAATGAGCAGTTTGGGAGGGGTATCATGAAGAATTGCAATATATTCGACAACTACAAGGAATGGTAAAGCACCTTCTATCTCTTTGTAGCAGTATAGCTTGCTGCTGACCTACACTAGGTCAGTGTGAATACAAAGAGCTGTTTATTGTAGTGACAGCTGAATGGCTGGATCACCTTCTTCCCTACTATCCATGTGCCTTTGAGTTGGCCCCATACCTTTGATGTGAGCAAGTACTAAGTACCTCCTTCTTTCAATATGCATCTGATTTAGACTTAGGAACTTAATTTCCCAACAGTGTATCTAATCTTTAAACATGGATTTTTTTCTGTGTTTTTTTGGATAAAAGTTGCTACCCACAATGAAGCCTGTGCGGAAACAGTAAGGCTTAGACAGCTAGCCTGCCAGCTACACTAAAAAATCAGATAGTTTGACATCTATACCAGACTATTAGTTCCTGCAATGAACTGACAACATGAAACCACAGGTGGAAGGATTTGGTGTTGCTAAATTTTACCTGCCAAATTGGAGGCTGTATTGTCCTCTCAGAAGAGACAGCCCATTCTTGGATGCGTCTTCAAGAAGGATAATGTGGCAGCTGTTTCGCTTTGTACAGCAACATGACACAGTGTTATAGGAAAGAAAACATAGAGAATTATCTAGGTTGATTGAAATTAAGCCAAATGACAGTGTGCCATACCACAGCCACTCAATTACATATGTTCAATGTAGATAAAGTTGTAGTTACCCATAATGGAATCTGGCCAGAAGACAGCTTCATGTGTCTTTCCAAGACACTAACGGATTTCCACTGACCAAAAGTTTAACATGTTGGCTGATAATAGCTAGGTTGAAGGCCGTGTGGGGATAACCAAAATAGATCATAAGTGACACTGTAGATAGTATACGGCTGTAAGCCATTGCAATGTAATTGATCAAACTTCTATCTGTTTGAAAAGAATGATGACCATTTTATTGTCGTGCATCAAGTAATCTCCATTCAGAAAAAATAAAAATAAAAAAAAATCTGGAGGTATGCATCATTCAGAGTACCCAAACATCTGATACAATGACTAAAGGGAAACAGTGTTGGTAAATACTGTGAGGCTGTAGTCTGTTTTTATATTTGCTTTCCTCTTCTTCTTCTTTTTTTTTTTTTCAAATAAAGAATGTGTACTATGTATTGTCGTAGAGAAAAGGATTACCGTCTGAAGTTGTTAATGCCACTGAAAAGTAAGAAATTTCATGTTATATTCCTTGCACATCTTCTGATTTGAAATTAATTATATCTGTTGTCACCAAGTGTTGCATTAGGCCATTTGAAAAGGTGTAACAGCAAAGAATAACATTAGATCAGACATTATAAAATGTCATAAACTGCTTGAGTATGAATTGGGACATGAACTTGAACATATTTTAAAGTCAGGAGAATATGTTGAAATGAAATTTTTTCTCTGTCTTTGCAAATCTGGTGCAAGTCTTACTGCTTAAGGTCCAAAACATATACGTACCACTGAGCTCAAAACATCTTTGCACTTACAAGGTCAACATATTTAACAACAACATTTCTACCATGCAACAAAATATGGGTGTTCTGAAGACTGAAAACAGATTACAACTTTCATAGAAAGAACTATTTTTAAGTCACAGAAAATTCCATAAATTCAGCTAAATGTTTAAGAAAAATGACTTACCCTTTACTCCAAAAGTAACCAGTCTTAAGTATTTCTTTTTATTCAACAGTATTCTCAGGTTGGACTTGTTTTCATTTCTATTTTATTTAAAGTTTAATTGACCCATTTTAGGGCTTGATCTAAAGCCCACTGAAACACTCCCTTTGACATCAAAGGGTTTTGGAGCAAGTCCTTAATGAACGCAGGCATAAATATTCTAAAAGGAGAAATGAATACTTCTCTGCTTCCGAGATTAACTATTTTTAGTGCTGCAAGGTCAGATAGTACACTTTGGCATGAGAATATGTTTGGTATAGATAGTTTTCAAGACAGAAGCAGAAGCAATATAATATTTTACAATACAACATAGATACAAATCCAGATGCTTGTTTAGTGGTCAGAGTACATAGACAAACACATGGATACCTGCATACGTACATACATATGAACAGTGTTCATGTGTTAATTTACTTCAACATTAATAAACCACGGACTCTTCTGGACAACTGCCCTAAAAGTTCAGTAACCAAGATTTGTGCTCTAGAGCAGCTTCCTTGTGTGACCTATGGTATGGCTGACCATTGGGTCAGTGATTAAAACCAGGGTATGGATCTATGAATAGATCCATAGCGAGCAAGGTGCCCTCACAAATCATCGTCCTGTTTTCCCGAGGCTGGCAAATAAGATTGGAGCTCTAAATGGTGTACAGTAGATCTTTAGGTACCATAGCAGATAGCCCATAGCACAAAATAAATATAATAAATATATATAAATACCTTTCCACTTAGAAAGAAATATGTAGGCTTTTTTTCCACCCTGATTGTCTTCTCTGAGAGGAATACCTGATAGAGAAAAAATAAAGCCCTGTTCTCTCAAAAAGTCCTCTAGCTCTAGATAGGTATCCTTAGAGCCAAGGTAACTGTGGAAAGAATGAGATGAGTGCTCATTTGTGTTAACATTTCCCATCCAGGCTCTTCTTCACTGCTCAGCCACACTCAGCTTGTGTGGTCCCAGAGTGGGAGGAAGAGGAGGTGGATGGGTTCCAATTTCCAGACCTGGCATTCAATCAGGCTACCAATCAAAATAATAATAATAATAATAATAGAATAAAAAATTTCCATTTGCCTAGAAGAGCATGCATGTATGTTAGGATGACCTTCCAGCCTTGAAGGCCTTTTCCTTCATACCAGGCCTTGCTGTCTGCCTCAAAGGTAAGGAAGAGCCTTACACTAATAAATTACAATAATGCATTACACTAATGAATTCTTGCAGTGTCTTCTGAGTCATGGTTGTTTCTTACATGATCTTTTTTCTTCATCTTCTCTGAGATCCCAAGAGTAGCTGTAAGTCTAAAGCAGACCACACTGAGTAGGGAGCACGGGGGATCATTCCCGAGGGTGCAGACATGGCTAACTGCAGCATAGTCCGCTTCCATGTTGAAATTCTGGCTCTGGGACTCTGTCTCAAATCACAGGAGCCGCAGGAAGAGTTTGAGCCCACCCCTAGGAAGGAGACTTAGTGGAATGCCTTATCCATCATCAGTGCCCAGGGTACACCCTCCCCCACCTTGGAAGAAAAAACAGAGTTTGTGGCTAAAAAGGCCTGAAGTTTTATGGAGCTTCCATGGGCCAAGTGTACTGAAAGATTGAAGATAGAGATTTGAGTTATGTGTGGGAGCAGGAAGAATACAAAAAAGATATATTTACATAGATCAGGAAAGATGGAAGAGATGGAAAAGCATTTTTTTTTAAATCAAAGGAGCTGAAATAGCAAATAAACTCCATTATTAATATAAATAACTATTATCCCCTGGAGTGCAGATAAGCTTGTTTTACTAAGCAGTCTTTAGATTTAGACATGAAACCACATAAACAAGACCCAGAGCCATAATTAGGTGCAGAGCTCCACCACAGCACTAAATATGTTGATCTCTTGTGATGGGAAGGACTGGTCTTCTATGTGGTGCAGGATAGGCCTTCCACCAAGGTGCTCACTCCTTCCTTAAGGAGCAGGAGCCATGCATTATTTCTGGAGCCGAGCAAAGCGTACGTAAATAAAAGATTTTATATTAGAAAACACATGGCAAACAATTGCAGAGCTCGGGTCATTGGGATACCTGTCTCCTGTGCCGGCTTGCGTGCTTGCTAACAGGGCACAGGTTTTGCTTGGCCTTGCAGGGAGGCGGTAGCAGGGTGGAAAGGCCGATGCGGAGCGAAGCGGAGCCCCCGCGCGGAGCGGCGCAGCGCTGCCGGCCGCCGGCACAGCCCCGGCCCGGGGGCGCGCTCGGGCGCGGAGCCGGGGGCGCGCTGGGGGGGCTCCACAGGGCTTTTCTGCAGGGAAAGTTAAGAAGCAGCCCCCGGGATAGAAGGCCTGTAGGGGTTTTCACTGAGTCACTGCATCGCAGCTACAGGTTGAGGTTTAATAAATAAATAAATATAAATATAAATATAAATATAAATATAAATATAAATATAAATATAAATATAAATATAAATATAAATATAAATATAAATATAAATATAAATATTATAATAATAATAATAATAATAATAATAATTAATAATAATAAAATCATTGTGGTCGTTTTGACAATGACACGGCTTCACAGAGTGATTCCCGAGAAACCCTTCTCTTTTCCAGAACTTGCAAACGAAGCGAGCGGCAGAGCCTCGGGTAGGAGCACACCCGTGGGAAGTGTCCGTGTGTCCGGGGGGGCCGTGTGCCCACCCTGCACGCCCCCAACCCCAACCCCGGCTTTGGCTGAGCGAGAAAAAAAAAAACGGAGGCTGCCTGCGGCGGCACCCCCGAAGGAATCTGTGCCAAAGCAAGCGGTGAGCGGCCGGACACCCCCCCTACATCCACTCCCACGCGGGTCGGGGGTGGACACGGGGTGGGACACGACCTGAAGGGACAGGGACCGGGACCGGGACGGGGACGGGGATGGGGATGGGGATGGGGATGGGGATGGGGATGGGGACGGGCGGCGAATCGTGCCCTCCGGTGGCCGCCGGCCGCACAGCCCCGCCGGCTGCGCCCACCCTGCCGGGCCCAGGTAGCCAGGCTGCAGGCACGGCCCCGGGGCGGGCGGCTGTTCCGGTCAGGGACAAGGGGGTGGATGGCGGAAGGAGCCGAAAAGCCAGTCCCGCTCTGCGGGGCTTTGGGTTCTTCCTGCCCCTATGCTGCTCTCGGCACAAGTCGGTGGCAGGGCACACGGAGAGCTCCCAGGTCGTTCACTCGAACACGCTGCAGCGTGGAAAGTTGCTGAGTGCTCTCTTGTTCCTTCTGAAGGGATCGGGTCTCGACCGGGCTTTCACCTGGCATCTGTAGGAATTAAAATCCCCGGACATGAAAATTAGTGGGGAAACTGTGATTGACTTTAGTGGGCTTTGAGACAGCTCCTGAGGAAGTTAGTTCCATGAGTACATAGCCAGGCAGCCTGTCCTGAGCACATATACATAACAGTTACACTGCTGAATATCCCAGGAAGCCCTAACCAGTTCGAGAGCATGCTATTTTGCCATAGTGAACAGAGCTAAATTACAATGTGTGTACGTGCAGGCCATATGCCTAACACTGAACAGCCTGTTGCAACCCAGTTGCAATTTGCACGCATGCAACATAACACACATTGTGCTTGTAACCACCACACGTAGTTTTTAAACTATGCGCACATTAGTTCTTAAACTTCCCCACTGATTTATAATCAGGCAGACAGAATAAGAGCTTTTATTCATTCTTATTCAAAAATCAAAGAAAGACCTGAACTGATGGCCCGCTCCCCTTGAAAGCAGGGATGTTTGTGCTTGGCTGGGGCAGGGCTTGCTCGTCCCAGCCTGAGACTATCCCAGCAGCTGATGGCTCCTACAGAAGGACGGAGATACTGTCAGGGGAAAGGTATCCAAGTGTCTCCCTATGATCAGCCGTGCAAACTTTGCTTCTAGAGATAGATGATCAAGACCACAAGGAGCATCAAAGCCTAGCTCATTCAGTCCCTTTGCTAAGGCCATTCCTCATTGCATGTTCCTAGGAGCTTGTCATTTATTCAGCTCAGTGTTCATACCACAGCTGTAATCTGGGTTATCGTAGTTACTGTATGTTACTGCACTGGTGACAAAATGTTTTCTGGGTTTCTTCATGTCCTGACAGTGCCCCGTGTAAGGGCTGATCCAACAGCACCCATTTTCTTGATACAGGCAGGCCTGCACAAATGGGCAGATGCTGGCCTAGAAGTGCCCTGGAAAGGTTCTGGATTTGCTTGCAGTTTTGTTTGCCACCTCCAAAGAGTGAAGCAGAGATGAGAGCCTGCCCAGAGTGCCAGGTGAGTCCTCACCCGAGCCATGCCTCTGCTTAGCAGAGAACAGGACATGCCACACTCACCCCATGCTCCAGAGCAGACTGTAGCTTTTGGAGGTTTAGAACAGATGGTTTAGCACTGTTTGAATACACAACATTTACTATTTTAAAGTGGAATACAAAATCTTCAACCCCATCCCCACCAGAAGCTGTGTATTTCAAATTAAACCAGAGCTGAAATGGCTTTCTTTAAGCAATGTACAGTCCCAGCTCCCCTTCCCTCCCGACACACACGTATGCATGCACGCTGCAACAGACCAGCTGTACGTGCACACACCCACAAATGCACTTAAACACACACAGATCCTTGATGTATTCTTCTAACTAGTGCTGATTGCTTTTGCTGCAGTTGCAGTTAAGAGTAACTGACCCTAAACCCTGCCATCTGCCATGCTCATCTCCTCTCCTCTCCCTCCAAGAACAGCCCCCCTCCGCATCCCATGTGCATATTCTGTGTTTTCTTGCTTTCTGACATGGAAGAATAGAGTTTGCTTAGGCTTTTCATGTACCGCTCTCTCCACCTTTCCTTTCCTCTTCTGCACACCCTTTCTCTGGCCAGTGGGGAGCAGGTGGTGTCCTGCATCCCACTCAAAGCTCAGCTGACCCAGCAAACCCTCAGGAGACACTGTCCTTCCTTTCAGACAAGGGATCTCTTCCACCAGTTTTGCCAATGTGGGGCTTCACTGTCCAGGCATGGTCTCAGCGTCCTGTTCCCTGCAAGCTAACACGTACCTGGATTTGAGTTTGCACTGATGTTTTTTGTTGTAAGAAGAAGGGGAGAGAGAAGGAGGGAAGGAGGGAAGGAAGGAGGGAAGGAAGGAAGGAAGGAAGGAAGGAAGGAAGGAAGGAAGGAAGGAAGGAAGGAAGGAAGGAAGGAAGGAAGGAAGGAAGGAAGGAAGGAAGGAAGGAAGGAAGGAAGGAAGGAAGGAAGGAAGGAAGGAAGGAAGGAACAGAATCCCAGAGCTGCCTGTGGATGCTCACCTTTGTTCTGTGATGCCACCGCTCACATCCTGGAGGAGCACCGGCGCTGTGGGCACAGACAAAATTGTAGTGTGGAGGAGAGGCAGCTCTTTTACCTTGTGAGGGGCAGGCGTTGCCAGCACAAGGGAACCCCCGGAGCTTCCCAGATAGGCCGTGGTGTCCAGGTGACAGCCAAGGCCTGATGGTCGCAGCACCCACAGCAAGGACAAGCCAGCCCAGCCTCAGGGAACCTGTGCCCACTCGCTGCGGCTCTGCGTGCCGCTGTGCTTGCCCTCGCACGCTGTTTTTGCTCCCGTTTCCCAAAAGAGCAGGGTTAGGGCGGCCCGCTATGTGCTCGCTTCTCCGGCTGGAAGAACGGTGCAGGAGAGCTGCCCTCCGGGCAGCGGGGAGGCAGCCCCCGACCGCGCCGGGTGACGCCGGGCGCAGCGGCGGGGAGCGACGGGGACCGGGGCCATCGCCTGGGCCGAGCTGGGCCGAACCGGGCCAGGCCGGGCCCGCAGCCCCTCGGCGGCTCCTGCTCCGTGGTCCCGGCTCCTCACAGTGCCCGGGGGGCTCCGGAGGTCCCTGCCCGGTGCAATCGGCTCTTTTCCCCCCTGAGCAGATGCCAGCGCTTTTCAAGAAGCCTCGTCTTTTTCTCACTTTTTTCATCCCTGGGACTTCCCTCTCTGTTATTTCGTTCGCCCTCTCCTCCCTCCCACCCCAAAGGCACCAGCCCTGCCCGCCGTCCCCACGCCGGGGCTGCCCGGAGGAGCGGTGGCTGCAGGGCAGGCGCCGCAGGCGTGCGGTGCCCTGGGAGGGAGCAGCAGAAGTGCATCGCCCCTTTTATTGACGGCTGGCAATTTCTGGCTTTCTCTTCCAGGCTTTCCCCGTTTCAATCTGAGCTGCTGTTAAAAAGACACACCACCTGCTCGGGGCTGCTAGCGAGCGGGGACGGAGGCACAAAGGCGGGGGATGGGGAGAAACAGCTTTGGCTACAAACACAGAAGATAATTAAAAATAAATAAGCTCGGTTCCCAGGAAGTGCCGGGCTCGGGTGCCTTCAGGGAGGGCAAACTGAAGCGTGCGGCCAGCGGGCACCGAGGGCGGGCAGAGAGGCTCTGCACACCCTCCCGTCCGCCGTGCCCGGCTGGGGCTGCGGGGATGCGGAGCCTCCCGGCTTTCTCTTCAAAGACGAGCTCGAGGACTAAGGCGTATGCACGAAGCCAGCGCTCAGTTCCACCCCTGCTTCCACCTCTGAAGATGGCTTTCTCCGAGCGCAGTCCTCCCGCCTGCCAGGACCAGGCTGTCCTGTTCCGTCTCCCCGGCCCAGAAACGTGCGGCTACCTCGGAAAGCCGGACCCCGGGGGGGCTCGGAGCAGGGAGCGTGGGGTGTGCGAGAGGGGGGCAGGATTAGGATGTGCCTGGATGCTTCCCCGCGGGTAATTTCCCCTTCCTCCCTCCCGCTGCAAGCCGTGCCCGCTGCGGCGGGGAAGTCCGAGAGATGCAGGCAGCCCCCGGCCACCCCGGGGCAGCCGACCCCTCGGCCGCCCCCGCCACGGGGTGCACGGGCACCCCCCGTCACCCTCTCCCCCCCCCATCCCGGCCCCAGCACCACTCCAAAAACCGAGTGCGAACCGGGGGAGCCGGAGGGAGAAACCGCGGAGAGGGAAGCCGAGAAAGGGGCTGGGGTAAGGATGGATGTGTGTCGCGGGGGGGGAGGGGGGGGAAAGGGGGGGGGAGGCCAGATCACTTGTGAATGGCTTGAAAAAAATAATTGGGGGAGGGCGTGGAGGGGGGGAAGCGGAAACTTTCCTATAAAACTCAGCAAAAGTCCCTCCTCTCCACGTCAGGCCAATGACACTGCTGCCCCCAAACTTTCCGCCAGCAGGAGCTATAAGAACCTCCAAGTCTTCAACTTTCTCCCAATCCCAGACACCTCGAAGCGGCTCCAAGGAGGGATCGGGAGGGATTTTTTGATTTTTTTTTTTAATTTTTTGGTTGGCGTGTTTTTTTTTTTTTTTTTTTTTTCTCTTGGATCCCGATGCCATTCCCCCTCCCCCCAAAGTGAGGTCCTCCCTCCCTCCCTCCTCCTCCTTCTCCTCGCAGGCCAGCGAAGCAGCCGACCAAGGGGGAGCTGGCGGGTTAGGTGCCCCCCTCTCCTCCCTGCCCTCCCCCCCCTTCCCGGCCCGCTTCTCGCGTCTCCCCCCCAGAGATGATGCAGCAGGACGAGTCGAACTCGCCAGTCTCCCCCGCCGACGACAGCTTGAGCAACAGCGAAGAGGAGCCGGACCGGCAGCAGCTGCCCAACGCCAAGAGAGGGGGGCGCAAGCGGCGCTCCAGCCGCCGCAGCGCCGTCGGGGCCGCGGACGAGCCGTGCAGCCCGGCGCAAGGCAAGCGGGGCAAGAAGTGCGGGGCGGCCGGGGGCGGCGGGGGCGGCGGCGGCAGCAGCAGCGGCGGCGGCAGCCCCCAGTCGTACGAGGAGCTGCAGACCCAGCGGGTCATGGCCAACGTGCGGGAGCGGCAGCGCACGCAGTCGCTGAACGAGGCGTTCGCCGCCCTGCGGAAGATCATCCCCACGCTGCCCTCGGACAAGCTGAGCAAGATCCAGACCCTCAAGCTGGCGGCCAGGTACATCGACTTCCTCTACCAGGTCCTACAGAGCGACGAGCTGGACTCCAAGATGGCAAGCTGCAGCTATGTGGCCCACGAGCGGCTCAGCTACGCCTTCTCGGTGTGGAGGATGGAGGGCGCCTGGTCCATGTCCGCATCCCACTAGCAGGCGGCGTCCCCCACCCGCATCCCCCCAGCAGGAGCCCTAGGTAAGGCAGGGACCCCGAAAACGGGGGGATTTGGAGGAGGGGGGGGGGGGGGCTGCGCCGTGGGCCGGCCACGAGTGGCGAGATCTTGAACCTCCACTCCTGGCTTCCAGGCCGGCTGGAAGCAGGGCCGCTGGAGCCGAGGAGATGCCCTCCGCAATCCCCAAGTCCCCCCCACCCACCCGCGGCCCGTCCCCGGGGCGCTCCGCGGGGCCCACGCGTGTCGGGGCGCTGCCGGCGGGGGTGGGCTGCGGTCGCGGGTGTGGGGCCGGATGGGGCCGGCCTGGAGAGGTCCCTTCCTCACCAACCGCTGCGGACGGAGCCGGCGGGGCTTGCCGAGCCGCTTCTCGGCCCGTGTTTCGAAGGGAATCCGGGGCCCGGCTCCCCGGGAGTGTCACCCCGGCGGGGACACCCTCTTCGCCCTCCTTCTGCCGAGCACAGAGCGAGTGTTCACGGAGCCAGGCCGGCGGAGGTACTGCTGGGTCTGTCTTGCATGTCAGTAACGAGTTTTCCGCCCTCTCTGGGTTTTTGCAGATGACATTGTTCCCACAGAAGGAGAAAATGGACAATCTAGAGACTCTGAAGTTGGATACCTTTTTTGTTGTTGTTGTTGTTGTTCTTGTCTAAAAAAAAAAAAAATTGTACCAAGGATTTCTTGGAAATTAGAAGAGCAATATCCAAATTGAAAGCAGGGCGTGGGGAGCACTTAAGGAAAGAGAAAGAGACAAGGGCTTTGGACAGTGACTGCACGTTGGGCGTCGGTACAATCCACACATCTCTGCATTCTGATAGAAGTCTGACTCGTTCGATTTTATTTTTTTTTTTTAATTTTGACGAAGAATGTTGGAATTTATCTCCTTTTTTTTAATTTGCTTTTTTTTTTTTTTTTTTGCATGCATTCCCAAGAGGTCGTGCCTATGAGCCACTGATGAAAGGAAATACATTATTGTGGACTTTCTTCATTCTTGAATGAAACCAACCAACCAACCAAAAATATCCCTGTAGAGATGAAAACCTTTTTTTTTTTTTTTTTTTTTTTTTTTAGGGGGAATAAGCTGGGCTCAAGCTGTTATATACCCGGTTCCTAACTTTTTTATTATTATTATTTTTCCTCTGAGAAAAAAATAAACATTTTATTTATTTATTGATGACCCATGTTAAAATGCAAATAGATCCGGTGTCTAAATGCATTCCTATTTTTATGATTGTTTTGTAAATATCATTGTATATTATTTTTCTGCAATAAATAAATATGATTGAAATTTTAATAACCTTAAAGTTTGGTCTCTCTGAGAACTCGAGGTTGGAACTGGAGATAAATACCTGCTTGTTGAGCTGTAAAGACACCCAAGAGAGAGGGGGCACTAGTACAAACAAACCAGGCGAAAAACGCAAATAAACTCGCTACTGACAGACACAGGCACGTTATTTATTGAGACAGCTTTATTATTCTGCGCTGGGGCTCGCTGGACTTGGGGGCACGGTGTCCTCCCTCCTCTGTCCCTCTCTCCTGGCTGTCTGTCCGTCTCTCCTGGCTGTCTGTCCCTCTCGCCCTATACCATCCACGCCCATTGCTGAGGGAGCCGAGCTCCCCGGCCCTCGGCCCCCGGCGTTTTTGCTGATAACCCTTAAGAAGAGGCATCGGTTTTAAACAGGGATTCGGCCAGCCACAGGCAAAGAGAGAGAAAGCGAGTCTGAAACAGGGAAGTGTCTAGCGAGTGGGGTTTTCCGGTGGAAGTGATGTTTGACTGCTCTGCTCTCCAGGGTTTTATATAATATATAGACCAGCTATCGCATATGCGTTGTGCGAAGCACGGAGGATACTCTAACCCGCCCTCTTCTCCTTTTCTGCACGCAGGGCGCATGTTGCCTCTCTTTCTTCTCACCATACCTTCCGCGGGGTCCCAGCATACGGCGAGACCCCCGTTGTAAGAGAGAGGAAACCTCCAGATCTGAGGGCTCGGGAGGAAGGTGAAAAGGGAAGTTGCTCCAACCAAAAAAAAAAAAAATAATAATAATAATAATAAAAAAATCCCACCCCTGACCTTTAAACAGGACAGCTGATTCAGTTTCTGCTGTCACTTGCTCATCCCCTCTCCTCGCAGCCCCTCCGTGCCGGCTCCCCGTGCCTCCTGCCCCTCCGCGCCTGCGGAGGCTCCGCGGGTGCACAGGGGCGCCAGGCCCCGGGGGCTGAGCAGAGTCCCCGCGGTGCCAGGACCTCTGCCGCCGGACTTCAGCCAGTGTCTAGGGTAAATAGGATGGGGTGTTTTTGCAAAACAGAGCCTGTTTGCATAGCCCAGGTTGAGTTGACTTTATTGCCTGCGTGTTTTTGTTTCCATATCCCCATATTACCGCCTATTGCTGACATAACGGTATTATGAATTTAATATCGTGCATATTTTAGGCCAGTGCGCAATGTTTACAGTAGAGAGCCCGCAGCGCTTGTTTGCACTGCCGGATTAGCGAGGACTTGGAAATTGGATGGGGACCCTGGTGGTCGCGGCCCTCCACGCCGGAGAAGAGGGGAAGCGGAGCGAGCCCCCGGGGGGGCGCTGCCCTCCCCGCCGCCCCGGCCCCCGCTGCCCCTCGCTCAGCGCCTCCCGAAAAACCCCGCTGAGCTGCGCCCCGGCTGCCGAGCAGGAGGTAATGCCTTGTCCGCGGGAATCCGGCTGCAACAAGAGCAAGGGGCAGGGGGGAGCCGACTCTGGGTTTGGGGAATGCTAAGGGGTGGCCTGGTTTCGGTTGTTCCTTTTGGGGGGACAAATCGCACCGGGGAGAGGGGGGGATGGCTGCACGGCTTGGAGGGAAAGAGGTCGGGGAAGAAACGAGGTGAGCTGCTCGATGTTGAGGGGAAGGCGCGTTTTGGGGACGGGGATACCTGCGAAATATATCGGAGGAATCAAGCGCGTTTTAAAAGCCACGGGCCCAGCTCCGCTCGCCCTTCGAAGCGGGCCGAGAAGTCCCGAGCAACTCCGCTTGGTGAACTCAAACCTGATTGACTCTGTCGCAACCAGCGCTTCTGGCCCAGCCTGTGCTCGCCCTCACCGGCCAGCTGAAACACCCGGGTGAGAAAATGGCCCAGTTCCTGCCCGTGGGCCCCATGCGGGTCTCCCCGCCCCATCTCTGGGTCCCCCCAGCCTGGTGACCGCGGGCGCCGCAGCCCTCCCCGAGCAGCCCCGCGGCCGCTGCACCTTCCCGGCTGCGAAAAGCTACCTCGGCTTCATTAAAAAATCATAAAGAGGAGATAATCCTGATTTAAAAATACGAACGTGACCTTTCCGAGGTTGGGACTGGGCACTGCGGAGGCCCGGTGCTCCCAGGGCTTAAGCCAAAAGCGATTAAGTCAGAGTCGGGCTTACCGAAGGGAAAAAATATATGTATATTAATTTGTCTTCTGGGAATTTTAAACCCTCTTGCAATCAGAAAACGAACTCTGCCCGTGGAAGCCCTGATTGATTTTACTTCTTCCTCCGAGGCATCAGCCTGCCCCGGTTCCCCGCGACTAATGAAACCCGCTCGGAGAAGAAACGCGGGGCCAGGCAGCTCCTTCGCCGCCCCAACACGGCCCCGGCCGCTCCACCGGAGCCAGCGGACCCCAACCGCGGCCCTTGCGCGGGTGCGGAGCCCGGCGGAGCTCGGCGGAGCGGGGTCGCGGCGGGTGCTGGGCGCTGCGCATCCTGCGGGGCGGCGGGCGGGGGGCGCCGGCCGCGGGTCCTCGCACATTCCTCGGTTTGGCAGGGGCCGCCCCGCTGCTTTCTCCAGGCCGGTATCGGGTTCCTCCCAGGCGTATGATTTCACTTGAAGTCCTGCCCAGGAGCCCTTCAAAGTGCGCGCTTGTCCCCCTCTCGCATGATGTCAGGCGGTTTGCCCTGCATCTGTAATTTTAAGCAAAACAAACAAAACGCGCTGTGGGGAGGGTAGGGGAGAGGAGGGGGTGGGGGAGGAACGAAAATCACGGAAACGCCAGGGGAAGAGCCGGGGGAGAGGGGCTCACCTGCGGCGGGCACCTGCCGCCCGCGGCCGGCCACGGCGGGGTCGGCGCCCCCGGGAGCGGCTGCCGGGGAAGGGGCTCCTCTCCCGGAGCCAGAACTCCCCCGGAGCCCCCTGTTCGACTCCCCCCAGCTCGGGGGCTACCGCTGCCCCGCTCGCACGGCGCTGCCTTCACCTGCCCCGCCGAAAATTGGCATCTTCGGGTGCTGGAGAGGGAGAGCACGGGCCGCCCCGCCAGGGGATCCGGGTGGCTAAGCCGCAAATCGAGGCGCAGGCACCCGCACGCCACCGGGACTTGTTTTATTTGCTGCACAACATAACCTGCCCGCAGTAAACATGGCACAGGATGTATTTTACATTAACTTCTGCACCAGCTTCTTTCGGCTTCAGTCCACTTAATGTTCTTGGCAAATCAAAGCACGTGTCCTTTGAAGAAGGTGTGTAATTGGAGTTTAAGGCATGTATGGAATTCCCAGATGTCTATAAAATAAGAAGGAGCATTTGGCAGGTCACTTGAAGGTGGAGCAGGTTAAAATCACTTGTACAAAAGTCCCCCTTTTCTTTTTTTTTAAAGCAAACAGCCGGCCATTTATAAAGACCAAGTGATCGAGATTGCGGGCTTCACAGAGCGGGGACAATAAAGCTCCGGAAACGTAACGATGACGATAACACCAGTCTAAAAATGCGAAGCAAAACGCAAAACAAAAAGCATAACAAAACAAAATATTCAGGTCGGGAGAAACGCCGCCGTCCTCCCAGTAATGCCCGGTCTCTGCCCGTTTAGGAGCCTCCAGTCCCTGCTATTTAGGTAGCCTTCTTGCCAGGGGTAGCCGCTACGTCCCCGCTACTTTCACAAGGAGGTGGCATTCAATTTACAGGAACTTTAGGAAAATTTTCTTGTGCCCTATATGCACACGGGCAACAGAGGACGCGTTTCACTCCAAAATTATCCTGACACGGAAAACAACACTACTTTAATGATAACAGTAGCAGCTTATAAGAGCTGAAATAATAACGGAATCGGGTTTGGACAATTAAGGGCTCATCATCCGGCTTTACCAGTGTTCGTGCAAAGTCTCAGCTCGAGCAAGACTGCGGCTTTACTTAGGGTCCGCTGCAAATCCTGCCCGCTGCAACGCAGAAATCCCGACGCGCAATGTTGCGGTGGGACAGTGACTGGCTGTGCCCTACAAATGCGGGGAAACCTGGAGCTGGGACGGGGAGGTGGGGGTGTGAGGATGCTCTCAGATCGGGGTCGGGGTCGCCCCCTCACGTTTGGGGTTGCTTTGTTCTGTTTGGGACGGACGAGGCAGAGTCCTTAAACAAGCAGTCAAAAGAGGAGCAATCCACACCGCCGCAGCCGTGGGGGAAAGGGGAGCTTCAGAGGGGAAGGGATTTTGACATGTGAAAAGTTAAGCAGGTACCTGAAGGAGGTTTATTTTGACCAGATGTTAGAGCTTTTATGAAAATGTCACGTGAAGGGAACAGATGTACAACTTGCAAATGGAGCCCCGCCTTATAAATACTGGGAAGAGAAGGGCTCGCAGAAAATCAAGCATAAATCTCTCATGCCGTTTTATATATGCATGTATTTATGCATATATGCAGAGTATGTGGGTTCTGTTTAGATCGACATTTTTAATTGCTTGTTTGTTTGTTGAAAAGGAAACGCACATGTTCGATCCTTCCTTCCTTCCTTCCTTCCTTCCTTCCATCCTTCCTTCCTTCCTTCCTTCCTTCCTTCCTTCCTTCCTTCCTTCCTTCCTTCCTTCCTTCCTTCCTTCCTTCCTTCCTTCCTTCCTTCCTTCCTTCATCCTGCTCTCTTCTTTCTTTCTTTCTTTCTTTCTTTCTTTCTTTCTTTCTTTCTTTCTTTCTTTCTTTCTTTCTTTCTTTCTTTCTTTCTTTCTTTCTTTCTTTCTTTCTTTCTTTCTTTCTTTCTTTCTTTCTTTCTTTCTTTCTTTCTTTCTTTTCTTTCTTTCTTTCTTTCTTTCTTTCTTTCTTTCTTTCTTTCTTTCTTTCTTTCTTTCTTTCTTTCTTTCTTTCTTTCTTTCTTTCTTTCTCTTTCTTTCTTTCTTTCTTTCTTTCTTTCTTTCTTTCTTTCTTTCTTTCTTTCTCTCTTTCTTTCTTTCTTTTCTTTTTCTTTCTTTCTTTCTTTCTTTCTTTCTTTCTTTCTTTCTTTCTTTCTTTCTTTCTTTCTTTCTTTCTTTCTTTCTTTCTTTCTTTCTTTCTTTCTTTCTTTCTTTCTTTCTTTCTTTCTTTCTTTTTCTTTTTCTTTCTTTCTCTCTCTCTCTCTTTCTCTCTCTCTCTTTCTCTCTTTCTTTCCCCCCTCTCTTTATTTCTCTCTCCCTTTTCTTCTTCTTCTGCCCCCCCCACCCCTTTCCTTCTTTCCTGTCCATCGACCCCCCTCCTTTAGTCTCGGGGCCGTTTGATCCCACGGAAAGTATCGGATCTCTGCTGGGAGGAGAAACTGAGACTAATCAATTGCTTTCTTTTTGAAGGCGGGTAGCGACTGCTCAGAGCAGTGAAGGCGAGCCTGGGCCGGCAGCCCCGAGCCCCTCCGGCTCTGCCCGTGCTCCCGGCCCCGCACCCGGAGCGGGGCGCAGGGATCGGGGATCAGGGCACGGGGAGCGGCAGCGCCGCGGCTCTCCGGGAGCCGAGAAGCTGTCCTCAGCGGGGCTCGCTCAGCCCTTCTGTCCTCTGCGTACGGTTACCGCTATAGCCCCGGAGGTCCCCTGGCATTGCAGTTTGAATGCTCGGCGGTGCCCGCGGTTACCGTTGTCACTGCAGGGCGGCAGGTAGGGGGGCAGTGCCCCTGCAAAACCACCAGCCTGCAGGCAGCTCGGGGCACCCAGACGCAGCCACCGCCAAGAAAAGGACCCTGGCTGGAGCGGGGAGAAGGCTGGGGGGGTCTCTGACTTCTGCAGGCACCTGCCTGGGCTCTGGGCGGTTTGCTCACAAGGCATTTCCATGAGCTGCAAATATGCCCTGCTTGTTTGTGCAAGTGTATTTATACAAGCGGGTGTCTAGCTACGTTTTCATATTTAATTCTGAACGGTGGTGGAGGCTTTTATAACAGGTATCTGCTTTAAATAATACACAAGTTCTCACTGAACTACGCCAGACAGAAATTAATTCAGATTTTTTAAAATTATTTTTTATTTTATTTTATTTTAATGCAAATGTTTTCAAAGGCAAAAGGGCTGACATTACGCACATTAGTTTTGAGAATGACAATGCAGGCTTATATAATGCGGATAACTAGATTGAGGTGCTACCCGTAGTCTACAGCATCAGTCTAAAAATCCCTAGGGATTCTTAATCTAGATTTATTCTCTTTGAGTTCCAAACACATGAGCTTGTAAAGACTTTTAAAGTGAATGCAAATATAAGTTTGTTGTTGTTGTTGTTTTAAATAAAAGACTAACTGTGGAGTTCCTTTTTTCCTTTCTTACCCATCAATGTGAGAAATGATGGACTCAGCTGATAGCACAATTTTCAGCAAAAGCCGATTTGTTCTGCAGTCTATAATGTAACATAGAAAAATACGGGAGAATGGTTTCTACATTTGTTTCAGAATTTGAGAAGGAGTATGGCTTTTCTTCGCGTGTGAAAGTGTACATGTTCCGGACACACAGACACGCACAAACGTATGCACGCACGCACACACACTCGCTTCTGAACCCTGGAGCTATCAAACATGTTTAGTGACTGAGTGAGATGCTGTCTACGGAGGGGTTGTTGATGTCGAAGCCAAATTAGTGTTAATTTCAAACAGGCGGCTAATTCCTCCATGAACCTCAGCACTTTCAAAGTGCTTTGCTGAATTTCATATTTAATTACTTGCGATGGAAAATATATCAATTTCCCACGTAGAAAGACTAGCTAATTAATTTTCTTTTTTTCTTTTCTTTCATTTTCTTTCTTTCTTTTTCTTTCTTTCTTTCTTTCTTTCTTTCTTTCTTTCTTTCTTTCTTTCTTTCTTTCTTTCTTTCTTTCTTTCTTTCTTTCTTTCTTTCTTTCTTTCTTCTTTCTCTTTCTTTCTTTCTTTCTTTCTTTCTTTCTTTCTTTCTTTCTTTCTTTCTTTCTTTTTCTGTCCTTTCTTTCCTTCTTTCTTTCCTTTCTCTCTGTCTCTCTGTCATTTTTCTTTTTCTTTCTTTCCCTTTCTTTTCTTTCTTTTATTTTTTTCTTTTATTTCTTTTATTTATTTTGTCTCTTTCCTGTTCTTTCTCTCTCTCCCTCTCTGCTCTCTCTCCTTCTCTCTCCTCCCTCCCCTCTTTTCCACCCTCTCACTTTCTCTCTCCTTCTCCCTCTCCAAGCATCCTGGAACACCTTTCAACTTCAAGGTTTTTGCACCAATATAAACCAGATCCAGAACAGACTCCCTTCCCCCTTCCTCAGATCTGAACTTAAAACATATATCATAGATCAGTTTTCATCCAGCGAATTTAGGCATAGTCTTCGACCTGTATTTTCAAAGAGATTCTGGGCTGGAGTCTGCAATATTTAATCCAGTCAGCTATTAAATGTCCTCCGGCTTGAATCAAGAATTTAAACAGGCATCTGTGCTGAGGATAATGACAGTTAAAGCGGTTTGGAGCGTAGCGTGTGTGGCAGAGAGGGGAAACGGACAGAAGGACAACGATTATGCCTTTGATTTTGGAAATTCCTGCGTTTCAGGAGTTCTGCCGGAGTATTAGTGGGGGAGAACATGAAAGAAACCCCCTTTTGCTCACAGGCATGCTTTTAATGGGGAAAAATAGTCCTACTAATACCTGACAGCGCCTGACACTCGCCTTTCTCCTGCCTGCCCGGCGGTAAGGCGATACCCGCTCCCCGCGGGGCACCGGCACCGGCTCCGGCGGCGAGGGGGTACCCAGGGTCCTCCCCTCCCGGAGGGCCCCGGGGCCGCAGCAGGGGGGAGCCCCCGCCCTGCCCCTCCCCGGGGCCGCTCCTTGAGGGATGGGGGTGGGTGGGCTGGGAGCCCGGCGGGGGCTTCGGGCACTGAAGGGTTTAGAGGGGGGGTCTTTCTTGTTTGCTCCTTCCTTCCCCTCTGTTGGATATTGAGCCGGTGGGCAGTTAGCTTGCAGGATGGGGTTAGGGGGTTGATGGGTTCCTAAAATCCTGCCGGGATTGAATCCAAGGAGAGAGGAGCGGGGCATGGGGAAGAGGCTCAGCGTTTGACTTGATGAAGCACGTGTCAGATTCTGCAGTTCAGGCAATTAAAACTCGCTTCTGATCAAAGGGCTTCATAAATCACCAGGAGAAGCGGGCCGGGCAGAGACAGCTGTCTGCGTGAGCAAGCGGGGGGCAGCTGCCTATCCCCACCTTTCGGACACTCTCCTCCATTCCCACTGCCTTCGAGGAGTCTCCCTGTGAGTGGGGTTTTCCTGCTGTTTTATGGAGGCCTGTTTTATTCATGGAAGCGTTTCAGCAGGAAAAAAAATACTGGGGGTTCACGACCACTGGTGACTATCCCGAGGGCAGAGGTGTCACAGCTTTTTCTTTTCTGGTGAGAGAAGAAATGCCGTGTGCTAAGGAAATAGTGACAAAAATCGTTATCCTTATCCTTCAGAATGAAGTATGAGATGTCTGATTATCTGTGCTCGGCTCAGCCCCAGGACAGCCGAGGGGGCAGAGGTGAGGATTCATGTCCAGGAGCTCCTGGCTCTGCCCTCTGGGGCTCTGATGCTAGTGAAAGGGAGTGGTGGAAGGGAAAAGGGGAAGAGGATATGGGTTTAGCAGTCAAGTGAAGGCAAAGCCCTTTCGCTCCTGGAGCAGAGCACTGGAGTCAGGGAGTTCCTGTGGCTCTGTGTGTGCCTGCCCTGTCTGTGCACCCTGGGGTGGCAGGGACAGTCCCTCCGTTCAACTCCCCCACTAATGAATCTTCTTTGCATGTCAGACTTGGTATATTAGAAGAGTTTACAGCTTGAGGGGCTGCTCTTTGATATTGGAATTTAGGGGTGAACCTATAAGTGGTCTCAAGACACTTGTCAGATTGGAGTGCTTTTCGGTGTGATTTATGGCAAAAGGCTCCTTTCTGACATTTCCAGATGCCAAACTTTTCACCTTGCAGAAAACGTGCTTGCAATAGCCAGGGTGAGTTTATGCCTGCTCTTGAAAGCAGCTGCTCTGGGGTAATAGGATGGGATGCAAGCCCAGTAAGAAACTTTTTTTATGAGATTTGCCAGCGGATCAAAAGGTTTCTACAATGGTTTCTACTTCCTTCCAGCATCCAGGCTGTTCACTGCCACGCAACGCTGAACCTGCCCTACCCATCTGAAAGAACGCATAGCCCCACTTCTCCATCCAAATCTTTCCTTCAGATTAATTCACATGGCACTTCAGTCAGGTTGTCAACCTTCCTCTGCCCTGTTTGTCATTTGGCCAGCTGAGTCTCTGGAGACTGTTTTACTACAAGGCTTTACAGAGATTTCTCTGGATAGAGGGCAACTATGGAGTGAGAATTTGAGACAGGAAAACAGAGGGGCACTCATCTTCGGAGCACATCAATCACTGTGAACTCTCCCAGGCTACTCCAACAGGCTTGGGATTCCCTTGCCAGAGATGAGTCACAGATAAATTACCAATGGCCCACAGAGAACAAAAGATTTGGCCAACAACTGCAAGGGGATGGGTGCTCTCCAAGAAGTAGCGGAAGCCTTGCTAATGCATGCCTCGCAATGGATGGTGGAGCCTGATCTGCATTCCTGGTTCTCATGAACAGCAGGAAATAAAAACAAAAATAGATCAAAATTCACTATGTGGTGACTTCTTCCTTGCATTTCTTGGCAGGTGAACTCTGATGTTTGATCTCACTAAGAAACATAGCGAGTTTTCCATCTGAAATTGAAATAGTACTCCTCCCAAATTGAATGCATCAGCAAAAACAACTAACATTGAGCTTGGATAGTACTTTGAAGGGAGAAGAACATCATCATGTTACAGTTAGCATTGCAACAAGAGCTAACTGGTATCTAATCACCTCCTCGACAGAATGTCAGTGTCATCCAGCAAGGCTGATTTTCTAAGATTCTTTATTGCTGTGATCAAATTATGCCATATGGAATAAAAACAACAAAAGGAAGGGGTGGAGGGAGAGAGGGAGGGAGGGGGGAAGGAGAAGGAGAAAGAAGGAAGGAAGGAGAGTGAAAGAGGAAAAATAAATGAGAAGGGGGGACAGGACTTGCTACTTGTGTGTAAGGTTAATGGAAAGGGGAAAATAGAACCTTCTACTTACATCCACATTATTTCAATTTACAGATATATCTGATTCCTGTAGATGACAATGGGTCAAATCCATTTTTTATTGTTTTATGCAGAACTGATCCTGTTGCTCTGAACCTAATCATAAGACAGCAGAAAGACTGACACTTTGGCAGTCTGGTCTTTTAAAGAAAGGCAACCTTGCTCCATTCTCCTATCCTATATTGGACAACCATATCAAAAGACTCAAAGATTGCCTTTGTCCTGCTGCATGCATATTTTCCATGGAATGAAAAGAAACGTCCCCAGACTTCAAACCTATCAAATGTGTAGCATCTGAAGGATATTCATCTTTAGGAGCCAGGCCAAAAAGTCAATAAAAATTTAATTATTTCTGTACCATATGGGAGCACTTACAAGACCAAAAATGTGATGCTGTGCATTAGTATTGGGAGGAAAATTGCAACATATTTTCATATTTGCTAGTCAAGACTGCTGTGTGGTGTCACGTCCCCCAACCCTCCAAAGGCAACACAAGCTGCTGAAGCTGTAATTAATCCTGGCAGTTTCTAAAAGTAGTATATAAACAGGTCAGTGACCAGGGAGTGATTACCTGTGCCCCACTTAATGATAGTGTAATGGTGAACTTCTATATGCAAGAACAACATGTGTTTATCATTTATTTATATGGTCAACAGGAAAAAGAATACTTCTATCAGTAAGATTCTTGCTGTCTGAAAAGAGTTATCTCCCTTTGTATATGTGAGTATGGGAAGAGAGTAAAAAAATCCCAAATATTTTCCTGCAGAAACAGAAGGGAAATCCCAAATTCTAAAGTTAAAAATAACTTCAATATAACATTCACTGGTAACATCAAGGAAAGGAATGCTCCTCGTAGGGCCTGCTCTAATGGGATCAACTCTGTGGGAGTCCTTCAATGCATTTCTTGGGGCTGATGGAGCAGGCTGCTAATGAGTTATTTTAGCATATCCCAAACTAGGTGTTAGATAAAGAGAAACTGAATCTGCTGGATGCAGGACACTGACATGGAACAGTCTGAGAAGTCCTTTCTGCTATTGTCAAATGTGACTCCTCTAGCACGACTTGCCATCAGTCCATCTCTTGACAGTGACAGCTTCAAATGTGAGATCACTGTTTCAGAAGATAGATACCAGAATCTGCTGAAATAAAAACACACATCCATGTCATCACTTTCATTATTTTAATTAAGAATAAATATGTATAAGGTACCTAAACCAATATACATGCAAATTATACCCTATTTGTCTATCTAACTCAAACATATTTATACATTTAAGCACTCAGACTTTTTTCACCCTCTTGAATAGTCTCACCAACAAGCTGCTCACCAATGTTTTCTCTAGGATAACTTATTCCCACCTTTACTTGTGAAATAAATTCTTTTCTGCCGCTGCTTTCCTTTTTTTCTTCTATCCTGATACAAAACAGTGCTTGAAGCTAAAGTCTAAAAAATAATTCTGAAGCAGATGTAGCTTTAAGTCAGATGAGAGTAAAAAAAAAATGTATTTTTTGTCCAAATACACCTCTTATTTCTAGCACTGGTAGGTACTTAATAGCAGGTAGTCAGTGATGTCTATCTGCAAAGGACATTGGCAATTGTCTGGTTATTGAATCATAGAATTATTTAGGCTGGAAAAGATCTCTAAGTTCATCAAGTCCAACCATTAACCTAGCACTGCCAAGTCTACCACTAAACCATGTCCCTAAGCACCACATCTACATGTCTTTTGAATTCCTCCAGGGATGGCGACTCAACTACTTCCCTGGGCAGCCTTTTCCAATGGCTCACAACCCTTGCAGTGAAGAAGTTTTCCCTAACATCCAACCTAAACCTCCCATGATGCAACTTGAGGTCATTCCCTCTTGTCCTATTGTTTATTGCTTGACAGACGAGACCAAACCCTAGTCCATTACAACTTCCTTTCAGGTACCTGTAGAGAGCAATAAGGTCTCCCTTGAGCCTCCTCTTCTCCAGACTAAACAACTCCTATTCACTCAGCCGCTCCTCATAGGACTTGTGTCCCAGACCCTTCACCAGCTTTGTTGCATTTCTCTGGACATGGGGCAGCACCTTGATGTCCTTCTGGTACTGAGGGGCCCAAAACTGAACACAGTACTCGAGGTGCGGCCTCACCAGAGCCGAGGACAGAAGAACAATCACTTCCAACTTGACTCTCAACTTTCTGTTCCATGAAGACCTGTGTAGTTGGAAGTGGGGCAAGTAGAACATTTTGGCTTTATAAGGGTTTTTTTAGTCTCTTATGTATAAAGAATTAACTTTACATTTTAGTTTTTTTCCATGCTTTTTAAACACCTCCTTTCTCCCACTCTAAATTTGTCTGGTACTAGAGTGTACCTTAAAGGATTTATTAATTTATGAAATTTTACCTTATTCATGTACAGCTGCACCATTGCTGAGTAATGCAGGCATGCCAGATGAATGCCAATGCTATCATTATACTCTGCCATAAGGTTATATATGTTTTATGCTCTATAAGAGCAAACACTTAACATTTAACAGGAAAATGAGGTAGTCCAACTTATCATTTTCTGTAGTTCCTACAGGATGTTACCAAGTTCTTAGGAATTAGTAATACTTGCACACCTTACTGCATGATGGGAGGTTTACTTCATTGACCTCCAAATATTCTGAGAATATCAAATGGAAGTTGTTATCTATGTACAAGGTATTTCATTCTCTATTTCAATGTATAAAATTATACATACCGTGTAGTTTAGCTGCACACATTACAACTCTGTAGAATACATACACACCCACACTATTGGTTATCACGTATAACACTGGTGTAATACATGAAGATGACTTAAGCCAGGCAGGCTTAACAAAAGTTCATAGTGTACCACAGAAAAGAGTGTGACTGGCATTTTGAATATTTGCTTTTAATTCCCCATCACTAAAGTATCTGTGTAAACTAGATATTAATATACTAAATTAATGTTACATTAGCAATAGTAATCATGGTTGCCCTCTGACATTTGTAATATTTCATTATTTCTTTTCTCTCAAACCAAAATAAAATCTAGTTCAGTCGAACCAAGTAGACCCTGTTAAGGTTACCTTTATCTGTATTGCTCGTAAGCTAAATATAACTTAAAGTTCCCAAGAAAGTACAGACTATTATGCTTATATTCTTTAATGGGAATAAAAAAAAATTAAATAAAT
Source organism: Anser cygnoides (assembly GCF_040182565.1). Classification (NCBI taxonomy): domain Eukaryota; kingdom Metazoa; phylum Chordata; class Aves; order Anseriformes; family Anatidae; genus Anser; species Anser cygnoides. The sequence continues at coordinate 32,842,345 of NC_089874.1, read as the reverse complement.
CATGTTACAGTTACTGGGTAACTGACACTTTTACTCACACTGAGTAGAATCTCAGTCTACACATAGTCCCACCAAAGCAAATGGAGCCGTTAATGGAGTAAGTGGTTACTCAGTGTGAGCTGGGAACCCAGAACTGCTCATAGTCATTCTTGTGTGTGTGACTTTTTTAAGAAAAGAAAAGAAAAGAAAAGGAAAAAAGGAAATGGAAAAACGGAAATGGAAAAACGGAAAAGGAAACGGAAAAACAGAAAAGGAAAAGGAAAACAGAAAAGGAAACGGAAAAACAGAAAAGGAAAAGGAAAACGGAAAAGGAATCGGAAAAGGGAAGGGAAGGGAAGGGAAGGGAAGGGAAGGGAAGGGAAGGGAAGGGAAGGGAAGGGAAGGGAAGGGAAGGGAAGGGAAGGGAAGGGAAGGGAAGGGAAGGGAAGGGAAGGGAAGGAAAAAGAAAAGAAAAAAGAAAAGAAAAGAAAAGAAAAGAAAAGAAAAGAAAAGAAAAGAAAAGAAAAGAAAAGAAAAGAAAAGAAAAGAAAAGAAAAGAAAAGAAAAGAAAAGAAAAGAAAAGAAAAGAAAAGAAAAGAAAAGAAAAGAAAAGAAAAGAAAAGAAAAGAAAAGAAAAGAAAAGAAAAGAAAAGAAAAGAAAAGAAAAGAAAAGAAAAGAAAAGAAAAGAAAAGAAAAGAAAAGAAAAGAAAAGAAAAGAAAAGAAAAGAAAAGAAAAGAAAAGAAAAGAAAAGAAAAGAAAAGAAAAGAAAAGAAAAGAAAAGAAAAGAAAGAAAAGAAAAGAAAGAAAAGAAAAGAAAAATATATTAATGTCTGCAAGCAATTGAAGACTTTTGAAAAGGCAGAAGGGATTTCCAGTGTAAATGAGGAAAAGGATTCACAAAGTAGAATGGGATTTGTGGAGTGAATTTTGTACCAGATGCTGCCAGTAATAATATGTCTTCCAGTCATAGCATGAAGTGAGTAATTTTTGCAAACTGTGATGTAGCAAGGGAAACTGTGACCTCTTTACCTTCTTTCCAGCACAAGAAGTATATGACTAGTCTGATTCAGTTAGCAACACTGGAGCTAATCGTTCATGAAATTAATTTTAAATTAACTGTTAATTTTTAATTAATCTAGTCATTTCTCTTGGGAAATCTTCAATAATTCAATGAAGCAATATTTATGTAACTTTCTAGACTGGACATTTTGCAACATCATCAAATATAGTGAGTTTGCCTTTTCCAATGCAGACTATAGATCTCACAGCTGTATTAACAGAGAAATATTTCTCTCAAAAGCTGCAGCTGAGAGATATGAACTGGTGTTTATTTGAGACTCCACGCATATTTTTATTTTTTAAACCTCTTCTTTCCATGACTACTGTTAAGGTCAAGAATATCTGTACTGTGAAAAGAAGGATTACAATCTTAAGGCAGTGTGCAGTTTTCTTAACTGCTTACACACAACACAGCTTTATTTTAATCAACTCCAAAGGAAAGCCTGACAGAACAGTGCAAACAATCTCTTCCTCCATTCTGATCTTCTGATTTATGGTAATTCTTCTGTATGGAGTGAGGAGCCTACAGAGCTGCCCTTGAAGACTTCATTGATCTAGTGGCATTCTTTTCTGCACCTTCCCACAGCCACCTTGAAAATGTTATGACAGAAACCAGCAAGTTCATTTTCAGTACTGCAATTTAATGCTGGTGTATTTGGTCCCCCTGGGCATCAGGCAAGGTAAACAATGCCAGCAGAAAGCTTCTCTTTCCCAAGTCAGAAGCAAACAATTGCTTTTGGAAATCTGCTCTGTGAGTGATGCAACCAGTTTTTTGTTGTTGTTGTTGTTGTTGTTTTTAAATAGTGCTGAGAACGAAGCTGGTATGAATAATTCTCAATATATCTGTCTGTCAGTACTGCCAAAGATCTTGCCTCCTGAAAACAATCTTGTTTTCTCAACGCTTACTCTTCTTTCCCAAATGTTCACAAGTACGGGAACAGAGACAGTGCTATTCCCAGCAAAATAAGCTCTTCCCTGGAGCTGTGATAGTTTCTTTTCATTACACAAACCTGGCTTTGAGACACAGGTAGGAGGTCTACCAAGGTCACCTGCCCCAAGTCAGCTAGGCAAGCCCTGGGGACCTGCAGAGGGATGGCTGGAAAGGATGGCACGTGGTAGATGTCACTGCTATAAGAGAGAGTTCACAGGTCTAGTAGACCTCATGCCTATGTGGACATCCATCCCACAAGGGCTGTAACCAGTGCTTTCATGTCTTGCATACATAATAGTTACTAAAGGAGACAAATCCGGGATAATGAAGCTAGCTATTGTCCAGCCACAGAGATTTTGAATTCCTAAACTTTATGGATTTTATCTGACAATATCAGTAAGCTCCTGACAACTTCTCTTTTGTCAACTTCATTAACATTTCTACTGCAATTTCAGTGATCATCTCACCTCCCATTCCCCTCCATGAGAAAGGCTAAGTAAGAACAATCAATTACTAGTGGATTTTTGATGTAGCATTTTCTTCATTGCTTACCTGTTTGGAGACTTCTCCCCACAAGTTAGGACACATTTTTTCCACAGCAGTTCATTCTTATGGGATGCATATACGGGAGTGGAGGCATTGTTTCAAAGTGTTTGCTCATGCTCCTAACAGCAGACAAAAAACTCTGTACTGGTATGCAGAGATGATGGACACAGGTTGTGTTTATTTGCTACTATGCTTCATGCATGTATTAGTCCCGTACTGAACTTTCTTTTTTCTGTGTATGACATCAAAAGGGAGGCTTAAAGCTCTATAACCTTTTCTCAAGAATCCTACTCTTGAGTATTTCTGTTTCTTGTTTTGCTTTGTGGTCACTAACCACAGGAGAAATTTGTCTTTTCTACATATGCTGGAAATAATTTACTGCCCTTAGAAATATTAAACCACAAAAAAACCCTACATTAAAGTAACATTAAGGGTCTGCCTAAAACCCACAAAAAGCCAGGAAATTGAGAGTTAAAGCTGAAACTCTGATCTGATACTCCAGCCTTAATTTACCTCATAGCTGGTGGAGCTGGTGGAGCTGGTGGAGCTGGTGTCTCCATTGAGGAATGTTGCTGGGTGGAGTACTAAGCGTTTCTGTAGCACCCAAATACAACATCCTGAGTGAAATACAAATTTGCTGAGGGTAAATTCCAGCCCCCTTTTGTACTCAGGTTTATTTATTAGAATGAATAACCACATGAAACCCTCCCACAGCCACTGCTAACTTTACTTCTACAGCTCTTGGCTAACTGTAGCCTTCCCAAAACATCTTTTTGTCTGTGGGCTCTCCTAGCCATAGACATGGTCTTCTGGCCAAATGATTAGCTGCTTTGCACTCCTAAAGTTTTGTTCTTGTTTTGTTGTTCACAAGAATATATCAGCAATCCCTTGGTGGAGTTTGCTCTTGCCTTACTCTACCTTGTATTGGTTCCACTGATCTTTGCTTGCTCCACAAGCTTCCACCCACCAGAAACACTGCCCACTCAAAAAAGAAAGAAACGAACAAAAAAAAATCAGATTCTTCTGGACCACAAAAGTTTGAAAGAAAAGGATGTTGAAAATATTTAGTATACCTATGCTCTCATGTATGCAGAAATAATAATAATCATCAAATCATAGAGTCATAAATTATAAGATTAGGGACTAGGGTACTGTTAGAATGGCATGTAATGAATCCATGGAAGTTAATGGAGGGCAGTCAGAGACAAATGTAAGTATTGCCCTTGTTTTTTCTCACCAGCTGAGTGCCACTGTCAGTCAACAGAAGGTACCTGACCAAGTGTGCCAAGTACTGCATTTAGGCATGTCCTTAAGTTTCTAGCAGGACTGATGATTATTTTTCAAAAGAAGATTAAAAAAATCAGTGTCATTTCCCACCTGAGATATTTTCAGCTTCATGAGGGATTTTTTATTGACTACAACTTAACCTGACTTCTGGAGTGTTCTGGAACAGGAAGCTGTGGAAACAAACAGCATCGCTAGGTTCAAAGAAGGATTAAACAAATCATGGACAATATATCAATAAACAGAAACCTAGGGAGTGGCATACCTCTCAGATCTCTAATTCAACAGCTGTGGGTGCTGAAGAAATACAAGGCATTTGCCAGATGGATGCCAGACTCACAGTCCTGTTGTCTTTGACATACAGTGTGAGCCGGATGGACCTCTACTCTTACCTAACAGGGTTTTACTTATGCTGTTATTATTTAACACTCCAAAATGATGACAAATTATGAATTTCATACTTAACTCTTATTTATTCCTCTAATTTCCTTTGTGAAAGGCATTTCTTTTTGATAGGCCAAACCTTAAGCAAACCTATTGAGTTAGAATTGTCGATCACTGCTCTGTCTGAGGACCTATGACAGGAGGAAAAGATCAAATTTTCTGTGCTTCTCTTATTCAGCTGAAGAAATACTTCCTTACACAATCTACTTTGCATTTAGATCTAGGTACAACACACTCCTGGCCTGCTACATACTTCAGTTTTTCTTCTTCTTTATCAGCAAACAGATAAGGGGAAGAGGAGGAGAAAGACAGAGTGAAACTGTAGCTTTGCCTCTTCTCTTTCTTTGCCAGTCAGCCAGAGGAAAACTGAACTATTTTGGGAACCATAATCTGGACCCATCATGGTACCTAGGACAGGTGTCTCTGAAAAGCAGCTTGTTTGGACCTGAAAATAAGACAGTGTTTTTCATATTCCCTTTTTTTTTTTTTTTTTTTTCCAAAATTAAAACCACTGTTTCGCTGCTTGGTTCTGATCATTTGAAGATGAAGAGATGGTTCTGGGAATCTTGAGAAAGTACCAAACTGGTTCCACCCTTCCCATTCTGTGCTGCTGAGAGTAAAGTCCCAGCAATATAAAATGCTGCTCCTAAGAAACACTGATATAGGAAAGGAAATATCAATGTGTAACCAACTGAGACTCATTAACTTCTTTTTTAGTATCAACGAAAGCTCTATGTATCTATTTAGGACTGCAACCAGTTAAGTCAGGGGAAAATGTTATGCTGTGAACACAGCCTAATCCTGTGAGACATTATAATGCTAATAAACTATCCATGGACTAATTTGCCGTGAAGGATGATCTTATTAATCAAGTGAGAATTGCTGGAGAATTAGTAGAGATCTAACCAAAATACCACTATTTTACAGCATTTGTCTTCTCTAGTTTATTTGTCATTATCCTTCACCAGCTCATCTGTGACAATCAAGTTGCATGCCACTTTCTCACCGTAACAGTGTAAATTTACCAGATGTTTGACTATAGTCCTTAGGCTTGTGCTTGTAGACTGCAGGTCTTCATGGAAGTCACCAGGGCTGAGAAGATTTAATTGCTGAAATGAGATTGGTGTATGGAATTTAGCCAGACTAGAAACATTTATAATATCTTATGCTATCAATGACACTACCTCTCTACCTCTGTGCTCTCTTAGACTAGGAGTCTGCTCACTATTAGGTATTTACATTGTTAATGTGAGACTTATACCTTTTGCCATACACCAATAATGGAGAGTATGGTCATACCAGTGCTTTAACTTGTCCTCTTGGCATTATTCTCTGCTTCTATTTTTTTTTTTTAAGGCTTTCAAAGGGCAATAATCCTAAATACCTCGCATGGAAATGATAAACTGCTTGTTGTGACTTTTCTTTGAACAAGTTCTCCTGCAGAGTATCATATTTAAGTAAATTGCCATCAAGTACAACAAGCAACACAATCATTCACATTCAAACAGAACCTTTTGATCATATTCTACAATGCAATCAAGAATCACATGAGAATTCAAGTACGCACCGACCTCATTCGATGCTAACTAGGTGAGAGAGAAAGGAGGATTAATTGTGGATGTCAACTAATTGGCTGATGCCTTAGAATGTAGAAACAAACACTAGTTATATGTGATACTGTACATAATTGTAAAAGGCTCAAGTTCATAGTGTTCTGCAAATGTATGGTTACTCACAGCTGAAAGATTATTAACATCATGTCATGTGTCGTGTCATCTGTCTGTCCCACCCCCCACACTCCCACCCCCGTTTTTCTCAAATCAGAGAAATATTTGGAGCTTTTTATCCACAAGGCACATTAAGGTCACCAATTGGGAATAGCTAACTGATAGGTTACTTGGAGAAACTTATAGACTCTGCTGAACCTCAGCCAATAATTTAGCTGATGGATTTAAAGAGGGCAACAGATGTGGAGGTGGATCCTCTCAAAGAATGCATAGAGATGACAGAGCACTATCTCTGGCTTATTTAAATTACAAGTGGAACAAATATAACAAGGAGGTGAGAATTAATGTTGTCTGAAAATATCCCTTGGCTAAAAAAAAGAAAAAGAAAAAAAGAAAAAAAAAAGAAAAAAAAGCTAGAGACAATATTCATCCAGAATTCATGCAAAAACACACCCTGCAGCTGTAACCTTGACCACTGTTAGTGCCACTCATACACAAATAGCTTTGTACACTCCTACATGAAGTCCCATCTTCTTCAGGTACTTTCTTTGAACTTTCTTGTCAGGTAATTCTCCACCCTTTTCCAAGCTCAATCTCCAATTTGCCTTTTTCAAGGCTGGTTGCTGAAAAATAACCAAACAATGTTGTTTTTCTTAAAGCATATGTGGTAATAACAGTTGCATCTAATGCCCAAGGTAAACACTTTTTGACTACATGGTTTGATTTTCCCTACTTTGTACTTACCATCTCCAGTTGAGCAGGCTATAGATGAGATCCTGAACTAACAGGAGTCTCTAGTAGGACTCCCATTGACTCCAAGAGCTGGCAGACTTTTACTCTGAATTTGGGCAGCATGAAGCTTTGACTAATATTTTAGTGTGAGGAAGTATTACTGATGTGCTCTATTTTCCCTTCTTTTCCTCACTCTTGGATATTTTTTGTGCCAGTTTGGGAACACTGTGCTTTGAGCTTCATCCTTCAGGGGATAGGAAGATAGTTTCTACCATCCTGAATCCTAAATGAAAACGAAGAGAACAGAAGGATATATTTCATAAAGTATGTTTCCTTTCAATGGGTATTGAAATACAGTTGTAAAGGAAAGTGCCCATCTAAGAATCCTGAGCTGAAATACCTCATCCCCTTAAACCTGCTGGAATATCCACTTGCTATGATCCAAAGAGTTTCCTGAAAGAGAAATCCACCACTTCTTTTCTCACTAGTTCTTTGATTGTTAGTGTACTTGCTCTGTTTAAGATTCCTCACAGTGGAATATGCCTGGAGGGATAAGCAATCACCGCCTGAAAACACCACAAACTTCATTTGCCACTTCCTTCTCTTTTTGAGAGAAGGAGGAACTGAGGTGGAGTGACCCTCCCCCTCCTAGCCTGGCTCTTGTTTTCCATTCCTAAATGAGATTGGCCACACTGAGTCTGGGCATAAATGGGACAACTTCATAAAAGTGGTTCCAGGACTCCCTTCTAGCAATGCATAATTAGCTCTAGCTGTGAGGATAACAATGTCTCTGCTTTTGCAGAATCCGTATATAATCATTTTTTAGGATGACTATACGTACATTCCTTTAAACATTTAGGAGTGAGAAGCATGGTGTGGAAAGGTTTTCCAGTTTTGCAGTACTTTGAACCACTCTGACTGTGACTGTGAATCTCTAGCTCATTTGGGGATCCATCTCAACTTTATTATGTTTGATACGGGCACTTTTGGGCAGGGGAGGAATGCAGCATTCAGGCTGCAGTCAGAGAGGCTGTCCTGGCTGTGGCTGAGTGGGGCCACAGATTACCTCTTTCTGTTCATCTTTGTCCACTTCTCCCAGTCCTTACTATATTCCCATTTGCTTCTCCATCTTCTCTCACTATACTTGGAGGAGATCTAGTAGGACTGGGATTAAAAAAAAAAATAACAGAGCAAAAGTATCCAAGTGACACAATAGTTTATTTAAAGCTACATCAGTGAGACTATATACATAGTTGAGCTGGTGTACTTCAGGGAGCGATAACCTCTGGGGAAGGAGAGGAAGAAGAGCTGGGCATAGGTTCAGGAACAGCTGTAGCAGAACACTTGACTACAGCTTCATTTCCAGTCTCCAGTTCAATAGGCTATAGAAGGCATATTGCACCTACGCACTGGTACTGGGTTTGTTCCTGATGACATCAGGGGAGCAGGAGCCAATCTGTGAAAGATGCTGGCTTCATGTTGAACCCTGTTCTCAGAAGCTAGGGAAATCAAACTGCTTTCTTGGAAATCAATGCAAATAAGATTTTAGCTGAGATTTTAAAAGTGATTTTTCATAAATAAAAATTTGTGAACCAAAAGAATGACGTTTCACATCATATATAAATACATATATATATATGTGACAGCTAAAGGAAAAGAGAACATAATTGTTGTACATCTTATTGGGTGGCAAAGAAGGAGAAAAAGATTTTGATAATTCTTTTATCTAACAGAATTTTAGATGTTGTTGTCCCTGATATATGCTTGACTCCCACCTCTTTACATTTACATTAGGTTTTGAGACTGGATACATTTAAAATTTTATCCATATTTCCTTCATTGTGCTTAGAAATTTTTACCAATTTTTATTTAGATATTTTGTTCCTTCTCTCCAACTGCAAGATCATTTTCTTATTATCTACAACAACATTTTAGAACTTGCATAAGTAAGGTCTTTATCCCCACCTTTCTGTTGTGATGGAAAAGTTTATTTCTTCTGAACTGAATGTCAGATCAGTTATGAGTAGTCTAACAGTCCTGCTCCTGCTGCTGGATAACATCTCAAATCATTTGTGTTTTTGCTGCCAGCTTTTCCTTATGAGGAAATTGAATCAGAAAAGCAATTAGGTATCAAAAGATGTAGAAATACTTAGGAATATTTATAAAACACCTGAACTAAGTATGTGCCTAGTACATTTAGAGTACTTTAAATTGTAAAAAGCATTCATCTGCAGGTAAGAACTTTAAAGATTTAATCTGGCTTTAAAGAGTTAGCCATGAGATATCTATCTAAAGACAATAAAAAATACGTGGAGAAGTAAAAAGCCAGAGCTGAATGAAAACCTTGAGACACACCCTCTGTAGAGCCAAGATGGTGTAACTTTGACCCCACTATGCAAAAGTGTGTTGAATGCAAACTCTTGCATGCAGATTCTCTTTAGGTGCTCAACTAGCATCCTTTGTATTGGTGTAACACTGGCATTGGTGTGTTTTCACTGCCTATAGAGGACAAAAAATAAAAATAATAAATATATATATACGTGTATATATATATATATATATATATATATAGGTATGCTAGGGCCAGGGTGCATTTTAAGACAGTAAAGGAGACTGCTGAAAAGACTAGAAAGGTCTGGTACCTCTCTTTCTCCAGCTTGCCTGGGAAAGGGTTCAGCAACCCAGGATGCCAAATATTAGACTTCCATCTTACTTACTTTTTCAAGCATTCTAGGTTCACTGATGTTTCCCCGAAGAGTAGGACTAGCTAGGGTAAAGCCTTGGATTCTCTGCAGAGCCAGTGTTTTGTTTTTTGGACCTATAAAAAAAGAACTTCAAGAAATTAATGAGGTTTCTTGATTTTTCTTGCTTTCCTTTGGCTTGGTTTCACTTAGTTTTGGGAATGTTTTTCCTGAAGAGTTGTATTTGCATTACTGTGGCTTAAATGCTGCCACATTTTGATTATTTACCCTATTCTGAACCTCTGTGAGCATCTCAGATATCAAAGAAACCTGCCCAAATATACTTAATTTAGAACATATAGAAGAATCACTTTTTTAATAAAATAAAAGATGGTTTAGGCGTGAAAGAGTCTATTCATTCTACTGGGTGTTTGAATTCCTTGGCCCTAACACTAATAATTTAGGGTGTCTACCATGCACTGAGGATGCTTTTCCTCCACTCCTCACATGGAAGGAATATATAATAGCTTAGCAGTGGTGAGTGGATAAAGACCACAAATGCTTTCTCTCTGCAGTCCCTTTCTCCCTGAATCCTCTGTCCTAGCTTCAGAGAAAGGTAAAGCCATAGAAAGAGTGACCAAAACCCTCTTCAGATCTAAGAGATGGCATCAGACAACAGAAATCAGTAACACTTTGCTGAGCAGAGCTCCAGAACTCATATGAGATGGAATACATAGAGCCACAAGGAACAGAGGTCTTTACTGCCCTGCACTGCAAAAAGAGAAGAAAAATAAAGATGTTTGCCTCAACAATAAGTAGTGGAGCATGAACCATTCATAACATAAACAGATGGAGCAGAAATTGAGAGAGATCAAAACCTCCTCTGAGAAAGGCAGTGCCCATAGGACGGAAAGAATGTCGGGCTGACAGCTATCAGACCTCATAAATTCCCTGTTCATTAGCTATTGAACCTTGGCATCCTCTCACACACCCTTTAGCCTTAATCCTCCCTGCCCTACCCTGGGTTGCCGCAAGTCCTCTTCATGTCCCATTTATCCTGCTCCCTCTTTTATATTTGCTGCAAGCCCTCCTTTAAACTCTTGACTTGCTGAGGAGCAGTTACGTGCATCATTTCTTTTCCTTTCATCCTCCAAATTTTTGCTGTGTTTAGATGATTTTACCATTGTAACCAATGCCTTCTTTTGTTCAGACTTCTCCCAGTCTTCAAATAGATTCAAACAGACCCTGAATAGGTAGCAACTGTAAGCAGCTTGTACTAACTATCCCTCTGAGATGCACAGGACCCATGGATGCCAAAGACAACAGCTTGTTGCCTCGTCACTTTGCACAGGGGCAAGGCATAACCTCCCAACTCAATCCATACTGAGACCTAGTTTTCCTGGAATACCATTTTTTATTTCCCTCAGGAAGCTGCAGGACCAAAGGACTACATGAGATAAATTCTGAATGGCCTCAACCATTTTCAGGGCAGTCAGTGTGACTTTCTCCTCTAGAGAGAGAAATTGACTTCTGGAGAAGAAATGGACTCTATCTCAAAACTCTTTGGGTTCACACTAGTTTTCACAGTGATTAGAGATGGATGAAAATCTCTAAGAAAAACAGAAATAATTTCACAAATCTGAAGTACTGCTGTAATATCCGTAGTCAATGTTCTGCATTGTTTTCTTTGTGGTATAGGAAATTTCTTGGAGAGAGAGAAAAAAGCCAAGCAGGCACTGAAGATTTCACTTGCAATATTTATCTTCTAAATCTGGGGTATCACTGGTGGTCAGCTGTGATATTATACATAAATCCACTGCAGATGAAACTGAGAAAAGTCTTTTCAATATTATTTTCAGCTAAAGGGGTGACAGAAAACATTATGAATGCAATAAACAGAAAGAGAGGGAAACACAAGCCTATACAGCAAGGCAGATTTACATTTTCCCCAGGTCTTTGCCAGCTAACAAAAGTACATCTCTGACTCTAGGGTCCACTTTTATTGGAGGTTGCTGCAGCAACCTTGCTCATGCATCCGGCTAAATTTGGAGGTTGCAATAACCTTTTCCCCCTTGATATTAGAGATGCTAGAAACATTCTGGAGACTCTCTTTAAGCAAAGGAATCCCCTCAAATGAAACAGGTGTTGAAGATGAATCATTTTACTTGACAGTTTATATCCCTACAGCCCTGACTGGAAAATTTGGATCCAAGTGATGAGTAATAAACTTTTATATTCTTTTTATCATATTATTTTATTGATCAGTATGTAGTATTTTTAGTTTGTAAATCTTAATGTTTTCCTACCAAATGAGTATGCTAAGAAGAAACCTCTCATGTTTATTTATTTATTTTAATGGGAATATTGATTAAAACTCTGTTCCTTTCTCTCTGTAAAGTTCTTATCTCTTCACTCTATCTCTGCCCTTTCTCAAGTGCCCTTCTACTCCTCTCACTACTGTAAATACATACCCAGAGTAGAATGTTGCAATTTCCTTTAATGTTAAAGTCACACTCCTACTATTTATCAAAAGTTTATCATTTTCAAAGCAGGCCAGGTATGGAAGGATCATGGTCTCAGCCTGTACAGGATCCATTAGTGGAAAGCAACCACACTTCTGAACAACTAAATGTCCAGTATGTGAGGAGTCCAGGTACTGAGCTGGGAATACAGGCAAAGCCAAGTTGAATGCTGATGGTGAAGTCAGATAGGAGCATCATCACTACGGCTGATCACTCCCCATCCCAGCATCACATAACTGCTGTGAGGGAGTATAGCCTGAAGCGCACATGGATGGCCCAGCAGCTGAGCTCTAGCTGTGTTCCATCACAGGCAGCCGTGTGATGAAGCAGCTGCCAGGATCTGACACCTAAATGTGAGCTAGGCATACGTGCGTTTAAGAGGGTCAAAAACTTCTCACAGGATTTCTTTCCACAGTCCTGCTGAAGAAGCCAGCGCTTTTCTAGCTAGCCAAGGGGTGTGACCTTCTATGAGATCCCACCCAAAACTGCTTTCATTTGGCCTGTGTCATGAGTCTGGCGACTCTGTGTTGTGCGGCAGAGCAGCAAAGGCTTTGATCCACTGCTTGCATGGGAAAGAATTTGAATGCATTGAACTCTTTGTAGAAATGAAGTTTTCTTGGACCAGCCTGAAGGTTTGCTGGGCATAGCTTCTTCCCATGGGGTTTTCTCTGATGTGAACCAGAACCATCCCAGCCCCAGCTCTAATAACCTAGTATATTTTACTTCCTTCTGCACTTTGACTTTTAACACAATCACCTTCTTAGGCCCTAAAGCTGCATCTGTATTCCTGCTCACTAACCCATGGAACAGTTTCACTACATGAAGTAACCTTGAGGAAGAGCAGATCATATTCTTGCCCCCTGGGGTATTTCTAATCTGAAAAAAAAAAACCTTTCAATACCAGTTTTGAAGCTCTTCTACCGATGTGGCTTTGTAGGGTGCTAAGACCATCTCACAGACACCTTAAATACTGCTATAAGAATTCATGGCATGCTACTGTTGCATTGCTAGCTACAGTGTGTCCCAGCAAAAAACACTGCTTTTCATACGAGAAAACACAGAAGAAATATGTAAAACAGATTTGTGTAATTGGGAGAGATATAGAATGGGAACTACAAACTTCAACAGAAACACTTCTTTGTGTTTCTAGGTGTCTTATATAACAAATAAAACACATGAAATGGGCTCAAGACATTCTGGCTAACTTTGAAACTTTAATTTAATTTTTTAATTTAGCTTTAATCTTTTTAAGAAAAACCCTGGGTACTTTCAGTTAGTTCTTTCTTTCCTTTGAAGGGGTTCAGGGAACCTCCAGGGATTCTTCTAAAAGTACAGAAAGCATCAGAATGGCTAAATTAAGGCAACTTCTACTACAGAGAAGTGAAAGCACCAGGAAGAAAGATTACTTCAGCTTCTGCAATAAGTAAGGGTCTTTCTGGTGAGATATGAGATAAAGTTTTTTCTAAAGCTCTTTAACTTGTATTTGGAACTAAATTTTGATTGAAGAAGAAATCTAAGAATTAATTAACTTTTTTTTTTCTTGTACAAAAGAGAGTCCAAAAATTTGAGATGTCTGTGTCAAAGTTTAACTTCACAATAACACTATTTCAGTATTTTTAGAGGGGCTGGGGAAGGTTGGAGGCAGATGGGGAAAGAAGTGGTTTTGGCTCTTAGGTTTTCATGTGATTCAGATGAAAAAGAACCTGGACCACTTCACTGTATAATATAAAACCTAGTTCTTCCTTTTACCACATGGCACACATCCCAAGCTTCTTAGAAGGTGAGTGAAGGGAGTACAGATAGTGTAGAGAGGTCAGGAAAGGCATCTAAGGGGATGGAACTTGTCAAATGAACAAATTGTGTGTATTTTCCTTTATGCAGTACATGTATAGGCTAAAAAAAAAAAAAAAGGAAAAAAAAAGAAAAAAATAAAATCTTCCAGCATGCTTTGTTTCTCATATTTGGCTTCAAAGCCAGATTCAATTGTTGGCCAAAGAAAGTACATAAATTCTGGGGCTTGTTCAATGGGAGTTAGTGATCCTTTTCAAATTCATAACTCCAACAGAAAACCTTCACTCATGGAATGCACTCCATTTGGTGAAAAACATTCTTTCCAGCTTTACTGCAGAAAAAAAAAATAAAAAAAATCAAAGCAAAATCAAAGAGAGACAGCTAAGCCATGTTGTACTAGCATATGTAGATAAAACCATAGCAGAAGTGGAACTAACAGCAGCTCCATAGCTAAGGGGTAACACACTAACTAAGGTTATCTTGATTTGAGTCATTGCTTGGCTAGCAGGTCCTCATGGATTTGCATAAGTAAATTTAAAATATTCTGTTATATTTATTTTGGAAAGTCATGTTGAAGAGAATGAATTTCTCTAAAAGAAGTGCATTTTGGGAACTATTGTTTTCATCAGATAAGGTTTTTCTTGGCTAAACCAATGTAACACAATAAGCATAGCCACAACGACTACCACTGCCTAACCTGGTTAACACCATTGCCGCTGTATTTATATAATTATTATTCTTACTTCAAGGAATTTTAATTAATGTTAGCAGTGAGAAAAATTACTACCCATTGCCAGGGTCAACAGTCATTTATGAGGACTTGGTCAGCTTCTGTGAGTTAGTGTTTGGCACACATTTAAGAGTGTTTTCCCCCTGTAGTTATCATCACATTTTGACATTTCTATAGAAATTTTCTTCTAAAAAATCCCATTCTCTTTACATCAGAAAGAACTCAAACTGAAAGCTTTAAAGAGGTGTGGGAAATGAAGGCTAGTCAACTATGTCATGAAGATGGACCAAAAGTTAGCTATAGGAAACAGTATGAATTCACAAGTCTCTCCAGCCAGCTCACACATGTTCAAGGAACGTAAATCCCTTTGTGATTTTGGAATGTTTCACTTCATAGAATAAATGGATTACAGACTGGATTAAGAAATGAAATGCTGAAGTGTGAAGTCACGGCCTCTGTGCTGATGCTTGTTTGCTGAAAAGTTCACAGGGGCTATAAGCTTGCCATTCTTCACACCTGCCTGCCTCTGAACAGCATCACGTATAGTTGGTGGCATGCTAGACCATCAGGAGAATTTGGGTGAAGAAATGTCTTCATCTTCTAGTTGCACCACATCCACCCACCAGCTGAGGACTGCTGTGTCTAGCTGCACATCTCAAGAGTGTGGTTGGACTCTCCCAAGGCTGATGCATGCAGTTACTCAAGACTGACTTCAAGAAGGCCAGGATTTGCCCTGGGGGAAAATCATCATCAGGCTTTAAGTTCAGTGAAGCTAAAATACAGCTAAGAATCAGCACCCCTATTGTTTCTATTCCATGATGGTACATATATTCATAGCTGTGGTATGTGCAGAGCTGGAGATAGACATATATGGAACATTATAGCGCCCTAGGCTTCTGTAATTTGACATTTGGATGGGTAGCTAACCTAAATACAGACATGGCAGTTAGGCAGATATCCATCTAAGCTATCTTAAAATACAATTCTGCTTTGTTAAATGACTTCATAAAAGTGGCATCTTCTGACTCAACAAACTCATTCTCTGTGGGTACTTGGTGGCTTAGCTGCTTACTTTAAGTACTGAAGTTCATTTTTGTCAATCACGCTCTTGACTGTCCTGTACTCAGAAAGAAATGATTCTGTAGAAGTAGCATTCTGGGAAGATCTCTGCAGCTCAGTAATCTCCAGGTTAATTCATAAATGACCAGAATCTTATCCACATACATCATTACCTCAGAGGGTTGATTATTTGTGTGAAAAACAAACTGTTATTTCTTGCATATGGATCATATGTAGGAGAAAAAACAATCAAGAACAAAAAATATTGTAATAAATTTCTCACACAAGTAAATTACTCATGCTCTTGCTCTCTTCAATGATATTTTTCCTTTAGGAAACTACTCAGCTGGAATAAAATGATAACAATCTAGCCTTTGGATAAAACACTTCTAGAGCTGTCTTCTCCTCTGCTCTGAGCACCATTGTCATTTTAAACAATGCTCAAAGGAGCAGACAATACTGCTCCATAATTCATAGGTGTGTTTGCCACAAGCGACAGTGGTAAATATCTTCTGAGTAAAGCTGTGCAATGAGCAATCACTGAGACTCTGCAGAACAGCATAAGCTGTTTCAATAATCAGAAAGGACAAATACAACAATCTATCTTCTTTTTAAAGCAGAGAACATTTTCCAGATCATCTCTGTGAGTTACCGCTCTAATATCCCCGAACTCTCCTCTGACCTCATGGTATGCTTTGCATTCCCATCTTTATTTTACATTTCCAAAACAATTGCAAAGTGATTTGAGTTTAGAAGTAACATTTGACCAAATGGAAAATGGCTAAAGTCTGCTCTTCAGATTTGCTGCAATAAATTGTTGAAGCCATTCAAAATACATTTTGGAGCAAAATGATGCACAGAAATATAAGCAAGAAACAAACAAACAACAACAACAACAATAAAAAACCACACAAATCTGGCTTATATCGGAATATTTTATCATGGAGGGCACACTCTCCATTAGATCAGATGAAGAAAGCAGACAAATAACTCAGCCAATAATGATGCTAATAGTGTAACTGCATATATAATGCAAGCAATAGGATGACAGAAATGGAGCAAGAGTTCACTGTTCAGTCAAGTCTGTTAATTTCTCGAGGAGACACCCTTCACATGCTACCAACGCCTCTCCTACATGCATTAAAAACCCTTGTTTATTACAGACAGAGATATAACAGCAGATCAAACACCTTTGGAAATAAATCAGGCACGTTAATATGTCAGTGATAGCTGTGTCAAGTACTGGGATTTTGCTGCAGTAATGAAACCCTATGGGACAGAGAGGCATCCTCAAAGAAAGGACATTCAAACTCTGAATCCTCTGGAGGTCTTAGCCACAGCTGACTGTAATAACTAGAGAATTATTTCTATTTCAGTAGGTTTTGGTCAGGCTGCTGACGTAGTGCATACATGAACATTAATTCTAACTAAAACATGGTTCCTTTAAAACTTGTTTTCAAGCAAGTTATCCTATGGAAATTAAAAGGTCTGTTTGGGTAGGAACCTCCTAAACTGCATCCAGGAGCTAAGAGTGTTGTGTTGTTCATGGTGAAAGCACTCCAGAACTGCACGAATGCAGAGATGATGGGTTGTTGTGCTGCACCAGCACTGCAAAAGGCAGCAGTGTCTGACTGTACTCCTTTTTCAGACACTTTCATTTTGCTCTGTTTGCTTGGCTGCCCTTATATATGTGTTGCCACACACCATTCTGAAGATCAGTTTGCATAGTTGTTTTCTTCCTGTTGCATGTTGTTGTTGTTGTTGTTGTTGTTATTATTATTATTATTACTGAGGCAGGATTCTTTCTTTCTTAACATTAATGGAGTAAACAGAGCTCTTTAAAAATCTATCTCTCTATCCAAACTTGGAACAAACTGTGAGTTGAGAGAGAATAATCACTATCTTCTGCGACTATAGAAATGGTAGCAATGGACAAAGCTGCCCTGATAGAAACAGAGATTTTGTAGTCAGGCTATATTTATATATATTTATATATGTATATATATATTTCACTGTCTAAGCAAATGTTTGATTGTCTCTTCTTTTCTGGTGCATATTGAAGTAGAATAAAAGTAAGGAAAAATAACTTCTGCTCCTGGGCTGTTTAAGTTGATAGATAATTTTTCCACCAGCAGATAATTTGTAGGTAAAATATGAACAGACCTCTTCAACTTACGTCCATATAGTCTGCTTATTGATTTAAGCCCTACCTTTCATTAGCTGTTGGTGCCAGGGTTCTGGAGAAAAAAATGTAACTTTCCCTTCATGGTTCTTCTAGAGGCAGGATGATGGATTAGTAACAAACCATTCCACCTCTATTCCTATAGATATTCTGGGTTGTTGGAGGAATAACTTTGGAGCAGCTAATGCAGTCATCCACAGTGGAAAAAGAAACATAGTCATAAACCCCAAAAAATAGAGCCAATTTTCTAGTCTCAATGGGTGGTAGCAGGAGGTGGCTGTAAAAGGAAGTCAAATGCTTTAGTTTATTGCAAGAAGTCCTTTTAACTTCATGCTGAACTGGGATGGAGACATATACCCAACTGAAATTGCAGGGCTCTACATTTAGGACAATGTCTTATGAAAAGAAACCAAATCCCAAACCTGTTGAAGTTAATGGCAACATTTCTTCCGACTTCAATGGAAACAGGAGGTAGCCCATGATCATTACAAAGTTGCTAGGAAGCTAAATTTATTTAAACCCAGATATGACAATCTCCTGTTTATGATAGCTTCTCATAGAAGAGATTCTGGTAAAAATATGAGCTGACTTTGGTATTTCCATTCTAGAAAATGTATTAGACAGTTAGTCTACATAGCTCAAAATGTGCTTAAGTAATTAAAAAAACAGGATACCACAACCAGTTTATGAAGCACAGACTGTTAATGAAGCCACTCTTGAAGGAACTCAGACTGATTTTTCTACAAAGAGTACTGGTTGCTAGAAAGCCAAGATGTGAATCTAGAGAGGTTTTTGTTGCAAAATGTATAATATTTAAGAAAATGAATGCAATAGTTTGCCATTTTCACACAACTCCATTGCTGCTAGCTTTGAAAGATGCATGTAAACAATGGGAAAATATTCACAACTTTAATTTAGGGATTTTTGTTAAGATTAAAAGCTGCAAAAATTCAACACTCAGTATTGCTGAAAGGATGGACAACCTAGTCTCTTTCTTTCTGGACAGGCAGTAGAGACATAGCATGTGAGGTAGCTTGCCCTAGAGCTCTCATTTCAAATTTGACACATAAGCAGCCTAGTGGCAAATGACCCTAAGTGGTGACATGATAAAGAGTCCTTAAAAGGGGATCTAGATAGATTGGAGCACTGGGCAATCAGCAATGGCATGAAGTTCAACATAGAAAAATGCCGAGTTTGGCACCTGGAATGGAGTAATGCCAGGCACAGGCTGGGAGAGGAGTGGTTGGAGAACAGCTCAGCAGAGGGGCCTGGAAGTGCTGGGGAAGCTGGCTCGGCATGAGCCAGCAGCGTGCCCTGGCAGCCAAGAGAGCAAACCGCATTGTGTGGTACATTAAGTGCAGCATAGCCAGCTGGTCCAAAGAGGTGATTCTCCCACTATATTTAGTGTTGCTGTGGCCTCACCTTGAATGTTGTGTGGATTTTTGGGCTTCACTATATCAAAAGGATGTTAAGGTACTTGAAAGTGTCCAGAGGAGAGCAACAAAACCGGTCAAAGGGCTGGAAGGCCTGTCCCATGAGGAGAGGCTGAGGACACTTTTGTTGTCTAGTCTGGAGGAAGGAAGGCTGAGAGGCATCCTCGTTGCTCTCCACAACTTCCTGAGGAGGGGAGGCAGAGACAGAGGTGCCAGTCTCTTCTCCATGGAAGACAATGACAGAACACAAGGGAACAGTTGCTCCAGGGGAGCTCCAAACTGGACAACAGGAAAAATTTCTTTACCGTGAGGGTATAGTGGCTCTTGTGCTACTACTTCCTGAAACGATGTCACTAGGACTTCTGTGCAACCCATAGAAGCAGCTCATTTCTGGGTTTCAGGTTTTTGTTTTTTTTTTTTTGGTAAGCTTTAAAATTTCTCATACACTTCCCCAGCCAAAGTATAGATTAAAGTAATTTCAGTACTGCAATTTGAGGGATGCCATAACATTAAATTACACCCACTTAAATAATTACATCTCTTTAGCTACAAATGATAAAATAAACGTATCATGTTTAGTGTGTGTACTTTGCATGCACTCATATAGCAGTTTACATGCAGAGCTTTTCCCAAAGCAACAGAGGGAAAAAAAAAAAAAAAAAACCCTTCTGGAAATCTTTACCATTACACTAACATATTTGATTGTGGGAAACAATAATTCAAATGAGGCAAAGGTTATGGTAGAAAAATAAATGGAATCAAATGGGAATAAAAGCTATAGCTAGAAGGACAAGTTTCAATCAGTGTACTTTATTCTCATTCTTAACCTCAGTTAATTGTTAAGAGGAACATGACTTAAATTATATCTTCTGTTGGCTTTACAAACTTCTCTTTTAATACTTGCCCTCCCAGGGCACATGCAACTAATGCAACTTTATTTTTAGTATCTTGATTCAAATGGGCTATACCAAACAGAAAATATGTGAGATAAGAGGGAAGATGATGCAGCAGGGGAGAAGTAAGAGAGTAATTCTGCAGATAAAAGAGGCTAATGCAACAACAGGCAGTGAAGACTTTTCCTTACATTTTATTATTTAGCCCAGGGAAAGCAGAGAATATCTCTAGGCTTTTAAGATCTAGCCAAAACGTCAATGGGAATCCCACCTATTACTATTTTAATCCACGGCACAGGACTGTTCCTGTCTCTCTTACCTCAGGAGCCAGGGCTCATCTGTCCAGCCTGATGTAGTTCATGTTTTGTGAGTTCAAGCCTGCCCTGTAGGTGGTTATGCACATCTTCATAAATAACTCTCCTGCTCTTCTCTGGCTTCTCTGAACTTGGCTGCTTTATGAAATGTATTGAAAAATATTTTTGAAAAGAAAAGAGACCACTCGAAGAGTGGTAATCATTAGGTCCTCGGGGTCCTTGCATATAGCAATGTTAGAAATGCACTACAGTTCAAACCTAACTCTGAATTTGGATCTGAATTCCAATCAGACAAAAATCTAGTGGGTTACATACATATTAATATGCGGTTAATATTAGTGGTAAACCTTGGTGCTGAAACTTAGAAGGAAAACTTGAGTCTGTTTCCTTAAAACTGCCTTTGGGCCTTCCAGTCCAGAGTGACACCCTGTTTCAGGACCCACAGCCCCACACCACTGATCCAAATCCACATTCTCCACTGGGCCCAACCTGTCAGATTTTCTCTTAGCATGCCTCCAGGATCAGACCATGACCAAAAACAGCTGGAGAGATGTGCTTCTGCTTTTTCTCCTATGTTTATATCCATCAGGCTTTGGGAAAGACAGGCTTTTGGTCCTTAGCTGGAGTGGATGATAACTCAGAGCAGCCAGGAGGGATCTGAAAGTGAGGGCACTGTGAGGGCACCACCTTATATGTTAGCTAAATATATGCTTCTTAAATATTCATTGGGAGAGAGAGTAGGCATGTATAGCTTGGTGGTCAGACACTGCCTTGGGAGATTGGGGTGCAGTCTCACAGCATGAAGAGCATGGCTATGAACAGCAGCTGTGAAGCTGACAGCACCATTAGACATAGTCAGCAGATGACAGGGTACTGGGGGATATATTTCATCCTGGGAATAACCACACAGCCATGTTTCCAAAACTAAGTGAAACAATAACAACAACAAAAAAGGTTGAATATTTCCCTTTGTCCCCCTTCCCTAAAGTTTTCCTCTCGTGGGATTGAAAAATAAAATATAAAGCAATTTGCCCTGAAGGAAAATGAAAGCAGGATTTGAAAAACTGGCATTTCCCATCTCCTGAATTCTGCCCAGCTCTGCTCCATGTCCCAGTGATTAGGGCTGTCTGTGGGAATGGGAGCGACCAGGCAGGGGAAGAACAGACATATCTCCCAAATCAGACAAGACTAGGGATGAGAATGTCTAAAATTGCCAGATGCACATCTACTCAGAAAAATGTTAGAATGCTCAAACCATGGGCATACAAGGAAAAGTGCATTTCACAGAGGCCTTCTCTGTTTCATGGAATACCTAGAAATGAGGTAATTATTAATCTTTTATGACTGGTGAACTAAGGAGCAGGGGAGCATTCATCACAAAATTTATGAAGCTCAGCACCAGGAGATACTGAGCCCTAATTTTAACAATGGCCTGACTCTGATTCTGCAGGTAGCGTTCCTCAATAATCATACTGGTTACATTTTTAGGACTGTGACTTCAGCCAGTCTAATGCCATAATGACTGTCGTAGAAAAGTATTTTGGATTTGTGTGGTACTGTAGGCATAAACAGACTTCACACCTGTTTGTTCCTGGTATAATACAGAAAAAGATATAGTAGGTTAAGATACTATAGGCATGAACACAACTAAAAGAAGCCCAACAAATAAACAACAATACCAAGTAAGAAAACATAATACACTTGTCTCAAATCTCATAGCAAGTTTCTAGGGCTGTCAGTCTAGCATCCTTCATATGCACATTAAATTTTGTCTAAAAGCCTGCAAAGCAAACAGATGTGCTATTGGAGCACGCCTGCCAGCATCCCAGCCACGTCACCTCACTAACCTGCTGGATTGTGTGACTTCCATGTGCAGTAACTCACAGCCTGCTGCCAGGGAGCTTGGCAATAGCACACCACTATGTATATGATTACTGCTGAATGGAGAAGAAATGGCAGATCTAATGTGATCAATGTTTCTGTTCCTGTCTGTCACTTTTGTTTGACTTAGCGCACCTCCTTTAGTAAATGTTGTGCCATTTGTGAATTAGATCATAGAATTACGTAGAATATGGTGTAGTCTCTCTCTGGAGTATATTTTCATATCAGAGTTTAGACATAGCTCCTACAGTCCTTAAAATTTCTTTCCTAGGAATATGTGCATAACACAAGGAGGTGATGGGTGTTATACAGAATAATTCTTCCTATATTGTGACCCTGCGTCTTCATTCTTTTTGAACTAAAGACAGGAGCTCAGCAGACACTGTCTGCTGTGATCTCACTTTTAAACTTCCCTCCAAGTTGCTCAGATACCACTTGGTGTTGATATCATGGTTCATGATCCAGGTGCAACTCTGAAGTTTTCTCATCCTTCCCAATGACCCTGATATTCATAGCATTTGACCACAGGCTTAGACCTTCTATAGACTCTCACGGGGTTGTCGGTAACAGCTTCTGATTCTGCAAGGGGATGAAGGATATCCCAGACCTTTTGAATCATGTCCTGGTGCTCTTTGCTGTGAAGGCCCCACTCAGCCAGCTGGTGCTCACACAGTTCTCACTCCTTATGCATGATACACACACATACTTGTTTCCAGCCTTTTGGTTGCCTCTAATCAGGAGCATGTATTTTGAGCATAGCACCTCAGACTTTCTAAAAGAGTCTTACAGGAAGACATAAAGTTACAGCCTAGCAAGGGTAATCCCATGACCGGTGTCACACTGCTTCTTTCATGCATTAAAAGATGGTTAGATAACTGCACGTAGGAGGCTTAAGCAAAATACATCTTAAAAAGTCCCTAATGCTACTCAAAGGAAGTCTAAGTAGACAGAAAATAGAAGCAGTTTTGAGAAATCACCTGTTTAGCAAGAAGCAAGTTTTTCCAAAATTCCCAACTCTACTTGCAGTGAGTTAGGGCTTTGCTTTTCATTCATTTAGGAAGGTTTGGCATGCATGCAGCCTGTGCCTATTCGGGTTATCCATCTATTGAACCTCTAAGGTTACTGTGGGGCATAAGGTCTGTGGCAACATGTCTTTGTTTGGTAATAAGAACCACGATCTTATGTTTATAGACAGTGATAGTCTTGAGATAACTTCCTTTCAAATCCCCTGAAGCCTGATTTGAAGTTGTTCGGTTGTTATTCCTTGCAGAAGTGCGGTATTTACTGATATTTTTGTGTTCCTTGCCATCTGCCTTACAACAGCCAACACATCTAGCAGGATAAAAGAACGGTCTAGTTCTTGTGCCTGGATTTTTACACAACCCAAACAATTCTCTCTGTTTTGTAAAGGTCATTGAATAACAAAGAGCAAGTAAGAAAAAAAATACCAAAAAACAAGGAAACTACAGGATATGATTCATAAAAATCCCACATCTCCTCTATATGCTCATACTGTCTTCTGTGAAAAAATAAATAAATGTTTTTGTTCTTTAACAATGTTCCAGTAAGTAATACACATGCCAGAGAACAAGCAAGCTCAAACAATGAGCTAAAATTAGAAGAGGCAGATTCAGCATCTGAAGTCACAAGCACACACACACTTACTTTATGGTGTGAAGGCATCTGGAAGAAATATAGTCACATGGACTGCCTGGGTGCTGGCATTAGGACTGTAGCTCAGGAGGCTCTTTTATCAGCTACATTTTTTTTTTTCGTAGATGCTCAAAAAACTCTTTTAATCCCATCTATGAAAAGAGGCAAAAACTTGCTTGCTTTTGTGGCTGTTGTGAAGATGAAACTCTAAGTGTTTATAAGGGTCTTGGGTTTTCATGATGAGTACCATTGCAATAAAAAGACCTCTATAATTCACTCAGTTTTACAAAGTACTAAAAAAAAAAAAAAAAAAGTAATACAGTTCAGAATATTCTGCTGTTCAGAATAAGTCTAATTCCTATTGAAAAGGAAGAGAAGGAGACCTGATGGTGTGCAGTAGTACTGACCATTCCTCAGCACTTCAATACTAATCTCAATAATTTTTTCTTTTCCTGCATAATTTTCTCCTAACTGGAAAAATAAAAAGGCCCATGGAGAAAAATACTTGCTAGCCACCATCAATCCTCTCTAGATCCTCTCAGCTCAATCAATAAAACACTTACTTTCCAATGAGAGACATGATCAGTCACACCAAGAAGCCAAAAGATCTGCATGAGAGCCCAAGGAAACATGGCTTGTGGCTAGTACCACTGCTTCCATGTTGGGCCATCAATTAGTAATCAGAGACAGCATTATATGCACCTACACTGGAGGATAGAAGAGCAACCATGAGTACGTGATTGTCCAGGTGTGGTTATCATTACAAAGAGGGCTCAGGAGGAGCTGACACCACTCCAGATTTACATCCATATTGCAGATACTGACTCTAATGAAAGCACCATTGTAGGTCAATGAAGATGGAGTGGTTTTTCAGGATCTGATATTCCTGGAAATTCCAAAGATTTCATGGCAAAGCAATACTACACTCTGATGTTATTACTTGTGAAATATTGTGCTGGACATTTTAAAGGATAATTGGAGTCCACATAATTTAAAGATTTCTGGTTTTTTTTTCTCTCTTTTTTTTTCCTTTTTTTTTTTTTTTCTTGTTTATAAATGGTGTCACAGCTGTTCTTAAGCTACATACTCAACTTTCAGTACAAACCCAAACACCCACTGCAGGCAGTAGCTAAGAGGGAGATGGAACCGGTTCCTACTGGCTGAGGCATTAGACACAGATTTGTTCCATGTCAGTTCTAGTGACAGCCAATATACTTCAGCATTTTGTTTAACATTATACATATTTATGCAAAATGGTTATGAAGGAAGGATGAGCGATAGCTGAGACTGAGAGAAATCCATTACAGAATACATTTGAGTTTTGTTTCCTAAGAGTCAGTTGTGATGTTTCCTGCCACACCTGGTAGCTAAAACAGGGAATCATCTAATTTAGCTCTGCTCATAGACTAAATTAACTATAACAAGACTAGATTAACTCTAGATGTTCCAGAAAGATGCTCAAAACTATATTAACTGTAACACTGAGAAAAATGATAGATTGTTACTGAATGTGTTACCCTACACATACGTTGGAGAGTTAGATTGCATCTCTGTGTATTCATCAAAGCTAAGATCAGGTACTGTGAATATGGAAAGTGAACCTGTAGTGAGCTGAAGGAACATAAATTTGTAATGTATATTTTAACCGTGATTGATTGATTGGTGGATTTGTGTTTTCATAACTTTAGCACAGGCTAATATTTCATTAGAAGACAGTCAAAAGCCAACATATTCAAATGATATAATGACATTAATGATGTAATATGATGTTGACTATAATTTAAACATATCACAAATGAGGAAATTTGGGATCTTACCAGCAGTACTCTATCTAGCTATTACTAACCTATGAAAACGTTAATGTGGCAGCCATAATGGGCATTTTTCAGTGATATGTGGATAGAGAAGCCCAGCTTGAAGCAGCATACAAGCTAAGAGCTGTAAATAAGCTAAAGTTTGCACAAAATCTTGGATCCATACCTTTACTCAATTTCTGTTAAAGTACAGAACTTCACTTTGGGTTTTCACTGAACCTGCTCCCATTTATAGGCAAACCCAGGGAAGGAAATAACAGAAATCCCCAAACTCTTTCATTTCCAAGAGCCCAGGAGAGGTGTATGAATGAAGTGTTGTACCCGGTGCACTATGGTAGCAAAATGAAAAATAAAAGCCTTCTGTGATTAAAAATAATAATAATAAAATTATCTCAATAGCATTCTGAATCCACAGTTTTGACATCATCTTCCTCTCATTTGGATGGGAAAAGGCAGAAATAAAGAAGAAAAGCAATGGCTCAACACATATCCATCCAGCTTTTATAGATACTATTTAGCCTTTTTGACAAGGAGCCATCCAACTCATGCTACTCCTTTCAGAGCTGCCAGTGGAAAGAAAGATTTTTCCCAGGGAGGAGGATCTCCAGGGGAAGCAATGAAAAAGCACGGGAGAAGGAATCTGGAAGAATTCACTCCCACCCACCTACAGGAGATTCCTAGAAGTATCATTAGTCTGAAGGTTTCCAAAAACCCACTACACTTCTCAAAGGCAGGGTCATATCTGTGGCAGGTTGATTTTAAAGCAGAAATAGTGTCTATCTGAAACCTCTCACAAGGTTGGAATGTTAGAAGTAGTCCCAGGAGAGGTGGTTTAATGTACAAAATGCAGGTGAGGCAGCCAGAAAGACATGATGAATGCAATTTATCACAGGGCTCTGCAATTTATCACAATGGTATCGCAGGAAGCAAGCAAAGCAGAGAAGCAGATAGATAGACTGGACAGATTAAGCTCCTTTGGGCATGGAACTTCTTTGAAATATGCCAAGGAAATTGCATGCTACAAGTCCCAATTTTCAAACAGTATTTTATTGACTGGAATAGAGAGATGGCTTTCTGGGACTGGAGTCCTTTTCCCCAGAAAGGAAAAAGATGCATTATTCTGAAGAATGAACGTAAGCTAAAATCATAGGATTGTGCTTTGCTTCATTTTGGCTTTAATCCACCTCTGAATATGTGAATATCCACCCTGGATATGTGCCAGGAGGTAGGGATTCGCATGTGCAAATCCAGTGCCTGTACTTCCAGCTACCTTTCTGCCTGCTCGATTTTCAAATTTAGGTGCATGAAGCTCCACGTACAGGAGCAATTTCAGAGGCCTAAACCAGTGAGCTACTTTTGATGTTGTGCACGTGATCAAAGCATGCTCACAGCAAGCACAGCCCTTCCTTACTCCCTGTTTTCGTGGGGTACCTTTCTAAAACCAGTTCTGTTGTATCCATATATCTCCAAGTTTTACAGCAGCGGAGCTGGCGCGATACCATGGTCCAGAGCATTGCTGCAGCATGCTGCGTATTCCCCACCTCCCACAAAGTAGGGGCCTTATGGCTTTCAAAACAGCGCATGTACTATTTAAATTGCTTAACTGGGAGGAGAATTATGTGTTCTGCAACGCCTCAGGACAATGAGCCAAAGGAACTACAGAATATGAGCTTGGTGTTAAAGCCATAGCTTTGCAACGCTCTGTTTTGTGTGGGTTTTAGCCTGCTATGTAACATTATTTTTATATTAACATTTGTGGTTCCTTTTTTATCCACTCCAGCTTCACTATGCTCCGCCCTTTATATTTTAACAGTCAGATTCCTATGATCCAACCAGGGTGGCATGTTCAAAGCTCCACTTCTTTTCAGAGCTGATTAAAAAAAAAAAAAAAAGAGGCTCAGAGTGTCAAACAAGCTTACTTCAAATAGCTTTTATTCACACTAGGACAAGACTATAGCCAAAGAATTTTACAAAACACAAAACAAAAGAGATTTTTACAACTTAGTTGAAGACTATTTCACGCCAATCTAATGCTCATATATCTATAACCAATGAAGTTTTGGAGCACAATATTACTTAACGTTACTCATTGGATACTTTCAGATACAAAAATGTATCAGAAATAATAATAATAATCCACAGGTTCCTCTTACTTTTACAGAAATATTACTATTGACCTTTAAAAATTTTGCCCTTTGGACTGGTCCCACTGGTACTTTATCTCTTAGAATCTGATCTGCCTGGAAAGACAAATTACAGATAAACTTCTAGTGCTCTGAGCAAAAGGACTGTTTTTTATCATAGAAACAGATAGCAACATCAATTTTCAAAGAAAAAAATAGACATTTCAGCTGTGCATCCCTAGATGGAAAAGTCAGTGTTGTAAAAACCCACAGCGGTAATTTTGCTTTGAAAGCTTTAGTTATGAGTTCACCAGGTATTGCTTTATGCTTTCCTACTGCATCCTAACTTAGAATACTAAGCCAATCATGAAATATAAAATAGCAGTAAATTAAGCAGCAAGAGACATGAGTATGAACTTTTTCCCATAACACATGACGTATACACCCTTCTGAAGCCTGCAAAACTCAATAGATACATATCCACTGGTGCCAGCGCTCTTTCAGACAGACTTTTCTCGAGGCAGAACTGGCACTTCATATCAGAAATAGGGATGTGTAGCAGAGTTCAGATTTGTATCTGAACTTTTTTTGCAGTTTGGGTGTGGACTTAGTGCAAAGTGAAGGCTTCTTCACTAACTGCCTCCCAGACCTTATCCACAGCCTGTGAGAGAAGGGTTTGCAGTGGTCTTTGAATAAGGGCATCCTACGGCTCTGCTGTTGCAAATGTGCCTCTAGCCATTCAGGCATACCGTCAGGAAGGGGATGATGTGTAGAGATTTTAACACAGAATCACTCTCACTGTGCAGTACCAATGCCATTACTTTCATACCTCACTTGCCTCTAGACCATCCACACAGGAGCACGTATTCCTTATAAACTGCAGCCCAAATCACAGTGCACTAATTAACATCTGAACAGGAGCATCTTCGATTATGCAGAATAATCTATACTTTGCTATAAACTCTCCTAATATACTGAAGCACAGAGCACGGCACTAGAGCAGGATGAAGGATTGTGTATGAGAGTTATAATTAATAGCTGCTGGAACGTCCTCCTTGGTCTTTGCTCTCTGTGGTGTGTTATTTGCTAGAGACTAAAACCGAGCTAGTAACAAGATGTCATGGGACAAAAAACCTTTTGGATCAAGTGAAAATATTACATTGTTAAAATCAAAATGGGTCCCTTTTGAGGTTAGAGAGGAATGCAAGTTTCACAATTTCTTTTTTTAACAATCAGCAGACAGCCAGCTAAATCGTACTCATAAAATACCACTCCAGTTTGGATCTGTCACAAAAATGAAACATTTAATTGCTGCTAGAAGTGACAAAGATAAGCTATTCTCATTCCCACACCAAGGGCAGGGGCGTCTGTCAGAAAAGGCAACTTCTTTTTTCTTTCTATGTGCTACACGGGCAAATTCAATTACAGGCAAAAAACGAAGCAAGTGACATGACAAAATAGAAGGTTAAATCATAATTAAAAATCCAAACTGCTCAAAATTCAGGACAAAAAATAGGTAGCAGAAGCTCGATTTTAGAGAAATGACTTCCCAGCAGGTTCCCTTCCCCCCACACAAACACCCCGCACCCCCACACCCTGCCCTGCCACATGCATATTCTGTTTTACTTCCATATGGAGTCTGTAAAAAAAAAAAAAAAAAAGCACAATGGTTCAGAAAGTTCCACTGTGACCCTTTAAAATACAACAACCATGCACTGTTACACTCCTGGAAAGGCTGCTATAGAAAAAAGCCCTCCCCTCTATCATTCCTGCCATGAAGTGTCTGCGAGGGGCTGAATGCTTCTTGGGCAAATACGTGGCATAGACTTCAAGGCAGCACTCCTGGCTGTTGCTGTTTAGGACAAAATCTGTGTAGTGAGGTTCATGTCTGTAAGCATATGGGCATGTTTGTGAGACAGGGGGCATTTCCCAAAGAGCAAGTGCTTGCTGGGCACCTCCTTGTCCCTGCAAGTTAATAGAAGTTAGTTGCCTCACAGCCACCAGTGCCTTTGGAAAAGCTCCCTCTAATTCTTCGTCCCAGACACATTGCCCCAGAAGTGTCCTGCTGTCTGTCTACACAAATTAGTCAGTCTCTACATTCTTGTTCTCTACAGTGTTGGCTGCAGCATAACCTTTCTAATATTTCATCTCTGGTTATGACTCTCAGCTTTTTAGGGAGGCTGCACTTAGATAAGACATTAAATCAAACACTACATACTCGAGAGAGGGATTCATTTTGCCACCTTCTTTCAGCTGGCAGTTTGTTGTTGACTTTTTTGCAAAGTAAAGAAACAGTCAACTTTGTTTACATGACAGCTGTTTTTATTTTCTTCTTATTTTATGGTGTTTATTTAAGATAGCTTAATGATTTTATTTTCCTTGAATTCACTTGCCTCAAATTAGTTACTTAATTTTCACTGAATGTAAAATTAAGGAGGTACGTAACTTAAAAAGGGACTCATTCTGTCATCTTTACACTGGCAAAATTCCCATGAACTTTGTTTGGTTGCTAGACATTTTGCCTGAAGAAGGATAATATAATCAAGCATTTCATTGCTGCAGATTATATTAAAACCAAACTAGTACATATAGAACTCCTACACAGAGAGTCCAGAAATGAAGTGCAAGACAGGATTTAGCAGTTTCGAGATTTGCCGTTCCTATCATTGTTCCCTCTCCAGCCCAAGTAAAAGCGTTAAGCTAGATAAGATTTATTTTTTTCTTGATATCCTGGGCCATATATTTTTTTAGTTTTCAAGCTCTGCTATGAACTTAAGGACCTAAGAACGCACAAAAAGACCAATATGCCATTGAGCTCAATATGCAGCCTCTAACTCTAGGGAAGAATATAGACTGGAGCAAGCATGTCAGGGGTACTTCCCACTGTGGCATCTCTCATTCAGGTGATCACTGGCTTAGGGAAATCTTGATCCAGAAGTGGAGTGCAATCCCTGCAAGGCAAGGGTTTGCTGCTAACAGCCTGGCATGGTGGTGCTGTGGGACCTGCAGGCCCCATGCCACCAGCACCAGCCAGAGGGCCACCCTGGCTCTGAAGGCTCCCTGCCACCTCCTCAGCTTCACTGCCTGCGTGAACACAGGCATCATCATTTACTCCCATATTATTTACCCATTTCAGATCATTTTTTAGAAGTAATCTAAGCTCAGATGTTGATATTTTGGCAGCTGGCTAGAAATATCTGGGACTTAATTTTCAGAAGTGTCAATCTCCTTCACCTAAGCAGAGGTCCATAGGAGACATAAGTCTATGACGTTTCTTCAAAAAGAGCTCCTAAGCCTCTGGATTTGAACATTAGAAGCAGAAAAACATGCAGTTCATGCACCTTTCTGAAATTCTTGGAATCTGTTGTTGAATCCAGCTAAAACCGGACATTTTTAAGAGTGTCCATGTGAATATTTCCCTGGAAGTGTGACTGAAATTGCTGGGAGATATTTTAACTGCAATCCATAGGGAGCTATTGATGGTAATAAAAAATCCTGTGAGAAGAAAACAGCAGCAAGTGAAACTGCCCTCTCGGAAAGCCCAGGTCTGCTTGGAAGGAAGTGTTGATATTCACCATAAGCCTCAATCATTTCCCAGAGGGCTGTACGGTGCCTTGTAATGACATAATCAAAAAGTAATGGTGTTCTGGACTTAAAAAAAAAAAAAAAGCGCACAAAAAAAAAAAAACAGGTCCTGATCCATCTCCCACTGAAATCAAAGAGGATTTTGCAATTGGCTTCAGTGAGAGCAGAGTTCTGGACACAATCTGTGTGTAGTTTATTTGCACATTTGCTTATCCAAATGATCCTGACTTTAACCAATAGCATGTCTAGTTGTCTGTCTGGGAGTATGCCTGTATAAATGCATAAGTGTGAGTTTATAATGTGGTTTAATTCAAATTATTCTGGAATTTTAAAAGCATTTCCAGCTACAAAGGACAGCTTTAGCTGATTTCCACCCCAGAATATAGATGTTAATTGGCAAAGTTTGTAAATCACTTTTCAAGCTGCAATTCATATTCCATTTCATGCAAGCTAAGGACACATATTTTACATTTGTGGGGTTAATTCTAAAATGATCTTACTGTGCACTCAATTAAAATTTTGCAGCTATTATTTCAAAATGTGAAAAGCTTTACAAATTACCCAACTGATCAGCTATGGTCCTTGGTTTCCTTGAAGGGAAACTTCTTTGAAGACCACAAGTAAATTGCAGTAAATGGCAAGTAAGATTGCCATCACAAGTCTTCTAAAAATAATAGGGTGTACTTCTGATTGCTTTAGTCATGTGAACAGTCCCTTCAGAACAGCTCAAAGTCAGGCAAGGTGGCTTGCACCAGGAGTTAATTTAGCCGGCTGGGACCCTTTGCATTACTAAAACAAGCATGGTTTTGGCTTGTAAATGGCAGGTAGAATTTTATTTTACTTTCTGAGGGGCATGCATCCATTTTAGAGTAAGCCTTTTGGAATAAAAGTTTACTTTGCATTATAGGAAATGACATTCCTTTTTTAGATTTCCCTTTTCAAAGCATGCCTCAGATTTCTAACTTGTAGCAGAGAGCTTTTGTATAAGTAATAAAAGTCTTTAAAATTAAAATGCTAATCGTAAACAAACCCAAATGCATGAAAGATATAGTCTGACTGCATAACAAAAGAGAATTATATAATTCTATTTGAGTGAAATCTTTCATCTTTGATTTACAGGTTTGAGTCTGCCTATAACTGAAACCATATTGTTCCCTATCTTTCATATCATGGCCTTCACCAAAATCTTGTTTTAATTAAGGTTTCTTTCAGATTTCAGAATAAAAAGCATGACAGTCTTCACTTATGGCTTTAATATATACTTTCAGTTTGGAAAATGTATAAAAATGAACATCATTTGATTTTAAAAGCCAAGCGAGCTATCAAATACTGGCTGCAAGCAGAATACTTCAGGGTATCTCCCAGGGTTCATTAGGTGAGAAAGTTGTAAACAAAATAAAAGTTGCTGTAGCACAATTTTGTTCATTTGAAGTCGTCTTACATACATGCCCTATCTCTTTCTCTGATGGTAAGGCAACACGTGTAATAGTTTAAGCGTTCATTATCAGCTAAAGGCACAGCTCTATGTTACGTTCACCAACGCAGAATCAAACAGCTAATGTCACATTGCAGGGAAAGCTTGCTGCACTTGGGGGATCTAAAATAAAGCCTAAACCCTTGGAAACTTCTCAAGCAACATCAGCTCTCTCGGTGCAGGACTACATAAAAGAATCAGTCTGTATTCACACGACAACCTGTAAAAACGCTCCCCACGCAACCTCCACGGAAACACCTGAGCTCCAAATGAGCTGCACGCAGCCGCTGCCAATTGCTGCTCTCAGAGTCAGGACACAGAAACATTTTGGAACAAACTAAAAACACATTTGGAAAGCCATCCATTTTTCAGAGACTACTTGATCTCTGCTGCACATCTGGTGAGAGCTACTGTCAACTACGGCGGGTACAGCACTTTTTTAAAGACAGAAGGTCGCTCATTTTAGGGAATCGTGAATGTGATTTTATGATAGAAAAGGTTACATAAAATGGGGAGATATGTCCGGGAAAAGGGAAAAGAAAAAAAAGCACCACCAAGCACAGTACTTTGGGGGATTTATAGTACAATAAGAAGTACTTTCCCTTTAGCTAAAATCCCTCATCTTAGTTTACACACCTTTTACTCGTTCTGCTAGAACTCATTACAAGGGGTTAAAAAACAGCACGTAAAATAAGAGTTTTTTTTTTCTTCATTACACAAAGCAAAGAAAACAAATTCTATTAACAGTTTAACACAGTATGAAAAAAATTACCCAGTAAAAAGTGTCAGAAAGTGATTCATGGAGTTTACCAAGTATTTTGCTGGCTGTTGCAACTCTTGTATCTATAATCTATCATGTAGAATTTTGTAATACTCTATTTCACAATTCATGTTGGTGAGTGGGTCAAACAGCATATAAAAAGCATGCTCTAGGCTCTTTCTCCCAAGCCTGTTTTACTGTAACTCTAGAATTGTAGCGGTTACATTTAAGGAATCTTTAGGGCCCTTTCAAGTTCATCCAAAGAACAAGTGAAGCTGCTATTCAGAGTTTTGTGCCCAGTGTTTATGTTCCATCTGATCCGTGCCACCCAAGCAGCAGACAAGACATGTCTGAGGGTGCTTTGGGGGGATACACAATGATGTCACCCACAGGAAATATCAGGGAGGACTTGGCACTTCACAAGGCTGGCTCTTCTTCCATGGGCTCGCCAGCAGCTCTGTAAAAATAAACAGGCAATCAGAACACGGCACGAGAGTACACAATGACATTGTAGATTTTCATGCATAATCAAAGCTGATTTTTCAGCTCTCTCTGATGTTTATTTGTGTTATTCAGTTATCCATAAATAGAGTTTCTTTCCTAGGAAGTATAAACAAATGTCAAGTGGAAAAACATTTTAGATCCAAGCAATCACTTAAAATGTTCCTGTTTATATTAAAATATGTCAGAATATTTTATAACTTTTTGTCCAGAAATGTACATGCTTTGTGTCAACAGAATCAAATAATTTTTGTGAAAAAAATAGCTGCGATACTTTTATTTTGCAAGCATCTGCAACTCAAAATACATGCATTTGTTTTTCTAAGCGGGCCCATACCATTAAAACAAAATGGTTCACTAGTAGCCAAGTAGTTAGCAACATTTCTTGTGGGGTTCCTCAGTCCTCTGACTTTTGATTCTGTGTTTTAATAAATTCCTTGTCTGGCTGCCTGCCTCCCTGCAACTTCTGAGACCAAATTCTAAACCTGATTAACACATCGCTGTCATAGACAGATATCCATTAATAATAGCTCATCAAATCATAAGTGTTTCTTTTATTTGAAAGCCTCTGGGAAACATTCAGCTTAGGCAAGATGAGCTCTAAAACATCCAGTAAGTATCAAATGGGGACATACGCCGAGCCGTTGGGAAGTGACATAATTCCTAGTACGTAACAAGCTACTGCAACCGAGGATTATGCTGGTAATTATAAAATTGGGAGCTTTTGAGACCACGGTTAGACCTCACCGTTGAAGGGTGTAAGAATTTTGACATACACCATTTGTCACCTCAATCTGGCAGGATACAGTATAGAAATGAGTCTAAGACCTCCTTAAAACTAATCGCTTCAAGCAATTCTGAAATGAGGGGAGGGAGAAAAGTAAACACAAATTAATAAATAAAACAGGCATTTAACAGTTAAATCTGATAAGCCGGTATAATGATTAGCTTCAGTAAAAAATACTTCAGAAAGTACAAGCTCATGAGATCCCATGGGGGGGAGTGGGGAGGGAAGTAATTAATGGGGGCTTGCATGGGCTTTGGTAGTTTATTTAGCAAGGAAGCCAGAGAATTTTAAATTAGTCTGGACTTTATTAAAGTCTTTCCCAATGAAAAAATCAGAAGTGTCTCTGTAAATGGTTTTATACAGGTTATTCCTTTATGATTTGGAATGATTACAGCTAGTATATTGAAAAATAAGTTGGATGAATGCTATGTGAAAAAAGAAAATGTTTTTCAGACTAATCATTTTCCAAAGGGTTAGTAACCAGAAAAGATTGTTAATCTATAAATCTCTAGTCTTTCGTTCCTCTCTATACAGTGGAGACATTTTCATGTGTACAATAACCACTGCAGCTCCCTTGTTTCTGAGTGGGGATGTGAAGCAGAGTTTCAAGGAAGGCTGCAGCAGGGGCCACTTTGGACAGAGCAAAGCTGAGTGGGAGCACTGTCCTGCCTATGCACAGATGCAGCAGAGCATCACTCCTCCTCAACAGGCAGCAGAAGCCCAGAGAGCTTACCAAAATATGTTTATTGAGACATCTTAAAAAAAAAAATAAATCATTGCTGTCTTTTTATTTTTCACAGTATCACAGATTTCTAGGTTGGAAGAGACCTCAAGATCATCGAGTCCAACCTCCGACCTAACACTAAGTACTCCACTAAACCATATCGCTAAGCTCTACATCTAAACGTCTTTTAAAGACCTCCAGGGATGGTGACTCCACCACCTCCCTGGGCAGCCCGTTCCAATGCTTAATAACCCTTTCGGTAAAGAAGTACTTCCTAACATCCAACCTAAAACTCCCCTGTCGCAACTTTCGCCCATTCCCCATTTCCCCATTTCGCCCATTTCCTTGCATTGTTCTGGCTTGTGGCAGAGGTGGCACACTGGCAACAGAGGTGGGATGGAGCTCAGCCTGCTGCTCAGGTCCTCAGGTATAGTAAAGGAACATGCTCCATGTACAGACCATGCTTGTTGTATATCGCTCCTGTGCTGACTACATGTTCCCACTTTCTACAGCCACTCTTGGAGGACCTGCTTCTCTGGCATAAAGTAAAAGTGCAGTAGGCCCTCTTAAACACTCGGAGACTTATGGGGCTGTCTGAGAAGAGAGCAGTTTGAAAGCAGGTAACAGTTAAGCTTTTAGGTTGTGCTGTGAATAAGTGACTGGGAAGAAATAGTTTTCAATAGATTTCAATTGGAGATTGGCAGAGTAGGAAGGAATGGAGCTCTGGAAAACTTCTGGAAGTGGAAGTGGGAGTTTGGGTTATTTATAGAGATAGGGAAGAAGTACATGCAAGTCTGCTCACATGTATTTGGCCTATAGGACTGACATTCTCATGAACGTAGCACAACTCGGAGATGATCGCATTCGTGGTTTGAGTCCTAAGCAATTTCTCCCTGATGAGGGCACTTCTGAGCACCAGGACTAACCTTGAGTGCTGTGTCCTAGTATATTCTAACACACTCCAACAACATCCCAATATTCTGCAACAGCCAGAGCCTAGGCACCAGTAGAAATTTGTATATGCGAGCACAAGATGCTAAGCCCTTTTTGGAAATGGAGAGGAGGTTCAGGTGCCTTGGCAAATCCAACTGCTGTCTCTCAATGTATTTTCAACCTTCTCCAGTCTGCTTTGAAGATTCGTGCATGTGCTTTAACTTCAAATTATTTGTGCAAGAGAAGTCACTGGATCTATCCAACAACTTATCATTAAAAACCATGCATCTTTATGGGATAACAGCTTAGGCCAGAGCTTTGTGAGAGAGCAAGTAAAGTTTTAGAGCCCTTTGCACAGAAAGAAAAACACTGTAATCATATAACTCTGAGAGGTGAATCAATATATATATCTACCCATTCAGCTGAAATCAAAAGTTTTCCAAAAAATAAAATAAAAAATCAAGGGGGCAGAGTCTGACAGGCCAAATTTATGTTACCTCAATTATGTCATTGTTAGTTATATCAGTTCAGTCTGTCTTCCTGTAGCTGACAAGAAGTTGGCATAAAAACACAAAACAGGCAAAAAAATCAACCCATATTGTATGCTCTGACTAATTCCTCAGAAATGTAACTGTGAGCTTGGGTCTGATCTGGGCTGATCTGTGGGATTGGCAGATCCCAAATGGCACAGATTGGGACTGTAATTAATGTTGAATCACAACTGTGATTTTTCATAAAGCTTCATGGTGGCTCACTGAAATTGCAAGTGCCTAGGAGCAGAGCCCTCTTGCATTTGGTCTAATTATTTGGGTATGCCATAAAGGCTGCTCACCTATGCCACTCTCTATATGCAGTTCACACTCTTGTAGAGTGAAATAGTCTCTTCATAGTTACTGCTAAAACATATGATTATATTAAAACAATTGGAGGAGATGAGAGAATCCTGCCATATGGATAAACTCTGGCTAAACTTGTGACATTTTACGTACTGCTCTGTGGCAGTTGTAAGTAAATGGCAACCATATTATTTAATGTGAATGCTATTTAAAATAGCTTGTATCTGCACTTTTTTTTTTTTAAGTCAATATTTAAAAACAGATAAATCCTGTAAACCATCCAAAAAAAGCAAACATTTATCTTACCTTATTTTATAAATTAGAATTACAGGGATTCCTCATAGCTACATCATCACACACACAAAAATAAAAATTCAAGGTATGCTTCCAAGTCGCAAAAATCGCTGAACAGAAGATAGATTTTCTGGTGGGGTATGGCTCTTTTATGCTGTAATCTGTTCCTAATTTAACTCAGCTGTCTCAAGGAAGAGCATTGTAATTGAAAAGTGATCCTCTGGTAGCAAAGAGCTGGGGAAAAAGAGGTACATTTCTAAACCATGAAGATGATTTGAAGAGTGCCTGAAGACATCATATTAGAGATCCTGGGTAAGTGTATATCCTAGTAAAAATTGACTCTGTATGAATCAAAGAAAAGGAACTAAAAGAAAAAAAAACCTTCACAGTTTAAGAGCACAATAAGGTAAATACACATAAGCTCTCAAAAGAGGAAGTCATGACTAAATAAGGCAAACAAAGTAGAAACACTGGCAAGTTCAATGTAAACCCACAATGAGGCCGAAAGGAGAATCTGAAGAGCAACATGTTAAAGGCATAAAAACTAATAATAAAAGGATCTTTCAAAATACATCAGAAGAAATGATCAAAGCATAAAAGGAGCATCAAGGAAGGTAAACCACAAGAGCAAAATGAACTATTTATATCTCTGTTCACTAGAGAAGCATCAGGCAGATCTTATTATTTGCAGATGAACTGTCTTAAACTGAATCAGCACTAGAACAAGCTGATATATTAAACATTGGCAAATTGCTAAGAGCAAATGATATTTGTCCACTGAGTTCTAAGGGAATGTAATCATGATGTTTCTATATAAATAATTATTGAGCATATTCCACTGCTTAATTCAGCATCCATGCCAGAGGTAGAGAGGGTAAGAAATGCAATCCCCATTTTGGAAACTACAGGACATACAGTAAGTCTGTACTGGGGAAATTGATAGCACCTATAAAAAATTACAGAATTAATAGGCATTTAGATAATAGTAATTTGGCTATGAGTTAAGACTTAACTCTTGCAGAGAAGTCAAGCCTCCCGAATTTATTAGAAGTTTCTGAAGGAACTGAAGGAAGAGGGATCAAGTGATACCTCTGCAAAGAAAGTCTTCCAGAAATTTTATCCAAGTGCTTTGAGGAACTTAGGTTATGAGAGATGGTCTTGCCATGGATTAACAATCCATCAAATGTGGGAAATGGATAATAATACTGGTGAATGTTCATCATGGAAGGATATTCCAC
The DNA here is from genome assembly GCF_040182565.1 of Anser cygnoides. Classification (NCBI taxonomy): domain Eukaryota; kingdom Metazoa; phylum Chordata; class Aves; order Anseriformes; family Anatidae; genus Anser; species Anser cygnoides. Next base: position 32,803,433 of record NC_089874.1, on the reverse strand, counting down.
AGCATCTCAAGAAGACGTGGCAGAGTACCAGTACATTTAGCTGATAACATTTGTTGATGATGCAAAATTACAGATACTAGACAGACCTAAAGCCCATAGCACCATTTCTGAGTGGAAAAGAAGGTAAACAGATACAAAGTAATACACAAAGCAGGGGGGGAGGACAGATTTAATTGTTTATATACTGTGATGGCAATTACTGAGAGCTTGGAGTTAACGAGAGTAGAAAAGAACAACAAACAACAAAAATGCCCATCATTAATCTTCCTTAGAAATACATAGTATGCCCAACACCTGGTGCCCTGGATGCAGTCCTTACTCCATCAAAAAATAAAAGTTGAAATAGAAAAGACATAGATAGGGGCAAGAAGAATGATTAGAAGAAATTATTTTCATACCAGAAGGAATAAAATGTCTTGGACGAGAAAGTAAGGAAAAAAAATCTTTGATTTCTCATAACTAGAGAATGTTCAGTGAATTTACCAGTTAATAAGTTTAGAGCAAAGAAAAAGAAGTGCAATGCCTGATGAAGCTGTGGGATTCACTACCTGAACACCAAAACTGCAAGATGGTTGAAAAACACCTTTGAAAAATTTACATCTGGAAGGTATCCTGGAAGCTTTTACACAGGATGGGTCAGATACAGCCATCAAGACCTAGAGACTAAGCAGAGCAAGGCTGTCTCTCAACGTCTCTGTTCCCAGTTCTCTTCCTTAGGCACCCTCCACCGGGGGATGAGAGGAAGGTGGGCAAGATAAGGCTGCAGATCCTCTAGCCCCTGAGCCTGGCTGTGATTTCAGATCCTGTGGGGTATGGCCAGGTAGATGTAAGTTCTTCAGCCCAGCTGAAGTGGATACCCAAACAGCAATATGCTAAGCAAAGCTCTGTGAGCTGATGCACAAACAGAGAATGTGGCCCTAGGTGGCAGCTAGCTGTACCCCACAATTCAACCATTCTCACTGCTATAAAATATATTGCAGCATGACTCAAAATGCAACTGATAGCTCAGTAACACTGAGAGAAATATCTAAAAATGACACTGTTTTCATTTCTATTTGAGTAAAACCTATGCTTGGCTGAATGAGGGCCATAAAGTCAAATCCTGATAAATGTCATTCTCAAGATTTACTGTTTGCTGTAAAAGTAGTAAGTGCCAGAGATCTCCCTCCACACCCTTTTATTTTTCCATTTTAAGAAGAAATGTACAGAAGCTCCAGTGTATCATGGACAGCATTGTATTGAATATTTTCATAGCAAGATTTCTGAAACAGATGTCTGGCCAAAGCAAAATTCTAATCAGTTAAATCTGTATCTCACTTAGGGAATAAGCAGTTATCAACACACAAAAGTTATGGTAGTTAGAAATGCTTTCTAGGGCATGCTTGTTCCTTTAATTGCATCTGTATTTAAATCTTTGTTAGCATCATGCATGTTTTCTTTCCTATCCACAGAGGCTTTTTTCTATATCTGTTCTCTTCTGAAGTCTGTAATCAAGTTTCAGTTTAATCTTAAAATGCAGAGTTGTGCTTTGGTAAAATTAAACACAAAAAGCGTAGCAGCTTTCACGGTTTTCTTCATTTAGCCTGTCAGAGAAAATCAAATAAAAAAAAATAATCTGCACTGTCACTTGAAGAAAAGAAAGAAAGAGAGACGAAAGAAAGAGAAAAACTTAAGAGGGGCCTTAGCCAGGAGCATTTTATCGTTTATTCATCAGTGGTAAATGAGTCAGATATGACTTGGCCAGGAAAAGAGCTGCTTTACCCAAAATCTGAGTTTAAAATGAGTCATCTCACTTCAAACACCAATATATCCTCCAACATAACTGGCAAGAGTTTCCCACAAAGAGTTTTGCTGCCACTCTTCATCTGCAGGCCCAACCATCCAAAACTGAAGTCAACAGGATGTCTGTCATCGATTCAATGAAAAAGGACCAGAATTACCAGCCTGGCTAGCCATGGTGGCTATTAAGAGAAAGTTAATTGGCTCCTGGCATAATGAAGGAACCTTTCAGGCTGCCCTGTTAGCCATGGCACTTTCTGCTCTGAACTTGCCCTGCCAGCCACAACTAACTTTTCCCCAAAAACACTCAAGGCGAAGGCTTTCGATAGGTCTTCAGAAGCTGACTGCCACCTACCATAGGGAAGAGGGGTCCACTTAAGAGCCCTGAGGGCTCCTCATGTCCCTGCAGACCTGCCAGTTGTCATAGAAGGAGGCTAGAGAAGGAGCATCATGTACTTGGTCCTTAATTATAACAAATGGAACAAATGTGAAAAAGTAAAGTTGTGACATCACTACGTTACTCCAGCTTGTGTTGGTATGCATCTATGAACTGAACAGTATGCTTTTGTTAAATGAATGAAGTTATTCTGGCATGGAACTGTAGTGTGCAATGTCAAATCAATCCCTGGATTTATAATCCTGTGCTAGAGTTTCATTCATGCTCAAAGTGCAGCCAGGTCCCCTCAGGTCTCCCTGCGGCTCTGTGGCCTGCGCCTTTGAAATCAGACTGTCAGGGTGACCCTTTTTGATCCCATATTCCTCTTTACATTCAGCAGGAAGAAAGCCAAGAGAGTGATATCCTGAAGCCTCACAAAACCTAGGTGTCACTTTTGGCTCAGGGAGATAATGCTTATGTTGTGCTGTTGCTCTCTGGCTTTGGGTGACTTTGGGTAACTTAAGAGTTACAAATGTGGAAACAGAATCAGGGATACATGCATGTAAAGATTTATTTGTGCCGCTGAAAAACTTCTGCAGCACCAAAGACATTTCAAACGAAGCCATTTTTTCCACAGAACAATTCATCACGATGGGCTTCACCCCCATAAGAGCCCAGGACTGATGAAGTGTAATGAATCTGGCAGCCACATGAATTCCACTTGTGTACATTTCAGCACATCCGTTTTTTTTCCATTCCTCTCAGCTCTGCTCTGAAATGCTGTTTTCAGAGTGGGTGGAAACTGTCACAGGTTATCAGTGGGTAGGTAATAAATACAATAATTAAGTACAGCATTAGTCAAAGGGTTATTTTGTTCAAGTCATGTAAGATCAGTGGTTGCTCTTGATGGCTGTAGTTTTAAGTGACTAGAGGCTCATAACAAATACAGTTCTTGGTTATTCTGAGCAATATAAAAATATACAAAATTAACCAGACCCTTTTTCACACAATTTAAAACTTTGTTTGACTGTTTTTGTTCCAACACTTTAATTAAAATTCCATGTCTTTCAGAGCTGTGCATACATACATGAATAGGATCCCCAGCTTTCTGTCCCTGGCTAACAGAAGTGTCTCGTGACTGTCACAAATCTATATGAAAAACTTTGCATTATTCCTTAGCCTAACACTGATTAACACACTCACAGATCTAAAATATGTCTCGCGTTCATCACTGGATCCTTCCCTAAGCTTTTATGGATTTGTTTGTAATAATATTAGACCAAAAATAGCCATAGCATACAAAAATGTAATTAAAATCAGAAAGGTAATTATGTAAACACTGCAAACTTTACTAGCTAGCTCTGCCTCATGTGTTCCTTTGAGCCCCACATGCTAACTTACTGACAGATGAATGCTCTCATGGTTGAGAGAGACGTTCACTTCCAAATGCAGCTATAGCTTTTAGCTGTCTCCACACTATCCCCCTGGATGCTTTCAGCTGCCTATCGGGCCAGTTTTGAATAAAAGAGCCCGTGAAGGAGTCAAGAACCAAATCAAACAAGTCGCTGTCACGGCGTAGGACCATGGATCCTTTTGGCCCCACTCCCACCACCCTTCTGCCTACCCACAGCTCCCTCCTTTCTCTCCTGCTGTTATGCAGCTCCAATCCACAGCATGAAGGGAGCTGATGAGTCTCCTTATAAGGGTTTTTTCTCCTTTCCTCCTCCCTTTCTTGTTTTCTCGTGATGGAAACTGAACACCTCCCTGCACTTTGGGTCTTCCTCTGTTGGAGAAGGACAGAAAAGTTTGTCCTTCAGATGAGTAAATAGGAAACTTCGAGAACTTCTGCAGTGCCTCTTCTGATTCTTCTGATTCCTGGTGTCACTTTGAACAAGTACTGTTTTGTAGACCACATAGTCTTCAGTGGCCTTTTTTTTTTTCATCTTTATTTGGCAGAAAACCAACAGCAGTTACTGTATCATTTTCTCAGGCTGTGAAAATGAAAGCAATGTTCATTAACCTAAAAAAGCAGCTGACAAGATGGAAAAAACATCATTCTCCTTCTTAGCTGGTACCTTCAGCACAGTAGGCAGAAGATGTTGGCCCTGATCCTGGTCAGGATTGCTTTAAGTTTTATACTGGCCCTGTTCCATCGCTTCCAGGGAAGTAACATTTAATGCCTATCTAATATCATTTAATAATGATTCAAGTCCATCCTTATTAAATTTATCTGACCATGTGTTAGATGCCTTCCTAGAAAGTTAAAGCTAAAACAGTTTTGAATTGCTTCCAATAAAAAGAATACAGTTGATTACACTTGAATATGTCTATTATTTTCATACAGGTAATGCCAATTGTGCACTTTTTCTATAGTAGAGAGCTTTAGACACGAGGAGAAAATAAGGTTGTTTTACTACTCATGAACCTTAGTAAAGAATTACACACATCAAAAATATGTTAGCATAGAATACCTCTGTTTCCAGCAGCCAAGTAGGGAGAACTTAAATTCAGGGATGACAAATTCCAGGTAGCTCAATTAGCAGACAATTTTGAAACAAGTCTTAGTCTAGCTGTCTTCTGCATCTCGTGTGACTGGAGAGTAAAAGCCTTGCTCTCTGCAATAACTGCATATGCTTACCTGCTGCCTTCCTGAGGAAAGCACTGTTCAACATCCACTGAAAGGGAGGCCATAGCAGATACTGTTTCTGTCTCCTCCCTCTCTCGTTTCTGAGACTCAGCCAGAGCACAATCCACTGGCACAGAATATGGCTCCACTGACTTCCAGTACTTGCCTAAGGAAAACATAACATCATAATTTATGGGAATTTTAGCTAGCATGGTGGTACAAGCATAGTAATCACTTAGTTCAACACCGGGTGATTATAATTTAAAATCACTGCAGTGTAAGCAGCACAATTGAAATTTCAAACTGCAGCAAAGTATATTTCTGAACCTACAAATGCCAAGTTGGAAAGCTCTTTCATTCCAAGGGCTGTGTCACACCCTTCCCCAGAAGGTAATAAACTGGCGGAGTAACATGCAGCCTAATGAACTCATACTGTCAGACAAGCTATTGGCTTTATCTTCACAAGGTAAAGGGAGTTCAGGGCAGGGTTAATACCTAAAAGCTCTGGTATTGCAAACAGCTGATGCATACACAATAAATAGGACTAGAAAAATGAACATTGTTTTACAACATGCTCACACAGCACTGTCTCAAAACGGAAAAAAGTCAGAAATGCCAGCTTGGACTGAAGGGATGTTGCCAGAACAATCAGGTTTGTTAGTCCTGGATGTTCTTTCTCCTCCAACCTCAGGGCGTATACTAGAACAATAATTTCTTTAAAACTTTCATATATGAACTGGCCGTTGCTGGAAAGCTGACAGGTATCATAAGGAATAGAGCTTTCTAGTTTGCAGTGTAAAAACACACCAGTGGATTTAAAACATGAGCATCCTCATCTTTCAGCCTGCTACAGAAGAGACAGTAAGGAGCTTCTTGAGTCACACCAACAACAGTGGCAGGTGACTTATGGGCAACATAAAAAATGTCCCACTACTGCAGAGCTGTTAAGAAAAGGAGGACAATTAGTGGTGACCCAGTGAAAAGTAAGAATTTACATATGTATTTCTTACAACCCAGTAATCCACCAAGCACTCGCTAATTGCCAGGTGGATGACACCTGGAAATGAGGAGCTTTGGGAAGGCCGGGAGCTCTGGACCAGTGCTTATGCAGTGTTTAGCAAGAGGCTTCCAGCAGCTGCTGCAGAGGTTGGGTCAGGGTACTTATCTGGGAATTAGACAGAGGGTTTCAACAGCTGTGAAAGAGAGGGGATCAAGTAGGGGACTTTTCCAAGGGCTAAAAGGAGAATTTTGGCAGCTGGGCAGCAGGCTGAGGAGAGGTGCTTATCCGGGGGGTAGCTGGAGGCTTTGACAGCTGGGAGGCCAGGCCAGTGGTGGTGCTGTCTGTGCTGCACAAAGGCTGCTGAAAACTCCCTCACTGGTAACATGGCTCTCAGCACTGTTTCAGGCTTTTTCAAAGATGAACTTTTCCCTCCAGTGAGAAAGCAGCTGTCAATAAAGCCTGAAAATGTCTTTATTCAAAAATATCATTGCAAGATGAAAGCCCAAGTCAATCTGCAAGAACAACCAGTGAGCATGGCCAGAGTGTTTCTTTGAACTCTAATAGTGTGCACGTTTGAGTAGTTAGCAGAATCTTTAAATAACAGGGACCTTCTGGGGATAAAATGTAAAGTGTATTAAGTATCCTACAAAGTTGAGATTAAGTGTTAGAAGGTTGGCTTTGCTCCAAAAGCATGAAAGACACAGCTAAAAAGTTATGTACATAGCAGTAGGCTCAGTGATTGGAGCCTGGCAAATTTTATAAAAACAAGACAAAAATATTCTCTATTATTACTGTGCTCAGAGACCATATTCTCTATTCATTAAAAAATACACTAAAAACAAACAAAAATTTATATGGGCATTCCACAGTGTTCTCACAGATCATATGTGCAAAAGTCAGTCTTTGCAATATACACCCAATTCAAACCCTATAATTTATGAGCTAAATGTTCACAGAGTGGGTGGGGTTTTTGTTGCAGAAACAGATGTGCAAGAAAATCAAATCTGTTGGCATGGGAATAATACCCCCTCTTGCCTATAAAAGAAATGAACCCATGTTCACTGCTGGAGTTTTCAAGGGCTCTTATTCATAAAATAAAATATTAGTACCCAGCTACCACTGTGCTGCTCTCCTGCAGCAACAATAAAACAGCATCAGTGAGTATTGCTACATCACATTCGTTCATTCACACACAGGCTCACACACCAGCTGCCCCCTGAATCCGGGCTTTCTTGTAACGCTAAAACTCAGGGCCAATTCAAGCATATTAGCAGGCTCTCTGTGCCCATTTAACTGCCCTTCGCTCCCAAGCGATCAGTGATTTTTCTTGTTTCCCTGCACTATGAATTGTGTTACAGAGGCATTTCAGCAATAGCGAGGGGTAGCAGAGTCTGGCCAGGAAGCAGGTGGCAGCACCTATGCTGCAGTGGAGGATTTTGGAGAAGGGGAGTACATGGCAGGCTGTTTGTGGTTTGTGTGAGGAAATTTTAAAGCAGCTCCAATTAGGAATAGCATCCAGGTAGTAGCAGGTACCTTGTGCAGGGCTTTCTGATGCTGGTGAAAAAGCACCGGTAGATTTTTCTTTAAAATCAGAAAGCTTATGCACACCTGTGGTAAGCAGAACAGCTTTGCAAGTTTTCCTTAACAAAGAACAACAAATATATAGTGTGCATAAAGAACACAGTGCTTGAATATGTTTTCAACTGAAAGATTTGCAGGCAAAGTCTCGTGGAACAGAGAAGCAATTGCAGCTGCAAAGGAGCTTTGTTAGGAACCCTAGGTATGCTGTGGATTGACAATTAGATGAGCTTAAAGGAGACACATCTACCTCAAACTGCTCACACCTTTGAAAATGCTGTTTCCGCTGTGCTATGCTGGGATGTGGATTTCTACCAGTCCTGTTACATTCACTGATAACATTGTGGAGTACAGGGAAAAGAAGGGAGCATGCTGCTGGTTTCATTCATACAAAACTTGAAGAGCAGTCACTGTTTGCAAGAAGTAACAGTCAAACCAAATCAGTCTTCTAGATATGCTTTGGCTTTCAGCATGAATATGTGCTTAAGTCCCCCTCAAAAATTTGTGGGAGCACTGTTTATAACCAGGAAATAATAAAAGTGAATGATCCTGTCCTGGTTACGGGCATTTGTAATTGCCTTTCACCAATAGCTTTGGACATGCTGTACCATGGCTTGCTTGAAAAAAATTGTTTTGGGGGTTGTATTAAAGCTAATGAACAGGATTGTTTAGAAATACCATATTACATGGGTGTGGGAACTACTATTTCCAAATATATTACATTTCCAAAAGAGCTTTAGATCACTGTCACAAACAAAACATTTATACAAATTCCATCCCCCTTACAAAAAAAATTTGTTTCCTCTCATTGTCTAGGTATTGCATCTTCAATATTTTTTTTTGAAACAAACACAAAGGAGGGACTTTTTTTTGGTCTAAAATATTGCTAACATTCATTATCAAAGTTGGATCACAGAAATAGGCCCAAGACACATGCAATCATTTAGAAAAAGCAGGCTTTCTCAACACCTTTGTAGGTGCTCCTCCACCTCCACTACTTTCAGCCTGCATAACTCTGTAACATTCAACATGTACTTGCTTCTCTGAATTCCGTCTAATTATGTGTCCTGCATAAAACCTACTAAACTTCTTCAGTATTTCTTTCCGTCATCCACACACATTCCTTTTTAATACTTGGCCTCTCTCCAGACAACATGATGCACACATAACTTTTTTAGGTAATAGCTGGGAAACAAACAAACAACAACAAAATGACCAAAAATCAAACAGACAAACAAGCAAACAAAAATATTATGTACAAATAACTCCAAATCCTGAGCAGCCTGGTATAGGTTACAGAAGTTCATTGGACTGCCATGGCTGTACTGGGTCTGCTCAAACAAAAGTTTGCTCTGAACAAGCAAAATTAAGCCACTCTGCAGAGCTCTGGACTGTGTTTTGAGACACACAACATATCCTTGTTCCTAAGTCTCTTCCTTCTCTCTAAATGGCCATCATTGATGTGTAAACATTGCTGGTAAAACACTATGCCTTTCTAGATCCAGTATTATTTATTTTTTCATCTCCACTTTTTGTCTATTTCAGATTCATTTTTCATTAAGTACATGTATTACATTTAAACATGTATTGCATTTAATACATACATTAAATTCCAAACAGATTTAGATATTTTTTCCTGCTGTCTTTAAGATCTCTGGTGCCTTGTGTGTAGCTTTCAGTCCTTATTATCATTTGTAAATCAATACTATCTTGCACAGGATTTAAATTTCCTTACATTGCTGACTCCTACCGGGTAATTAACAGAGAACTTTAAGAAAGACTCTACCTCACAAGCTACCCTAGAACATACCACTCAGCAAAAATAACGTACTGAAATTTATCATATACAGCTAATTTACTTAGAGCATGTACATATTTGGGTAACTACTGAATATGAAGGATAAATTATACACCTACAATAAATTTTCATCATCTCTTTACTAACGTCAGATTGAAAAGTACTGCATTATCAGTGGATAATGCATGATGGAAAAGCTGCTTTTATTTTATAGAGATGACTCCCAATTATTTGTGATTAACCTAACATAATAAAAACATTTGTTATCCATTTGTTTTTGTTAAGGAGCCAGCAAACAGTAGAAGTCAGGAAGCTCCTGCTGCCTTGGTAAAATGGCACAGAGCAGAAGATTAGAGAAATGAAGGGAGGTCTGCTTAGATGTATTAAGGCAACTGATGGCAAAGTGAAAAATTTTCTGTGAGGGCAGAGCAAAAGCCCCAAAGCATCTGGTTAATAAAGGATTGGAAGCAAGGCGCACAAATGAAGCAAAGTATTGCCTGCACTAGAAATAGGATAAAATCACAACATATTTGTCACCATTGTTCCAGGGATCAGTGCCCAGTTTGAGCGTTTACATTTTATTTCAAATTCTTCTACACCTTAAAGTGAGTATCTTGTAAAGGACTACACAGACTGCAAAAAATATTTTTTAGAGTTCTGATTTACCTGTCTGTTCCTGTCCCTCACTGACAAACACCTATTTCATTTAACTAATCTGGAATGGAGAGATTTGGGAATATTCAAGCATCAGAAAGCTCTAAATAATTAAAGTGGCTTAATTCTTCAGAGATAAATACATAGCACAAACAAAGAGATGGCAAAGAAACAAAAGTGTGTGTATATATATACATATGTATATACACATACTAGACACAGCATGTGGATTTATACACAAAAAGCTTGCCTGCTGTTTTCTGTGAAACGCAGTTTAATTTCTATGACATTAATTAATAATAAACAAATACCCCAAACCCAACAACCCAAACTGAGAAACATACTTTGAATTTCAGTGGTCTTTTTTAAAGAAGCTATTGCATTCTTATTGGGAATTTGGTGCACAATATCTTCCGGGAGAGGCTCCAGCTGCAAGAATAGAATAGAATAATATAAATTTTCAATAAGACACAGGGAAGTAAAACAAACTGAAACAATCTAATCCTCAGGAAAAGCTCAGCCCAGGAACTGCTAACATTTTGCTGGTTAGAGTTCTAAAAGTATAGCCATGATTTTGTTTTCTGTTTTTCAGCCATGTAATTGAATTCCAAGGGGCTTTTCTATTGGCTGCAAGACTAATCTATCGAGTCTCTGAAGCAGGTGCATGTCTGTGTATTATTCATTAAAAAAATGCTAGTTATTTGTGTAATTTTTGTAGGTTCCTCACAAACCAAATTCCACTGTGTCTGTATACGCAGCTGGGTACTCCAAATAAAACCTTACTGAAGCCACACTGGAACTGAAGTGTACACTCTATTATCTTCATTTTTCTAGTGTTACTGCATCTAACCATCTTACGCATTTTAAGATTTATAGAAGAAAACCATAAAACAGCTGTTTTTACTAGCTTTGCATTAATTTCAAATAAAGTAGTATATAAAAATGGTTATGCAGATCAGCAGTAAGAGTTCTCTAAGTAAGTTTTTTTTAGTACCAACTGCATTTTAATTAGCCAGTTTTAATTGTGTATTCTTTGCGTGGGGCTGCATCATAATAAATTAGCAGAAGGACGTGTTGAGATGCTACACATAATTATTTATTCCCTGCAATGAATATGAGCCATCCTTCACCACTTCCCATGGAGGAAAATTAGGTACCTAAATATTTTAAAAAGTGTCCCTGGACACTTTTGTTATATCCACCTTTTTAACACTAATTTTCCGTAACAATTGCCCACTCATTTTAAATCCCCATTTATGATCTGGAGATAACAGTATTTTTCCATTTTACTCTGATACTTCAGTACATGGGGACATACTGTACTTTTCTTCTGTTTATAGGACGTGGATTAGTCCTAATTTGGATTTCAGATTTGCAAAAGATAAACATATGATAGTATTTACTATTATTATCATCAAAAATTACTATTATTATCATCAGAAATTACTATATCCTATCAATTCATGAGGATGACAACCAAGTGAAAAAACAACTGTATTTTGAAATTCATCTACTTGTGTTTTTTGTCCATACATTTTCTCCTAGAAAAAGGGTAAAGCATGGTTTGGGCTAAATGCCCCTTCTTGTACTAAATCTTCAAACAACTAAGTTTTCCTTGAACTGGGCTTAGAGACCAGCCAACTTTACCACTTCCCCACACAGGCTGCTGGTGGTGGAGGTGTGCTTTCTGCAGTCAGGAGTGCCAACCATGTAAAGGTGAACAAGAGTAATATCAACATCAGTCTCTCTTCTCAAAAGCTAAGGAAGTTCAACCATCATTGATAGGAGACATCTGTACTGCAGACAAAACTCCTTTATTAAGCATGCCTGGGCCTACTTTAAACTAGGTCAAGTGAAGCCCACCCAAGCAGCTTCCCCTGTGAAGTAAATACTTCAGTAGCCATCGCAGATTGTCCTCGGGGTTGCTACCACTGCATTGCTACCCACCAACTAGATAAAAACAGCTTTGATCCAAGCACACAAAGTAAGAAGCAACTGCAGTGTAGATATCCCCTTAGTGGTGCTATTTTAAGCAAGCTCAGCTACAAATCCCAGAACTTCTTGGATCCTACCAGTATGATCAGCAGTGAATGCCTGTCAGTGATAAAGACATAGCAAATATCGCCAGACTTTTGGTGTCTCAGTACTAAAATGAATAGGCCTGTTCATGTCATTATTTCCTTAGAATCCCATATGGGATTGCAGCTGGAAGATTTACTTGTGGCTAGAAACAATAGCACTATGTTTTGTTTTCAAATAGCATAAATCACTCCATTCTGCACAGTGAGCAAGTACACAGAGAAGTGCTGGTAGAACCTGACTTGGTCCCAGCTCTACTCAGTTACTGAGAAGGCCAGACTGCAAAGGAAGATTGTTGCTATCTAATAGGTATCATGGATTAGAACCAAGAGAGCAATTACAATGAAAATCAGATTTACAGAAACATTTACACTTCACGATCTCCATAGATTACTCTATTTGATTACTTGCAGGTTCCTGAGGTAAAACTGTGCATCTATGAAAATGGCCACCAACAGCTCAAGCTTCACAGATCTTAGAATAAAGACTGTTTTCTTAATAATTCATACCTTGAGTTATGTAGGTAAATAGCACTTCCTTTTATCACTTGCTAGCTTCTTTTTAAAGCAATCTATCATTTGGCCCAGAAAAGGAAAAAGTCCTGAAGTTCTGTTTGGTTGTACTGGGTGTAGGAACACAGAAGAGGAATTAAAGAGTAGCTTAAGGTTCTATTTTGACAATTTCCTAATTCCTAAGGTCTTGATGATCAATTCACTCCCTAGAAAGGAAATAATAGTTCCAGGCTGTAAAAGTATAAACAATGCTGGAGTACAAGGTATGAAATGGCCAAAATTAAAGATTTCAAAGCTGTATCTTGCTTTTCTCTTTGAGCACCTTGAGATTCTTTCTGCAGATCTCTTGTACTAAATAGCAAGCTAGGAGCAAACAATGTAGACATAGCTAGAAGATATTTCCTATTAAAAGGAATTTTTTTTTGCCTTCTTCTCAGATTCTTTCAGGATCCAAAAAAAATGTCTTGATTTTTCTTAATATATCAATTACACCTCTTTTCATCAGTACAGAAGTAAATTGTTTAACATGTAGAATGCATTTGAATATCTAGACATATCAGACCAATATTCAGAAATGGCAAATCTGTTTTCAGAAATCAGAATACACTGATCAATCACTAAAGAGAAGATGAAAAAGGGTCAAATGTCCAACAATTATTATTCCAATCATTATCCTATCTATTAGCTCTACTAACAGATCTGTAGGTGATGTGAGTATAATAGTTCTGTTTGATCATTTGTTTAACTCCTTTTTCCACAACACTTTCATGTCATATTCAAAACTCAACTTCTGCTCCACAGCTATTCTGCCTCCTAACCTTAAGGATAACCAGACACGACTTGGATCCTCTTCCATATCAGGGAAACATCAGGTTCCAGAAGTAAGTTTATTATATCATATATCCTGTTCAGTCCAAAGCAGTACTGTTACAAAAACACTGTAGAAATAAAGCCAGTGGTTTATGGCAGCTATTTCTATACACTTTGAAATGAGACTGTCTGCATTTGAAAGTCCAATTTCTGTTGGCAGCTATTCACTGGTTGGATAGAACTGTACAGACATAGCGGTGACCCTGGAAAATATCAACAGTTAGACCCAACAGTGAACAAAAGCAATTACTCTACACCTGGCATATATGGCACCATTGCCTTCCCTCCTACACTTATTGGCATTCAGATCATGAAGTCTATTAAACCTGGAGGCTAGCAGAATGGAAGCTGAAAAGAGCACTGGAAATACATTGCTAGGAAAGAAATCTTTCAGAGAAGAACAGCTCAAGTCAGTGCAGAAATAACCAAACCACTGGAGAGACAGTTTGGACCAGAAACAAAGAGTCATATTTTCAAAGCTTTTACATGGCTGAATCGGGCTTTTGTGCCCAAAGCAGCAGATGAAAGCAGATGAAAGTAGAAACCGTATTTGCTAATCATTTTCAAAGTAGGAAAAACAATGTAAATGGGCAAAAATCACTTGGGTCATCAAAGTCTGCCAGAGGCATATCAACAGATATCTGAAGATGGAAATACAGATCGAAATTGCATTCACCCAGGAGGTGATCTGAAATGATCTTTGGGAATGTGGGGAGAATCTGAAACTACAGCAGTCTGTACTGAGCGGGAATATCTAGCTGTATCTGCATAGTCTTAGCCCTGTCATGTTTTAAAGCACCAAGATTAGCTTCAGGGAAGATTGTTGCAGTGTGGTGAGGAGCATGAAGAGTCCTGACAGGCACGGAGGAAGGGGAGAAGGCAGGTGAGATTCACAGGGATGCTTCGGCTGCGGAGGGAAGTGCTACAACCTCCCTTTCCCAGGTTTACTGTGTGAGAAGCATACCAGCACAAAGATTGGGCTTTGTTGTTCTGAGTCTTGCCATGATTACAGAGGACTAAGCTCAAAGATCTCACAGGCCCTCTGGTCCTCTATGTTCTTATATTAGTGATCTTCTCAAAGTTTCTGCACTTTCTAATTTTATATATAAACACTTTAGGCAGGTATTTTTGTGATCCACAGTTACAGTGTTGTACATAAATGACAGTTTTCCCTAGGAAATAGGTTCAAAAGCCTGAAGGGTTATTACCAACTACCTGTTCCTGAAAACCAATGCATGCCTTGCCTTGGAAATATGTAAATTTGGACTAGGAATATTTTGCTCCCTCGGCCAAACAGCTTCCTGAGTAGTACTGCTCTTTTTGTGGACTTTGATGCCACCATACTGACCTCTGGCATGTACCTCGCTCCACTTTCCTTTCCCATCTAATTTTCTATTTTTAGGCCAATTTCTGGGCTTCATGCTTATGCAAGCAGCAGTTGACAGGTGGCTTAGACTCAGTGTTAATTATTTTCTAGTATTAGAATCAGATTAAAAACAAGGATGTAAGATTGTGACCAAGTTTACCATGCAATTTTAAACTGATCTCAGGCCATATTCACTTACACGAATATTTCCATTTTGGAGAAAGAAATGCTTACCTGTTCTGGCAAATAACCCCTTTTTAACGCAGTCCAGGCCCTCTTGGCAGAGCTTGTTGCCTAGCTGGCAAGCAGCCCCAGATTCACACTGAATTCCACAAAAGGGAAAATGCCAACTTTTCATCATCAGCGGGAAAGCTGTAGAGTACAAGCTTTCCACTTCAATTACCATCCCCTCCTAAATGCCAGCTCAACAGATTGCAAGAAAGAAGCACATACTTCACACTCTGCAAGAAAATGTCCAGTATAAGATTTTAAGCATGCTTGGGAGCCAACCAATCACAATGTTTTTGTCAATTCTGCTTCAGACTGAAATTCAAGCCAGAAGAATATTTACTAGAAGATGTTAAATTTAGTCACTTAAAAATGTTGTTGCACTTGGGGCCAAATTCAGCCTTGGCCGCCGCAGTCAATGAGAGCAGACATGCATCCCCTGTGTGCCTTTGTTGCAGGGTCCCGCTGGGCAGAGCACACTGTGGACTGCACTTTACCATTTCCTCTGTGTAAAGGAGAACATGACCCCATCTGTGACCAATTATCACTTGTTATAGACAACAGAAAAAACTGCTGTACCCTGTAGAGCTTAAGAGACTCTGACCAAACCTGTAGACAGATCAGAGGGCCCAGGATGTTAGACTGACTTCTGTGTCCCACGGAAATGCCCCGCCTGGCTTCTTGACATGGGATGGGATGAAGGAAGAACTAAATCCTTAGGTTTTGATCTGAAGAGTTTTGTGCTTGGCGGAATCCTTCCTCATTCTCTCTGGCTGCCAAAGAACCCCCAAAATTAATCTAGTTATGTTGGAAATAAGCTGCAGGATTCAGGATACTGAACTCAAGGAGAGCTTATCCCGGAGGGCTTTTCAAATCCCAGTAGTGCCTCTTCAAAAGTAATGTAGAGGAAAGAAAACATAACCTATCTCTGCACGTTTACAGCAGCCTTACCACCTGTCATGAAAAGGGATAGATCTGGGGGAAAATCCAAATACTGAACCCCATTTTCACGCATTTCTTGGAATAAAATACAAATACATTTAATTAATTTCTTACTTGGTATGTATATATATATGCTTTAAAGATAAGTACTTGAAATTATATAACCTATCTGTGAAAAACTGCAGAACTGTTTAAAGATTGTCTTAATAAGTGAGAGAACTGAATTTTAAGCACAAGACCATAACTCAGAATAAGCTTAGGCTTAAAAGAAATGTCTCTTTTCTAAATATCTGAATCTAGCATTTCCTTTGTTTTGACAGATGCTCATTTAATGGAGAAGTTTTAAAATCATGTTCAGAAATCTTCGGAACATTTTAAAGCAACTTATGATTACCCTGCCTTTTACCTTCCAGAAGGATTTCCATGTTTTTATTTTGGATTTCAGGGGAATCCAGCTGCTTAATCTCTTCCCACCTCTTGGGAAGATTTCCTTCCAAGAAGATAACCTACAGTGCTCCTAATTAGCTCTGCAAATGGTCAAATAGATTTTTCTCAATGTGACATGGAAATTTTCTGCTTGTACGCAGATATAAGGACAACAAACCTGAGATCTCCAGATCTTTATTTAAAATATATATATATATAAAATTTCTAATTAATAAATTTGTCTTTATAAAATTTATCTTTGCATTTATCTCTATATTTTCTATTTTATTTTTCTCATTATTTAAGGGGGTAATGAGCTGCCCAAACACAACCAAACCAAATGGACCCATTTCAGACATTATGGGGTGTTCTGCCTGATCTCATGTTGCCACACAGAACAAGTGTGGGTCTCCTCTACATTCTATGTTACTTCTACCAGTCCTGTGCAAATGTCCTAGGTACCCCTACAGCATCTAAAAAGGGACTGGGTGCCTATGTTTAGGGAACAGTATTGGGGTTTAGAAATAAACAATTACCAATATAAGTACTTCCAATCAGTAAAAAAGACAATTATAATCCTACATGGCTTTCTGTTCAATTTTGAAATTGCTGTTCAAAAGTACTTCTGCAGAGAAGTTCAGAAGTATTCCCCACACATAGATGGGGCTGATAGCTCATTTAAATTCTGAGCTCTTCCAAGAAAAAGAGACCTTTTAATAGTTTTTTGGTTAGTCTTCAAAATCAACAACTGCATGCAGGAATTTCCTGTGCCATGCTCAAATTATTTAAAGAAGATTAACTTGATAGTGTATTCTTTTCCTAGTGACTCCACTTGCATTTGTTAAGAGATGAGTAAAAAGTTATCTTGCTAAACAGATCTCTGTCCTACAGGCTACATACAACTAAGAGCAAAGTATGCCTATTTTGGGTGTCAAACTGTTTTCCTTCTTAATACAAATTAAGAAAAGAAGGCTTTCCTTTAAGTTTGATGTTACCTCTACATATCAGACTAGCTCTCATGAAAGCTAGAAGTTGCTGCTAGTTTAACAATTCTTTTTTTTTTTCCTTTTTGTATGTTATTCTGCTGGTAATAGAACATATGAAGCCATGGATTCTTGTATTGACAAGTCCTGGCCAAAAACAACAAAAGCAAAAAAAAAAAAGTTTTCAAAAACTCTGCAAAATGTTTATGAATTCTAATCCTCAGCACATGAATAAATACATTTGACAAACTGCAGAGTACCTTCCAAAGGCCTTTCCCAACCTTTTTAATTTGAGTTCAATTACATATGTAGTGTTTAAAAACTGAAGTTCATCTTGCCAACATCTTAAAACTAGAATACACCATTATTTGTAAAAGTGAAGGGCAGATAATAAGTTATAATTATCCTATTAATCACCTGTAAAGAATTGCATTCAAGGAAGAATGCATCCTCAAATTACAATAATTGGTTATTAGAAGAAAACCATTTTTTTTTCCTGCCCTCGGCAGGAATACGCTTGCAGTTTGCTGTGCAAGTTCATGAATACTATGCTGAAATCAAGCAGTGTATATGCTATAGGCCATGTGGTGTAGATTGCCATAAATCTATACAAGTCAACAGACGTGCTGACTTCTAACTGCTAACTCGGTATCAGACTTCCTCATTAGTGTCTGCTCCTCGGCAACACCTTTACTTATTCTTTTAAGCAAACATCAGTTTCTTATGGTAGTACTGGTAATGACATCGTCTCTGGAGTATTTTTGTCTTCTTAGCAGCCACAGCGTATTTTCTCTTTGAAATTCTGCTGCACCAGACCATTTAATGCATGCCCCTAAGGATACAGCTGTGAGTAAGAGCACATGAGAATAATGCTTATTGCATGAGATGTTTCAAATTATTAATGATCATGTTCTTTTATAAGTGGATTATAAATGGCTGTGTGGTTACGTTTGTCTTCAATCTGTTACTACATTTTTGTCTCTCTTGAAATTTGCTTTGCTAAATTTTGCAAACAGATAGATTCATAACTTATCTAATTTCCCAGTCCCTGTTTACTCTAAAAGAAAACGGAAGAAAGTTTTTATTCCAATCCACTTATCCCATTCCTTTTTCTCACAGTCAGTATTAGATAATGGCTGGTCAGTAACAGCAGAAATGGTAGTTGGGTGTGATATAGTGTTAAAACAAAACAAGGCATTTTTCATAAATGGGTAGCACCACCAAATGGTCATAACTGGATAGAGGGACCCAGGCATCTACACAGAGGAAGATACATCATATCATCAGCATTGTATTATTAGCATTAGTCCCATAAAGGTGCAAATTTCAGAGAGTGGGATTAGGAGAGCTGTGAAAAGCCACTGACATCATAAGATACTACCACAGGGCAAGTCACGACAGAGAATACGAATGAATGCCCTGGAAGTTACTCATTGGGAAGGCAACACTGCATTCACTAAGACTGCCAAATGCTTCAAGCTAGGTTTTCAGATTTCAGCACCTAACTAAAAGGATTAGCACTGAGCTGAGCATCCGTTTCAATAGTACATGTCACAAGACTGGAAAATGCTTCTTATGGGTCTTGTCAAGGGTAACGGTAGATAAAGCCCAGATGAAAGATTATTTTTTTGTGTGTGGACATGTCTACTTCTGTATATTTCTGAGAATACTGTTGAGAAAGCTATCACTAGATACATTCTATGTATAATGTAAAAAACAATAAGCATTTTTTTTTTCTTGGTGGGTCATAAAGATAAAAAGCAAAGGTTAAAAAGAACATTTAGAAAAGCCTTCTATCCAATTTCCATCAGAAGATACATTACTTTACATTATTCTCATAGGTATGAAGACTTAAGTGGAAGGGAATGAGCAGACTAGCTTGCAATTTAGCACTAATACACTTGATTGGTGAAATTATTTAGCTATTACCATTTCCCCTGGGGAGAAATGGTAACACACTGAACTTAATAACAAGATCTCACAAAATTCACAGTTTATGGTAAAAACTTCAGTCCTTTCATAAATGACTTTGTCTGCACCTTCAGCAAGCTTATCTTCCTTCTCACTGTATTTCTAGGAGAAAAGATATTTTCCATACAACAGAACCAGTTTTCACAAAGACGAGTGATTATCTTGTGCTTGTTTACATAAATAGTATGTACTCATGTCTAGTTAGTCTGCCAGTCCACTCTCAAAACTTTTTTCATAATATATACAGTGTTTGATAAGGACAAATTGGACATTCCATTTAAACTGCATACAGACCAACATGAATCTTCATTTCTAACTTGATTTTTTTTTTTTAAGTCTTGGACACGTTTTACTAATGTTTTTCAATTTCAAGAACCTCTGATTTATTTTTTTTTCTTCTACTCACCAGTAGAAGCAGTGTCAGAATACTGAAAAAAAAAAAAGTCTTTGCAATATCCAATTGTTAAGATTATCAGATGCCTTGCAAAAGCCTTTTTTTTTTTTTCCATGATAATTGGCTGGAAGGTCTGATCCTGATAAATGATATGCTCATCAATGACTACCAGTTAGTCAAGCCTATTATTTAGTACATCACCAAATGCAAATTTTGAAGTATTAAATCTCGCTCAGAACTGGGAATAACTTAGGAAAACACTAAAGGATTTATATAATAATATTGTTTAGAGATATTTATCCAAACCAAAGCATGCTTTTAGCTCATCTGAGATGTGTTCAACTTGCATGGTTTTTATACCCAAAGAAAAAAGATCTGCTGCCTTTGTTACTAAAAGAAAATCAAAGATAGGAGTTTTAGCAAACTTGGATCATTCTCTCCACCTATTATGATTTATGTTTTACCTCATTTCCTAAAAGGGCGTTTATGCAGGCTTCAGATGCATCACAGATGGCAGTAAGGTCATGTCCTCCCTCCAGTGCCAGCACAACACGGCCATCCGCTAGCTTCAGCAATTGCTTGGTTAGGTGACCAAAACCTATTATTCAAATACAGTAGTGCAAATAATTAAAGCAGAACAGATATTACTGGCATATTTCACATCTGCTGTGTAAGAATGTAGAAAGCTCAAAGATATTGCACAGGGTGCATGGGATATATTTAGTCCAGTATCCTGTTTCTGACTATGGCTCACACCAGATGCTTTGGAGTTAGGTATATGGAATTTTGTATGAGGCAGATGTGAGATAATGTCCTTCATGCTGATCTTTAATAGCTGGAGATTAGTTGAAACATGAGGTTGCCTCTCCCTTTGTAACATTATTAACCACTGTCACTCCAGATTCTCATCTCATTTGCACATCAATGTAACAAATAACCATGTTATTTAGATATAGATAACACAATCCTGGTCAGTCATGGCATTGACATGGCATGACAAATAACGTTTGTAGTTAAGCTATTATATATAGTTAAAAATAATTGTATTTTTCAAATGAGATAATGAAATTTTTGTTTACAGCTTGCTTCTTTGTATTTGGTCTTTGAGTCTAATATACAGCCGTGGAGTGAAAAATAGTGCAAACATGTCACATCTTAGCTCCATTTTGTAAGTGTTTTTAGAAACAACACTAAGAACTGGATCACTTTTTTGATTCAAAGTTTTGGTATAAGATGAAACTGTCCAGCATTTCAGTGTATCTCTACCAGTGTTGCTCGCTACTGCCCCACAACGTTCTAAGCAATTCTGCATCACAGTCAGAAATGATGGTACTCCATTTTCAATGGTGATCTATAACTACAAAACTATTGCCACAAAGTTTTCATCTGTGATTCAAGTAAAAATAATTTATTTGACTTTTAATGACAAAACAAATTACATGAACAAATGCTAATTTGGAGAGAAGAGAAATTTCAAGTTTTGTGTTGGTTTCCCAGAACAGCTGTTGTTTGTTTTTGTTACTCACTCCTTTAAGTGAGAAATGATAAGTAAAGCTTTGAAACTACTGAAGTTAAATACCCATCACATGTTCTTAACTGTTCTACTTGGCCTGGTTTAGTTGCTCTACTGATGGCCATCACTACTCATTCCAGTGCATTTCATAGTCTTAAATAAAGCACTTTGAAAATACCTGCTAAAATCTGTGGTTCTTTAAAGACAGGAAAATCACCACCTTTTTTTTTCATGTTCTAGTGAAGAAGGTCACCAAATATTCAAAAAAACAAAAATTACAAGCATATTTTCCAAAGAAATTTTCCAGGACAAACTTAAGGTTTGATCTGGAAAACAAGTAAATGCACAATTAGTTCAATTTACATCTTAGGACTCTGTTAAGCCTGAAGACAACTGTTTTTAGAACAGGAACTTTAATGATACCAGATTTAGTTTAGTTATTCTGTCAAAAAGAGAAAGAGAAGGAAAAAGAAAAGAAAAAGAAAAAGAAAAAGAAGAAGAAGCAGAAGCAGAAGCAGAAGCAGAAGCAGAAGCAGAAGCAGAAAGAGAAAGAGAAAGAGAAAGAGAAAGAGAAAGAGAAAGAGAAAGAGAAAGAGAAAGAGAAAGAGAAAGAGAAAGAAAAAGAAAAAGAAAAAGAAAAAGAAAAAGAAAAAGAAAAAGAAAAAGAAAAAGAAAAAGAAAAAGAAAAAGAAAAAGAAAAAGAAAAAGAAAAAGAAAAAGAAAAAGAAAAAGAAAAAGAAAAAGAAAAAGAAAAAGAAAAAGAAAAAGAAAAAGAAAAAGAAAAAGAAAAAGAAAAAGAAAAAGAAAAAGAAAAAGAAAAAGAAAAAGAAAAAGAAAAAGAAAAAGAAAAAGAAAAAGAAAAAGAAAGAAAGAAAAAGAAAGAGAAAGAGAAAGAGAAAGAAAAAAAAGATACAAAAACAAACAAAAAAAGGAAAGAGAAGAATGAAAAGAAAAAAGAAAAAAAGAAAGATCTATTTGTCACTTAATCTATAGATGATCACAGAACACTTAGGGTGAAATATTGTTTCCTTAAACCACTCCACAATCTTCAGTACCGTCTAAGAACTGCGGTTTTGATTCTACCAAAGTAACTACACCATGGTTCAAATTACATACAGGGTTGAAAAACAAATAAAATCTTAAACTCTCATTTAAGCTCAACCTTTCTTCATGAAAAAAAACAAAGCCTCTCTACAAAAGACTGAATTTAGACAGGATAATAAAAGTGAAGGAAGGAGTGGAATGAGGATAACCTTTGATCTTTAGCCAATTTCTACTTTCTTTTACCTACAGGATTTATTTCTGTCTGCATGTTACACATGTGATCTTCAGATTCATAACAAGAGAGTGCCAGCAGCATAAAGTGAGTCGTACATACAGCATTTAAAGGAAATGAAGAATGAACAGGCACAGACTCCCCACATCTACAAACTCTACAACCCACTCCTAGGCTCTGTGAGAAATCCAACAGCACTTTTAAGCACTGTCATCCTGACATCACAGAGCTTCTGTGAAAAAGGGAAAGATCTTCCCTATTTTCCCTGCACATTTTGAAAATATTATGTGACTAAATGCTGCTGCAGCCACACCATAATTTTTTGGATTATGTGTGGCAATAAATGTAAAGACTGTCTCAGTGGCTTTTTCTTCTTTTAGACAACCATACAAAATATATCTCATAGCCATTGTAATGTTAATTTGTCTGCTTGCTTTCCTAATAATTCTCCTAGTATCAATGTTATAATAATCATTACTGGCTGTGTGGGGATATATGCAATGAGCCACACAGAAAGTATCTTTCCCAACACAAATCACAGTAACAAAACAAAACAAAAACAAAACAAACAAACAAAAAAATGTTGCCAAACCAAATCAGCATGATGGGGTCTTTTCTTCAGTATAAATACCCCAAGACAGTAAAGGTATCTTGCTAGGAAGGGAGGAAATAACTTTAGCCAACAGTACCAA
This sequence comes from Anser cygnoides, assembly GCF_040182565.1. Taxonomy (NCBI): domain Eukaryota; kingdom Metazoa; phylum Chordata; class Aves; order Anseriformes; family Anatidae; genus Anser; species Anser cygnoides. The sequence continues at coordinate 32,780,370 of NC_089874.1, read as the reverse complement.
TGTTGCCTGAGACTGAATGAGTTATGGAAATTCTTAACAAAGAAACTTGGATTCTGTGTCACTGCAGCAACCTAGGAAAGATATTAGCTTCCTCAAGGAAATCCCCTGGAGCACAGAAGTAACAAAATGGAAAGAAAGGAATCCCAGTCAAGTAATGGTTTTAAGATGGACTATAGTTCATGCCAAATAATTAAGGAAAACAAGAAGAAAATAGTAACAAGCACCATGAAAAGAAGTAGTCATCTCCCCTGATAAAAGGAGATTAAGCACATATTTGACGCCCCACTGAACAACTCTAAGGCAAAAAAGCAGTCAGATAAGCATGCAGTATCGCGTATCTTCCAATTCACATGGATTTCTAGAAATCAGCAGAAATTCTTGGCCCTTCTACTCTGCCTGCTGACAAAGATGCCAGCTGTAATGCTGGCTTTAAAAGATCATTTCAGTTTGGATTTGCCATATTCTAAAACTGTATGGGTTTGCTCTGGTGCATAAGAATTACAGATTAGTGACATTTTATAAAAACATAAGAAGGTTCAGATATAAAGTAGAAAGTCATGTTAAAACACCAGCACTTGATTTTCAGACCAGCCTGAAATGGGCATCCTTTCTTTGAGGATTCAATTTGTCCACACGGCTGCCTTTGGGCCATTTACAATCTGAGTACTGGCTCAATGACAGACACCTACCACTCAAGGTTTGAAATAGCCTTAGGAGCATCCACAATTATTTGTGTCCATGAGCATGAGTACAAATGTCACATTATTTAAAGAATATATATAGTATTTCCAATCATTTCAGTCAATAAGTGAGAAAATATTATACATACGGGGTATTTTTCAAATCTTCTTGTAAATGTGCTCAGTGATACTGCACTTCAGAGAAGTAGCACATTTTTTTTTTTTTTACAATTATGCTCTTGCGGTGCACCAGGAAATTGTGAGCATGGTTTTGTGCCAGCATTTATTTTCAGGTATGTTTTTTATAATTTAAATATTAAAAGTGCCTGTTTCCTTTGCATATATTTATTCATCCAGGGCAGAATTTGCAAAAGCACTTAATATTGACTTGCTATGATCCTTGTAAATACAGTGAAAAACCTCTGATTTACACAAGAAACAGCAATAAAACACTATTCTGAATGTTCTATATGAACTATTTCTGAAAATCTCACTCGCCAGTTGGTTTGCTTTTTGCTGACAAAAAAGTAGCATGTATGAACAACTGTACACCTAAGCAAAAAATGAAGAGCATATTAAAACTGAGATCATTATAAGACACTATCTAAATATGAAGAGGAGAAGATGCTGCAAGATCCTCTTGGAATAATGCAGTTGTGTGTATTATATACAGAAGTCAGAAAAAAGTCAGAAAAAATATTTTAAAATATCTGGATACTTTACAGTACTAACAAATTTACTAATGTGCCAAAATTACAATAACCTTTGAGAAATAATGCTATTAATGCTTTTCTTTCTGAGTTCTTATTTACCAACTTGATACAATTTTCCAAGAGCCAGATTTGCTTCTATGCCCCCTGAATCCATGTAATTGTGGCAGCAGCCAACACTCTATTCATGGTTACAAACTGCATCAATCATCTAAGTACCATATTGCATTCAAATAATGCATTAACAGACATATACTCATAAACTTTGAGTGGCATAACTAAATTATTTTACTGCAGATTGCAAATCATGAATTTTACTTTCTAGTAGACAACTTGAACATCTGTGTTATTGGGCATTGTTATGCATTAGAGAATTACACAGTATATGAGCTGTTATCTACTGATCTTTGAAGTGAAAATATAAACTTCTAAAACAAAAACATAACAAGTATTCTTCAATTATACCCTTTCCCTCCTCCAATGTTATTACTGGAGGAAATACAATACTCAGCCTCATGTTAGAACATGTTCTATTGTGGGAAGGCAGAAAGAGAGAAAATTAATGCTGTGTTATGCTAATAAACAAGCTGCCAGGTTGTTATTGGAGGACACAGTGTGCTGCTCACTTGAATTACCATTTAATCAAGTAAGTCAGCTTTTAGTGGACTGATGTCCCAGTTTAGCACTGAGTTCTGTTTTTTTTGGTTGCATTTTTACTTACTTATTTATTTCCTTTTGTAACAGACAGCCTCCCCATGTGCTCCCTCTAGTTTTGCCAAACAGCAAAGAATGTTTGGTGACACTTCTGCTTCATTTGATCAAAGTGGCTGGGGCACCTATATTCTACCTGGACTTACTGAAAACCAGGAAAATATGTTAAAACCTATAAAAAGAGAACCAGGAAGTATTTTAATTTTCTGTTTTTGCTTTCGGGTTATGCTTACCCTGACAACCTGAAACAGAAAGTGGTAAAGAGCAGGTAAAACACTTTTGACCCAGGCCAGTCCCCTTCAATCACAAAACCTTGGTGTGTAGTACAGCTAGATGAGGTAAAGCTAACAAATCAGAGTTTGTACATACAGCCTCATATTCTAGGAGAAACATTTGAGAAGGAAGACAACTTGTGGATGTGATCCTTTCCCCGTCCTTTTCTTAGTAGACAGGGAGGGGCCCATATAGGAGGGGTCCGCCCCAGCTGACATTGCAGCACTCCTCATTTGCAGAAACAATCATATATGCAATTCAGTTTGCCCACCACTGAATGTGCAAACACCTACCTAATGGGGTCTAAACCTGCCTCGGAAGAAGACAGACCCCTTCCCTCTCCCTCGCTGCACGTAAGGAGAGCAGATGTCTCCCGCACGGTCGTTCTGGGTGACAGCAGCCTGAGCTGAGCAGAGCCATAGCACTGGCCCTTGCTCAGGGGAGGCGGCTCCTGCAAAAACGAGGACACGTCAACAACCAAAAGGCTGACAAGGCTCTGGGGTTATGGAGAAAGCCTCAGCAAGTCTCCTGCTGCAGCAGGGCCCCAACAGCTCTTTCAGCTTCAGCATCTTAAAAGCTACAATCTGACCCCAAATTACAGGCAGAGTTCTGGTGAGCTCCTTTGGCTATTCGGAGCAGCCTTGAGAGGAATACACCCAAAACACAAAAACTCCACAGTCTCTATCCTGGACCTCCAAGCATGTATTTAACTATTATTTACCATTTAATCATGTCATTACTGTCTAATTTACTTGAGAATGTGTTTTCTTCTCATTAAAACTGTTGCGATGATTGCTGCCAAAAGTCTACCCACCAGTGTTCTGCGCTCCATCCCTGTGGTTCCTTCGTGACTATTTGATTAATTTTCATTGATATTCTTCCAACAATAGCATCTAAAATTAACTGGATCAGTTTTTACATAACTTCCTGAGTCATCAGGCTACGTGTCCTAAATAAATACATCCATACAGGAGTCAAATGATAATTTACCCTTCCAGCACTGGCAGGAGCTAGAACATTTTGCAAAACTTGTCTTCTGTGATAAGAAAAGACATTTTATTCTCAGGTCTTAATTCTGTACCTTTTATTCAATCAAAACTTCATTTGGATTAAGTCAGAGGCTTGATTCAGTTGGCAGGATGTGGCCCTGAGTGAGGGGAAAAGGGAGATTTTAAAGCCAAATATATTCTTATGAAAAACATTTTCCGAATGGCTGAAATTATGAATGTTAGTGCTAGGATACCTGAATTTAAATGGTAAAGACCTGGCCTCCAGGCATTAGCTGCTGATTTCTTGCTTTTAATTCCAGAGAAGGAAGCTCAGTAACACTTTAAATTACATGTCTTAAGAAGGCATTTAATTTAGATTAAATTAGACAGTAATTGTACGTTAAATAAATACCAATGGTCCCAGAAACACATTTTTTATGGATTAACAATTTATGTAATAGATGTTTTTATTGCATGCCTGTTAGTTCTACAGTAATATGTTTTTCATAATTAGCTGTTCTTGAGCTGCTACACTGAACATAACTTATTAAATATCTATTATATACTTACTCAAGGATGCATAGAATGTCTCTTCAAAAGACAAATAATGCAGATTTGTTACATTACAGGGTAGAGCTATCTTGCCAATGCTGAGTACGATGGTCTAGGCATGCAGGTATCCAAGTGGGTCCCATAGTCCATTGCATTTGTTCAGTCATCCAGGAAGAAGGCATTTGTATACCTTCACCTTACATACAACAGCAGCACTACCCATCTGACAAAATGTTCTTCAGAGAAAACACGTGTAGGAAGAATCTTCCCCTGAACTCTTCTCCCAGCTTATTTATACCAAAAAAAAGAAAAAAAAGACAGGATTTCTTTTGTGTTTTGTATTATCAAATAACAGGGATTCAGAATCCTCCAGGAAAGGTCACAGTAGTGTACAAAATAATGACTATGTTTTTAAAGCTATTGTAGTGCTGTCATGTGGATTCAGAGGGAAAAAATTCAACCACAAATTTCAACTGCCAGAGTTGAAAGCAGGAGATTTTGGATATTCCCAGAACTGGTTGGATGTTTTTAGGCCTGTTCTTACTAGGTATTTGCTCCATGACTTCCTTTCTTCTTGATTTCCTCATATTCTCTTCATCTCTGTCCTGTCTCACACCTGGCCCAAGTAATAACTTCTCCCCTCTCCTGCCATCCTCCCCCTTTTTCATTTTGCTTCCCACATAGCAAATCCCCTACTCAGTAAAGCTGGACAGGAAGCAAGATTATCCATCCCACTGAGTTTTTCAATGTTTTTTCCAGGAACACGTAGCTGTTCTGCATAAGAAAGCTGAAGCCAAGAGGGAAAATGCAGAATTGCAGACAACAAGGTAGCGTGTCAGAAACTCAGATTCACATCTCTGAATCAGGCTGTTGCTGCATCTGAAGGGTGGAGGTTCCCTTCTTTGTGGGCTTTGGGGGTTTTTATTTTACTTTATTTTTTCTGAAAAGACCTTAAAAATCTCTCAAAAGGGATTCTGTGTGTATAGTCTAATCAGACTGATAATTATCATCTTAAAATCTGGCCCATATACTGTCATATCTGCCAAGCCGATTGCAGGTGGTAGCATTGATACCATTATAGCTTCCTCCAAATCTGGTCAAGTTGCTTGACTTAAACTGATATACAATATATGCATCTGATGTTACAACTTACAGATGATTATATCTCCAAATCTGAGTTCAGACTCAGCAAGAAGTTGGCTCAAAAACAAGACATCTGATAAAAATAAATAAATAATTCCAAGTGTGAGAAATCTGTTTCATTCACAACGGAATGAAAATCAGATACTACTATTGACTACTATTAAATCAGTAAGCTTGATTAAGTTTGGAGAAGGTTATTATAATGCTACTGCCTATAACTTGGAATATTTTTAAAATACATAGGGCAAAGCTTCTTCTCTTACAAATGAGTATAGCTGAAATATGGGCACAGAGTTATGACCAAAAACAATCTGATGGGAATATCTAGATTTATATTTTTTTAACTGATGAAAAGTCAAGTCAGTTAATTTTGAATTGATCCAAGAGACTAACACAAAGGATCTGATTTAAAGCTCATCACTCAGAAGCTGAGAACTGACTGCCATTTTCTGAAGATGGTCTACAAAATTCTGCCAAGAAAAGCAGCATGGATTAAACGATCTTTCCAACATACACAGTTTCTCTGAGTCTAAAAATTAAGGCTCTCACTTTATTTGCAGTCGTTTACTGACCCTGCCACATCAACACAGCACATTAAATTAAGGCTAAGTTGCTTAGCCAGTGTTAATCAGCATATGCCATAATCTAAGGACTTGGCCTCCAGATGTGGATCATTCATCATTGCAAGATGAGGGACATAGATACAATAAGCATATCAGGGATGGGTTCTTGTACATGGAAAGACTTGAGGTAAATACTAGACTTCCTGACCAATTTGGCATCACGTCTCCTGGTGAACTCAATATTACTATCAGAGGTCTAACGCCCCTCAGGATTTGGATCACATTGTTTAATAAACATCATTTTATAATATCAGGAGGAAATAAGGCAGTGCATTTCTAAGGGATTATTGTACATCTCGAGTAGTTACTTTCCCTCTGGCCTTGTGCCTGTTAACCCCACCTGACACATGCTATAATCACTAAGAAATGCACTGCCTGTCACCACTTATTGAAAAGGTAACGTGTAAAACTCACTAAAGGAAATGGTATTAAAACTAGGTTTGGGGTCTGACTCCTTACAGCCTTCTGATTAATTGCAATTTCCAAATAAAATACATTGAGCAACTTTCTATTATGCTGTTCTATTACAAAAACATGTAAGAATAAAGGATGTGCTTTCAACCCATACAAAAGCCCCTTTGTCTCTTTTCATGCTAAAAAAAGGACACAAAGATGCCTTGAAATGGCAGGTAAAACCCCACAGACTAAAAGAAAATGTAGCTAACATCGGAATGACATAGGTGGCTCCACACAGCCTCCTTTCTGAATGGAGAAGTCATGTCAGAGCCTTGTCACACATGTTATTAGACAGCAGACTTTGCAAGAGCCATAAGCCATAAGCTGCTGGGAAAAAAAAAAGAAAAAAAAAAAAAGGTGGCACAGAATTATACGGGCCTCAAGTGGAGGCAGAACTGACGTCACTCCATTCTGATGCACAGGAGGTGAAAATATGCAGAAAATATTTTTATTTGCTGTTTCCCAGAATGAAATATGATTCATCCTCATCACAGATATGTAAAATTTTTAAAGCATTATTGCAAAGATGTTCCATTTTTTTTTTATTTTTTTCCCCATTTTGTAAGCATTAGTGCCAGATTCAGTTGCTGGATGAAAAAGAGGGATTCGTGTACAATTAAAACTGTGTTCTGGTACAATGTTGATTGGAATGGGATTGGCCTCAGTTTCCTCAGAACATGTTCCCACTGCATACACATGCGAGAGTAAAACCTTTCTTTAGAATATCCCATCAATGTCCTTCCAGTCTTCTGAAATATGCTTCTCAGAAAAAGCCCTTCTGTGAGCTTCTGCAGCCAAACACTAAACTATAAATTACTGCTTGAGAACCAACCAGAAACTCTCATGGACTTCTTCACACAGTGGTTTTCTACCTTTTCTTCAGTAAACTTCAAGCATGGAGTGAAAACTACTTTCAGGCAGCCGAGCAGTCAGGGAATACTACTTTCTGGGTTTGTGCAGAGTGAAGAGCAGAATCACTCAGGAATTACCTGATTCTGTAGGATCTGTAGATAAGCAAATGGCCATTATTTCTCCTGTTACCATAGCATGACAACAGTATCAAGGGAAGCTGGCAGACATAATCTTCATTGAACAACAGACACATCAAGACAAACAATGACATTTCTGTGCTATATTCTGACATAAACCCAGCCAGCTAATGCAAAGGTAATTTGAGGACTCCAGATGTTGTTGCAGCTGCATTACCAAAGTCATCTTAGTCATTCTTCTTAAAAGAGGGAAGTTCAAAATAGGGCAAAAATCATTCACTCAGTGTTAAGAGACTTTCTTGAGCAACATCGGCAATTTCTTCTTCAAGAGAAAACAGTATATTGGCTTTTCTAAATGCAGATGCTGAAAATCTACAAGAATAGCTACTGTTTCTCCCTGCAGAGTTTTAACTACTACAAGTAAAATAACCTGCTGTCAGAGCCCAAAACTCCCTAGCGGCACCCGAAAATTAGCAAACAACATATACCAAACATCAGGATTGCATTTATTCTTCCTTCTGACAAAGCTGAAGAATCACAGCAGCTGAAAGCTTGGGAAAAATTATACAAACATCATAGCAAAGCCACTTACAAACCTCTGACAACAAAGGTGTTTAATTGCCTCTCTACAGATAAATAAAGAAGCTCTACAAGGAAAAATATCAAATTGAGAAGTGCTCCACTCACCAGAGTGTGTAGTCATCACTCCAGCAGAAAAGGATGCACTTTTTAGTAATTCTCAGCTTTGGCCAAACTGCTGATTTAATTTCATAAAAGACTTGGTAATGAATCAAATTTCAATCATCTTCCCACAGTTACCTAATTTTTATAGCTGGATACTATGTTAGATTGAATTAGTTAATTCATAGTAATTATATAATAGAAAGAAAGATGAAAGAAAACAAAATATGAGACATGGGAGAGTTGGGAAAATAATAATATTGTTTGTTGGGTCAATGAAAATGACTGTTACCAAATAAGATAAGTACATTTTTGTGACTAAAAGAAAATATAGGCATAGAAAGGAAATTACTGGTTGTCTGAATGGATGAACAAGAACAAAAATTAATATGAATATGCAATTGAACAGTGTCAAGGAATTAGATTTTCTAATAACCATCAGTAATGGTCAGAAATTAAACAGAACAAAGAAAGTTTATGCCCTTATTTCTGCAGATAACACACAGCATTTCTGAATTCTTCTCCAGGGATATACTTTCACATCCTTTGTACACAGAGGAAGATGAGACAGTCCTACAGTTATATTAACATGGAAATGATTCAGATTTTGTCTGCAGTGAACTCTGGATTGCTCAGTGACCAGCTGCCAACTTAGCCAAGGTCTAAACATAGGCAGCTGGCACTGAATTGAAAATAAATTGCATTCCATGTGACAGCTTTATATGTGTAGGCAAAAGTGGTACTGATAACACACTGAGCAAATACGGTGAAGACACATTTAAATAAGCAGGTATTTGATAACAAGATAGTCTGCCTGGGAATTATCACATCATTTGCCCTTTATTGAGACATACTGTCAGATGGTCTCAGAGAAAAAAAAATATGAAGTAATCTCATGGCTACAATGAATTTATACTTCTTGAATTGTGAGCTAAATTTGACCAAGGGTAAAATTTCTCTTCTTCTAATCACAGTAAAATAAGTTTAGAAATTGTGAATAAAATCCACATTAAAGTTCAAACATATACTTGGAGATCCACGTTTTATCAGTCAGAACAGATTTCATTATGAATACACAAGCATTTGGTATCACCTGGACTCAAAGAGTCAATAGCAGTTGTTTTTTCTAATCTTTAAACTACTTTCATGTCTTTCCAGACTATGTCTTATTCCAGTGGGTCATCATAAGTAAACTACCTGTTTATACATACAAATTTTTAGAGGCAGGGGAAAGGGTAGCTTTTGCCCCCTTCTATACGATGTGTGACTGTCTCAAGATGATAAGTGCCAGCATAGACCTAGCCCAGCTTGGAACAGCTCAAAGACAGCCTGGAAGGCTTTTTAATGATTATCACAAACAAAAAGCTTTTGTTTCCTTTCCCACATACCCATTGTGAACTTACAATGTGAAAGTTACATATTTATTATAACACTTACCAGGACTTGTACTCAGCTCCAAATAGAAAACCTGGCTGGGGACAAGTACTTGCTGGTAGGCAAAGGAAGAACACATTTCCAAATTGAAGATGACTTCTACTGGTGGTAGCTACTAAGAAAACACACTTCTTTAGTACTAAAATCTATACAATTCCACATTCCTGGATGTTGCCTCCTTATTCAGGAGGTATGAAGCCCATATTTCCTGAATGTGCAACTAGAAGGGCTCATACAGGTGTAAGTGGTGGCAGGCAGAGGAGGATGTAAAAAAACAAAACAAAACAACAACAACAACAACGAACAGGGTTGTGTTTTTTTTTTTTTTTTTTTTTTCATTCTATCCTGTTTTGGTTGTCCAAGAAGCAGGCAGGAACAGTCCTTGTGACCCCTTAAGACCAGGATATTTTTATTTCTTGTACATGCTACAGTGGACCTTCCTGTATCCTTACCATGTCTAGAAATGCTCTGGAGAAATTTGTTTCAAGGTGACTATTATCTGTTCTATGGCACCCTATACAGTGCATATAATTTAATATTTGGATCCGAGCTCTGTCTGAATTTCTGTCTGTGGCTTTTTGCAGGCAGTTGCATTGTGTAAATGGTAAATAATTATCTTTGACTTGATAGCTGATTTTACATATTGGATTATCAGAAAAATAAACATTTTAAAAGATTAACTTTTTTAAAAGATTCAGATTACATTTTATTTAATCTGAAATAAAGACAAAAGAAACAAGAAATCTAAAGCTCCCCAGTGCCATTTTTGCATCAACTACTTTTAAGAATAGTGCTCATGTTCTTTAAAGTTGTTTTTCATTATAGAAAAGAGGCTAATGGAAAAAAATAATCGTATACACACAAGAAAAGTAGAGGAACATTTATTTCCTCTGCTTTTTAGATTTAGGCAGAAACTTTGAAATTAGTTAGCATTTGTTGCTGTGTTATGGTTACTTTCTGAATCTGTCACCCTCTATACTGATAAAAGCAAAGGTCCAGAATAGTAGATGTTCACTTAGTTAATAACTCTATCTTAAAGCATATGCAAAAGGAGTCTATTGTGCAAGCAATCATAAATTTCACTTGGCCTAACTTAGACCAATTGACCTTATAACCCAAATAATGTTCCTTTGTGCATGGTTTTTATATGCAATTTCTAGATTTACTGTTTCAAAGAAAAAGTGTGTAAACATTTTCAGCTGAGCCTAAATTGAGCAACTCATTCATCCTACAGCTGGCTGAAAGTTTGAGCCAAACTGGTAAATTTATTCTGGAAAGAGCCTCTATTGATGCTTCTTTCAGTGGATCCAGATTCAAATTTTTCATCTGTGCATTTTCACATGCCACTGATATCTTAATTAGGAATGAAATGAGGAAAAGAGAAAAGACATATATTAGCAGTTCATTGGACAGGAGAGAACATAATAGGAAAAGGTAATGACACTTTGCCAGCCTGAGAGTATTCCATAGCTAGTCATCAGAGGATTGTTGCAAATAAAAAATTCTGAGAACTTCTTGAAGAAAAAGGCACAAGAAAAAAAAAATAGGCAACATAAATGTAGCTTCTATTTTCTCCTTCTGTAATTATCCAAACTCTTTATATTTCCTTTTTCTATAAACAAAATTTCAGGTCATATTCTAATAAGTTCAACGCACAGAGCACACTTATTGCTTCTATAACTATGTTCTTCGTGACATCTATACCAAAACAGTGAAAAAGCTTTTTGCTTGATTAAAAATTGTAAACCCTTTATTGTAGAATTTACCAAAAATGAAAATGTTATCTATATTATCAACAGTGCACATTAAAAATGTCAAAGTAGCTGGCTCCAAAATGAATTCTGGCAACTTCTGAAGTGCATATGTGGGAGTTACAATGTTAGCACATAGTAAATATCCAAAGATCTGCAATTAACTCGAAGATACTCTTCAAATCTCTCGTAGGCTGGGAGACTTTTTTTGGCCACCCACTTTTGGAGAGCACTGGTACTCTGAGTCAGCTTCCAGAGGCTCCACTGGCTGTCTAAGGAATCTGTGCTTTTAATTAAGACAGCAAGGTTAGGTGCTAAAGTTAGGACAGTACACTAAGACCTTTAAAAAGGACCCAGAATGTCTCAAACTCACTGGAAGTGAGTTTGAGTCCCTGTCTTTGTATGATATAAAAGTATGGCCAGTCTTTTATGCATTATAAGAACAGAAGTATTCATAGTTCTGAAGTATTCATTATATAAGAAACTATAATTATATAACAAACTATAATAATAATAATAATAATAATAGCAGTAATAATAATAGTAATAAATAATTATAAAAATATAAAAATTATACAAATAATATTTTATATATTTATTTATATATAATATATATTATTTATATATAATATATTTATAAATATAATATAAAATATTATAAAAATATTTTAAAATATTATAAAAATGAATAATATATGTTATAATATATAATATATATAATATATAATATGATATACAGTATATATAAATAATATATATAATATAATATAAAGTTATAAAAATATAAAATATATAAATAAATAAATAATAATAATATAATAATAATAAATAATAATAAATTGATCAAATAGTACAGCCCTGTTTCATCTTCATAAAACTGTTTGGACATATATATTAGCATTTGCCAAATGTTACGTTTAGTTTAGAGGCTGTCTGCACACTGCTTACTTTGACTTCCTACCCATAATTATCCGTTTCTTATGGATAATTCTCAAATGATATTTTTTGAACCTTTATATATAACAGTTAAGATAATTGACAAGTAGTAAATAACCAGTTCTCTTGATCACATAAATATCCAGGAATCTTTGCAAAGAAATGCCACTATTCAGACTTCAATGAGAACATAAATCAGAGCCTGTGACTATTTCTAAATTGGAAATAAAAAGGAACAGGAGCAGGGATGGAATGAATGAGTTTTAAAAGAAAATTAAATGTTTACTAAAAAGAACAGCATTTGCATTCCTATTTACCTGGGCCACTTGCCCCTTTTGCAACCTGATAACACAAATGAGTCAATCAAAACAACTTACTAGAAGAACAACAAATGGCCATTGTAAAAGTAAATGCCAGAGGAAAAGGGACGCCACAAAGGCCCCAGTCTAGCAATTTTTTTGCAGGCAGATTTAACTGGTGTACTCTGGCCAGACACCTTTGGAGTCAGACATGCCATTTCACTTAAGGACAGAAAACAGCAAAATCAGGTCCAATGGCAGTAAAATAAAATGGAATTATAACTTGACCTTTTAGAAAGTTCATAATTTGAACAGAGAAAATTTTTGCACATTTTTTTCATGAGAATCTGCCCGCTCTTCGACCATCTTTATGAGCTAAACCAAGAATATTATTCTTTCCTGCACAGACATACTGCTTTGTTTTCATTGATTTATTCTGACTGTTGCAAAGCCTTCCAGAAAACAGTGGATAAGCTGAGAATTTATGCAGCCCATATTCACTATCAGACAAATCACTGTAAAGTTTCATTTTCCCCTTGCATCTGACAAAACTGCAGGACAGCCAAATACAGGTGTTCAGATATATTCAGACAAAACTCTTTTTTCTTTCTCTCTTTTTAATATAATATTTTGTCATTTACTCTGTTGAAAACATTATGGTTGGTAAAGTAAGATCAAGCAATAATTCTAATTTTTTAAAGGCTTTAAAGCAATTTTTTGAGAAATATGGGAGTTTAGACAGCACATTTATTTAGTTTTAATTTTTGTGCTGTCATACATCAGGACTGAAGTCCTGATTTAGAACACATGCAGCTTGCCTTTGAAGTTTTGGCTGTATTTTTAACAATGGTGAAAAAGATATAAAGAAATTAAACAGCACCAAAAAGAAATCATAAAACCAGGCTTTTGTGCTCTTGATTTATATATTGTTTTTTATGTTTGTTTTAAAAAAGCTTTATCCGCAATAATCTTTCATGCGAATCTTTGCTCTCACATACCTTTATTCATCCAACCTTTTTCTTCTACATTGACCTTTCTTTTCTCCTTCCTATCCTCCTAACTCTCTGAAGAATGTTTTCTAATTTTGACCCCTTTCACTAGCAAAAATGAGTTTATTGGAATTTTTCTGAAAACTGAAGGGGTAGAAAATACACAGTGATACGCTAAACTGAGATTTTTGAATGAAAGCAATAAATAATCCAAACAAACATGGCTCCCCCATGAAGCAGTTTTATTCTTCTAGTGCTTGCTGGTCTCCCCCTTCTGTGTTGAGCATGTGCAGTGGTATACGTGGTTCTTTTGGTCAACTTACACAACACTGGCATTTTCCAAGGCAATTCATGAAAGCTGATAGTTGCCGTTGTTCATTCATTGTCCGATGTGTTGTAATGAATACAACTCAATGCCATATTTATTTGTCCTGTGGCCAGCTTTTTGCTGTTATTTTCTGCCTTTCAACTCAAAGACTAAATTTCTGAAGCAACAGCAAAAACACCACAACTGACTTTATACATTTTCTCCTCAGGTTCTTCCACTCACTGGAACATTTTAGTACGCATTAGTGTCATCTAAAGGTACTGGCATCATGTGCTGCTGCGACCAGTTTTAATTGCACGCTACCTTTGAAACATATTGAAAGTAATTTCTAGACAGGCCAAGGCCTAAAAGTGTCCAGATGTTTGAAGCAGAACGTAAAAAGCATAATTCTTAATTGTCAGCCAAATACATACATGTGCACAATACCAGTGTGTGTGTGTGTGTGTGTTTGTGTGTGTGTGTAGGATATGTGCAGGGTGTTTATGATAGCTGAGGGGGCTGGAGAAGCAGGGGCTGACAAGGGAGCTGGACTTTGTCTGACATATTGCAGGAAGGTTAACAGCTGCATATCCAAGATTTATTGGAGACCTCCTCATGGAGGTGCCATGGTATCTCTTCCTTTACCTTCACTATCCCATACCCACATGCTTCATATCTACAACCCTTCTAAAATACTACTTAGTAAGAGTGAAACAATGATTGAGTTGCATGTGAGAAGCCTGTTTTGTATAAGATCTTGTTCATGGACTCATGCAAAATCACAGAATCATTAGGATGTCCTACAAGCAGAACTGACACCCTGTATTTATGTCAAAATAGTTTTTCCCAGTGAAGTGTACTGGTAAACTTATGGTAAAGACATGTCTGAATGTCTTAGTTCCACAATACCTCTCTTAAAACACACTATTAAGAGTGTAAAATTTTGACTGAAAATAGAGGGCTCTGAAGTTTATCTTATTTTAATTGAATTTCACTATCAATTTTAGCAACTCAGTTTGTGTTAATAGAATGCTTGCTTATGAATTCATTTAATTTCATTTTTAATCCATAACCTTCATAGATTTTGAAGAACATACTGCTGGTAAAGACCTTTGACTTCAACACTCACCAGGATCCTTGTCTCCTGCCTTTAGCCAAGGAAAAATTAGCTGTCTTGCCTCTGCTAGTCTACTAGGCTAACTACTGCTCAGTGTGGAGAGGGGAATCTTCCCAGGAAGATCTGTTGCACCAGCTTTTAGAAAGGTTGAATAGCTTTTCAGAATTAAACAGTTCTCTGTATTGACAGTCATAGACAAACCTAGACTTAGTAAGATGTATAGTATTCATAAAGCTAAATTAGTTTTCATTTATGGTTCTGAAAGACTTGTTACATCAAGGCAAGTAAAACTTATTTTCATGTACAAAAGGTATTGTGAACAGTGTGCTGAATGAGAAGCTCCTCAGATAAATATGAAGTTAGAAACAAATGCTTTTAAATTAAGTAGACAATTCCTCTGTTAATACCTAATTAAAAATTACTCGTACTAGAGATTTTGTAGAATCATACAATCATAGAATATCCCAAGTTGGAAGGGACCCACAAGGATCATAGAGTCCAACTCCTGGGTCCCCAAAGGACCACCCAAAAATCAGACCATGTGTCTGAGAGTGTTGTCCAAATGCTTCTTGAACTCCACCAGGCTTGGTGCCATAAGTCACTTCCCTGGGGAGCCTGCTCCAGTGCCCAACCACCTTCTCAGTGAAGAACCTCTTCCTGATATCCAGCCTGAACCGACCCTGTCACAGCTTCAAACTGTTTATGGCTTTAACCTTACATTGTAGTTTACAAAATTCTGCATTCAAAGATAAATTTCTTTAATTTGAACAAGTTATATTAGCATAATAATGCATTATTAGTGTATTATGTAATCACTAGAAAATTATTTAATAAAATATGCTATACATAATAGTGCATTATAAACATATTTATAATAATGATTCATGTGTATTTTTATACAGAAATTATGGAAATGACGTAGAAATTCTGGTTGTTCTACCTGTAACATGGAAGAAGTCACATTAGCATGTCGTAGTAATAATCATTTTAGCTTGCAAGGCTATTCTTCTATGAATACCTTTTAGAATACTTCCAGATTCATAAACTTTGAAAATGATTACATGCAGACAGAGGACTTCTATTCCAAATGTGTTCCATTATTCCCAGTAATAATTCCTCAGACTACAGTTCTCCTTCTGACTCAAAGTATTTGTTATCCTATCAACCCACTTTGCACCTTGCTTTCTTCGGCTAAGACACATCAGCTCTTTTAAATTCTGCTCTCTACTTACCTCCCTCTCTCCTAATGTGTTTTTATTCCACTGTCCTTTTCTCTTTTCCCTTGAGTATACTGGCACTTCTCTGCTAAGAACATGATAAAAACTTGGTAAATGGTATGTGTTTGCCAGGGTGGCTTTTAGATATCCCAGGAAAAAAAAAAAAAAAAAAGAAGAGGAATTTGGCCATTTGTCCAAGTCATTTAGAAGTAACACCACCTGGTCAAAAGAATGGCTCCAGCTAGGAAGTCTGACAGCCAGCCTTGCCATCCTCACATCTGGAATTTCCCAGGCTGAAACACAGGAAAATGTTCTCCTCATATCATCATGAATGAATTTGCTGCTCTCAAGACTTTTCTTTCAGATTCGGGATTGATTTATCTTTAAACAGTGCCACCATAAATAGCTATAGTGCTTCGAAAAGGAGACATTTGAAAAAGAGGAATGCTTTAGAGGCAGAAATTGAAGTAAATGAAAATTAAAACTCTACAGATATGCTCCAGAATGAAATCTGCACATATCAGCCTCACAAAAGTAGCAAGCGGTACAATTCATTGATCTGAAACTAACATGGAAGGTGCAGTTCAGTAACATAATGACAAAATAGTAATAAAATGAAGATTGCAGAATATTCCTTAGTAGTTAAGCAGGCCTTTCCTATGAACCTTTTTGACTGTAAAAGACAAAGGGACAGTATTATCCAATAGACTAAATTAGGTAGTTGTGTCAAGATGACAAGAGGGATGGCCAGATTTGGAAGGAAAAAATACAACAAAACAGCTTACTCAAGATGTAATTTTTGATATCTATTGTACAGTCTCAATAGACTCTAGTAGTCAGTAGTCAGCCAAATAAAGAGCCTGCTGTTAAAAATATTGTTATTAGGTGTGAGAAGTTCTGATGCTCTGTGTATATCACGCTGTATGGCTGTATGGGTAAAGCAATCATACTATAGGTCTCCTTGATATAAGATACTTAGTTTCATTGAAATCAGTTATAAAATTTTCATGGACTATAATGAAAGAAACTTATAATATTAAACCAAAATTGAAAATTAGCAATATTTTTCTTACTTTTCCTTTCTTTTCTTTTCTTTTTTTTTAACCATAAAAGATAGTTTGCAATTAGGAAACTCTCGATTAAATATTTACTCTGAATAGAAAATATTCATTTTATGTTCTAAAATTTCTCTCATGTTTCCCTTCCCTTCCCTTCCCTTCCCTTCCCTTCCCTTCCCTTCCCTTCCCTTCCCTTCCCTTCCCTTCCCTTCCCTTCCCTTCCCTTCCCTTCCCTTCCCTTCCCTTCCCTTCCCTTCCCTTCCCTTCCCTTCCCTTCCCTTCCCTTCCCTTCCCTTCCCTTCCCTTCCCTTCCCTTCCCTTCCCTTCCCTTCCCTTCCCTTCCCTTCCCTTCCCTTCCCTTCCCTTCCCTTCCCTTCCCTTCCCTTCCCTTCCCTTCCCTTCCCTTTCCTGCCCTGCCCTTGCCCTTGCCCTTGCCCTTGCCCTTGCCCTTGCCCTTCCTCTTTTATTTTCCTCCTTTCTTTTCCTCTTTTCCTCCTTTCTTTTCCTTTCTTTTCCTCTTTTCTTTTCCTTTCTTTTCCTTTCTTTTCCTTTCTTTTCCTTTCTTTTCCTTTCTTTTCTTTTCTTTTCTTTTCTTTTCTTTTCTTTTCTTTTCTTTTCTTTTCTTTTCTTTTCTTTTCTTTTCTTTTCTTTTCTTTTCTTTTCTTTTCTTTTCTTTTCTTTTCTTTTCTTTTCTTTTCTTTTCTTTTCTTTTCTTTTCTTTTCTTTTCTTTTCTTTTCTTTTCTTTTCTTTTCTTTTCTTTTCTTTTCTTTTCTTTTCTTTTCTTTTCTTTTCTTTTCTTTTCTTTTCTTTTCTTTTCTTTTCTTTTCTTTTCTTTTCTTTTCTTTTCTTTTCTTTTCTTTTCTTTTCTTTTTCCTTCCCTTCCCTTCCCTTCCCTTCCCTTCCCTTCCCTTCCCTTCCCTTCCCTTCCCTTCCCTTCCCTTCCCTTCCCTTCCCTTCCCTTCCTTCCCTTCCCTTCCCTTCCCTTCCCTTCCCTTCCCTTCCCTTCCCTTCCCTTCCCTTCCCTTCCCTTCCCTTCCCTTCCCTTCCCTTCCCTTCCCTTCCCTTCCCCTCTCCCCCCTCCCCTCCCCTCCCCTCCCCTCCCCTCCCCTCCCCTCCCCTCCCCTCCCCTCCCCTCCCCTCCCCTCCCCTCCCCTCCCCTCCCCTCCCCTCCCCTCCCCTCCCCTCCCCTCCCCTCCCCTCCCCTCCCCTCCCCTCCCCTCCCCTCCCTTCCTCTCCCCCTTCCCGTCCCCCTCCCCCTCCCCCTCCCCCTCTCCCTTTCCCCTTCCTTTTCCCTTTCCCTTTCCCTTTCCCCTTCTTTCTTTCTTTTTTTTTTTTCCCTCCATTTCCCAACTTTACTATGTCTGTGATAAAGTACTGAATTTGATCAGGCAGATCTAATTTCCCGTACTTTTTTAAAAGCACTACATAAAAACTTATCTTCATTAAGTGCCACTGGGAGTCCAGCACCACATAACTAATCAGAGAATTCAGTAGCTTCATGTCCATGTGATGCCTCAAGTTCAAAGGGGACAAAGACATCCTGTTTGGCATTTTGTTTCACTCAAGCAATTAAAATGACACAGACTTCCTTAAGCATTTTTTAAAGTAATCGTCTATAGTCACCATCAATAACCTACGCCATTATAAAAAAAGTAGTGCCAATACTGATAATTTTCAAATTGCAATATTATTTGGAAAAAAAACAAAACAAAACAGTGATGCTCAGTGAAGTTGACGGACTGGAACTCATTGTGGATGAAACCATTTTAGATCTAATACTTTTTTCCATATCCCTTCAAGATCTTGGCTTAGTAATTTTGTTCAACTTTTGTGACCTCTATGTTTTCCCTCAAAAGGTATGCTGGGAAATTCCCAGAAGTGAGCACTGTGTGTGGGAATGTATACACCCAAAAAGGGTCAAACGAAAAAATTATACAGGTCAGTACATATGTACTGTCTTCATTTATTCTCTACAAAGCTACAGTTGATGCAGTTGACACCACTAGAAAAATAAAGTTTTTTTCACAAGGTCATATAAACATCACAATTTCTTGGATAACTCCTTTGATGTAGCATATCTGCTAATTAAATTACAAGTTTTGGAATAACATCACTTGATCAATAGATTTTATTTACTCTTTTATTTACTCTTTTTCCCAGGGCTTGATTAAGAAGATTATTTATTTGAGTGTTTGTTTGAATGAAAATTACTTATAACTTGTTCATGTTAGCTTCTGAAGTTTCACTAATACTACATTTGGCTTTATCAGTTCTACTTTTGTGCTAAGATGCCTTGAAAGAGTAGGAATAGAGATGCTACTGTTCTAAAGCTGTTTACAGCTGATTCCTGCTAAATTTATTTAGTATACAGAGCAGTCATGTTTAAACACGATTTCAAGGCAAAGCTGTTCCTCCAGTCTAGAAAATATAAAAGTGATTCCTTACTTGGAGTGAACCATAAGTTTCAACTGAAAACAAAGGAGACTACATTCCACTATTTAGAAATAAAATCGATAAAAATAATAATTGGATTTTATTTGCTGAAAGTCAGTATCTTTTCTTTTGGAAAAAAAATCTGCAAGAAACAGAAGATACTAATCTCATTTTTTCCAAGGTTTTTGTACAAATGATCCAATTTTTGACAAAAAGAAATAGCTATGCTTTTGGGTTTCATTAAAAAGAAAAAAAAAAAACAGAAATGAATTAATATGGGAATTTTCTATTTAAAATATATTCATAAAATATTATTTATTATTTTTTTTTTAAATTGAGCATTTATTTTGGCAGCATAAAAATATTCTGGGAAAAAAAAAAAAAAGGTATTCTTCACAAACCTTGAGCATTGCTTAATAAGAAGAAAAAGATGCAGAAGAACATACACAATATGCTTAAAATACAATGACAAATTAAAACTTAAATTATGAGGCAATACATGCAAGTGCTCACCTTTTCTTACAGCCCAGTAACTGAATTAATCTCTGATATACGTAATCACATAAGGAAAATAAGTTTGAACTTAGTACTTTTATTTATGCAGGAATTTTACTGAAGGATACATTCATTACTATGGGCCACTGTTTGAGTGGTTTTGTTGTTGTGTTTCTTTTTGTTTTGTTTTGTTTTTGAGAGATTGTCAATCCATTTTAAGTAGGTAAAAAGCAGATTTAGAGACTAGCTCTCACAACCAAATTACATCTAAATGGATGCATTGTCAGATACTGAAAAAAAAGACAAACAAACAAAAAAAACCTGTGGTCACAATATAGTTAGAAAACCAGTCTTTTTTTTACAAAACAGAATCTAAAGAAAAGAGATAAAAAGGCTGTGGATCAAACGAAACAGAAATATTTAATTCATGCTAACAATTACTACCATAAACAGAAAACAGGAAGTAACTGATTTTTGGTTAAATAGCAATATTTGTTGTTCTGGATACATACGTATTTTTAGTTTTCCCTTACAAACTTACAAAAGTGGGCCAGAGATCTGTCCCTTGATCCAATTTACTGTGTGTGAATCATAATCAATGATAGGGAAAAAAAGGATTCTGAAGTAAATAAATTACTACTAAATATATTTGAAATGGACTTACAGCAGAAATATTTCTTTTTCGTTCCAAGTTAATTCTACAAAACTTCAGGAAGTAGCTAAATGATTTAAATAACAGATTTCTCATTTGCATATGCATTTGAAGATTTTTTAACTTGTACTTTTGCACCCTATTAATACATACAATGCAAGGTCTGTAAACATTAACTATTTTAGTAACTCTTAATCAGGTTAGTGGAGTGGTCGAAATTAGCGCTTTTTTTAATGTACCAACGTTGGCAACCAGCAGCATTTTGTTATAGATTTCATTGTACTAAGTGTTTGCATTAAAGCCATTAGAATAAGGAGATTGCAATGGAATCTCAGTGTTCACTTGATAAAGAAACCGCTGACAGGAAAAGCTTAAAAATATGAAGGAACTGTATCCTAAGAGGTCCACAACAAAACTAACTCTGAATTGTATTTTAACAATTTGCATCACTGATATTCTACTTGTTAGGATGCAAGCATCCTCTGAGGTGCTGCATAATAAATAACTTTATGAAACTACTGCCATGAACTGATATTTCAAGTTTAATCACATGGTCAAGCATTCATATCCCTTTATCCACAATTAATTATCTTTTTATTTTTTTTTATATATAATTTCTTTTCTTCAAGCCTTTTCTTCAAGTACTTTGAAATTCACTTTTTATATTTCATTTTATGGGTTTGCTTGATTAAAAACAACACAACAGCAACTAAGACAATTGCCTGTAATCAAAGCTTAAATACCAAGAAAATCTCTTCAGATCAGTGAAGAATTGCTGGTGCTGATATCAGTCAGGCCCGAGTGTACTTGATACTGTGATACTGTGAAAAAGATGAGTTTGCAGACCAAAAAAACAGATGGCCCCTTATCACCCCATGGGGCTAAACACACAAGAGCAAACTTCAGAGACGCCTTACCTTTACCCTGTCTGTCCCTATCAGGAGAGACTGTTATATTAAGGGTTATTGCCTCTCTAGCCCTCCCTGTGATTAGCTTTTGAAGTCCATGGCCAAGAGGCCAGTGTGAGAATATCACCCTAGATAAGAGGTGTTTGCTCTGTGAAATATTCAGGACAGGAATCCATGGACCTCATGATAGTTCAGCAGGGAACCACAAACTCAAGCTAATATCTTCTAATCCCCTGTTGGTTTGAGAACTACCCACCATAAAAAGCATAACTGGCTGTTTGTTTGTGCAGGCAAGAGATAACATCTTAAAGTTACAGTCTGCCTTAAGTAGTAGGGATGTGAAGCCCAAAGAAGTGAACCATCCAAGCTCATAATCAAAATTGTGTGTGCTCCCTTCTTCTCTGCCTAATGAGATGTAAACATTTTGGCTGGTGTCTCTTTTGAAAGATATTAATCAAATATATTGGTTAGAAATCACAAAGGATAGTCCGGTCTGCAAATTACATGTCTTCTTTTATGGCATTCTGAAGCTGTGAACAATATGTTAAAAATTTTCCCATGGCGCAACCAAGTAAATACTTGTGGTGCATTTCTATTTATTACAGAGAATAGTTAAATTCTAAGACATAAATCATGCTCTCCTACTAAAGCTTTACAAATTCCCAAAGACAAGCCTAATTCCCAATGCAACGATGCTATAAAAGATCAGACACTTTGTTATGGAGAAATCCACATTTGGAGATGTCTTTCAACAATTTTCTCTCAGGACCCAATCCTGTGAAAAGCACACGCAAGTTGCTGAACACTGTGTCAAGCTCCATTAGTTTCAAAATGGCCTTAAAATCTTATATTTAATTTGCTGTATTTAAATTGTAACTTAACAAGTTTAATACAACCTAAGCAAAATAAATAAATAAATAAATAAAAATAATAACAACAACAACAATTCCTTTTTCCTTTTCTTTCTTCTATTAAATTACAACCTTTCCTTTTTAATAAGGAAAAAGATTTCACAAGTTTAAATTTCAAAACTGAGAAAAGGTGACACCAATTTTACCTGTTTAAAACTCCTCATATCAGTGATTGCCACTAGCCAGTGTCACTACTGTAACATGAAAGAAAAAAACAGCAATAGGTAGGTGAAGAGATAAGGGAAGATGACTGAAAGGGAAAAATAATTCCTAATGGTTGTGTAGATGCTCTTTTTTTCCGTTGTAATCTATCCTCCACCCTGTCCCCAGTAACTGCCCTAAATCAAGGAACTGGCACCTGATGCATTCTGCAGATGGATCGGCACTGTATATCTGGAACATTGTATACAGGTGTTTTTTCACTTGCGCTAGTTAGTTAACTAGCCAGCAGACACATCTTCTATTTGTGGGGCAGGAGTGGGAATGGAAAATGGAAATCTCTCCTGGCTGATTTACAGAAAGAAAGGCTAAGTGAAAGAGCAGGGCAAATCAGCACTTATTAATATTTCTAATTCCTCTCAGTTCCTGCTTAGGCAGTCCCTTCTGGAAGGCACACTAGTTAACAGACAATGACTGAAAACACTGAGCAATAACAAAATAAGTGCTTAAACTTGTGAATCATACAGATTGCTTTGAATACCTGTTCAGTTAGAGATGAGTGCCCCAAAGTCTGGAGATGATTTCTCTGGCTACAGCAAATGAGGTCACATGTTCACTGATCCTATTTTGTTTCTTTTGGTTGAAATTCACACTCCAATGTGTTTACTTGATGGCATGTGAGGACAGATTCTTCAATCCAATGTTAAAATTGTCCATTCAGCATTTTCATATTTTTTTCTGTATTTTTTCAAGCATTAATACCTTCTTCAAATGGAAATCTACCAAGTAAAAAGCCTTACCCTCTTATGTCTTCACCTTTCCCTTTATTATTGTATGTCCCAGAGAGGAGACTAATTTTATACAGTGAATTCTCATCTCTTCTCTGATTTCTACAGAAGCTATTTTTTTTTCCTCCTCACAGAGCAGGATTCCTAGTTTTTTCTAAATTTCATATTTATCAATGTAAATGTAGTATAAACTTCAATAACGTACCTAATCCTGGAGTTACCAGCAAAGTATTCAGTGAAATTGGAAGTGCAAGGTTAAACTTTAGGAGCACAAACGAAAGAGTAAATGCAACATAAACCAACTCATGACGCTGGGCAACATAGTGGCCATGCCCAAGCCATATGAAATGCTATGCCAACAAATGTTATGGGGTAGGAGGAAAAAAAAGTCAAAACGATATGCTTCTCCCCCAAAAATCCAATGAAAATACTCATGACTGAGGGTATGTCACCAATGAACTTGCCATATCTTTTGACGCCATTGTATTGTAGCAAGTAATCATTCAATTAGCATTCAAGAAAACACCCTAGAAAAAAAATCCATATTTGCTTTCCAAAGTGAGCAACTGGAAAGCTAGCTTGATGCTATGTCTTCCTGCTGTCAGTCACTGGGTATCCTGTAGTTTCCAAGAGGCAAAAGAAGCAAAAGAAAAATTTCTGATAGGAATTAAGAGAATCCACCATGAAAAACTTTATGAATGATCATTGCTCTACCTCCACCTCCAAAGCTTTTAGCTAAGAGTCAACAACTCAAAATCTATCTTGCTGGATAACTCTTATCATCTCCAGTACTGCAAATTATGTTAACCAAAATCAAATCTCCGAACCCAGAAAAATTCAGATGAGAAGACATCTGTGGCAACTGAGTTAATTTAACATCTTTCTGCCACCAAAAGGTATCTTACCGTATCTCTCCCTTCCTCAACTGTCTCTGTCTCCCTTCCACTAATTCTGGCACACGCTGGTCCTTCCATAAGCTGATTAAACTTGATAGCCTGACAGAAATCCATTCGTTTTGTTGATTAAGTTTTCTGATGGGTTGATGAGTTAATTTTTCATGTATTTACAGAGAGATATGACAAGAACCAGAGCCTATACAAGGCAAGTAATAGACAATGTCTACTGGATCTGCACTCTGAAGTAGTTAGTGACAGACTTTCCAAGACCATAGATTCTTATGGTGATGGTTGATTCAAAAAGACTTCTCTTGTGAAGAGAAGAAATTAGATGTGGCAGCATGAAAACCTACAATGCTATTTTTAGAGACCTGAACTGTGTTTAAACAGCTACCAAATCAAAACTACTATTCTGTTTAGTCAGCTGTCAATTTGCATGGACTATTTTTTTTTTTTTCTCCCAACCTTCCTTTAACAACACATATATTAGCCTAGTTATACCAGTCAGGATTCTTTTTCAGAGAATCAAGTGTCAGGAAAGCCTTTCATCGTAGAGGTTTGAAAATCAGAAGAGTGTGCAGTCCCTCCCCAGCGACTTTACAGTTACCCTATCCTAAACAACTCACAGTCAGTTCAAGGTACTGTGCAGTTGACAGTTATAAAATTATTTGGGGATGGATTTAGAAATTAAATGCTCCCAAGATATATATATATATACCCTGCAGTACTTGAAATACTCTGATTAGCTACACAGAATATTTTAGAAATAGTGAGTCTGACCCACAGGAAATCTTTGTTCTGAAACATAGCTGAAGTACTAACCTTAGACCCAGATCATTTCTACACTTGAATTCAGTGATATGCAGTTCTAGCATTTTCCTTTGGTTTGTTTCTAACATATACACTATACATCAAATGTAGCAGGAAACTGAAAAGATTCCACATTCCAATGTACAGTGAAATTGTGAAGACTCAAGAAAACATTGGTCATTGAAGATAAATTTCATGAAGTGACTTTTATTCATGCTTAAGGGCAAAGCAGAAACCAACAGGATAGACACCTGTATTTAATCTGGTTGTTCTTACTTATACTCTGAGAAGCACCAGTTCATGCCATGAGAAGAAATTCCTTGAAATAAGACTTGTAGTCTGCATGTAAGTCAGCAACCCTTTTTACACATTAATTTCTACTACTTAAGGTGACATATTTCTTTTTGATGTTTAGAGCATTAATTATTTCCTCTGCTGTCATTAATTGGACAGATTGTGTTATGTTAACAGTGAAGTCCTCTAAGCCCTACCTGCCGAGGGCTCACAAGGAGTTAAACCATTCATAGCTTTAACACTGTTTTCAGTGGTCCCACTTGAACAGAGTGTATCACAGCATACTATGGCTTTTGATAAATTAAAGGAGTTATTGCAATTTGCTTAAATAAAATATTTAAAAGTTGCAAATCAGCTTAGTTAATTATATTCTGGACACTGGATCAACTTTGCATCATGAATTTGGCGTAATAGTAGACAGGTATGATTTACTTTTTAAATGCCTGCAGTGGTATCTTTTCCTACTGCTAATTGCTGATCTTATTTTACACTGTGGTGTCAAATAGCATTTTTGGAATAAGAGAGTAAAACAACAGGAAAACTCCAGTAAATCATTATAGCCCTTAACAAATGTAGAGCTTCAGGAAGATAAGTACCCTGAAAAAATCTTAAGTATTGGCTGACATTTCTCTGCTTAGTTTATTTTCTTATGGAATGGTTGCCATTTAATGAGCAATTGTGTACAATATTTACTTGAACAGCAAAATTTTATCAGCGACTTTAATGCAGGCGTTATTCTAAGGGTTGCTCTATAAAACAAAGAGAAAGTACTTCACCTCAGGATAATGTTACAGGGATAACCTCTACAGTCAGCAGGGCTAAATTTAAAAGCAGTGCTCTTTCAGGATCTAACAACTTGCAAATTTATGATCAGACACAGCAGCTCTTTTTCAGACCGGTACACTTCACAGAATTCAAATGGCATGTTAATACAGTACATTTTAGCAGAGGTTGTAAAAATTAACTATAAAATAAAATGCATAATATATCAGATGTTCCACCTAAGCATCAGAAGGACAAGATGGAAGAGTAGATTTTTTAAGCAATTCCTTACTATTCTAAATATAAAACCTCTTTATGACCTTTATTTCTTTGCCCATTATTTTTCTTATATTTTATTGTCAATACAATTTTTACTGCACCAGAACAAAAAGTGGATTTTATGCAGCTACATTTTTACAATATGTTACATATTGTGTTGATATTTTATCTGTTACTTTATTAAAAAATAATACTATTCTAATAATAAAAAGGAAATATTAGGTTAGTTAGGAACTAAGACCTGTTTTCCTCTTAGCTGATCATAATCTACAGTAAAATTAAAGCACCTTTATAGTCCTGGATCTAAACAAAGGGATTCCAAAGACATCAATAGTTACTCTGGATACGAGAGCTGTGCATGAGAGAGCTCCTGCTGCTGCACCTTCACCACACTGCTTGGGGAATCAGTATAACCATGCAACATGGAGGCAGCTGTGGTACCAAAGTTGGACATGACAATAACAAACTTTTTTCCCCTATGATTTCGGTGAAGAGTCCTAAGTCGGGGTAACAAAGTAAAATCTGACATAAGCTGCTTGAATATCCCTAATGATGTGAGCCAGGCCCTATCAGAAGTAAGAGAAGTTCCTGAGCAGGAATTATCACTCTGCTTTGACACCTATTACTGTGCAAGACCTTGGGCCAGGAGGACCAGCCATGTGCCTTGCTTTCTTTGCTTTGCTTGTGCAGTCATAATAGCCCTAAGGACATGGGCAAGGTGGAGTTTGTTAGTGGAGATAATATCTTTATCAGGAAAAAAAAAAAAAGTATATTTGGAAAAAGAAACTTGTTTTCAGACAGTCTACCTTGGGGGGAAGATCTTCAGGACAAAGGGGTTTTTCATTCAGAAATATTCATACTGTTTCCATCTGTGCTAGGTAGTCTAATAAAAGGTATTATCTATAATGCTTGCCTTTTCTTACTGAGGTATTAGGACTATAGCTGGCACTACAGGCCCAAGAGCTTCCTGGCAGCAGAAAGTTCCCACATTATGCCACCAGTCATCTCAAATCTTTGAAGTCCATTTTGTTCTTAACACATTATAAAGTCCATTACTACATTTATGCACATAGACTGAGTATATGTTTCAAGTTGTGTATGTATAAATATGTACATATTAGGTACAAATAGGTACAAAAGGTGTACAAGCGCCTTTTGAAATGACAGTGTTTTGTTGAGAAAAATTATTGGAATAAAGGATAAAAAGAGACAATCCAATGTGCCTGCAAGATCCTCAAAGATGGGGTTGAAACAGATGTTTTATTTTATCTTATTCTCAGTTCTGCATTGCATCAAAATCTTGTCTGGGTAAAAGTTAATTAAATATTCATTTGTTTAGTGAATACCTTTTTCCTCAAAAAATCAACAAACAAGAAGGAATTAAAAAGGCAGCTGGAGAAAAAGATCTACTTGGGAGAAGTGATTTGAAAAGCATGGAAAGAGAAGAAAGATTCAACTCTCCCGCCCGCCCTTCTCCCGCCCTTCCAATCTTTTTTAAACACTTTTTTTTTTTTTTTTCCCCCAGTGGAAAAAGACCTTTAGTGATTTAGTTGCTTAATGGGACTGGAGATAAATTAGGCAAGTGAGATATTCTAGCTCTGCTATTATCATTTATCTCAGTTGGCTTTTTTCCATACTACTCTCTACTAGACAAGCTAAGGGTCATATCACTGCAAGAAATCTTGACTTGCACATCAGACCCATTCATTAAAATCATCTGTAAAAATATGTAGGACTATTTTTTTGCTGATGTTTTTATTTAGTAGTCAGAAATGGCAACTGCTTAGTAAATCAGATTGTACATCGATACAGGGAAAAATTAAAATAGTGGTTGAAAACTTTTTATAATTTACACATCTCAAAATGAATAGATTTAGTAGATCAGGTTTTTTTCTTTTTTCAGTTGCCTGCTATATTGTTATTCCAAGGCTTCAGTTAGTCTAATCTGTTATCTTCATCCAATGGCGTTTATTTTGTTACTTGGAAATGCTGATTGGTTAATATATATATTTTTTTAATCTGTTACTGTACTCTGAAGGGAAGATATAACTTCTTATCAATAGTATTGTGTCTCTCTAACTATCTTTAATAGTGTAAGGTTATTAATTAAGGATCTAACTTCTCTCCTTTGATATCAGTCTCTTCCTAATTTGTATCTGTAAAGTTTATATTGGGTCATCACAAGTCAGAAAATCCAACGTATTAAGTGTACAAATAAAAACTAGATTTTATAAAGAAAGAATATTTACAGATGAAGCTTTACATTTACTTCTTTTGGCATAATTTATAATTCTTACAAAACAATTATTCTAAAAAATCATGAATATCTATTTGTAGACTTTAATATGAGTGTTTCTCTTTGGACTTTAAATGATTTATTTTTTATAGACTGTTCATTTTTCAACATACCGCATATAGTATGTTATGTTCTAAAAAGGTATGGTGGAATGTGGAGAATTTTGTTTGGGGGAAATAATAAATTCCTTTGGCTCTATACAAAAGGCTTTATTCATCCCTCAGGTGCATGATCATTATCTAGGTCTATCTTGGCGTTTCCCTTAATTTAAACAAGAGCCACCTACTGTAAATCACTTTTTTTTCTCACACACATGTGTAACTTATGGATGTGCAGCCTCTTATATTAAAAAATGTACTATGATTTCAGTGTCTAAAAGCTGTGAAGAGTTCATTAATTCATTCATGAATGAAAATTAACTTTGATTCCAATATCAAACATTTTTTCTTTGTTGTTGGGTGAAATTCAGTCTATTCTGAGAGGAAAATATGAATCTTATTGCAATTGATATGAAAGTTGTTGAAGCTGCTATGCCAGAATATCCTGTGTGCAGGCATCATGTGTGCCAGAGTATCATGCTGGAGCATCATGGATGCTTAAGAGACATTTAGCATATATTTTCAGCAGTTATATCCAGATAATTATCCATGCTCTAAAAAATAACTCCTTTGTATCACTTGGAAGCTTATCTGCTTACCACTTATGGTCATGAAATCGTGCCTCTGACCAGAAACCATACTTCAGAAAAATAAATAAATAAATGATGAGTAAACCTTTTTCAAAGAGCTTTTCACACACATTTTACTAAAACTTATAACACACTGATAAGTCATACTCAAACATGCATACAGGTCACTACAACCCTTTCTTCTCTAATGCAGACACTGCATTAAGCTTAAAAACTTATCTCAATACATCTTACGTGCAGTCACAGGGATGTTCCCTTCCCAACCCTGTTGTAAGCTAACACCTGTGTGAGTATGTTCAGGAGGCCCTTGCACTGCCTTCTGCATACTCAATTTCCACAGCATGCCACTATAAAGAGTCAGTCTAGCTCTTCACCTATTTTTTTTGTGTTTGATATTCAGGAGAACCTGTACATTGTTTATTTTAAATGAAAAAAAATAAAAAGTGTCTCTTCCTTGCTCCTCCTAAGGTAAATACCAACTCCAGTGAACTCACCTGTAACAAAAGGCAGAGGGACTGATGGACAAATTCCCTCTGAGCTGAGGTCCATTTGTGCAGCATGTTAAATGCCTTTAAATCTCATTGACTTCTCCAGGCTTTTCCCAAAGAATTTGTGATTAGCAAGGGGGATCAATATTTAATAACTAATCAAATGTTAATATGGTGTTTCTTGAGATATACTGAAAAAAATGTACATACTGAAGAAAATTATTCACAGCACTGAATTAGGAAACCATTTTGCATTGCCTCATGGAAGCTGATTTATATATAGCAATGTTACACTGCACAGTACTGTACAGAGCATTATTACATTACTCACCCATGCTTAATGTCTCAGGTTTGGGATCATTTTGGCAACAGTATTCAGTAAGAACTAGTGACTTTGGAGTGCTAGATATGAGACATGTCAGATAGACCTGTCTTTCAGAAAGTACTAAAACCCTGCCTTGAACACACTTTATGGAGGACTGAAATGGACATCCAAACATTGAGACCCAACAGAGTAGTCTTTTAGAAAATGTTGGCCTTCATGAACACTGATGTAATTCAGGATTAATGCCATCAAGCTGAAAAGATTACAATAACAAAACAGCAATATGAGATTGGACTTAGGCCGCCAATGCTTAAAATCTCCAATATATATTTAAAGAGAAATAACTTACTCCATCATTTGGAAAATGGGGCCTATTGAAAAGCATGAAACCTCTAAAATGTTATTTGAATGCCAGAAAAGTAATACTTTAAAAAGCTGAGACAAAAATGCCAAAAGGAACAGAAAGGAGTGAGCCAGAAATACAAACGTTCATTTCCACTCAGTCCCTGCCCTCCGTTACACATCTGTAATCTCACAAAATAGAACTATGGACATAACATGGACTTTGGATAAGGTTCCCAAAGAGAAGAAGTACTGATACAGAAATGTGCACCTTGTGACTGTACCTACATTTTGCTGTGACTTTATACCCGCCCAGTGGAGAGTCATGGCCTTCCACGGCATCAAATCCCGCTGATACCAAGACAATCTCTGGATCAAACTCATTGGCAGCTGGCATGATCACAGTCCTGTAAAGTGAAAAAGAAAAAAAACAAACAATAGGTTAAAAATTAAAAGAACTACAAATTGCCACAGTCTCAAAAATCCACAACCCAACAAGGGTTTTGTACATCAAAAACATATTTTCTTTTAATTAAGCCAATCTTCATCGTGGCAATCCAAAACCAAATGAAGTCTGAAGCAAAAATATAAAAAAATTATTTTTTTCTTTAGTAATACTTTTTTCCTTTTCTACGATCCTACGATCGGGGGGGGGGGGGGGGTAAGGCAGGTACATGTGAAAGCCTCTAATATTACACACACATCTGTGCCTGTTTTATACTGCTGCCTATAAAAAGCTGCCTCTTCCAGGGAAGTGACTAATGGTTTACAGAGAGCACTCAAAGCCTGAGTGGAAACCCGGACTGCTCCAGTTAGTGCGAACTTGGTGTAAATTTGAACTATAAATTTCTTTTGGGAAAATGTTTGCTTTCCAAACTTTTTTTTCTTTCTTTCTTAACATTTTTAAATGTTTGTCGAGGTGGGGGGTGACTCTAGCAAAGGAAAAACATGAAATTCCCTTAATCAAATCCAGACTATGTTGTCAAGCCTTTCCAAGGTCAAGCATAACAGGAATGTGACAACCACAAACCAGTGACAGCAACCCCTGCTGGTGTCAGGAAGATAATTCAGCCCCTCACAGTCACAAAGATTCCACTTCTTTAACCCCTTCTTTGACAAACTTCAGTAGGGATTAACTTTGGTTTAGTCGAAGGAGAGGATAAAACCTTATGTACTGTATTCACGGATGCCCTCTTTCAGGCTGACTATCTGAAGGGAAGGCATAAGGACAGCTTTTGCACAGTGTGAGAGATGCTGAGCCTGTAACGTCTGTGTTAATTCAGGGGGATATCACTAGCATTAAAAGAAAAATATACTAATAAATTCTCTAATTGAAATGTATTAAACCAAGGAAAACTCAATCAGTCTACACAGCTCAAAATCTGCAGGTCAATTTTGCATATGCATCGTACTATGTGTTTATTTAGCATAATATTTATTTCTTTAATCAATTTAGGCCAAAAGTATCAAGTTTTTGTTGAAAAGTAAGGTTTTCTGTGAAAAAAGCATGTTGATAACAAATTGTTAGCAATTTTTTGTTTTTGTTTTCAGTGTTTCTTTGGTCTATATTTTAAGAACTTTATTTTGTTCTGATTTCCTCAAAGTTATTTTTAATATTAGGAAGGTGGTTGTTTTACTCGTTAGAGAAAAGAAGAATTCAGATTAAGTGAAAATTTCTTACAGGTCATACATCATTTCAATGTATATCATTTTATGTTAGAAAATAAATGATAGACACAATTTCATATTTTTGATAATTTAAGTGAGATTGGACCAAGAATGTCTACAGACAAAATAGCATAATTTGTAACATATTCCCTTTTTAACATGTCATCAGTAGGCCTGTACTGAAGTGTGAATTCCAATAGCAAGCATTGCGCTTTGGGAAGGATCTAACCCAATCTGAGAGAACAACAGGAAAGAAAAAAAAAAATTAAAAAAATGTGACCTAAGTGGAAAAATAATACAATTATTTGACTCACAGAACAGAGAGTAACTGTGATAAAAGTCCACAAATATGTAAATGACTGTTGCAAGAGGAAAGAACCTGCTCTGCATTTATAGCATGGATCGGACATGAAGTAATTGCAGCAGGAAAGCTGTATTTCAGGCACTGGAAAAAGCTTTTCAGTGGTAAAAATAGATAATCGTTTAAATAAACTGTTCAAGAATTTAATAACAGGTAAAATAAATATCCATCATGCTTGCTGCAGGCTCAGGATGATATGGCCTTGAGGCAGGAGGTCAGATTACATCTCTTCTAGGTCTTTTTTTCTATATTTCTATGATGTATAACTATATAACACACACAGTACACAGATGAATAATTACATTAGACACTACACTGACTGAACATTTCTGCAGGTTAACCTCCCCATAGTTAGGGAACAATATCAGGAAAAAGATCTCCTATGCAATCACGTCTTATCTTTCTTATGTACATACCTTCTGATACTCTAATTATACGTTCAGTGTCTGAAGCAACACATACTTCCCAAACTCCCCCAAGTCTGCAACACATGTGGCAAGAATCCTGATTACTGATGAGGACTGTGGCTGATATGCAATCTTGATCTGTCCCCATAGCACCATGTATCTTATGCACTGAAAGAAGGAGGGATCCTGTGGAGAACCCTCCCTATCTGCAGCCACTTGAGCTTTTGCCCTCCTCCTCTCCATTCACATTTCCTCAAATTTAAGTCAGGCTCTGTTTTTTTCTTCTTAATGTCAAAAAAAGTGCAGCCATAAGTGCAGCATAGACCATGCTCAGGGGTGTCAGAGAATGAAGCGTGTTCAGAACTAACAGCATCTTTAGAAACTCAAGTTGCACTAGGAAAGCTTACCAAGCTCAAGCAGAATGAGATTTCTGAGAGATGAATAATTTGGAATACTGGGAAAATCTACAACATATCTACCACATTTTAAGGCCTTGCTCCAAAACACAAATATGTCAGCACATTTTTAATAACTTGGGCAAAACAAAGCATTTGACCCTTAATCTCATTTTTAGAAGCAGCAAAAATACTTTAGCCAGTTTCTTCTTTTTTTTTTTTTTTCAAATACATATATCTGACAAGGAAATGGTCAGCCACACTGCTAATATTAGCAAAATTATTAAATACCGAAAGCCAGGTCTTTCACACAATGCATCAGGTGCAATGATATCTTTAACAGTAGCATACAGTAAATAGTAGCATATGTATAAATCCATACAGAAGGGCTATACAGGGATCTCAACTAAAGGAAGGAGAAGGTTGTAAGGATAACAACAAGAGGTGGCATTCAGAATTCATTGTTCTATTACTGTTTGTTTACCTTAACTTATGCAACTACAGTAAGACCTAAGAGGATTTTTTTTTCTGAAAAAAAAGAAAGAAAAAATGGTTACTAGAGTAGCAGGCTTGACTCTTCAACTAAAACATCTCAGGATATTTGTGGTCCTTCACACAGCAACCAAGCCTGCTATTTGGCCTTTGAAAACGACAGCAGCTCTAAGTCTCTCAATTGCAGAGAGGACCATATAAACATCTAGTCTTTAAATCTCTACTGCAGTCTTCCTCTACATAAGCAAACAGGCATTTAAGGTTGCTCATCTTTTATCTACTATGAGATCTCTGCCTAGAGAAGAGCAGCTTAACGTCTCTGGAAAACATCACAACATTTTGTTTTGTACTTCATGTAGACGTCTCTAACCTTTGTCAAGGACTCCTTTGTGGCACAAAACACACATGTAAATTCATTCACAAATGCAACAGATCTTTTTCTATCTTACAAAGTGCTATGAGAAATCAGTAGTATAGATAAACCTTTAAATATGGGCTAAATGTCACCAGGACAGAAATAAAATCCTTTGGCATTTGCCACCTTTCAAGCTTCAGCCTCGTCATTACTCCTGAATATCTGTCCATAGAAAACCATTTTGAGGTAGGCAGCTGTAAAGAAAGCCTACACAAAGCACTAGACTCATCCCTTTTTTTCACCTAAAAGCAACACAAGGCTCATGTCTCCCTCATACATAGGCTTCTCCTGCTTCAGGAGATTAAGAATGGTTGAACAGCTCCTAACACTTCTATGCCTCCTGGGAGTAGAGTAGCATCAGACCTTGCTCCTTTTCCATCTCATCTACACTCTGGAGGGTTTTGCAAGGTGTGCAAAAGAGACATCATCCATCAACTGCCTCCTCAGGAGCTCAATAACCACAGCACTTCCCTTCAGAACTGCTTAAGAACAGAATCCTCTGAATCAGATCATAACAGAAAATATGTTTAAAAAAAAATAAAATCTGGCATACAACTAGCATTGGTCATACACTAATAGATATTCATGTTAACCTTTCCAAATTCCTCAGACCAACCCTATGCTCAGAAGTCAGACTGCAGCTGGCGGGATTTGTTACGGTGTGAAGGGTCAAAACTCTGCTCATCAGAAATTGTTTGCAAGGGTAGATAGCCAGTCTGCACTCAGACCTAGGCAAGAACAGTTATTATCTTACCCACAGCAGGGGTAAGAAATATGATTTGGCTTCTGGCCATAGGTCACTAGACAGGTACAGACTGGGGACTGGCAGGCTGTCAGCTTCCTGCTTGAAACCAGTTAGGCTGCAGGCGTTATCAGCAAGCAGAAGCTAAAGCTAGGATCCTTCTCCAGTGAGGTGAGAGTAGCTTTTGTCAGAAAATAAGTGAATTTTATTCTTCCACTATGACCCACCCTCTCCTCTACTCCTTTCTCCAAAGGAAATAAAGCACATAAAAGGGATATTTATTTTCTGTGATCCTGACTCATATAGAAGCATAAATATTTCGTATACCATATTCACCTAATGATGACAGCAGAGTTACAGGGGCACCTTGCCTAGCTGACTGTTTCTTTATTTTCAATCACATTTTCATTAATAAACATGGCAGATCCTGAAAGCTTGAGCAGCTGGATCACAGGAGTTATTTATCTATGCTAAACTTTGCAGTTACAATGCAACTGTGTGCTCCAGCCCAAGGTATTGCAGGTCCTCCTTTAAGTCTGATGCTATTGGGAACAGAGCATGTATCTGGGAAGCTGAAAAGATTCCTTTCTATCCCACTAAGGAGATTTCCCCGGAGAATTAATATGTTCCATTTGGGTATGCTGCTGTCTGCAGAGAAGCCAAGGGATGGCTTCCAGTTGGGTGTAGTCCTAGAGAAAACATCAAGCATGTGATCCTCCCCTCCCCACCAATCTGAACATCAGATGCAAGACATTAAAGAGATTCTACCAAGGGACTCTGTTTACTTGATCTTGTTCCTTTTATTCTTCCATTCTATTTTTGTACATTTACAGCACATGTTTAAGATGCTCCCAAACATTTGTTCTCCCAGAAGAGACTGTGGAGAAGTACCCAACCCAAAAATGACTTTGCAAGTACCATCATACAGAGCTGGAAATCTCCAAAGAAAATTAAGCTAATGCAAATAGCTACAATTCTTTTGCTGTGTTGGTAATTTAAAAAGGAAATGAGCAGGAAAACCAGCCCAGGACAGTAATTTATGTAACTGAGAAAGAAAATCCACAGTGGTCTAAAACTGCAGATTGGAATAGCTTAGTAACATAAATTATTTGCTCTTTCCCTAAAATCCTCCACTGTTTTCATCCAGTGATCTCAAAGTACTTTCAGAACATTAATAAATAGAAAGGCCCAAATATTCAGCTGGTATAAATCAGTATAGCTGTTTCTGATTGCGCAGTGCTCTAACACAAGCATGTCTTGTACCCACTTTACAGATGAATCAGCTAAAACTAAGAGCTGGTAGAAGATGAATAAATTACTTAGCAGACCTTGGAAAAACCTAGAAAGAAAATGCAAAACACTCTAAGTTAACTACTTTAACTACTAGAAAACACTATAAAAGCACTCTTGTTTATCCAGTTATAACAGACCTATAGTTTGCAAGAAATATATATCTATATTTATATCTCTATATATAGATATATACAATGCAATATTACTATTAGAGTGGGGGTTTTGCCACCAAATAGAGACCCAGTCTCATCTGAAATAAATAAATAGGTTTATGTGGAGTTTCTCAGTTTTGTATCCTGCAAATAAAATATTGCTCCAATCACTGTGTTGTCCTACCTTAAAACTGCACAAGTATGCTGTTGAATGCACCTTGATATGACTAGGTCAGAAAGAATTTAAAAGATTACCCTGATAGGTATGTGAAACTTATGGTATCTACTATTTTTATGTGTTGTTTGCACATATGTTTTAATGTAGTACAATATCAAGTAACGTCTATCCTCACAGAAATCTACACAGTATTTCTGTACAACTATTGGAGATTTTTTTTTCTTCATCTGTAATATTAATTGAGTTTGTACTCCTGTGTCTCCCTAAAATTTTGGCTTACCTTCTTAACATTTCTTTATACCAGTCCTAATGTCAGCCCAAGTTCACCAAGACTAAACCTGAGAACTTGCCCCAAAAATTCCTTTCTGACTGTCATCTGATAATTAGTTTTGTCCTAGACTCCAGGTTATGCCTAGCTCCTGCAGACTTTATCTGTATTAGTTCCTAAGCTATATCTTTTATATGTTTTTTATCTTTATAGGCTTTCTTTTTACATCTCTTCTTTTACCCTTATAGGCTTCTTTTTTTATATACATCTTTTTTAATATTTTATTTCTTCTCTACTTTTTATAAGCACCGTCAATATTCTCGTCGTAACTATTATTTTAGTTACCTTATTTGATCTCTGGAGATGTAAAATATCTTTATTTCTTAATTCTTTAATTCAGTATTAACTTTTTATTAAGAGTAGGTTTATTCTTCAAGGAGCAAAAGGTAATCACATCTTGACTACTATAAGTCATGATCATTTCAGGGGGATTTATGCATGATGCTAAATTAAGCACGTGCCAAAGTGTTTAAAAGGTTAAGGTCTTGAGGCAATGCCCCATGTTAGTAATTTCAAGTGATACAATTGTAGGAGTATCTAAGTGACACTGTATGAAAAATCTATTCAGTATTCAGTATAGAAAAATTTTTGAAGCACCGTGAGCTTTATTTTTGGCTATTGAAGACATTTTCAGAGTCTAAGACTCCTATTTGTTGGTTCTTTTTTAAAAAAAATATTTTGGCATCTAAATTCTATCACAACTGGAATTGCAACATTTTAAACACTCAAAAAGCATAAGAAATAGTCTACAATATTTACTGATACTTCCATTTTTTATTATTACTTAGAAAGGTGGTTTCAATTTAATTATAAGGACTCTTCTACATAGCTTCCACTGATGTGGCTTCCAAGAGCTATACAACAAGATGACATATAAGAAAGAGGAAATAGAAGTTTATTTCAAAAAGATGAAGCTTCAAATTATAGCACAGAATGACTTAAAATAGTATCACCAATACTGAGAAAGAAAAATGCAGTAAGTATTGGATCCCACCATTTTAATTCAATATTTTTCCAGTCAAAGCCATTCTAACAGGTAAGGGAAATGATGATAACACATGTATATCCACTACCAAATTTTACCCTCAAGCAATATTTAAGAGTGTTTAGCGTTCATGACATAACATGTTCCTATCAGAAAAATCAATTTGGTGTCCTTTAGTTGTTATTAGTTTATTCTATGGGGAAAAAAAAATCTTCAGAAGTTTTTCTGTCATAAAGATATTAGTCACATTTGAGGGTATTTTAAGATTTCTGTTTTAAAATTCAGATGGTGTATGGCTGCAACGCATAGCCTAGAAACTTTTCTATCAAGTCTGAGTACAGTACAGTACAGTACATGCCCTTTGCTATAACAAAATAATTTTGCCTTTCTGCTAAGTCATTTCTTTCAACAGTATCTTATTACATAAGTCATTGGACTTGCTTAAAACTTTAACATAATAATACCAGAACAGTTCACTGTTCCCAGTAAATCTTATTACATAGCAAAATGATTGTTACTAAGAAGACAAAAATCTTAAAATAACTGAAATAGCTAAATACAGATGTAAAATTCTGCCACAATGCGTAGGATTGATAGAGTTAACAAAATGATTGATAACATGATGTCCTCTCTGAAGAATTAAGTATGCCTACAAAAAGGAAATTACTTTGAGCATATCTTTTAGAGTAGTTGACACCTTTAAAATTCCTTAGCCAGCTAAGAACAGTATAAGAGAAAGGATAGTGTAGGACCTATTTTGCCTACACTCCAGAAGAATGGTGAAATTGGGGAAAAGGGAAAGGATGGTGTTCTGAATAAATTAAAAAGAAAGTGAGCCTTTGTGCATCTGAGAAGAGGGCTCTGGAGTATTCAGTTTGTCTCCAGGTCTAAAATCTACCCTCCTCATTTAACAAAAACGTTCAGAAAAGCTTCCCAGTTTGGGCATATGGTATATGGTCTGGCAATCAGCACAAATAAAGAAATTCTACCGAAAATTTACTATACTACTGATCATACTAATGCTCAGTTTGCAGTGTTAACAATGCACTTATGCTATTACTGCAGTGATTGGTAGAGACGTTTAAAAGACTTTTCAATGCCTGGAAAAGTGGGGAGATGTGGGGAGGAACAGAGGGTAAATCTCATACAAAATGCCTGGGGAGATGTAATGGAGGGGTGATATTTTTTTCATGGGAGCAATAGGCTGAGTGGATAGAAGATACAGATATCCCTTGGAAAAAATACTTTTACCACAAAATTTTCTAAATTTCTGGGAACTGCAGTTTGCCCAGAAAGGGATTTTTTTTTCTTTCTTTTTTAAATGAAAAGAAAATGAGCATTTTCTAGAAATCATATTATTCATCAAGGTCACAGCCATTTGCAAAAGCATATTTTTTTTGCATGCTGGATTCATCAACATGGTTGTGAATACAAAGCACATGAAGTTTTTTTTTTTTTTTTTTTCTCAGAGGTCTCTACATATTCTCTCTTGCAAATGCTTTCTCTCCTTGTCTTGTATTTCTTTCCACAT
Organism: Anser cygnoides; assembly: GCF_040182565.1. NCBI lineage: Eukaryota > Metazoa > Chordata > Aves > Anseriformes > Anatidae > Anser > Anser cygnoides. The sequence continues at coordinate 32,740,981 of NC_089874.1, read as the reverse complement.
AGTCACTACTACTTTTAAAGGCATTTTCTGTGTGTGTGGTTTTCTGTCGTATCATTAAATAGAAATTTTACATTTCTGGATAGTCACTATTCTTTTATTATATATTATATTGTCACTATTGAATTAATGATATTCAGAAAATACCTCATGGTTAATCTGTTAACCAAATGGTTAATCTGTTTTTTTAGCTCTTCAGAGGTATTCTTTCAGACATATACAGACATATGTCACTTCCTCTTGGTTTTTCCTGATGAAAAACAGACACTCGTAGAAAAGAAACATATGGACATTTTCTTACACCCAAACCAAATTAGGAAGCATCTCTGGTCTAAAGCAGAAAGATAGTGATGTTACAGGCAGCAACAGCATCAAACACTTCTGTATTGGTAAATACATGCCTATTTGTCTCACACTTGCAAGAACTTTGTCATTGGAATTGAGACCTTGTTAGTCCATCCCCTTATTCTAGTCTGCATTTAAACAGACCAGCTGGACTTCATTCTGACAGCCAAAAACACAGCATCCCTTATACACCAAGATTTTATATAATACAGAATCAAGTCTTCTCACTTTACCTAAGATGAAGGCCAGTTAATGGAACCCATACTGATACAATTTTAACAGGGGAAATATTTACAGGTAATGTGAGGTAACCCAGAAGAGCACTTTTCTATCCCTCCCCCTCGCCCCCCCCCCCCCAACTCCCCTCCCCCCCAACACACACTGCAAAATTCTCAGAGAAGAAAGAAGGTATTTGTAGGAGTAGGGATGTGCTCCCACTAAAGCAGTAATCTCTGTGTACCACACAGTGTTAGAAACTATAACTTCTTCTTATGCAGTTTCAGCTACTGTTTGGTTAGAAATGTGATCTGCAGTTGACTTTGGGTAGTTGGGAAGGATACTGTCCCTCTTACATTACCCTATCCCTCTCTTCTCATATTAACTTTTGCTCAACAAAATCATGGAAATATGACAGACTCCAAAGACAGAGAAATTTAGATGTCAGTGCTTACATATTAACTGAATTGAATGTGATTAGAAAGACTCAACTGACAAAGAAAAGTACCAGTCCATGTTCAGGGAGTAACATTAGATGGGCTGATATTATAAAATATAAAATGCTCTCCTGCATGAAAATTACACCAACAATGTGAAGTGGAGAGTGAAGTCAAAGAAAGGAGGTAACTAAGGCTTAGGGAAATATAAAGCCCAATATGACATGTTGAGAACAGGAATTTTGTTTCTGATTTCAGTAAAATGATAAAAAAATAGTTATTTATACTGAAAATAAAAAGGAAGTTTTTTTTTGACATGGGAAAGAACTTTAAATATTAAGGAATCAATGACATAAACAGGAAGTTTAATAAAATATGAAAGTAGCAAAGGAAAGTAGCAAATTTCTGAAACAGAAATTGAGATAGTCAAGAAATACAGTGCCAGCTTCACAGAAACTTACAAAAAAAAATAAATAAATTTTGAGCGAAATAAAAAGTTTTTCTTAAGCATACCTGGAAGGAGGAAAAATAAATAAATAAACAAAGGCACTGAAAAATAAACGTTGAAGAACACCATACAGAATTCAGGAATACCTCAGGAATACCCTAACTCCTGTGTAAATGTTTCACAGCTTTTTTTTTTTTTTTTTATTAAGCAAGGAACGAATAGTGAATAGCAAAGCACTTGAAATCTCAACTCGAGAAACAAAACATGGAAGTGCTGATATACTACAATGTGATTTAATATTTTACTTAAGCTTACAATGACTGCTAGGAGCCAACACTTCTCCTATTAGATTTTATCTGATGTCTGCAAAAGAAATGTAGTAGGCCTTGTGGTCCTAGATCAATCATACCTCTTTCAGTGGTGCACATGGAAGAAGCCTTTTATTTGTGCAAGGCAATTTACAGCAGAACGGCAATTCAACTCATCCTGAGAGAGTCATATTGCTACAATGCTAATCCATTTGCCAATACAATCACTTACACCAACCCTTCATGTTGCCAGGACCCCTGAGGAAGGTCAGAGGAAAAATCAAGATGAAGTTTGGGATTTGGGAAGAGCATCTAAAAATTATATTTTGATGTATCTGAATTTGCTTTTCCCCCATGAACTTATGTCTCTGGATTTCTGCTACAAAACTGAACTGCTCACACCTCTTTTAATCATTTTTGGATCCTATTTGCAGTGATAAATTGGATAGTCTCCTCAACAGCATGAAACAAAAAAGACTTTTTATACCATATGTTACAGTAATAAAACAGAAAGCTGTTTCCCATTATTGGCTGGTCCATCCTCATGTAGTCAGTTGCCTCGGAAACTGAGATTGATTGTAATTTCAAGAAAATGTAAGAATGAACTGAATCACATAGTTCCCTTTTTCAATGTCTGTCTCAATTTACAATGTTGAAACTAGCAACAAAAACATCCCTATGCATGATTTCCACTTCTAGAGTTATTTTTGTTGCACTTATCTCTCAGAGTGACAGTCAAAATAATATAACTGAGATTGGATACATCACAAAATAACAGAGAAGTTTCAGAAAATATCGTAACAAATGTAAGTCAAAAGTACATTCAAATATACTTCATTAAAAAAATAATAATAAAAATAAGAAGAAGAAGAAAAAAAAAGTACTTCCAGATTTAATATCTGGATCACACAGTATCTAGCTATCATATAATTAAAATTTTACATTGTGTCCAAAAACTTGAACTTTTCTCAAAGCCAAAATATATTTGATAAAACACTCATTTTCCAAGTATTCCACAGCCCCCTTAGAAGTTCATAATCCTTTATCTCTGAAGAATTGAACTTTAATTAGCTTTAATGTGCTTACTGCAAAAAAGGGAGTTACCACTCACTTATGAAATCCTTTTGTCATTTTAAATTCCTATATAAAATTACCAAAAGAGCTTGTAAACTGTGCAAATGACTAGTTCAAAAGCAGCATTTTTCCTGCTGTTATCTTTGGATTACCAACGGTCCCAAAAACTCTGCAAAGATCTTTTTTCTGCTTGAGTTCTTCACTTGCAGTTGCCAACCTTTATTTAAAAACAAGGAATTTTACACCATCTGAGAAATTTGGCACTCACTTCCCATCTACTCTTTGTTAAAATTACTCTTCCAACATAAAATTGCCAAACCTGTCACAGGGAGTTGTGCAATTACAGTGAATAGGAGGAAGTTTTTATCATTGCTAATATATGGGAGGTGATCCAATAGATTTTTAAGTTGTGGCCCCTTCAAGAAAGGTTAGAAGACTCCTGGCGCATGAACAAAAAGAAATTGTCAGCCCTTCAGCATGAACTGCTAAGGAAAAAATTACTTATTAAAATTTGTAATCTTTGCATAGTCTTTCTGTAAGATAGCTCAGTCTTTGGAAGAAAAGAGAAGAAAAGAAAAAAAAAAAGAAAGGGGAAGGGGAAGGGGAAGGGGAAGGGGAAGGGGAAGGGGAAGGGGAAGGGGAAGGGGAAGGGGAAGGGGAAGGGGAAGGGGAAGGGGAAGGGGAAGGGGAAGGGGAAGGGGAGGGGAGGGGAGGGGAGGGGAGGGGAGGGGAGGGGAGGGGAGGGGAGGGGAGGGGAGGGGAGGGGAGGGGAGGGGAGGGGAGGGGAGGGGAGGGGAGGGAAGGGAAGGGAAGGGAAGGGAAGGGAAGGGAAGGGAAGGGAAGGGAAGGGAAGGGAAGGGAAGGGAAGGGAAGGGAAGGGAAGGGAAGGGAAGGGAAGGGAAGGGAAGGGAAGGGAAGGGAAGGGAAGGGAAGGGAAGGGAAGGGAAGGGAAGGGAAGGGAAGGGAAGGGAAGGGAAGGGAAGGGAAGGGAAGGGAAGGGAAGGGAAGGGAAGGGAAGGGAAGGGAAGGGAAGGGAAGGGAAGGGAAGGGAAGGGAAGGGAAGGGAAGGGAAGGGAAGGGAAGGGAAGGGAAGGGAAGGGAAGGGAAGGGAAGGGAAGGGAAGGGAAGGGAAGGGAAGGGAAGGGAAGGGAAGGGAAGGGAAGGGAAGGGAAGGGAAGGGAAGGGAAGGGAAGGGAAGGGAAGGGAAGGGAAGGGAAGGGAAGGGAAGGGAAGGGAAGGGAAGGGAAGGGAAGGGAAGGGAAGGGAAGGGAAGGGAAGGAAGGAAAGGAAAGGAAAGGAAAGGAAAGGAAAGGAAAGGAAAGGAAAGGAAAGGAAAGGAAAGGAAAGGAAAGGAAAGGAAAGGAAAGGAAAGGAAAGGAAAGGAAAGGAAAGGAAAGGAAAGGAAAGGAAAGGAAAGGAAAGGAAAGGAAGAAGAAAATAAAATAAAATAAAGAAAAAAAGAAAAGAAAAGAAAAGAAAAGAAAAGAAAAGAAAAGAAAAGAAAAGAAAAGAAAAGAAAAGAAAAGAAAAGAAAAGAAAAGAAAAGAAAAGAAAAGAAAAGAAAAGAAAAGAAAAGAAAAGAAAAGAAAAGAAAAGAAAAGAAAAGAAAAGAAAAGAAAAGAAAAGAAAAGAAAAGAAAAGAAAAGAAAAGAAAAGAAAAGAAAAGAAAAGAAAAGAAAAGAAAAGAAAAGAAAAGAAAAGAAAAGAAAAGAAAAGAAAAGAAAAGAAAAGAAAAGAAAAGAAAAGAAAAGAAAAGAAAAGAAAAGAAAAGAAAAGAAAAGAAAAGAAAAGAAAAGAAAAGAAAAGAAAAGAAAAGAAAAGAAAAGAAAAGAAAAGAAAAGAAAAGAAAAGAAAAGAAAAGAAAAGAGAAAAAGAACCCTAAGTTACTGTAATATTGAGGATAGCTAGAAAAAGTCTGTGTATGTAGTTATCTAAGTTGACTTTGATTTTGCAGTCTTAATTTCAACACTTTCTGTCTTTTGTGAATGCATAACAACTTAACCAAATATCTAGAATTTGATGTTTTTCTTCTCATTTATTGGGCAATTGACTTCTTTCTTATTGTTAATCCAGCTCTATAAATTTGACAGATTTTGCCAGTGATTTGCAATGAATTTTCTTATCTAGTGCTAAATAAATCATGTTTTTGATATTACTTACACGGTGTTGCTTTAAAAAGACATCGTAGCACAGTAGCACAAATATTTTAAATTTGATGCCATAGCCTTAAAAAAGATAATATTTTTAATTTTATTTTTTCTACTAAAAATCTTGAAATTTAAATTGTAAATCTTGAAATTTAACTCCATTCTCAAGCAGCAGTTGGTGCCCTGAAACCAAGAATCCTGGCAACCTGTCTATCCAAGTGGAAACACAGAGTCAGGAAGGAAATAGTTATCTCTGAAGAGACTTGACTGTGGAATGAGGACTGGTAAAGCCAGCTTTCCCACCACCTCATTGCACTGCTTTCTTCACCAAGAAAGCAATGATAGAAATGAGGAGTATCAAAGAGCAAAGAGTACTGAAAAATAAGCTGATCCTGCCAAGGCTGATATTTTCATATTCCCTCTGGCTCTACTCACAGATTCACAGATTCACAGATTTCTCTAGGTTGGAAGAGACCTCAAGATCATCGAGTCCAACCTCCGACCTAACACTAAGTACTCCACTAAACCATATCCCTAAGCTCTACATCTAAACGTCTTTTAAAGACCTCCAGGGATGGTGACTCCACCACCTCCCTGGGCAGCCCGTTCCAATGCTTAATAACCCTTTCGGTAAAGAAGTACTTCCTAACATCCAACCTAAAACTCCCCTGTCGCAACTTTAGCCCATTCCCCCTCGTCCTGTCACTAGGCACGTGGGAGAATAGACCAACCCCCACCTCTCTACAGCCTCCTTTCAGGTAACTGTAGAGAGCGATGAGGTCGCCCCTGAGCCTCCTCTTCTCCAGGCTGAACAAGCCCAGCTCCCTCAGCCGCTCCTCGTAAGACTTGTTCTCCAGACCCCTCACCAGCTTGGTCGCCCTTCTCTGGACTCGCTCGAGCACGTCCATGTCCTTTCTGTAGCGAGGGGCCCAAAACTGAACACAGTACTCGAGGTGCGGCCTCACCAGAGCCGAGTACAGGGGCACAATCACTTCCCTCGACCTGCTGGCCACACTGCTTCTTATACAGGCCAGGATGCCGTTGGCCTTCTTGGCCACCTGAGCACACTGCTGGCTCATATTCAGCCGACTATCCACCAATACTCCCAGGTCCTTCTCGGCCAGGCAGCTTTCCAGCCACTCATCTCCCAGCCTGTAGCTCTGCTTGGGGTTGTTGCAGCCCAGGTGCAGGACCCGGCACTTGGCCTTGTTGAACTTCATGCAGTTGACCTCAGCCCATCGCTCCAGCCTATCCAGATCCTCCTGCAGAGCCTTCCTGCCCTCGAGCAGATCGACACACGCACTTAGCTTGGTGTCATCTGCAAACTTACTGAGGGTGCACTGGACGCCCTCATCCAGATCATCGATAAAGATATTAAAGAGGACCGGCCCCAGTACCGAGCCCTGGGGGACTCCACTAGTGACCGGCCTCCAACCAGATTTGACTCCATTCACCACAACTCTCTGGGCCCGGCCATCCAGCCAGTTTCTAACCCAGCGAAGCGTACGCCAGTCCAAGCCACGAGCAGCCAGTTTCTTGAGGAGAATGTTGTGGGGAACGGTGTCAAAAGCCTTACTGAGGTCAAGGTAGACCACGTCCACAGCCTTTCCCTCATCCACCAAGCGCGTCACTTGGTCATAGAAGGAGATCAGGTTCGTCAAGCAGGACCTGCCTTTCATAAACCCATGCTGACTGGGCCTGATCGCCTGCTTGCCCTGCAAGTGCCGCGTGATGACCCTCAAGATAATCTGCTCCATGAGCTTCCCCGGCACTGAGGTCAAACTGACAGGCCTATAGTTCCCCGGGTCTGCCCTCCGGCCCTTCTTATAGATGGGCGTCACATTGGCTAGCCGCCAGTCAACCGGGACCTCCCCCGATAGCCAGGACTGCCGATAAATGATGGAAAGCGGCTCGGCCAGCTCCTCCGCCAGTTCTCGCAGTACCCTCGGGTGGATCCCATCAGGCCCCATCGACTTGCGCACATCCAAGCTCCGTAGCAGGTCGCCAACCATTTCCTCATGGATAGCGAAGGCCACATCCTGCTCCCCATCCCCTTCCACCAGCTCAGGGCACTGGGTGTCCGGAGAACAACCGGTATTGCCGCTAAAGACTGAGGCAAAGGCGGCATTAAGCACCTCAGCCTTTTCCTCATCCTTAGTAACTAGGTTTCCCCTCGCATCCAGTAAAGGATGGAGATTCTCCCTAGTCCTCCGTTTCGCTTTACTCCATTCTCTTTAAATTCCACTGAATCACCAAAGGAGAACTTTGACCTGATCATGGGAAAAAAATAAAAAATAAATTAAATTAAGAAAAAAACAGTGACTAAAACAACAAATGAGAAGTACTCTGCAGCTTGCAATCTAAGAAGCATTCCTTTTAGCAAGATTGCTAACTACTGGTAAATAGAGCTCATGTATGTTTTAAAGGTATTAGGAAACTACTGCAGTTTACTTCTAGAATATATACTTCTAGAATACTAAGTATTTCCAGAATTCATGCATGAACCATACAGATAAAAAACATTTAAATTTGAAAAGGGTATATGTTGTTTCATCAGCTACAGGGTATACATGCATCTTCCAATTTGGCTCCATATCTAATTGCAAGGGAAGCCAAATCCTGATATGCAGTTGCTAGAGAGTTGTGCTCTCTCTAACAGTTCCAAAATTCTCCTTCAATAAGTTGAAACAGTCCATTAGAATTTATTTTAAGTTTTCATGTAAATGTAAATAATGATTTATTGTTAAGGGAACAAAGAACAGTTATCAGACCAGAGTAATAGGAGAAAAAATGGTATTCTTGGACAAATGTATAAAAATATAATGTCCATTTATGTTGTTATCTATGCATTCTATTTTAGGCTCTGTACAGCGCTTAAAGGAAGTATATACTAACAAAGATTAGACCTCAGGGTGGGAGGGGGTGGGAGTTGAAGTTTGGCTTGTATAAACATGTAAATGTTCTGATGTTTATTTCAATCTTATCTATGCAGGTCACCAATACTATCAGAATATCCTATTATAGAATCTCTGTTTCTAATTCTAAAGTTTTGCCTGAACATTTTGTTAAATCCAGTTAAAGATTTGCTTTATTCTGAAGTTAGACTGATGGTATAAGTTTCTTTTTTTATTTTATCCAGACTAGTTCCACCATGTCTTGTGTAAATCATTATAGTCTTGTCTCTCTCACTTCATTGGGTTTTTGGCTTCCATCTGTTTTCTCTCATCTTTTCCTCTTCTCTTTCTCATCTACATTCTCTTTCTACTCTGTTTTCTCTCATCTGCTTGCTCATTACTATTAGACGAGCCCTCTGTTTTCCCCTTTACTTCCCAATTATCTCACAGAGATGGAGAATGAACGAGACCTGAGAGCTTCATTCTCGGAGATACTGAACAATTTCATCAAACTAAAACTTCTTTTATTTATTTATTTTTAAAGAAAGTCTTGGATGTCTTCACTAACCTAAGCAAATTACTTTTCTGAATGTTGTCTAACATATAGTGTGTTTTTATTCCTGGAAGCATTAATTTTAATTAATTAATGGAGACAGTTCATAGAAACGTGCTTTTCTTAGAAATGTGTAATTCCCTAGGGTCCTATCTGTACACAGGTAAGCACAATATCACAGTATGTACTTTACACTGAAGGGAGGCTGTGAATTTTGTTTCACATTATTATATCTGTTGAAGAACATTCATGAATGTATTCATTTTAATGTTAGTATAATTTAATAATGCTGCTGTGGTACAAGCAAAAATATGATTATTTAAAAAAAAATAAAAAGACATTCATTTAAAATGTTTTAGAGTCATGGCCCAAATATCTATATTATTCTATCGCTGAAAATGGCTTAACATGGCAGGTTTAATGCTCTGCACATTTACGCCACCATGGATGTCATAACTCCCTGTTGTGAAGCTATAATCCAGCCACTGATGATTAGGGGGATTCATTAATCCATAAACTGGATTCAGTCACAAACTTCCTGCGGGAGTCACTTGAAACTACCTTTCTTTCTTAATAAAGAACAGTTCTTCACAAATGTTCAAAAATTGTACAATAAAGTACTGAACTTGCAGAACTGTGGGTATAGACACACTCATTCTTAGGGCCTTCACAAGTTTCTCATGTTTGTGCACTTTGCCTTGTCATCTCTTCAGTGCTTCCTCTGTGATAGACATCCAGAGCTGCAATGCCAAAGGGACTTAGACAAGATCATCACCACAGCATCCGGTCCATCATTTAAATGTGCACAGGTGCGTAATTAACAGAACTACCTATACATTTCTATGTCTCAGGCTTGGGAACACTGGTTGGACGCTTAACTGAACTATCAACTTCAGTGAAGTCCAGCTGTGTTGTGTCCCTTTTCCTTGGGACAGTTCCCATTTGCAGAAAAAGGCACTTCCTCCAGATAAACACTCCTGAAGTAGAAAAGCCCGATTTATCTTATGAGATTTACCATTTATACAGCAAAGAGTTGAATCAGTTGAGGCTTTCTTTCCTAACTCTGTCCTTCTGCTTGTGCTGTCCAAGGGGATATTTTCAAGATTTTGAGAACTGGAGGGCCAAATAGTAGGTCCTTGCTCTTCCCAGTGTCAGTGAAGGTGGAAAATCATTGCAAACTCGTGCCCTTTTTTCGTGGAGAAAACTGGAAATTCCAGAGACTTCTACAAATTTGCAGAGGATACAAATGGGATTAAGAGAGGCATTGATTACAGAGTCCCTACCTCTTCTCTCTGATTGTGAAAACTATCAAAGTTTTGAAACAGTCTGGAGAAAGGATCATTCTTCTGCTTACAACAGTACACTCTCCACTCCATGGTGAAAGGGCAAGTGACAGACGAAATTGGCTGACTTGGAGTTTAACAAATAAAATTAGCAGTGTTGTTCCATGTCATTCCACACTCCATGACATATTGTACTCTAATTTTTAAAGCTCAGGTGCTAATGTGCAGCACTGTCAGAGTAAGGGGTTGCTACTGAAAGTGGTAATCAGTCCTTTTTGCTTTCAGAGAGGCTCTATTCTGAAGGCTGGCATCTATGCCACAGCCAAGACAGTAATACTGTCTTACAATAGAATGCTGGAGTCATGAACCTGAGTGATTTGGAGTTGCTCTACTTATAAATAGATATTCAGGACAGCATTTTTGGAACACAGCCACCAGAGTGTACTCTATTACAGAATAAATCACACTGAAAAGATGCTCCCTGTCAAACTGGAGATACTTTTAGAAAAGATCAATTACAGAAACCATCACATTTATGTGACTATTTTTACCTCTACCAGTGACACAAACTTATTTCATACACACTGTAATATCCCAGATGAGTTCCCCTAAGAGTTCACACAGATCACAATACCACTGGCTCTTAAATCTAGTGGAGAGGTCTCATTTTTTATAGTACAACAAGGTACAATTAAGGCATGATCTTCCTCCGACAGGTCTCAGATGATCACTTTCAGCTCTATAGGGAATGTGTTGAAATTTAGCTATTTAAAAGATCTCTAGCCAATGCTTCAGCTGCTCCAAACTCTCATAAATATTATCAGCTCTAAATTTCTGGAAAGGGTCACTGCTGAGAGGTAGTCCCTTCAGGAGTATATGGTACAACTTGACTAAAGTACAACCTCATCCCAGATTATTATTCTCATGTTTTTAGTCTAAATGCAGCCAACAATGTTGGCTGTGGAAGGTGCAGTACAAGGATATAACAAAATATGTGCAACCAAAGTGGCAAACCTCCCACTTACTTCATCAATAAACTGAAGCGGATACCTTACCCAGGGATGTGACTATGCTGCACATTGCAGCATGAAGAAAAGATGTCTCTGTTAACTTTAAAATGAGTCAGCTGGGATACAGAAAAGCTTTTGCCACAGAGGCACTCAGTTTTGTACAGACTACTTTATATTGCTAAGAAAAGGTAATTTATCTGAGCACAGTGTATTAGTCCATTTAAAACTTCTCGCAGTCTGAAGGATCAGCTTGGAGATAAACTACTTATAATGTGTTTGTTTACACTTTGACGTAGTGCTGTATAGACAAAACCAATTAGCACTGGTATTTCATGATAATTATATCTTCAGGCATTTCACAGGTAGCTTGAAACTGGATGGAGTACATCTACAATTTCTTTGCAGGTACAGAATAGGCATGCTCCAAAAGACTGTTTTAGGACAATATCTCTAATCAGATTGGAACAAAATCCAATTAATTGATTTTTTTTTTCCAGAAGAATGTGAATAATCATTACCTAGAATAGAGATGAGTTTATCCAGAAATGGAATACAAATGCAAATGCAGACTTACACTGTAGGATTCTAAATGTGCACTAAGGATCTAAACAGTCATTATATTTCATGGAAACAGAGGATTCAGTTCAATTACCTATGCAAAGCTATCCAGCAGCTTTTGGGATTCACGGGGATCCCGCTTGGGCACGTGCTGGCATGGTGAAAAGGCATAGATCTTACAGAGGTCCCGTGCCATTGTTGTCAGCCACACCAGTAAACATCAACTCCTCCAGCAGTTCTCACATGGCACTGGACACATACGTTCTGAGAACTGAATCAGGGTCCTAGTGGGTGCAGGCATGCACGAGGAAGTCGTTCAAATAACCAGTGTATATCCCTGTTCAAGGGTGATTGACACAGTTCTCTCAAGTCAGTTGAGTGTATCACCTGGAGCACCACAACAGGAACCTGAACCCCTTACTCACGTGGAGACCCCTACATTGCAGGCACATGGCTGGATGTCTGAACTTGGCCCTGAATTCCTCTCTGTTTATATACTAGCTTTGAATCATAACCTAATGTGAAGTAAGAAGCCAAAAATCACAACTGCATCAATATTATTGAGTACATCAAGCTAAAAACTCCAGCAGAGAAACCATTCTAAGAAACCTTCCACTGATGCTATTCTCCAGCCAGTCTTAAGGAACTAGGGCAGAAAAGGTCTCCTGGGTAGAGAGCAGAGGAACTCAGCCTTCTTTTTCCAAATATAAGGTCATCTCTTGTCATGTTCAAAGTAGAAAGGACACATGGAAGTGAATCACATCTGTATAATCAAAGTTTTCAACTAAGATCTCAAAACGTAAGACTGCTTCCCACATTTTCCTTTAGGGTACCAGTACAAATTGTTTCTACACAGTAGGCAGAACCTTCTGTTTCCTCTCAATAGCTTGTATGCTGCTGATTTTTCAGTGCAAAAATCATAGTCTAATCTGGGCAGCTAATAATGTTATAATAAATTATAACAAAATTACCTGAATTTTAAAAAGAATAATAGCATTCATAAGCAGCATGTGCAAGACAGGATTTAGCACTTTCTTAATCCACAATCTTTGCATAACCTAACGTACCACAAATAGTATGGAACTCTAGTTACACAATAGCTTCCATTAAATGTAAATTAGTTGTTTTTTAACTGTAAACAGAGTGAATTATTAGTCACTTTTTAAAGATGACTAAGATACCATTAACTGCAAATTCAATGTAATGCTTCATGTTAGAGTTACAATAGAATTTCACTCCTATTAAAAATACTTTAAGCACAATAATAAATAGAATGCAATGGGAATTGTTTTAAATTTTTAAAGAAACATTGAATTTTTGTGTATTTTCCTGTGTTTTATTACAACACTATCAATCACTGCAGTTATTTTGGAATACTGTACATATGAATTAAATTAAGGCACCAGAGCTATTAAGAGAAAAAATGCAACTAAAAGCACCCTGTTTTTTGTTTTTGTTTTTTTTTGTAATCCTAAATCTGACCTTGCTAACAAGCAGGTGCAAGACTTCACACTACAACCAAGAACAATAAAGAAGTATGATATCCTCATTTTTCTTCTAATTGTTACTTTCTCTAAATCATGTTAACTCCCATTTGTTTTACGTGATATTCACAATGATTCCCTTTTATTCTTTTCAAGTTTATTGTGGCCACAGAAATAAAAGTGCAATCCTTTGATCTCCCACATCACACACAACTAATCTATGAGAATATAGCATATGCCATGATATGAGAAATGTATCCCAGCTGAATTCCTCAGTCAAAAGAATTATGTACCTATGGCATCCTCTATGAATGTTCTCTGCAGTGAATTATTCTTACTGTTGTTACTGAGTACAGCAATGAAATGTCACAGCCAAATAGCCACATGTATTTACCATAATTAATATTCTTATTAAGATTTCCATTGACTGCCTGCCTGAAAGTAATCTATAATTACATATATAGGTAAAGCATCAATTAAATCTTCTTAGTGGCATTTATCTTCCAGTTGCTTTCTTGTTATCAGGTAGTGAAAAAAACATTCAACGTTCAACAAAACACAGCACTATCAAAATGTATGTCATGGTCACTGCATTTAAAAGTGACTTATTGAACACAAGTGGCTCAGTTTACCTCTTCCTTACACTTTCTAAAATGATGTACAGAAAGAATAATGAAAAGTAGGATTAAAATCTAGCTTCAGAAAATTTTAACAGACAGATTCACAAAAGGATGATAGCTAATGAAATTATTTATTTATTTATTTATTTATTTATTTATTTATTTTGAATTATTCATTTTAAAGATGCAAGAATTAGGAATTTCACAGAATTATCAAAAGCACTGAGGCCCAACATTTAGTCTTGGCTCAGGCATTGATTTGCTGTGTGGTCTCTACAGTAACTTGAAAATACACAGCACAACACCATTACATCAGATAATGGCCACTTTATGAATTTTGTGTTAGGCTTTCCTTTTTAAAATTGCAGATTTACAAGCAATGGTAACTAAGCTCTAAGGTGGAAATTATGAAACTCTATAGCCCTCAGCTCCCACATAAAAAAGACACTTTTAATAATAATTGTTGTACCAACTTAAAAACATTGTTGGAAACCTTGGCAATAAGTGACTTAAGCATCCAGGGAATTTTTTCTTGCAATAAAATGCTTCCTCAGTCACTATCCCCTGCTTGATTTACACCACCCACCTAAGCTTAAACAAAGTTTGTAGACAGATGTGCAAAGGTCAGATTAAATCGCCATTAGATTTTATAATCCTGTTACTTCTGTTGAAGACATCATTAGGCATATGTGCAAGGTATGAATTAAATCACTAATAGATTATATAATCCCACTTTTCCTAATTTCCACAAAATGTGGTGAATGTAGCTGAAGGTACAGTCAGACACAGGTCATGGACACTTACACCCTCCCCTGCCTTCTCACTGTCACATCATTGCAGCTCATGGTTATGCTACTTCTGTTCAGAAAAATAACCTTTTTTAATTTATCAAAACATCAAATGTTCTGTACAGTTTTGTTAGGAGATTCTGACTGTATCTTACCTAAGGAAATCTTTCTTCAGAGTACGGTGTTTACTGCAATAAGAAGTAAAAGTTTCATTCACAGCAGTAGTAGCTCAAACCACCTCTTAAGAAGCATGGTATCAAAAGGGAAGATTTTGTCATTATATAAAGTTATAAAAAAAAATGAGAGCAAACAAAATCTACTGTTTAATAAAGAACAGAACATCTGCAAATCTGGAAATACTGCTTATAGAAGCTCTCACACTCTCATGCAGTGACACCTACACTATTATTTTCTCACAAAACAACCTTTTGTATTAGAAGGGAAATCATTGTTTTCTGATAATTGTAATGAATTATGATTATTTCCAAAGATATTTTCTCCTGGCTTTGTGCTAATAAAATATGCAAGATATAACTAGCTCCCTGTGATGCTGGCCATGAGTTTAACAGGTTAAAATTTCACAAAATGTTGATAAAAGTATTAAAACCTGCTGCTTTTCTTCAAAGCGTATAACCAATTTGCCATTCTACTAACATAAAACATGTTAAAATGACAGGGCATATGAAAGGGAAGAAAAACAAGAAGCCTTCAGGCTTCATAAATAGGAGTCCTTTGTGTTAAAAAATCTTCAGCTATACAGACATAAAATTTGCATTATAGCATATATTTTATTTATAAAATAATACAAGGTGGAACTATATCAAATTACAGAAGCCTTCTTTGTGAAACTGTTGCCTTAAGGAAAGAGCTGAATACTCTGCAGAATGTATCTTTATGACATTTCTAATTTTTGTGAAGGAATCCAAGACATTTTCAAGCTATTAAGAAAAGCAGAAATATTAGCTCCATAAAAAGAACAACAACAAAGGAAATAATAAATAAATAAATAAATAAATAAATAAATAAATAAATGTAATGCTCACATAGTAGATAGCAACAGAATTGATTTTTCAGTCTTTTCTAAACTTCCTCCCAAGTTCATGGAAATAAAGTTTGTGTATCTTGATCTGAACTTCACAGTTCACAGAGCCTCACCAGCAAGTAATATTCATCAATATTTCTTTTATTATGTGCTAGTGTTGGTAATATGGAATCTGGCCCAAATTGGCCTATGTTACACACTTTCATTAGTCTCAGGAGGCCCAATCCTGCAAACATTAATGCACATGTGTAACTTTACTGAGGTTAGTAGCCTGACTGACTTAGGAACATAGAGTTAACGTAAACATATTCAGCCACGCATCTAAGCATTTGCAGCATCTGTCCCAGGTTTCCCAACAGCAGTCTTCCCAGGGACTTCAGTGGCCCCAGATACTGACTCCTGAAACCTGATAGACGTCCCTCCCACTATAGAGTGTCTAGATCTGAAAACTCATTCATGCACATGAGTTCGTTCAGCTTCTTTTTTTTCCAGCAGCACCACCAGCTGGAGCAGCTAAAGAGATTAGGACCAAACTCTGAAAGTAATTATCCTGAAGAGAATAACTCACAACTAACATTGCTAAAATACCTCAACTGTTGCTTGCTGTTACAGTATTTCACAGGAGCCCTTCTGTTTTTGCAGAGCACATTACAAGTTACTCTCAAGATATCAGGCTGGCTGCAAGGAGTCAGTTCTGTAGGGTGTCAGGTCTGCAAACACACCATAGGGGTTTCCTCACTTATTCCCACTTCAAAGAAGCATTAAGAACAATTTCTCTTTATTACAGACTTTAACTAGATTTCTTTCCTCTGTGATGATTAATTAGGCGTTTGTTACAATTTGCCTTCTTTCCACCTCTAAGAATAAATGTCCCCTTCTGCTAATCAGACACAAACAAAATGTTTTGAAAAGTAATCACTTGCTAAAAAAAAAAATGGAAATTGGGCTTCTGTGTTGTGAGGAATGTACACACATAGCACAGTGAAATTTAACACGGGTAAATGATCTGACTACCTCAAAGTGAAGTTTTTGCCTTCCTACAGTGGCCTTTCACCCTGCCCTTTCCTCCAATCTGAGGAGAGCTGATGTTGATGGAACATATAATGGCTCCTTTCCTGTGTAGTAAAGTCAGCAATAAAGCTCAGTAATTAAGGTGACCGGGGAGGCCCAGCCCAGCAGGCTAGTGGTGTGGCGAACACTTTCAGAACTTCAAACAATATCAAAGTCACTGAAAAACGGGCCTAGTTCAGGACTGGTTTGAATTAAGCCTCACTTCCACACGCACTTTTCAAATCCAAGCTCAAACAAGAAAGCCAAGGCCTTCTGGATTTCATTAGAGCCAATTATCTTATCTGTTTCATCTCAGGCCTGACCCTAAGGCTGGCAAACAGCTATTCAGTGCGTTTGTGTGGTTGTTTGAGAAAGCCTCTAGCCAGCCAATGGCCTGAGGAACTGCTAATTAAAACACAGTTGCCCCCTGCCTCTAGTGATTAAATATTTTCAAGCTTTTGTAAATAATTTTTCCATTCTTTGCCCCAAGCCTCAGAGGTCCAATAGATGCAGTAATTTACTTAGTTTTTCAAAGAATGCTGCTGGAAATAAAACTATAATAGAAACTTAGGAAACTCTTATATCTTGCTTAACTCCTGCAAGTGACATTCTACAAGCTTGCAAAACATGTATACTGTTTCTTATGTAATTAAGCTTTAATAACCTTATTGTGTTTGAAGTGATGCAGTGTACAGCAGGCCCTACATTTTGTTGATAAGCATCATGTTTCCTCAGATGTCAACAAGATACGCATGCTCATGGGCTTAATGAGATCACGGACACTGCAGAAGTGATACTGAGCAGTATGTGTGTTCCTGAGATGGATGAACAGGAATGGATCATACTTTCCAGAGCCTGTTTCGAGAAGGACTGCATCCTACCAGTAGCATATCCGTATGTTTCAGTGGAACAAGAACAGTTCCAGAATACAGGTCTATATTACAGTTTCCCAAATAAAATCAGGACATTCATATAACAGACAAAGAAAGGCATGTCTTCCATCTGGGCTAGAGGTCTTGATTCCTCCATCTCCCCCCTTTCTAGACCTGCAAAGACACTCCTTCTCTGCATCAGATCTGGGGACCTGGAGGGAGGCCTAGTTCCAGCCTTGGTCCCAGTAACTCCACTCCCTTGTATGATTGCATGTGTCACATGCAGCCACTGCCACCAGTACTGGGGGTGTGTACTTCTCATGCAACATGATGGGGAGAGAAACACCCTATCTCCTCCTCCCATTCTAGTAGCTAGAGTGGGCATTACATACAAAACACATCCCAAATTAACCTTTTAACTGTTTAAATCTTGCTATTATCCTTAATAATAATAAATATATTTGTATTAGTACATTACATTGAAGCCACTGTTATGAACAACAACCCCATTGTATTAGACTGCAAAGAAAAAGCAAAAAGATGACTCCTGTCTATACATTTTGGAGAACTATAGGCAAAAGCTAGAAAAAGTGGACAGATTTTCTTAGAGGTCATCTTAGCAGTAGAAGAATTCAATTACTGTCTAGTTTTGTGGGAGGCAATATAGCAAAATAGAACACTAATAAAAGATTTCAAGGAGGCTTCATAATTGTTTATGAGAATACCCTACAAGCATTATCACCAAAAAAGCAGAAAACCTGTACATTGTATAACAATCTCAAATATGAACCTCATAGCATTCTGAGAAGGACATTAAATAAGAAAAAAAAAATGGCATCAGCTTAAAAATCACTAGCTGCTGAGAATGGTAGCATATTCTTTATTTCACACACATGCTACAGAAAGAATTTGCAAAATTTAGACGTTGCTGGGTTGTGACTTCCAACAGAGAAGGTCAAAGTTAACAAGAATTTATCTGGGTGACAGTCAGAAAGACGGTTTTACCTGTAGAGAGTGGCTGTATTGCTACTGCTGACTTGGGAGTAAAACTTTGGCAAGTTTGAGCCTGAACTAAAGGTAGACTTCCTCAATTGATTTATCATGGTTACTTTAAATTTTCAAGATGCATATAAGAGACATACTCAATACAGGCACAAAGACCTGAAGTAACCGGCTGACAAAGAATAACTGAATTTGCATATTGGACGTACTCTCCTCTAGACAGATGCAAAGAAGTAGGAGAAGGCACCAAGACCAAAGGCATAATAGCAGGGAACAAATGAAGAAAGCTGAAGGAAGGAAATGTTTACTCCTCAAAAGCACATGTTCAAAAAGTGACTCAAAATGTTGGGTAAAGGCCAGTGTCTACCACGCATGGGAGCCAGAGAAGGATGAATTTTCAAGACAAAGATCATCAAGGTTAATAAAAGTGGATGATACTTGGGCTAGGGAAGATAAGGATGAAATATAGACTTTGAGCTTCGGGCTAGGAGGAGTTTATGCCAAGAATGGTTTCAGAGGAAAGGAAGGCTGGGATTGTGTTCTGAAGAAGGTCTAGAACTGAACTGTATGACAGGCTGCAATCTGTACACTCAGCAGTCTTGAGGATAGAGAAGGAGAAAGTAGAGAGGGTGATAGAGAGTTTAACAGTGGTTTTTCTTTTCAGTGAAATATGATTGTATCACTTGCGACAATAGCCTGTTATGAGGGGAATGAGAGGTTAAATAGATGAATAAGGGAAGATAAAAGTTTTTGTCAGAGTTAGATCAGAAGATGAAAAAGAATGAGGCCCCTGGTGCCAAGTAAAAGAGTTAGAGAAGAAAAGATGAGTAGCAACTTTGTGATCAGAGGCAGAGGACAGAGCTATGGGAGGGGAAGGGGAGTTGTGGCTGCTGTGAAGAATTTGATGAGTGGTTGAATGAATGACTCCAAGAAAGAAATGTGAAAGAAAAAGGGTGGGAGGAATTTTTAAAGAATGTACTATTAATATATGTCTAATCACTAAAACACTATTGCTTGAATAGTCTGGTAAGATAAATGTTTACTGAATCAGTCCTTACTTCAGGGAAGCAAAACAGAAGAGAACTTATTTCTAATGCATTGAAGTCATTAAACTTGCTTTGCAGAAGCATAAAAGGCAATATTAAAAAAAAATTTTTTTCAGTGATTTTTTTCACAGGGGCCAATGACTGAACTTGACACAGAGCAAGTCAAAATTAACTAGAACACTCATCCACTGCATGTTTTTACTTTTGGGGCAGCTTCTTAGCAGTGGTCTACCTGATGGTACAGTGTGTGCAAATTAAATCACTCCTTTCCTGATCAGAAGGAAATCACAGAGACTTTGAGCTGTTACAAAGTTGACTTTTTTTTTTTTGACTTTGTTTGTTACAGTTTCTTACAAGAATTGTATTGAAAAATAAGGGAAACCTGTTTAAACAATTTTTCTTTGTAGAACAAAGTGAGGTAAATGAACAGATAGCAAATTGTCATTTTCGGATCCAAGGGAAACCTGTTCCATAGAGAGTTCATCATATATGGAGTGAAGTAGATGTTAATAAAGCAAGGGGATTGAGAAATCCCTGTCACACAGGAATTGAAGCACTTGCAGAGATTTAACAATAGTTTCTTAATCTGTAAACTTCTTGATTGGTAATAGGGAGGCAATTAGTCTCCACTCTCCTGTCAGCCTAATAATTCATGATTGGATGTGTAACTTTTTCATGAAATGTACCCTTTTACTACAACAGAATATTTTTGTAGGTAAAAATCCCTAATGTTTTTCAGAGGGACACCTTTTTTAGAGTAAGGATAAAAATAAATTCCAAATAGCCTGACAGCAAAGGCATTAACTTCAGATGCAATTATGTCAGGTTCAAGTCCCTGATTTGTAAGAATGAGGAAAGAAAAATTTT
The DNA here is from genome assembly GCF_040182565.1 of Anser cygnoides. NCBI lineage: Eukaryota > Metazoa > Chordata > Aves > Anseriformes > Anatidae > Anser > Anser cygnoides. The sequence continues at coordinate 32,720,940 of NC_089874.1, read as the reverse complement.
TTTCTATCATTCAGAGATGAGATTTTTCACCAAAGTTTTCTTTTTGTTGTTGTTGTTTTTGTTTGTTTGTTTCTTTCTTTCTAGAGTAATGTCCTCACCATGAGGCTAGAGATTAACATTGTCACGAAAGGGTTTGAAACACACTTAGTTGTTTTCTTGGAAGCTTTCAAATAGTTTTGGTTTTGTTCCAGTGTAGAAGAAAATCACATGTCAAAACCACGGACAGTTGCTACTTACTGGAACTGCTGTCTTTAGTCAGCTCTACTTAGTAACGCACACCCAGCACAAGAGGGAAAAAGCAGCAAAGACCAGTGAATTACTGATGGGGAGAAAAGAGACAAACAAGCTGTATCTTTCCTTCAGTACTCCACCTTATATAATCTGACATGCATGTACACTGTAACATGACATAGGATAAATGCTAAGCAGCTTACCAACAGTCCAGGCGTAGCTATTTTCAGTCTGTTTATAATGTGCTGTAAATTGCTTGGTTTCATTTTTCATTAATTTTTGGTACACTTGCAATTTTGGTAACTTTATTTTGACACGATATCAATATGTGACTAGAAAGATTGTGGTAGGCAAACATATGAATCAGGTAATGAAATACTTTAAAAGCTTGGTTTGTTTCAAGCCATGGCAATTAATGACAGTGCTTGTATATAATCGGAAAGATTTGGTTGCTTAATTATGTTAAATATAGTCAAAGTATCTAGGATCATATCTTGCCACGTTTACTCCATGAACAGCCTTTGCTTTTTTAATGGTGACTCTTGCAAGAAGTTACAATTGAGTATAAGTAACAACATTACATTTTAGCCGTGAATTATGCTGGTGTGCAGAACTGAGAGGTGCATTAACTAGTGCAGTTGATGATTGATTCAATTTTAAATCCTGACTCTAGTAGAAGTAAAATTGAGTATATGTGATCACAGAACATAGACTTCCCTTTTCATGAAAAAATACACAAATATGCCAAACATGGTAAATTACTCTATGACTGAGCTGTTTTCTTATATTGCCTGTAAGAAACAATTCATATCTAGGAGCCTGAAGTTTGATAGATTCCCTCACACTGAGTAACAATCCATTCTTCAAGAAGCTGCATTGATTTAATGGGATTACTGGTGGCCCAAGCAGTACTGCTAACACCACATAATCATGAGTCATAGACCTCCCTGAACTTTTTCATTAGATATCTTTTTTTTGAGACATACATGTTTTCTTAGTTTCAAACATTTCTTTTGCAAGACTAAGAGCTGACTTTTAAAAGTAATAAAATACTCAGAGTTGGGGCTCCAACAACATCCAGTAACATGAAACCTCATAAGATCTTGCAGCACTGAGCAGAGTGCTACTCAGCATAATTCAGGATTTCAAAATCTGGGTCTTGCCAGATTTTTCTATTTTTCTTTGGAATTAGTGGAGCTTTATTTACTAGAATATGTTTTCTATGAAAAAGGGTTGTTCCTTTTATTCAATTACTTTCCAGCAAAGTGTAGCACAGGTACAAAAATCATTAAAAAAAAATAATAAAAAAAAAACCTCCAAGGAGTTATTGATGCAAAAACATGAGAACATCTATAAGCACAGACGTGCCCCAGAGGTATCCACACAAACTTATACAGAGACACAGGTGCGTGAGCACACACACAACCTCACAATACCTCTTTGCAATCCGGCTTATGTTTGAAAGGAGGAAAATAAAATCTTCAGTTTCTTTTTCTCCTTGAAGTATTAAAAGAAGAACAGTGGAGGTCTCATTAGCTAAGCTGGCTAAAGAAGGCATGAATAAGAACTGTGTAGCTGAAAGGCCTCTGTTTCTGCTGTTCTTGAAACAACACTCCTGTCTGATTCTGGATAATGGGCTTTTAATAAAAATATCCACCAAAGGAAAACAATTAAACAATACATAAAGCACCAGGGTGCAATCTAGTGGTTCTGTTACAGTCTGGAGCTGTTCCAGCAGAGAACATGTGGATATTTTTTACAGGCTACAGTGTAGTTCTCAAAAGTTATTATAAAGCAACAAAATTTAAATTGGAGCTGGACATCTACACAATTGCTCAGTGTTGCTGTAGGACTTTTAATTTAGACCTGAAATTTATCTCCATTTAAATACCACAGATATTTTGACTGTTAGCACAAAAATATCTTCTGTAATCGTGCTGCTTTTTAATTTCTTCCAGGATGTTTCTGGTGGTATTTCTCACCTTTCCATCAAAGTATTTGACAATGTGGCAATTCTTTATCCATACACTTCCGTTCTTTCATCTTTCTGGCTTGAAAAAAAATTGAAAAATATTTCTACTGGAGAAGAGCTCAGGTACTTTTTGGTACTTTTAAACTACAGGCCATGTACAGCTTGGGGTTTTAATCAAATAGTTTTTAACCTGAACCACATAAACCTGACACATGCCATATTTTATTATCCTTTCTCCTCCACCCCCTACTCTGCCATGTCAATAAAAGAAACTGTGCATCTGTAGAAAAGTAAGCCGACACTAATTAATTTCTCTAATGAAAGGTTTCATTTCTGTAGTTCCAGTGAATGAAAGGAGCGTCATACGTAGTTTTAAACATCCTGATACAGTAAAGGTGAAAATTTAGGGTAGTTTGGTGAGAAGAAGTTAGATTTTCCAAATAAAAATAAACGAGTAGAAAGAACAAGAGGTTGCAGGATATAAACAGTGTTGCCAGGTTTAGTTTTATGGTGAACTCTGAAGTATAACAAAATGTTGAAAAGCTGTTTATGCCAGTGTTTCAAATGCTTTTAACTCTGCTTCTCAGTTTCCCAAGGACTCTCTCCTTATCCCCACAATACTCATCTGAATGCTGAGAATATTTGTCAAGAAACAAGCCAAAAGCATGATAACTTACTATTATTACAAAAATAAATATATCATACAAAGCCACAAATTCTTAGGACTATTAAGCATTTACATATGAATGTTATACTCCAGGCAGATTTAAAAAAAATAATATTCCAAGCAAACTTCTACCTTCTTCAAACTTCTTCAAAAGGAACTCTCAGGCACTTTTAAGTCATCTCTTTTTTTTGGCTGTTTGGTGTACCTTTCTTTGAATACTGCTGAGACATTTTCTATGGCAGAAGGGAAAAGAAAGATCTCTTGTTGAAATGCTCATCTTATAACAATGCTCAGAAGCAGTGGACAAAATCAGAAATGAGCAACTGATTGCAACTCTGACTTACGACTCTGCAGAATGCTGTGGATGACTGCAAACTATATACATATGTACAGAAACCATCACATAGATTTCCTAGAGCTTCCATAACTGTGTTCTGTTTAGTTATATTTTTCTGCATTATGCTCATGACCATGCAGAAGGATTGTGGGTAATTAGCACTCTTCAAAATGTCCATCTGCATTTGGGTAAATCATTACTGGACTCTTGTACATATGACTCAGAGATTCTGACTTCCTCTTTATGAAGTGAAGTGCTGAACGCATTGCTGTCAGCAAATAGACAAGAAATAACAATCACTGGGGCAATCCAGTGATTACAAATTAATTACCAGTTATTAAAAAGTTAAATATTGCGAAATATATATATTTTTTCCATTAGTAAAGATAAACATGGCATTTTGCTAGTCTCAGGCCATTAACAATGGAGTTCAACATAACAATGGGTAACAAAGTAGATTAAGGTTCTGAAGATCTTAGTTCTTTCTGTTTGCTTTTATTGACTCATGAAGCAGAGTAGCTAATTTGGCTTTTTCATTTCTCCTCCCATATTTTTGCCCTTTTATCTCATTGCACTGCAAGTTCTTGAATGAGAATCTGACCTTAATGCAGTTTTTAGACCTAGCCTACTATAATATAAACTCAGCAGCAGCCTCTGGACATTGTAGTCATAAAAATAGTAGTATTAAGCTATGAATATCTAGAATTACTGTTCAGTAGAACTTTCTTCTCAAAAACTATTTTTTGTGGAAATCATTTAACATTATAACAATATAGCACTGTTCTGTGACTCACTGTAAATAAAGCTAGGTACAGCTAAGAAAACTTGATTTTTGTCTCCTACATTCTTTCGTTCTGTTTATCAGTAACCAGGGTTTCTATTCAGTCAAAGAGATATACTATATTGCAGAAGAGTGATGTCAAATAAAGCCATAATAGTATTCAAAATAGTATAAATTGGTGGTTCGCCCTCATGTGGTGTTTTAAGCTCTTTTCTAGAAGAGTTTTAGAGATGAGCAATTAAAATCATTAGGCAATTAGATGATTTTCTAAATAAAGAGAGATTGAAAAGACCAGAAATACTGACTTTTAAGAGAAGAAAAATAACAAGGGATATGACACAGGGAATGCAAATGCATTTAAAATCATAAATATGCACAAGCAAGAGTGTGCCCTTCATCTGCAAATGTAGCACACAAACATATGGACTTCTAATGAAATTGGAATATTAGAGATCTGAGCTAAAAAACTGAATTTTTGTTTTTCAGGCACACATACGTAAGACCAGGAAACTCAATACCAACAGATTAAATGAATACAGAATCTTATCAGATACACAAAACTGATTAAGGTTATTGTTTCCAATGCTTTAGCAAACAAAAAATTATGAAAGTAAATTTAAGGTAAAATTAAAGCAATGCATACAAATGGATACTATCTATGTGTAACTACATGAAACAGCATAGGTAAAGCATATCAATATTTTCTTTAAGTTTTCTCTTTAGGATATATGTGTGAATTTGTAACTTAAAAACTCAAAACAAAACAAACAAATAAACATAGACAGTACCTACACCAAAACAGAACTAGCAAGGAGAATATATTTGAAAAAGAACAAAATTGTATTTTAAGAATTTTTCATTTGAAATGTCAAAATGGAATGTCATCAGATCAGGAAATATAAAACTAAGACCAAAAAAGAGTCAGTATACATCAATGCAATCTCTCAAAAAACTTAATTATGCACTGTAAGATGATAAGACTACAATGAATATTTCTAAATGTTTTTGATAAGAGATTGGACTACAGTGAGTTTTAAACATATTTATTTTCTTCCAAAACAAACACTGTAAAAGATTGAAGATTATCTGTATATCTTTATTTTCTTTCATTTTTGCACTTTTACATTTTTACATACCTGTTTTCAAGTATGACTTTAATTTTGAATTCTCTTTTTTTTAAATGATTTTTTTGAGGTAATTATAAATTTTGTGCTGTATTTAAAATTAAATCATAGATATAGAAGTTCATCCCTAACTCGGCCTTAATGTCACCCATGTCTTTTGAATTTGCTCACCTTATTAAATTAAAATCATACACACGGCTGCTAAAAATCAAACTCAAAGATAATATTATCATGAGCTACTTCTAATGATTCCAAGAAACACACATACACACATTTCATTTTATGTATGCTTTTATGGCCAGGTTCACTGACATGCTGTGGGTGTTTTATGCTACTCTGGAGTAGAGAGCAAAGCAGCCAGAGCATACTGGCTGGTTAAGCTAAATTTACAGCTCCTTTGTTGAACAAAAGCAGTGCAAAGCAGTTGGAAGGCACACCCCAGTTTCCTTCTGTCTCTTGCTTCTCCCTCACTCTTCTTAACCCTCACATTTTTTTCCATTTCCTCCTGCGTCTGCTATATTTTGCTCTACAGAAACACATCTCTCCTGTCCTCTGTAAACTAAGTACATATATGTACATGTGCACATGTACAACACAGACCTGCTACCTCCTTTACTGAGCACATCTGGTATAATGCATAGCTTATGAAAGTAATTATTTGAACATTAGTAGTTGACCATCGCTCTTGTTTTTTCTATAGCTGTTGGCAGAAGAGAGTGGATCACATTCTCATAAACTTGAGTGTAGAATCATCTTCTTAGAAAATAGCCACCATCTTCTATTGTTTTCAAAGAGATTAAAGCAAATTTTATATAGGTGGAAGTAAATGATGAAACATAGCTCTCTAGAGACGAAGGCCTTAAGAATAATGGAAAAGAGCTGTGGGTTTTTTTTTTTTTGATATCATAGGGGAAAAGAAGTTGTGGCTGCCCTTCAGGAAAAGGGCATTCTTTCAAGGAATTTTGTAGATAAAACAGTTTCTTAACTACGACAAAAACAAGCAAAACTTTTCTGGCAAAATTAAGGGGTATATTGATTTGATTTTTGCACCTCTTTTTCATTCTGCAGAAACTTCTAACTCCTACATTTTCTACTACCTCCTTGTAGTTAACATGATCAAACATATTTTCCTACTAGAAATAGAAAATAAATGGCAGAAAAAAGATTTTTTTTATACACAAGAGTTGTCTTCATCTTCAAACTGGTTCCAGCCATTTAAATTCGATTTGGCACTATATGGAGTTAGTTTAAAAAATGCAGTAAAGACTCTTCATGTAGCACAGAAAGCAAAATGGCAGACACAAACAAGCACCCTAATTTCTTTAGCTTCCACTAGCGTCCCACTGGAGCCACTCACTCAGCATGATGTTGAAGTGATTACTCGGTGTTATGCATCTAATTCATCTTCAACTGTTCTGCATTTTTACACAGGGAAGTTGCTTTTTCCAGAAAAGATAGAAATATTTTCTAGGACAATTTGGAGAAAGAGAGTGAGGTGAAATCTCATTCAGTCACAACTGGATTTGCTTAAAATAGATCTATGCAGCTGAAAATCACAAATATTCAGTTAGCTGCATCTATATATAGATGTGTGTGTGTGTATGTAAATGCTCGTACAGTTCTACATATATTCTGCCCTAGGAGCTATATAAATGATATCAACTACATCATCATATATAATACCTGATTATATGCAAAACTCTAGAAGCAAACAAAAGGACTTGGTCTCTATTTCTGTGGACATTATCATTCAGAAGGATCTCTGCTGTGAAATTTGACAGTCAATCAAGCAGTAATGAGTTACCTAGTGTCAGGGTTGCTGACACTTCAAATATGTGCTTAGTGCAATTCTAGGAAGAAACTAGGGCTCTGCCAGTGAGAAAATAAAGATTATGCGTACCCCCTTGGAGACTGTTAGATGATTTTAATGCAAATTTCTCAGCTCCTAAGGACTCAAAGAATTAGGCTGTCGAAGCTGCCAAAAGCAGGAAGCCTCAGCTGTTCTCCAACTCAGTTCCATCTGTCTGCAAACTTACTGACACCTTGGTTATGTTGGAGAGGAATTTCACCAACACGCTCTCTTGCCTTCGCTAGGGACTGAATCCTACATGTCCCCTCTCCCTGCTGGGGAGTAGGTATGAAGAGAAAATCTCTCCATTTTGTCCCTTCATATTTTTCTTCTCAAAACTGAGGATATCCAACATTTTCCCTGTCACTTGTTTAGGAACAGTTTCATAACTCTGTCTCTAAAATCAGTTTGAGAAAATATCAAGCTCATTTTCCTATCTACAAAACTCACTGTATATTTTCATAAAAACTGACCTGTTGCAGGTCACAACTCCTAAGCAACAGCCAACTTGATGACTTTTTAACCAAGTCTTCTATTAATTTTCTTCAAGTTTCTACCTTCCTTTCTATCTAAGGCAAAAGGACTGAACTGTGGATCTCTCATTCCTGGCCAGTGTCTCACAATTCTGTCCTGGCCAAACTGAGAATGCAGGTTACATCATCTATGACATTTTGGATCATAGCAGGGATAGATTCTGGTTTGAAGATTAAGCGCCTCATCATTAGGGGTGGTAAACCTATCTACCATTCAGACCAGATCCACAAAAAATGGTTTATCCTACACAATTTATAGACCTTTGTGTCCACCCTTCAGAGTTCCATGCACTTTGCTTCACTGAGGCCCACTCAAAACTTCCCTAACAGGCATACTACGCAACAGTAAGCATTAAATTTGGCACAAAGACTGTGCCTGGGCAAAAAGGAGCTTACAATGTAGGGAAACATTTTCTGGTTTTTCAGCTCTTTTGAAGAAAAGGAAAACAACAGTATCTATTGTAATGAGTCAACAGCATTCTATTTCTAAAACACAAAGAAACAAAAAAAAATAGCAGTTGACTATTTAAGATAATGACCCTTGCCCACATTAATTGAAACATGAACTGGATGCATTTAAAATTATTTAAATTTAAAATTATTTAAAATTATTAACATTTAAAATGCATTAAGTTTTGAACCATCAGCAATTCTTTTAAGAGAGAGCCTAATCATTACCTTGAATTTATCTGCTTTAAAGAAAAAGCATAATTAAGCACTTATTTTAGTGGTATATCTGCAAATGATTAGTCATTGTGTAGTAGCTTACATGAATTTTATTTTCCTGAATAGTGCACATGCAAAACAGCAGACTGAAATTCCCTTTAACTCCGAGGCAAAGTAATATGTACAACAGTGGTATTAGTTGCTCCAAAATGTTTATGAATGTGCTTAAACTACAAAGGCAAAGAACATTTTTGAAAAGGTATTCTTAAGCCCAGGTACTTGCTGTCAGGATAGAAGGGGTGCCAACTGTGGTTGTAGTCTCACTTATTTGAGTCTTCTGTTCAACGAGTTGAGAACACCATTCTCCACAGTACTAAGATGGCCACATTACCTATATCATTATTGGGATAGGTCAGATACAAACCAGGAATTTGGGGCTGATCATACCAAACATTAGTATCAGATACCAATACCGGTGATTTGAACCATCCGGTTCATAAAATCTCAACAAAGAATACAACAGACCTTGGTAAGAGCCCAAGGGAATACTGAAGTATAGAAGATTTGAAGCATGTCACTGACTATTTGTTTATACTCTTTTTACGTACAGGCAAATGTTGTAAATAAAATTCAACCCTTTTTCACAATAACAGTGTAACACTGTGAATGTGTTGGGCCACTCTGTGTGCAGGTCCAGGGTTTGGACTTTCAATTCAGGTGTGTTATTTATCAGATCCTTGGCATATTATTTAATTGACTAAACAGGAGTGCTTCGGAAAAAAAGCAAAAATGAATTTATACTTTTTGTGATGCATTTTGAGTAGAATACAGATCAAAAGCTACAGAATGTAAATGCACTACTTCTTGGAGGTGATCAAATAGATGTGCTGTCTCATTGCCTTTCCTTCACATCATCTTTCACTAAATGAAACCTCATTTCAGACGTAGTATTTGCCCACTCTTGAGAGGCCAGTGTTCACTAAACCCTTCCACTGGACTGCTCAACAATGAGGTGAAACAATGCATGTAAGACGGGACTACTGGAAGACTAAAAGTACGTTTCAAACTGGCTCTATCTCCTCTGGTTCCATGAAAATAAGACTAAAGATTATGATGCATCACCTATGAAAGAATAAAACTTAATTAAAATGAGCTATTGAAAATGAAGAGAAATACAGCATGCAGCATTTCCTGTCATTCTTGAGAATTGAGAAATTTCAAAATTGTTTACTTTTTAGTAACTAGCATTTTACTGAAATTCACAGAAAATTACAATTGGTCAAATCTGTGAGAACCACCATGGTAAGAATTTCAAGCTAATGAGGAATGCTGGGATTGGACCATACTTAATATTACTTTGTATGTGCTATACTTACGTGTAACTGCAATCGATGTGAACAGTATTTCTCTTGTGCCAGATATCAATGATTACATTTAAATTTTGTACATAGAGGAGTTAGCAAGCTGAAAGTCATTTTACTGTCATGATACGATAATGATAAAATGAGCGACTGATTAAATCATTAGATATTTTTTTCTATTCTAAGTGGGTGACTACAAAAATTGAATTACCCATTTATTAAGCCTACTAAGCTTTCAAATACCAGGATACCAGTATTAAATTAGTTTCACCATGGGTCATTTCTCCTGTCTTTCAAAATTACATCAGTTTTTATTTATGTGTTTGTATTCTACCACTGGTTTTCATAACTTTAAAAGAAAAAGGTACCAACCTGAATGCTGTGAGATATTCAACATCACCCATAGGAGGATCCAAGCCACCTGTCCAAGCAATATTTATATTATAACCTTCACCTGGGCCACTTCCAACCTGAAAAATAGGAAGAAAATGGGAAGAAATAAAAAGGAGGAAAAGAAAGAAGGAAAAGAGAGAGGGAAAGGGGGAAAACATCTGAAGTGTTCTTTAGAAACAAACATCAAACAACGTGTCAGATCAGCAAAGCCTTGTTTGACAAGGACTGCTCTGGGTTATGCACTTGTTTTCCACTGGTCCCCTGCTCCCAGTGGACAATTTGGTAATCTGGTGTAATTTAAAGAACCAGAGAAGGACAAGAAAATTAGGGGTAATCATGCAACGCAATTACCTGAAAGATACAAATAAAAATGGGGCTCTAAAGAAATAAACCTAACCTCATTTGGGGCTCCACTGCCGGGGAAGAAGTTGCCTTCATCATAGCGATGGAGGGAAACATACAGGATGCTGGGGTCAGCATAAAAAGCCTGCTGTGTACCGTTGCCATGGTGAACATCCTAAAGGAGAAAGAAAACAGATGACAAATGTAATAATGTCCAACTCAGTGTAGAGAGCTCAGTTCTGCTCTCTTTTACCCCCTCTCTCTCTCTGTTTCTCTCCCTCTCCATTGCCCTCCTTTTGTCTTCCCCTTTCCCCCTCCCTTCACCACCCCATACTTCCTGAACTTTCAGGCAAATTACTCTTTAATGCACTCATTTTTTAAACTGGCTTCTAAAAATCAGGAAACCATAGCGAGCGTGCCCTGGAGACTCCAGATGAGCAGTCATTGAGAAATCCCAGTCCTTTTGTACAATTAGATATTTATACACCAGCTCTTTGTACTCCTTGCCTCAGTGATGGAATCTAGCATCCTGTTTTATGGAGGAATTTTATGACTTATTAACTGCCAACAGTTCATAACCCCTCAGGCTTAATTAACTAGCCTCATTGGCCTCTGAAGAAAGACTAATGTTTAAACTACAAACTAGTATTTTGCAGAAGGATCTATGGTTTACAGAGCTTTTTCACAATTCTTGACAGAACACTAAACATAAGTGTATTCATTGATTTGCCAAGTTCCACTATTGAGGTCAAAGGCTCTGTGACCAGCTGAGTAAATTGGCTTTCTTGAAACATTCAGTTCAGTTAGCAGTCCCTCAGCAGTTAGATCCACATCAAAAGAGATGCCAGATGCGGAAAGGACTTCATACTTCATTTTTGCAAAATCATGACGGCAACAGTTGAAGACAGAGGAATATGATCTCATTAGCTATTAAATCATCTGGCAGATAGGATGGTGCCTTCCACAATCAAGGAGTGACCTTGGCCATTCTCCATATTTCAAATATTATATAACACCAGTGAAAAGAAATTCTGTCATTAAGTAAAATATTGGAAAATAAATGCTGGCAGTATATCTGTATAATAAAGGCTGATAATATGGGCTTTTCATATTTTTTATTTTCGTTTTCACAGTTCTACTATTGTAATATGTAGTTAGGCACACATGAAATTTTACAAGTGAAAATGGAAAATCCACTTGCCTTTTTGTAAAGGAAAATTGAGCCTTTATTGTATGTTTTTCCACTGGGATTTGTAAGAAGCTGAAAAGTTATAGATATTGTTGATTCTCCTCATTTAGCTGATCCCTTTAAAATTTCTGACTTAAAGACAGAATTCAAAAGGACAAAGTACACTAAATGGTGACATTATCACCCAGACTATTTATTTTACAAACACTATGAGGTTTGAACTGAATTTAGTATCAGAGAAAACAATGGTCACATTTTCTTCAAAATGCCTATACTCCAGGAAGATTCAAGTTAGGTGTATGCTGCCGACAGCACAGCAAGCAGTGCCCACTGCATGTGTTCTTTGCCAGCTGATGTAGCCCATGATTCTCTCTAACATTTTTCATGACTCTCTACATTGACCAAGTCTCATTTGTACTGCATCGTGCTTGACTTGGACCCCTCTGGGACTTATATGGGGTAATATTATAACAGTTACTTTTTTTTTTTTCCTCAGTTGAAAGTCCTTGAAGTAACACAAGGATTAAGTCACAGCCAAACTGTGTAATGGCAAGGTTAAATGTAACACATTGGGGGTGCAAGGTAGCACACACTGGTGTGAGGGTGTTGGAGGTTTGAAGGCAGCCAGCATAGTATTATTAGGTTTTGACTGGCAAATGGAGTCAAAGCTGGCATGCAGCCTAATCCCAGAACAACATCCAGTTTTCTTCTGGGACAGAATTAATTGGTTTACTTCAAAACAGACCCAGATCTTGCTAGCATATTTGCAGGTATGGATAACCTTGGGACCAGGAACGCAACAAGAATCTGAGGAACAATGTTGGCCATATAGATACATCTGTAAGCACCATGTTTAAAAAATGTAAGAGTACTTCACTTTGTGATTTTAAATAGTCTTTATTTTCCTAGCTTATTTGGGGTTATAGATATATTCTTGCTATAACAGTTTTCAAATGACTAGAAAACAAATTAGTTTAGTGGAGAACTTGTTGGTGTTAGGTCAGAGGTTGGACTAGGTGATTTTGGAGGTCTCTTCCAAACTAAATGATTCTGTGATTCCATGAAATGACAAGAGAACTCTCTTTTTTTTTTTTTCTTAATTATTTGCATCTCAAAGCTAGTTTTCTTGTCTACACTTTAATTCCACCAAAGGTTACTCTACTTTGAAGAGCATTAACTTCTCTGTTTAGACAAAGGAATGTGCTGTTTAAGACTGTGGATGTTACCATGTGGGAAATGTGTTTAGATTCTGCCCTTAATACATCAAATGTATTCAGGATACATAAGTCCGTTCAAAAACTGAGATTTATTCAAAGGTAGAATGAGGAAAGAAAAGCTGACAGAGAGATCTTTTATTTTTGTGTAGAAAAAAAAAAGGAAAGATTAAAAATTAAAAAGTTAAGAATTTATATGAACACATAGCAGCTACAAAGACTACACTTCATTTGTAATTAGAATACAGTTTAATGCATGGGATTGAACATTACATTTAACATTAACATAGTAGTAACATGTATAGCTGCCAACCAGCATGGGGTCCTGCTGTGCTAGTAACTATCAAAATATAATCTTAAAGGTTAATTCCAAGTCTAACATCTGTAATTCCATTATTTATTTCAGACGCTCAAAAATCTGTTGGTGGACATAGAGACATAAATACTAATTTATTCATTCATTTAGTCTGGATTGAGAATTATCCACAGTTTGCCTATATATAAGAAATTTTCCATATGACTTTTTGTGCATTATTGCACTGACCACGGAGCAGGCTAGGGACTGGACTGCAATTGCTCCAGGAATGAAGTAATCTTTATCAGCCATATACTTCTCTCTTTTCACCAGTGGAGTTATTCTGGCCAATGGAACAGAATCAGAAAGAGGCTGAGCATTCCCTATCTACTTTCCTGGGTAAGCATAGGCAGCCTCACAGGTTATCATTTCCACAGGTAATGATTTGCACATTTAAACTTGCCTTGCAAAATCAGTGTTGAATTCCTGAGTACTTATTGGTTGTGTAGGTGAAATGGAAGTGATTTCTATTCTTGACTAGGTGAATGTAACACTTGTAGTAAAAAAGACTTAGAAACATTCACAAAAAACTCTGAATATTTTTTTTTTATTCAAAAACAAGAATAAACATAGAGTTCACTTTTGGCTAGCATTTACAGCAGTAAAACTCAATGAAGTGTAAGATTCAAGTCAGCAAATGGCTACAAAAACAGTGGAAGTGATTTTTTTTTCGCAAGTACTGGTTTCTTGCAGTTTTTAATTATGACCCTAAGTGATAGTAGAACACTCTGAGAAATGTTTGTAAAAAACAACCTAAGAATATCTGTCCTGCCCATATACTTATTCTACCACTCATTTTTCCTCTGCCATTCCTTCTCCCACACTCGCCCTTTCTCTGCTTCTCTTCAACAACCAGTATGCATGTTTAACTGAACAAAAGTGCTAGATGGTAAGGCCATGACTTCACAATAAGATTTAATTATGAGTGCAGATATGAACAAGATTTAGACTATTAAGCTCTGCACTTCAAAAACCCTTTAACATATTTTGTCTTTAAATCTTTTATCACCTGCAAAAATTAATTAAGTGCAGATGTAACAGGTTAGGTTTTGATGCCAGGGTTCATTTCCTGTCTATGCTTTGTCAGACACCCTATTACACCTCCTCATGAACTGTAAGAAAACAAAAATGGTGCTCATAAATCAGCATTCAACTTTCCTTGGGCTGTACATTGGGCTGATCCTTTAAGTGCAAGGCAGAGCTCCAATTCATTATTCATGAAAATAATATAGACAACATGCCAAATGTCATCTGCATTTAAATAATCCATTTGTTAAAACTGTTAAGCATTGTGTAAGAATGCCTTCTATTAGAATACAAGACTAATCCAATGAAGTGGATTTTTAATCATGTAGCTTTCCTTCAGGGAACCATCAAAAGCTGGCATACATGAATTGAAAACTTCTTAGGGGGAATGACCTGTTGATTTGTTTAATAATATTGAAGTTACACAACAAGTCGAATCACTGCTAGCTGGGGGAAGTGGCCAATTTGGTTACCAAAGCAACAACATTCTTTAAAGCACATCTGACTATTTAAAGTTTGTATTCTGTAGGGAAAGGTAAACTTGGGTTCTGTAGGGTTATTTTAACGGTGGAAGTATCAATTCATTTAAGGACCATAAAAGTTGCCCTGATCTGTGCCTTCTTCTCATTAAATTGCAGTTAACACCATTAAAGTGAAACATAGATGTTTATGGCTTCAGTACTGCCATCCTGGCTTTAATGAGTTCCCAAAATCAGAGGAAATGCACACCTTTATTACTTGTAGGTATTAAAAGCAGGAAGGTCTGACATATAAATACAAATTCATTATCTTTTATCTAGACGCACTGAAAGTGCGATGCTTGCCAAGAATACATACCAGATCTACAATCAATATCTTCCCTATATTCAGCTTGTCTCTCAAGTATTTGGCAGTAATTGCAATCGAATTAAAAAAGCAGAATCCCCTGTGGAATAGGGAAGAACAGAAATAAGAAAGCAAATCAGTCAGGAAAACAGCTATAAATAATGTTCAGAGCATTAAAAAAAAATGCTATATGATCTCTGAGGCCATAAATCTGCTTCTGGGAGTACCTAGAAAGCCTTTTCAGTCATCTGCTAACAATTACAGTTCTTCAGAGACATGCACAACACAGGTGATTGCCAGTAACCTTAGTGCTCCAAGATGGGCAATATTCCCTGGTACTTACATGGCTGTTGATTCTTCAGCATGATGGCCTGGGGGCCTTACAACAGCAAAACCATTCTGTAAGAACAAGATAGGTTTTCAATTATCAGCTTAAAAAAATACTTGACTCAGTGCAAAACAGAGCAGCAGGCAGACTGGATTGAAATATATTTGAGACTCTTAAGCACTTTTTCTGTCCAATCACCCTTTCATAGTATTGCCAGAAATAATATATTTGAGAACAGTGATATATAAGCTTATATAAATATGCACATGCGCATACATACACACGCACACACACAACACAACCTGAACAGGAGGAAAAGACAGGATGAGAAAGCTGTTGTTGTCAACTCTGAAGTCAAGAATTCACATTTAAACGGGAGCAGAGAGGACCAACCCATTCTTGATCTAAGTTCATGTAACCCTACATTGTTTGAGACTGAGAAAATTCAAACTAAAAGCAGCTTGAGGTGTAAATTTTAAACAATTACTCAGTGTTGACCCTACTTTCTGTATGAACTAAATGATAAATTCAGACACACACACACATACAAATCCTAACAGTAGAAAAAGAACGGCAATGAATATCCCATATTTCTGCAGACTATGAATTAAACTTGGGAACCTGCCAGTCTCACAAGCTTAATACATTCCCTAAAGTCAATTTCTAACACACGTTCTGAAATTGTATAGAAATGTTTATAAAAGACAGCAGTAGGATCAGTGATGATCAAGGAATTTTTTGCCACTGGAGATAAAAGAAAAATGAAGTCTTCCCACTTCATGGTGGGGTAAGGTAAGGGGCAAATGTAGAAATATATTTTCTGTTCAGAAAGTTAGATTATATATTCAGGAAGCAGTGCATAATAAGGTGTGTATTATCAAATTTCTCTTTAAAAAGTCAGATTCAGAAGTAACAACATTACTTCATCAAATTTACTCTTTATTTCAACTACTCAAGACTGTTAATCTCTTCTATTCAGCTAATTCTTCTGTTCACGTCAAGTCCATGACAAATACCACATACATCAAAATAAGAAGTTATAATCTGTGATGATTTTATGAGCCAAACTTGTATTTTGAAGCAATCTCACACAAATGCCATGTGTATGTGCAGGGCTACAAGACTGAGCACCGTATTTTCAGAGGGGAAGAAACAGAAACAAGGATGGAATATCTCTATGTTTCAATAATTAATAATTACAATAGACCAGTTAGATATACTTAAGCTAGTTAAATGTCAATGTTTCAGTCTTTACTCATATGAAATGAACATGATAATGGCTAATCTTTTATTCACACAGGTGTTACTGTGTGCACTTGCACAATTATCTGCCTATGTTGTTTCACTGGCATTACTTTATAAGCAGTTACTACTAGGCTATCTTATAACATCTGATGCTGAACACAATCCAAGCAGCCAGTGGCAAATTTTTGTGCAGCCTGGCAAAACTTCTATCAGGCTACAGTAAAACTATAATGCAAATGGAGTACATCTCTAAAGAGTGGTTTCTCTGGCCACCATTGAAAGAATGTTGAAGGGGGTGGACATCATGCCTTATTTTGTATTAAATGTCCACACTTCAGGAAAATAAAAGCCAAAGAAACTAAAGACAGAACAAAAATATATGTTAAAATTTAGGCAAGCATTCCTTAAGGTGAAATATAAATTGTTTATAGATCAAACACAGCATCAGTAAAAAAGGCATTGTGGCTTGCACTAGTCTTCAGAATCAAACCAGCTTTACGCTCAGCTAAAACGCTGATCCTCCTTAGTTGCTTTTTACATAAAATATGACTTAGAGAAGAATTCTGTAAAGAATTCTCTTCTAGCATTTATGAAAAATAAAGTACGTGTATGCTGAGGAATGTACAGATGAATAAGTGAAAGAACACTCAGAGAAGAGGGCATTACTGGAAAGAGCTCTATGCTACCTGTACTTTGTTCTCTCTATATTTGTAAGAATTTGGAAAAAAATACAAGCAAGAATTACAGCTGCCCCTCATCTCACAGATCATTATTGTCTAACTTTATCAGCAATCCCAAAAGATCAATATAATTAAGATTGTTATACCTGGGAGAATTTCATGGGGGAAAATACAGACACACAAAAAAATTGACACTGCTCTTTTTGACATGACATTTACACTTTAGGCTTCTCTCTTCTATTTCCTTATTTTGACAACACTGTTTGGAAGTATTGTTTAATTATAGCTGGCTTATTTTCTGCTATCAGAGCTTAAGTAAGCTATTCCGGTTCTCCATGAACATGCATTTACTTACATGCACAACATTTACTTTAGTGTTGTGACCATTTATTATGTTTTTGTTTTTGTTGTTGTTGTTGTTGTTTTAATATTGCAATAAGTTCAGTATTCACATGAGAAAAAATTTTTTTTAGATACATTATATTGATAAGGCATATAATGTAATCAAATTCTACCAAACACTGAAAACTAGTTACCATACAGTATTAACAGCAACTTTCATGCAATTGATAAAGCACTTTGTTTCTTCTGCTTTCAAGATTTGCACGAACACATCATGTATTCGCACAAGAGAACATGAATTCATTTAGTTAGGCAATATTTAAATACCAGACAGTGAGCTCAGAACAGTAGACAGAAAGGCAAAAATCTGCTTTAAAGATAGAAAGACTAACACAGAGGAATATGTTGAAAATGAAGCCAACACACATAAATTCAAAGCATTTTTGTACAGAGCCTTATTTATACTAGGATACAGACACCTTTATATGTAGACAGAACATTAAACTGACTGACAGACATGAACATTAGAAAAAGGATTCATGTCTGTGTCATTATATGCTTACTTCTAGTAAAATTTGAGGATAAAGAGTAAAGCCTGAATAGTCATATTCTAAAATCTGTACATATTTGAACAATGAACAAAGGGAAACCTGCCGAAACTCAGTTTACAAATTGTATAAATAAATAAATAAATAAACAAATAATTACAATTATACATACATTAGATCTTAAATAAAAACTAAGAAAAAATGTTAGACTTTTTCCACAGTTTTTCCTGATTCCAGAGAGATAGACTCTTGGCTTCCAACGAGAAAAGGTGTACATCCCCATACTGTGGCCTCATTTTATTTAGTGATACAATTGATTATTTCTTTAGCATGCTGGGTCAGAACATTGGGCCGCATCATGCTTGGGCACCTACTATACCTCTGCCTGAACCTTTCCAAGACAAGCATTCAAAACAACACAATAACACAGTTGGTTGCTCTAGGGTTAGGGACTGACCATATACAGCAGAGTTCCTCTGGTATTTCTGTGACAAAAGGAGATAAAACTAAAGCTAGGAACTTTTTCCCTAGAGCAACATGTGGTGACTATGGCAAGGTGTCAATCACTCTTCCCCTATCTGGACAACGGGAGCTTGCTCTGCCCAGATCCCAAGTGGACCAAAAGCAACCCAGCCAATCGGGCATTCCAGGCATGCTGAGAGCTGGGCTGGAACTACTCTAGACCAGATGACCTCCACAGGTCCTTTCCAACTTCAACCACTCTGTGATTCTGTGATTCTACTTAGAAGTTCATAACTACATACCTTTGAAAAGAAACTGTCAGGAAAATAGGTGGGTGTAATCCCTTGTGATGAGCAAAGTTCCTGGCAGGACTCTGTCCCTTGCGCTAGCTGATTGCAGCTACACGTGTTGCCAAGGACAGCTTTCTCAGGAACCTCTGTTTATTTCATATGGAGACAAGGTACCAAAGTCAGAACCACACTAGAAGCTCTACATCATCCAAAATCAGGTGTCTCTTACACCTGTCTCTTACTTTCTACATGTCTAAATCCCTTAACAAATACAGCCCATAGGTCTTAAAATCAGCAGTGCTCCTACGTGGCATTCATAGACACTCGTTTTTAATGGAAGGTTTTATTTTTCGCTTCACCGTGCACAAGCATTAGAATCAGGAGCGAATGAAACTAATACTTCATTTCTTTGTTGAATCTGCTTTAGTTATTATACAGAAATGTAGCCATTCCTCCTGTCAGAATTGATATTCTTCTTTATGTTTATATATATATATATATATATATATGAAATGGTGTCATTATAAAGTTAAATAGAATAGTATTTCTTTAAATTTAAAAGGTACTCCATAGAGTATACCTGACAGGATGCAAACCCTGAAGTGGCCTTAGTGCCATCTTTAACCTTCTTACTACCTCTGACTCAGTTAACTCCTACAATAACAAACATCAGGGCTGCTTTCAACCTCAGCTGCCTAAAAAAATCCCTTGAAATGGTACCCTGAAGAAGATAACCATATTCTTACCAGGTCACTTCTGCTGTAACATGATCCCAAGCTATGCCATCCAGCAGGGAGGGTAAGAATAAGAATGGTGTAAGAGCAAGGCAATCCTCAGGTACCGGTTTGGGAAAATTTTACAAGCTATTCATACTGCCAGAGCAGGAGCCAGTATCTGGCCCTGGGGGTCTACGAATGCAGTGAACAAGAACCCATGATTTAGCAGAGCAGTGTTAGCAGCATGTAGATTTGCCAAGAAAACAGTAATGGACATGAGGGAATACCATTTTGTCTTGCAGAGGAAGCTAGTAGAGGCCAAGAACACAAAAATGGACGTTAAATGTTTAACTCCGTGATGGAAACAGAGAGTTCCCTGTCTGCTTTCCTGCAGGTCTAAAAGGATTGCACTGGAGAATATATATATGAAAAGTTGGTGCTTGCAGTCTAACATACATACAACTGCGACAGCCTCTTTAGCCACAACTAGTGTCAACTATATTGGGAAAAAACGCAGACAAACAGTTTTAACAACAGAGTGGTCATGGAGATAGGTTGCATACCACACATATAATTAAAGTTGTACTACTATATGAAATAATAATAGTCATTCAGATATAAATATAACCATAATTGCTGGGATAAAGTATCTAAGAGATGGTTCCATATAAAATTTTGTAATTTGGTAACTTTGTAAAAGCAAAGAATATAAAGTACTATCTAAAAAACTGTATTGGTAACTTTGATGGTTGTTATCAATCATATCTCTAACACTAGTAAAATAAACATTCATTTATGACTGTTCTTCCACGCTACACATTGTTAAAAATGCTGAGCCTGAGTAGCAGAAAAAAAAAAAAAAAAGAAAAAAAAAAGCTTCCCTTTTGTAGCTGCTACACATTGCTTAGAATTTTTTGTAAGGCAGAGGGAGAGTGTTATAGGGCAGAAGGTGAGACTAGGAGGTAGAAATTTGACCCGATGATCTCTTGAGGTCCCTTCCAACCCCTACAGTTCTGTGAGTCTGCGATTCTGTGAAACGAAGGTACGGCAGAATGTGCATAAGAGCTGTCTAGGAGCTACCTGAGCACAGGGCAACTCCCACGAAAGGAGATTTTCCTACATAACCAGAAGAGTTATGTGGTGTTTGCTATTGTTCCAGCATGAATGGAAATTTGCTGGCCTGAAGTATTACTGGAGGAAGGACACTGTAGGGCCAGGAGGACACTTCTCAGCCCTTTTCATTTGTTATGTCTATAGAAAGGCAGTTCGTTGTAATTTTTGATCTAATAAAAGCGGTAGAGCTGGAAAAAAGGAACGAGTGATTTTTACATGGAATACTTTTAGGACTAGAAAATTAAAAGGTGCGGGGTATTAATTAAGCTAATCCTGTTTATTCACTACACTAATACAATTTACCTTATGATTCTTCCATAGCTTTGTGCGACAAAGACCTTGAAATCAGTAACAACCAAGCACATTTGGAATGAGAATTTCAGGTTCAAGTTATTCAGGAATCACAAAGACAGCAGAGTAACAATGACCAAATGCAGGAGATTTATTTTGGTATTGATTCAACCTGACATATCAGAAAGAACCATTCCAGGAATGTATCAGATTCTGGTTCGGAGGAAACTCATTTCAACTGCTTTTATTCTGTTAAATGACCCCTGACTACCAACAGGGCAACTCTACACATGTGTGTGCTTGTACTTGCACACATTCACACACATGATAAGGAGGAGAAAAAACTTATGCTTCTCTTGATTCAGCTGAAGTAGATGCAAGATCTCTCTTAATTTATGTCTTTTTTCTTGAGTGCTTTTTTGCAAAATTGCTTCTTAATTCATTCAAACTTTTTTAAAAATAAGGAATAACCATATGAAATCTACCAGCTCTTAACAGTTTACTATGTAGGTCTTTTCTGTTTCAAATTTGTCAAATTAAAATTATATGGCACTTAATGAGTTTCTGTCACAGAAAAGAGTGTTGCCATCACCAATGTTGACATATTTAAAGGATATTCAAAGTAAACTATAGAATAATCCTTATTATGGGTACTGTATTTAAAATAATTAATTCCAGCTTGTAGTAGTAGTGAATAGGAACATCTGAAACTGGAGAAAAAAAATACAGAAATGTTCCTTTTAGATTTTCACTAGTACCACAGTCTGCTCTGGGACTGAGTTGCCCATTCTGATGGAAATTCATTTCCCAGTGCATGGGGTGGTTCTTATTAGATGTACACTTTTTAAATTACATTTTTCACCGATATCTTTTCTTTTCTGCTGGTCAACTGTAAGATATAAAGGGACAGCCAGGGAAATGCAAATTTTGTTACCAAAAAAGAAGATGCGTTTAATATTCACAGAACAGCCCACAATAAAACAACCATTATAAGAACAAATAATAATTTGAACGACATTAGACAGCAAAGTACAATTATTACAAAATTATCATACTAATATAATCAGCTATTTCACTTCCAACTTCTTAGAACTAGTATTAGAAGCACCTGCTGCACAAGATAGGGGAGAGTTTCTTTGTGCACAGATGCTTATGAGTGAAGTAGCACACAGGGAGGAAGGTGAGGTGAGGTGAGGTGAGGTGAGGTGAGGTGAGGTGAGGTGAGGTGAGGTGAGGTGAGGTGAGGTGAGGTGAGGTGAGGTGAGGTGAGGTGAGGTGAGGTGAGGTGAGGTGAGGTGAGGTGAGGTGAGGTGAGGTGAGGTGAGCATCAGAGCTGATGTACGGGAAGCAGTAGGGCCAGGGGGCCTGAAAAAAAAACAGGGAGGGCAGGGAAGGATGGCATCTCCCAGTGCCGCCAAACCATTAGACCACATGCTCCTCAAATCTGCGTCGTTATTGTGGAGCAGTGACTGGGACACAGTGAAGTACAGCACTGCCTTCATGTCCTACAGAAGGTTTGTACAGCCTGAGCCTTCATATGCACCATTTCCTTCTACTTTTCTAGCACATCTCTGTTTTCTTGTGACCATGCAAGAGAGAAAGGAGATCCTTTTATTTAAGGGAATAAACGCTCTATCTGCAGATGGAGATTTTTAGAACCCTCTTTATGAAGTAACTGTCCTTAGTTAGAGACTAGAGACAAATATTTTTCAAGTTCAGAAGCCATACCATGTGCAAGAAATCATATGCAGGGCACTACCTGCATTACTTCCCAAATCCCAAGAAATATATCATAAGACTTGTCTTATGTATTGAAATTATTTATTAGGTATTCCTAATGTCTACATTGGAACTACAGTCACACAGTCCCACATGCTCCACTCCACTAAAGGTGGTAGCCAGCGTAATAGCAAAAATCATCTACACAAATCTGTTGGGGAAATGGGAAAGGAGCAAAGGTAGATAAAGCAAAAACAGCTAGATGGGAGAGCTGTGACAGTGATTACATAAAACATAAATACTTCATCAGCCATCACCAGGTTTCCTCACTTATAAAAAGCTTGAAAAAGGGCAACATTTGTGCAAAGCTCATCTCATCATATGGTAATATTGTCGATACGGCATTCATCACACATGCAAATAAACTCATGAAAAAAGAAAAAGCATAGCATGTGGCTCAGTAAAACATCACTTTTATCATACTACATATTTCTCTGGTGTGATTCTTTATTCTCTATTAAAATTATCTCAAAGGAGTATCAAATTGATCTCAGTGAGTGCTCATTATGTTATTAAACAAACCCAAAAAATCCTTAATTTTAATGGATGATTTTACCTACCTGATATAATCAAATTAAAAACATCCAGAATTAAGTCTCCCCAGAGAAGGTATTGTCTTAATTTAAAATAAATAAATAAATAAATAAATAAAATTAAACAAAACCAACCAGCCTCCTCCCCTAACCAATTTACTTTTACAGCAGCAGCAGAATTTCAGTAAACCCTATTGTTTTACGTCCTTAGCACTGTCATATTGATGCTTTTGCCATTAGTCGGGGAGATCAAAGAAACCTAATGTCTCACAAGGGGTTTGAACTACGGTGAAGAGAACTCTAACTCTGGGTAAGTTTTTGAACGCTGTCCAAATCAGATGAACAAAATGTTGCTGTTCTGAGAAGAAACCTCTGTGAAATGGGACTGGCAGACTCAGGAAATTCAGAATTAAGTAGAGAACCTTTTGCCTTGTGTACTACTTTGACTCATGTCCGATTGTGCAGTGAATCCCTCAATTGTTCTGTAGACTCACAATTGATTTTGTAGCCTTACCTCTCTTCTTAGTAGCACATACTTATAGCATAGAGCTACTACTATCACTTAATGCAAGCAATGTCAGCAGAGACTGGAGTAAGCATGGAAATTGAAAAGTTGTTTCCTTCCTAAAATGGACTTTAAATGTCAGATGCCAGTCAATATGGGACAGTCTATGTTACTTTCTGTACTCCAGGCAGTGAGGACATTTGTCTCCAGTACTGTAAATCCTGTGGTGGTTTGTTTGTTTTTCTAAATTGACCGCATGCATACCCATAAAATAAAATATTATATTCATTTTTATTTTAGGAAAACCTTGTTAGACTTTACAAAAATATATGCATTGATTCATCAAGCTGTAAGAAATGTTTGAGCAGCTTACACCCAACTACACTGACAAATTTGATAATTCTTACACCTAAACAGCACTTAAATAAATTGCTTCAATGTCTCATTCCTGAGGCTTCTTGTCTCGGACATTGTCTATGCTAGAAAGTTTTACTCTAAGGTTACCCTAATGTCTCCAGAACTGTTTCAGAGGAAGGCACCTATGCTGGGCCTCTTTCTCCATTGCACTGGGTAGATAATCCACTGCCTCCTCTGCTGCAGTCTGAAGCACTGCCCTGTGGGAATTCCCTGCTCTGTACTTTAAGTCTGCCACTGTGAACTGCAGGACATGCAGCTCTTCTCAGGCAACTGTGGGATTTCAGAACAAATCTGTGTGACCTGTCTCATAATTTAATATTTTTCTTAAGATGACATCAAACTGACAGCACACCATCTGATAACAATCCATAGCTATAAACTGCCAGGGAAAAATTACAGCATGTTTCCCTACTTGCTCTCATCTTGCTGTTTACATGCTGCAGAGCTGTTATAGCTTATGCACAATTCTGGAAGGCCTTTTTTGTCATCCAAAGATTCTGAAGCTGGGGCAGACCTTTCCAGATTCCCATCACAGCTTAATCCTCCCACTCAGGGCTCACAGTACAGGCCCCAGATGGTTACTTCACATGCATATTTGCTCAATGAATGCACATGGAAGTGGTCAGCTTCACTTACTTCCTCTCAGATCTTCACAAGTATGCTACAGAATTGGCATTTTCCCTGTACTAGAAACAGCTGATCAGTGCAACATGTGTGTTTCTAGAGGAAGAATGGCAGCAAGATGGAAAAGCAGTATGTAAAGTCATCATAAATGTAGACTGACACACACAGATCTATAGGGCTAAAATCTCACAGCTACCTAAATTCTCATGTGAACACCATGTAGAATGCCTCAGAATACACTGCAAAAAATCCCCTGATACAATTTACTACATGAAAGCATTGAGCAAAACCCAGGTTTGTATGCAGTGACAAAGTAAACATACGAGGCTTCTGCCAAAAAATATCAGGATCGGTTTATTTCCATAACTTCTGCTAGCATGTTTTTCTTCTGTCAGCCAGGCCTTAATAACTTTTCCATGGGTTTCTTTCATTTTAAATTATAAATACCACATGCAGATTGTTAGTTCATACAGTC
Organism: Anser cygnoides; assembly: GCF_040182565.1. Taxonomy (NCBI): domain Eukaryota; kingdom Metazoa; phylum Chordata; class Aves; order Anseriformes; family Anatidae; genus Anser; species Anser cygnoides. The sequence goes on along the minus strand of NC_089874.1, from coordinate 32,695,727 downwards.
AGCATAGTGGCACGTAAGCCACTGGACTTCATGCTGGAAGTACAGGAGCAGGTTAAACACGTATTGGGAATGGCATGAGTATTCCTGATTCGCTTTCACAGCAAATGTTTTCCATTCCTACTTTCCTCATGATTTGGGGTAAACCAGTGACTTGGCACATGTTTTGAACAATTACCTATGTCTCAGCTGGAGGAGGAACGAGATTGTTCCAGTCCTCTCCACTGCAGACGAAGATTCTATTTAGGATCAACAATAATTTTACAGTAAACTACAAATTAGTATTAAATTTAAAGTATTTATTTACAGTTTGTTGCAACTCCAGCAGCAACCAAGGTCTCACAGTGGATGATGTTTGATTCTTTCCATCTGTCCATCACACAGATAAATAATCAAGCGCAATCACACCATGGAAAGACACCACAAAAGCACAAAGATAAGCAGTACAGATTCTGCAGTAGACATAGCTCAGGCCAACTGTGCACAGGGCATATCTCATTATTCTTATCAAAATTTGCTTGCATGTTGTCTTAAAGACTGACATATGTCCTACAGTCATCAAAGGCAAAAAAAAATGAGTAAAAAAACCTACTTCCCTTTCATTGGTCTCGTTAGGTGGGAATAATGTTCAGTGAGTTGTGCATTGAATCCTACTGAGCCCTGAAAGCTGAAGTGCCCATCGGAAAAGTTGCGCAAGATCCCATACGGACATGCCCTGTCCCTGATTTGAGATTTCAAAAATTATAGCAGCTTGGTGTAGCACCCGGCTAATGATTTCAGTATCTGAACATGAAAGTTCAGTAATCGCATTTGACTGGGTCAGAGATATAATACTGTATTTTAACTGAATGCTCCTTTACATACCTATATATTTTATACCTCTTTATATATATATGTACACATAAACCTATGTACCCCTCACCTAATATGTAGCTAATATATTTTGACTGAAACAAGACAGATATAGAGGAAGAAAATTCCCAAGTTCCATTACATTTGGAATTTTGAAAAAAATCATTGTATAATGCTAATTCTAAAATATTTATTCCTATCTTGATTTTGCAAACAGGACTGAATCCGTTAGTGTTTGGACTGGAAAGAGTATAAACAGTTTCATTAAGGAGACGTGTTAGCTCCAACAATGTTTATTGGGGCAAGACTGCATTCAGGCTGCATATGGTGTACCTTTAAATAGGGCTGTTAAAATACCAAATAAAATGTCAAAGTCCGTCAGGTCTGGAACTTTTATAAATTGTTTAGACTGGGGATAATTTGGGTTTTGTACATCGTTCTTTGCGGATCATGCAGAAAGGAGATAGGGAAGAGAAGCCGTCCAGGAAGAACAATGAGGGACAGTCAGCGTGGAGCTGCCGACGGGAAGGTGTATTCTGGATCATTACTCCCCTCATCAACAGCATCCCTCTTCCCTGACAAACTGTTTGCCCACCGATTGCCTCCCCTCTCTCTGGGTGGTATCGTGAGGTCATGCACGTGACTAAATCATATTAAAAGAAAAAAAAAAAAAAACAACAACACTTCAAAAGGCAGTTCCACAGCAACTTGCCAGCTACATGCACGCAACAAGTAACTTCACCTCAGGCTGTAGCACTCTGAAGAAAACAACACTACTTCAGAGCATCGATGGCAAACCTGTCTCCTGCGAGGCTCACCGGCCACCTCAAGGAGACACTGGGGCTGCCACACCTTGGTGGCCATCCTCCCTCTTCCCCTCCCACCGCCCAGCAGCGTGGAGCGGGCGAACAAGGCCTGCCTTCAGCCCCCCCCGACCTCCCTGCCTCCCACCCACCGCGTGGCCCGGACCTCACCTTCAGCTCCCGGGAGGCCACGCGGGCCGCCAGCTCGATGACACAGCCCACCGCCATGCGTGCCGCCCCGGCCGAGTGCAACTCATTCCAAACGGTGTCACTGTCCACCTGAGCAAACAGCCGGCCCCAAGAGAAGGGCAGGGGAGAGAGGGAGAGGGAGAGGGAGAGGGAGAGCATGAGAGAAAACAAACCCGTGAGGGAGGGCTGGCAGCGTGACAGCCCATGTACAATAACATCAGTCTTCCGTCCGGGCCAGCTGAAAGGCCTTGTGGACATGGCTTTGCTTATGCTTTTTCTCTGTACGGGCTTCTCCAATGGAAACACATTCCTGTCATGCCTCGCTGCCATTCCCTGTTTAGATTTCTCATTACAAACAGCATTACATCGGCCAGGCTGGGCCTGCTCACCGGCCAGTGGATGCCCTGCACCGGGTCCTCACATTGGTGGGGATGGGGGCCTGCCAGTGAGAGACATGAGATCCCACAGGAGCAGCTACTGCTGTCCCAAAAAAGCATGCCGACAGAAACTGACCAGCAGCCCAGATCATGATGTGTTTTAAAATTAGCAGTAAAAGCTTCTCTTTCTTACCCAGGCAGGCATCATTTTTAAATGATTGAAATCACAATGATTCACTGTTTAGCTTAATTTCAGTAGTTACCATTGCCATAGACAAAAAAATAAAATGAAATAAATTGAAGTACTGCCCTTGTTGTATTTCCAGTTTTGATGGACTGCTAAGTTTTGACTGAAAGGCTTTAGATCACTCTTTATAACAGAGGAATGTGGTTGCTTAAAGCAGAGAAAATTCTCATTTTTGCATGCTATACAAGCGAATATCACACATTAAACATTACATGAATATTTAAATATAAAGATAAAATAAAGATATTTTAATTGTAAAATATAAATAAAATATTATAAAGCCAGCTAAGCAGCACTGTTCTACAGCTTCAATCAGTAACCCAACATTTTACTTTTGAAATATATTTTTAGTAACTATTTATTTGCAGAAACAAACAACATAGTATAGATGAAATGTTGCATATCCCTTATATGCTATTATGCCAAGCAGACACGATGGTGTGAAACAGTCTGAAAAAATCATCTAAAGAGACAGCCAGACTTCCTTGATGCTCCATGGGAAGTGCTTTTAGTAGTATCATACTGCACAAATTTATCATGAAAAGAGAAACGTTTAGGGATAGACAAAATACTGTGGCAGATGCTATTTGGATAACTTCCAAGTACACTGAGACATGTTTTAAGTTTGAACCAGAAGCTTCTGTTCCTAATTTCTTTAAAAAGAAAAAAATAAAAAAAAAAAAAAAGAAAAAAAAAGAAAGAAATCAAGTAATTGAAAATGGATGCAAATGCTGCTCGACTGTGGAGGTTCTGAGGAATTCTCTGATTAGTCATTTGAAACAGAAAGAAGCTTGATCTTCTCTCTACACCTGTCAAATGTCTTCACCATTACTGTTACAATAATATTATATTTCAAGCTACTAAAATGATCATGTTTTTCAGTTTGCTGGACCTGAGTTTTCTATCATTTTGATCAGTTTTGTGTTCATGCAGTAGAACTAATGAAAATAATTCCTATTCACAATAGGCCTGAATAAAAAGTATGGACTGTGTTTGCAAACTTCAGAATAACAATAATAACAACACATTGTGTTTTCATCTGAGAATCTCAAAAAGTTGTCTAAACACAATTAAGCATCATCAGCTTAATACAGGATGATTTATTATATTTGTTTTGCAGATTGGTAGCCTGAGACACAAATCAGTAGGTAACTCAGGAAATTACAGCAAGAAACCAGAAAGAAACCAAGTAGTAAAAATATCATGACATATTTAACATTAGGCAGAACTTCAGGTTCTCTCTCTGCTGCTTTAAAGCAACTGTGAATCAATTTTATTTTTAAAACAAATAAGGAAATAAATAAGTAGAGGTCATTGGTTAAATCAATTTAATCAAACCATAATAAAGTTTGAAAAATACAGTGCAGTACTTTAAATAAAGAAATATCAACAAGAAGGCTGGGAGGGAGTACTTTCTTGCCATTTTTATGGCTAGCAAATTAAGGATAACATGAAGGAGTGGCTGATGAAAATGATTCAGTGGCAGCTGCTCAGTACACCAGGGCACAAGCAGGAGTCTGCATCCTCAAAGGGACTATGATTCATTTCCAGGAAGGCCGATTAAGTTAAAATTGTAACCACAGCTTGAGAGTACCCACCCTTCAAGACAGTTGTCTGCTCTGACACATGAGACGGCAGTTTCTTCAACTGCTGAACACCGAGTATTGGCCAGGATATGGCATTTATCATTTTCCGCTTTCAGCTGAGTGTGAGGAGACTGAACTAGGACAATAAGACCAAATATCTTCCACTGCAAAACTTCCTTCATTACAGAATTGTACCTGGACTGGATGTAAATGGGCTATCAGGAAACAAAATAGCATTTCTTGAAGAATTTTCAGAAATGACCACCAAAAGTACACAGGAAATTCAGGATATTTTAGCTGATCTCTTGGGGAATATTGTAGCTGATCTCTTGGGCATAGTATGTACAAAAAACTGCAAATTCTCAAAACCAGAGTTAGCCAACTGAAGCTGCATATCTTAGTACATAGTTATTACAAGAAAACTAACATACCGATATGAATATAATTACCCTGAAAAGGTAAAGTATTATAAACTTGGATGTTATAATCTGTTTCATAGTCATGCAAAATTCAGACTGAATTTTTGAGGAATATTTCATGAAGAACAACCTAGAAAAACTTTCATCCTACAGCAAAAACTTTAGCTGTCACAACTAGAAAATACCATGCCACTCCATTTTATCTCTCTATTAATGCGATGCATTGCCTTAAATTTTTCAGGTGCTTAAACAGAGATTTTGTTTTAGTGTTATTCAATGTTTACTTTGCAACTTGCTGTTGTAACACAGTGATATAAGTGGCAAACACATTAAAATTACAGCTACTATCTGGCCTAGTTGTCATGCTGTATATGAAATACAGCTATGTAAAATCATACCAGATATGCTTTTTATTCCTGTAAGATGAAAAGATTGGATCTTATATGAGTAAAGAGTATAGTATTATGATTTCTGGTTCTCCTTCAGGAATAGATCGAATTTATCTGACAGTCATCTAGGTGCTAAGTATGCATAACCTTGTGACAAATGTAATACCTTCTAAATCACAGTCTATGATAAAGTCAGATGGAATTTAATAAACTTTTTTTACTTTTCAGTTTCTTACTTTTGTTCTGTAAGTGCTTTGGAGTAGCCTAAGAATTTAATAAAAACTCCCTTGATTTTTTTTTTTTTTAGATGTTAAAAAATTACAGAAAATACAGATTTCTAATTTGTTCCTAACAGAGAAATTCTGCTTAGTTACATGCATTATTTTAATTCAAGAATCCTTTTAAAAATTGTCAGGGTAGGAAAGTATTTGGAATATTTAACCAAAATGAAAAAGAATGGTTTTTCAAAGCCTCAAAACGTCAGAAGTAAACTATGAGCATACCACACATTTCGTTATCAAAAAAGCCTATCACTACTGCAGCTCTTCAAAGAAGAAGGATTGTGCATGATAACAGCAAGAGCCAGAAAACACAAGCCCTATCTGAATACTAAACTTTTAAACACACATATGGATTTACTTCACTCCGAGTTTCCTGAATGAGCAGTGTAGGCTGTAGACTTTTTCAAGCACATCTAGTATAGCTCAATCATTGGCATGTGTAGCAAAGCTAATACTCTGTAAAGCTACAGATGATAGAAATTAAGCTACCTGTCCCTGAAGTGGATGTGGAGGCATTAAAGAGGAAAGGAATGACTTAAGTGAAAAGAAATGTAGGTAACTTTTCCTGACTGAATGCTACTAATGTTTCAAGTGCTGCCTGCAGAAATTCCCTGCTTTACACTACAAGAAAGAGAGAGAGACAGAGAGAGAAAGAAAGAGAGAAAGAGAGAGAGAAAAAGAAAGAGAAAGAAAGAAAGAAAAAGAAAGGAAAGAAAGGAAAGAAAGGAAAGGAAGAAAGGAAGGAAGGAAGGAAGGAAGGAAGGAAGGAAGGAAGGAAGGAAGGAAGGAAGGAAGGAAGGAAGGAAGGAAGGAAGGAAGGAAGGAAGGAAGGAAGGAAGGAAGGAAGGAAGGAAGGAAGGAAGGAAGGAAGGAAGGAAGGAAGAGAAGAGAAAGAAAAAGAAAGAAAGAAAGAAAAAAGAATAATATGAATGTTTCCTGCAAGAAGTACCAATGTGATAACTTGACTTTCACAATGAAGACTTTAAGCATACTGAAAACAAGCTAAGAAACAGCAGAGATGTTGTAGCAGATAGAAACCTTGTACTGTACCACTTTCAGGGCTAGAATATTTCATGTTAAGATAGACTGACTACAAAGTTTGAAAGTTACCAACTCCTTATGCCTTCATCAGGTGTTGGTATGTGTGTGTGAAGATGGAGAGGAAAGACATGGAAATACTTGTGAGAGGGAGATTGTTTACATAAGGGCCTTTCTGAAATCCCCGTATTTGCTAAAACTGGAAAAGCTACATGTCCTGCTACTAATACCTATCTAGAACCTCAGAGAGGCAAAAAGTGGCATAACAATAATTTATCAGCGTTCTTATATTTATAACTGTCTTTTGTTTTACTTGACCTTTCCCTTGCACTCCTCATCCTCAGTCATCCTTCCTCCAGAAATGTCACAGGATTTGCCTAATTGTCACTGGATCACAGTTCTGCTGACCAGATATGTTGCTGGCAGTCTGACAAACCCTGCCATTTTTCACACCCTGTGTGGTTTATTCATTTGTATGAGTTATTTCTCTTCCTTGAATAATTAACTGTGAGCTCTGAAGTTGTCTTAAATACACATTCATTGATAATTAGGTGGCAATATAAAAGAGAGCCAAAGCTCTACGATACATTCTGACAATGCACCCTAGAGCTTGACTTCTCTCTCTATCACACACACACATACACACACACACACACTTTGTTATTCGACATAAATGGAGCTTCCACAATGGAATTCTGATTTCATTCCTAAAAGGAATTGAAAATATACTAAATCTCACATCCTGTTCTGGATTCTCTGCACAGTTGTTGCCATCATAAAAATCAAAAACAGTCCTCCAAGAGTTACCACATGTCCCTGTCAGAGATATTCTCCTTATTCTCTGAGAATAGTTCAAAAACACAATCTGTCATTTACCTGCTCATGGAAATTTTAGCCAGTGATAGCAGTGCTATGTGTACACTAACCTGCACAACAAGCTAAAAAGAAGCAGTTCTTCATAGCAGTTTAAAATTATTGTTTCACCTCTCTTTAAAGAGCAGAGGTAGGGCTCAACTATTCTTAGATGGAAGTTAATTCAGTATGCATTTCTGTTGTGATATTTTAACATGAATCTGGAAAAACTAGTACATAAAAAAATGCTGTCCTTAGATATAAATGCTTATAAAACTGTGAAGTAAATAAAATCTAGTTAGCTAACAACATTGTAGCTATTTGCAGTAAACAAACTGATTAAGCCCTCTGTGAGGAATAATATGGGAGAATACAGAGCTCTTTAGTGATACCACAATTGAATAAAACTTGTGTACTGCAGAGCAAATTCCTTTGTTTTAGTTTTAAAAGCGTTCAGTCTCACACTCTTCCACTCATGCCAGAGCAAACATGTTTCCATCATTGAGTTTTTTCATTTCCCTGGCATGAAAATAGAAATGAAATGTTTTCCTGAAGTGTTGCAACCTCTAAACCTTGTGTGTGGCATTTTGCTCTTACTTCCAGCAACAAGTCTGCCGTTCTTGGAGAGAGTTGGTGCCAGCGAACGCCAGTACATAAGTCTGGAATACGTTGCTCGTGACCATGAGCAGTGCAGTTTCCCAGGTGCCACACTCATAGCTCTCACTTCCCACTCCTACAGATGTACTCGTGGTCATTCATCATCTCTGTGATTTCCACTGAGAAGCAAAAGGTCCTCGGCGTGCTTCTCAGCTGCTGTTTCATCTCACCATGACTAAAGAAGTGAAGGTGTGCACATCATCTCTAAGGAACAACCTCTAATGGCCTGTCAGCCACATCACTCAGTAAGGAACAAAGGAGAAAAGGCTGACATCTCTTCCATAAATCCCCCACACAGGAAGTTTGTGAAAGTGGGTTACTTTAGGAAAAATATGTACTAAGAGCTTCCTTTATTTTTACTGTTACTTTACAGCTGTATCAGAGACTTGTTTTGTCAAAGGCCTTTCCAACTGCTTTAATCTAAAACGCCTGCCATAGAGAGTACCCAGAATATCATTTTTTCATACTTCCAGTGTGATTTACAAACAAATTGTGAAAGGGATGCGATCTTTAGACTCCACTGGGATGAATAGTTCAAAGGATCTTCACAAATCATTGCTTGAACAAAAAAGGTGGAATTCACTTGGTTTGCATCGGTTTCTCTGCTGTGTTTGTGTAATTCCAGTAGAAGAATTTACCAGCTATAATAATCATGGAAATGGACTTTTAAAAAGAATTTTAGCAGCTATTAATTCTGACCTCAAAAGCCTCTTTCAGTGCAACAAGGAATGTTGACAGTACCTGTACCTACTACATGTAGGATATATAACATTTTCAAGTGTTACCTGCCAATAATGATCTAACTTGTACAGCTATTATAAAGCAAAATCAATTTTAAGAAAATACTAACAAAACATTTCTAAGCAAAAAATAAAAATTGAATGCCTACCATAGTTATTGATGGTGGTGGTCCACCTCAGATAAATAAATGCAGCACCCCTATTTCCCTACAAAGGGAGTTCGCATGGAGGTTTGTAAAAAATCAAGTTAATATGTGATGTCTGTATTTAAAAATAAATCTATTTGTATTCAAAATGAGAATAAGAATAGAATCAGGCTAAGTCAAGCCAAAAGCTGAACACAACAGTATCTTCTGAAGTAGTTTTATTCATTGACTCTCCTAAACTTCCTTTTATGACAAGCATTTAGAATCTCTGGGTCTTAGAAAGCATGCATTAAACACCCAAAAGGATCTCAAAACCTTAATGAAACAGCAATGTGTGGATCATTGGTAGGGGGAATGGAGGGAGGATAGCATGGATTAGATGTGGATTAGAACTTGTTTTTAGACAAAACTCATAAATAAAACACTTAGGCCCAGATTCAAGTCTCAGATATGTGGCATATATCACCAGATGCTTGTAAAAATGTTACTGCACTTACAGACCTAGCCCTGAGTACTCTATTAATTTAACTTGACATTTGTTTTAGGTTTTAATGGATTAGTGTGCGAAAATGCTTGTGCAACTGCCTTCTTATGTTTGATCATGCAGTTTCCAAGGGTTCACGAGCAAACAGATAAAACAATGTGTAGCTGGTTGTAATGCACACAATTACAGAAAAAAAACTTTTATATGACTTATTTTTTTAAAAATTGGCAACTTGTCGCTGAAAAAAAAAATTAGTAGTACATAGCACTTCAGCTTTCTTCTTGGCTGTAGATGATCTTTCTGTCATAGGACACTATGGAGCTCTGCTAGAACCTGGTGTTTATTCAGACAAGGAGCATAACAACATTTCCTCTTCAGAGATTTTTTTCTGTCCATCTTGGAGGCTAAATTCTGTCAATAAAGATGTGATGTGCTTTTAAAGAGCAAATGTGAATTCTACTTTCTTTACTGAATTCCCATCAAATTTAATTGCATATATGGAGTGAATTTGTATACAATACTATTGTATATAACACTATTCCACTATTTACACTTAACATAAATACATGTGTTTAATATACATATATGTTTAATATCCTAGGAAATAAGTGGGCTTCTTTGCATATTACTGGCCTTAGGTAACACAGTAATTTTTAAAAATCATGCAAAATGAGGTAAGGTTTTTAAAGGATTGATTTTATGATAGCTCATTAGCTTCAAAATAATTTTATTTCTTCTATGTTATGTATCTTTGTTTACAATTTGAATCTGGTCTACTACCAAGCAAAAATGCTCCTCTGTTAAAATTTGGAAAAAAATAAATTAAAAAAAAATTAAAACCACAAATTTTCTAAGGGACCAAATTCTGTGCTTGACAGGATTACCTTTAGCACCCAAGTTAGCAGATTACCACTCTTGAGCTCTCTATCTTCACCTGCTACAAGTTAAAGCAGACTGAGACATTTCTAAAACAGACCTGCCTGCAGTGATGTCAGGGAACAATGTCTCTTAGCTGAACAGTTTTGCCTCTCATTAAGCATCAAGCCCTGTGGTATATGACACAGGGCCACCTCTGTGCCATGAGTGGACAAGAATAGGACAAAGTATCTGCCTTTTAGTCTGAAGAAATTGTTTCCTTTTGTTGTGGGCACCATATTGATATGCTAAATACAGCATCCCCACTCTACCAGAGGTGAGATACCATTGCATGGTCCAGATCTGCAGATGAAGTCTCTGCACCTTGCTAATGGAGGAATATCTACTTATTTCTTCTTCTGATCATCCAGATTCGCATTATCAAACTTAACTTTTTTTTTTTTTTTCCTAAAATTAATGTGTCTAAAATTAGGAACTTAGTTGCTTAAAGTCCCTATCAATGGGGGGAATCAAGTACCTCCAGACAGTTCTTCAGATCTTAGATGGACTGAGTCCTGCTCTAATGGTGCACATGGCTCTTCAATGGCTACATAGGTAAGCACGGACAGCCAGGCTCTTGCTTTGGGTGTTTCAGTAGTACGTCTAAGAATGCCTATGTAAGACAGCCTCAGTAAAGTGAGAAATGGTTCATTTCTCCAAAACATAGTCCAGTCAGTTCCAAGCTGACCTGAACTGTCACAAATGACAGGGGTAAGACACCTAAAAGAGTGCTTGCCAGAGCAACTGGGAGTACATTATACCCTCATTCCCCCATCCTGTAGATAGCCTAAATAGGTTTGTCTGGAACTGCAGTGAGTGTCCCAACACGCAGACCCCTGCGTGCTCCAGGCTGACAAACCTCCAGTCCCATGCCTACTGGCCTTGCATCACACCGTGGGGTGGCATCAGGATGGCTGTTTTCACCACATATTTTGATTACCTCTGCAGAAAACATCACATAGTCAGAGCTGTGTAACCTTGAGTCCTGAATAGTCATGCAAAATGCCATAATTAAAGTACAATGCTGTTGTGAATTTGTGTTGATTAAACCTTGGAATTTTTTAGAGATGGTGTAGCCAGGGAGGCTTAGGAGATAAGTCTTTTATTCACAAAAATCTCCTGCAATCTTCTCCAAAATGTTACAACTGAAAAATTTCAGGAGGTTAATAAGGCCACTCAGACAAGTAGATTGAATTGATAGGTGAACATATCAACACATGCTATATTGATGATTTCAGAGTGGGAAATTTCACACTGGGTAGCTGAGCTTCTAGGAATAACAGGTTACTTTCACCAAACAAGGAAACAGACTTATTTTTGGTTGATATTGTGACAGGATTATGCCTGTTTTGGTATAGCCTGGGACAGAGTGGAAGGACACAATTTAATTGTAACACCTATGTGGAGGTGATGTTTAGTTTGAGTGCACAAACCATACTGAGTCTGATTTCATTACAGCCAGATTTAGATGTGGATATCAGGAGAGACCTGCAAAACATCTAGGATCCTAAAATCTGCAACAAAGACACAGTGTTATCACCAATACCTTCTTAATTTTTACACCATGGTACCAGGTTGATACCATTAATTCTTGTAAGAGGAGCACTAATTTGTAAAAAGTAAAGGCTGAAAATTCTTCCTGCACACAGACTGGGGAGATCAAGAGAAGAATGAGAAGCAGCAGAAAACAATTTGTTTCCTGATTGACTTACTAAAGTTGTGCACTAGTGAGATGTTGCCTTTCTTGCATGCTTTCTGTGTGGTCAGGATAAAAAGTAGTAGTGTCCAGCTACCACAGCATGGAACGCTAGGGAGAAACTCCACAGTCAGAAAATTTAGAGAGATGCTACAAATATTTTGTACGATTTGGAAAAACATAGAGAGATTTTATAGCTTCATATTTCTTTTTTGATTGTTTCAGGCCAAATTCTTTTCTGGTATAAAAGATCTAAGTTATATTCCAGTTAATGAAACAAGACCAGCTTATCCCAGAAGAAAAACTCATTCTTGTTCTGCCACAACAGCAAAATTAGAGAAAATGCAATGGACTTTCCCAGTATGCAGAAGCCATTCTTAGCTACTCAGATGGCTCAGCGTTTATTGCATGAACCAGTCTGTTCAGCTTTCTAAAGATTTATTCTGCAAAAGTCTAATTTCTTGCAGGGTGGTGTTCTCCCACAGCTCCTCCTCTTGCAGTTTAAAGTTCTGACTTTACACATTACAGGTTTGGAGCAGTGTCTTTGAGGGGGGAAGAGCAGGGGGGATTGGATAACTGCCCAATTTTATATGATAAAAGTGAAATTCTCTTCTGTCTGCAGGGCAATCCCCAGGGAACAACGTATGAAACCCAAACTTAAATAAAATCATATCCTGTTTGCAAACATCATATTCCCTTTGCTTCTCAGTAATCTGGACCCATAAACCCCAGCACAGCTTGAGAGCCCATTCCTCATCTAAACAAATGCCATAAGCCCCTTTATACTTTTACAACCATGTCAGAAAATAATATTGACTGCCAATAGTGATGTGATTGGAGTTGCCTCCTCTGAGCCATAAAAGAAGCAGTCTGTTATCAATTTCTCTAAATGCATCAAGGGAATTATGGGTCGGTTCAGTTCCAAGTTATAAATGACAATTCAAAAGCCACAGAAGTGTTTGAAGCTGGGAGCCGATGATGACATTATCATAAAAGCCTGCTCTTCTTTGCTTTTGTGGTTTTTTTTTTTTTGCCTATCAACTAGGCAAAAAAATATGGCTGAGAAATGACTTCAAGATTTCTTCACACAGCAGCAGGTCAAACAGGCAGAAAAACAATCACTATTTTTAGTGACAGACTGAGGCAAGGAGATTAAACTTGCTCACGTTAAAAGTAGATTTCTGCTTTTTTTTTTAATCATTTTCACAGCAAAACAGAAGGGGAGGAATTGCAATAGATGGATGCAGTGATTAAATGATCAGTTATATCTCCAGTGGCTATTCACAGAAGAAAAATTGTGGAATTGTCTGATAATTTGCAGGACCAAAAAATAATTTGTGATTATTCTCCCCATTTGGCCATTTCACCTGCAATCTACTCACCTCCTGGAAAACTTTTCACATTCCAAACCTCTGACCAGCTGCAAGAAACCATCTCTTAGGATTAAAACCACTGGACATAGAGCTGCTAGTCTCTCTCCAGCACAAGGAATTACATCCCTCCAGTATTTGAACTTTTTAACCTTAGTTGGTCCAGGTACAGTGTTCAACTTGAAAAAAGAATAAAAGCTACTATTGAAAGAGGGAGGTCCCATACTTCAGTGGATGCTATGTTGCTGAATCTGGATAGTCCACTGATTTAAAAAAAAAAAAAAAAACATACATATATTTATATATATATATATAATTTATGCAAGAAAACCTGTTATGGACAAACTTAGGTTAGATATAGCCTTTTTTTTTTTTTTTCTCCCTCTGTGAAACCTGGTCAGTTTGGCTGTCAGTATGAGTCACCTTAGGGCTGTTAGATAGGGAGATATTTATTAGTTGTGTAGTTTCTTATTCTTTATTTTTCTTCTGAAAGCCTGGCATATACCTATCCAAATTCAACAACAACCCTGACTTAAGCAGTCACTATCACTGCTTGAAAGCAAATTAATATGTTTACAGAATCGGAAAACAGTAGCTTTACATGTATTTTGCATTGAAGCAGAAGATTCAGAGCTGTGATGAAAAAGGATCAGAGAATATTGGAACTTTGTTAGGGACACTTCCTCTAGTTTACTTTGCAAAATGCTTGAAAGAGCTTTATTTTACTACAGTCACTGTAAGTGATATTGAAAGAAGAGGATCCCTCATCTTGGCTGCAGTTTATTGGTGCTGTTGGAACAGAGGTAACAACAAAATCAATAATATAGCAGAATTCAGGGTTACAGAGGTTGGTTGGATCTTTAAGTCCTGTGGGAACAATGCAAGCTATCCCAAACTCATGCCGATAATCTTAACAACCCATCAGCTCATCATGTCTGCAATGCCTATGAAGTCTGCATTTCAGTCCTTACTCCAAGAGTAGTTTACATTTTGTCCAGTGATTCTTTCATTTGAAATATATAAGCTTTGTGGAACAGAGGCTTGGAGCTAGGACTTCACATTATTTATAAATGTATGATAGGTAGATTGTACATTTAGATATACCACCCTTACTCCTTGCTCTGTCTTACTGGCCCAGTGCTCTTTCCAACTGTGGTACAGCTTCAGCATGTGGCGTTAGGGTCCCAAACCAGAACCAGACTATGATCTCCATATTGATAACAGCATCACTTAAGAAATGGGAACTCTGATATTAAATCCAGCTTGGCAGTGCAGAAGAATAAGCCTAGGTGTGACCATTGCCTGTGTGAGTAGTTTAACTGCTAATGTATTTAATAATAGAAGAGCTGCATAATAACAGCCAGCAAGGTCCGCATATGGTTAGAAGACAATAGAATGAAAGAGCTCAGAAAACTATCATTAAAGAGAGAGCCATAAAGTCTTTAAAGTCTTCTGCAAGAACTGATGTCTTTTTTTTTTTGTTTAATATCCTTTCTCCCTGGATTCTTTAGTGAACAAGTAACCAATTAAGCAAGCAAGAAAATAAATAAAAGATAAGAAAAAATAAATTTAAATTCTTCTTCTCACAGTCTTTTCATGAACTATGTCCTGATCTTACTGTTTTACATTGATTACTGCTTCATACTGAGTAATGTTATTCAATTAATTTAAAAACTACGTAGTAGCAATGCTTCTTTCTTTCTACCATCTTTTTTGAAAGTAAATGTAGGAATTGCTTTCCAGACAGTTTGAAATAGCTCCTTTTCCCAGAGCTCATCCTAACCAATAGACAGCCAAATATCACTGAAAGAGAGTTCCTAATCTGATTATTTACCTTTAAAAAGGTCACAACCCATTCCCTTAGAAGAGCCCCACAGCAAGCCTGACAATAATATGTAGAAAGGGAAACCAACTCGAAAATAATAAATAAAGTATCAATTTCTATATGTTCTTTAATCCAATTTCCATGATTCTAAATCAGAAATAAAGCAAATAGACCCAAGAAAGTACAGATACATTTAAGCATTTAAAAAGCTAAGTTATACTGAGCATTTCTGACTTATGTTAGCTTTAGAATGGACAGCATACTTTTATTACTGAAAGTATTTAAAAGGATTCAAAGTCTATCTCTATTCATGATTTTTAACACTAACTTATTAATGCCTGAATAACGTGTTTCATAGAAAAATCTTTTATAGTTTAATTTTCAAAGCCCACCATGGTCATATTTACTTTCCAAAGCTCACAGAAAGAATTGTCAAGGAATTTTGCATCACCTCCTCTTTGCTCAGAAGTCTGAACAACATTCTTTCACAACTTCATTCATCTCTTGTTCAACTCTCTGTAAACTTCTCGATAAACTTCAATAACTGTGAAAAACTACCTTAATAACAATTGATTTCACCTTTTTTATATAGAAAAGTGTGTATGCATATGCATGTGTGAATATGTGCACACAGATGTGCACAGAGGTGCATTTGCAAGTGCATGTCTACATGTCTATGTGTAACATTAGCCGGTCCATATACAGAAATGATCCCCAAGTTTCAAATACAGCAAGTTGCTAATCACCAAGTTCCAAATTTTAGGCAGAATCCTCAGCAAGTGTAAATCCATAGTAGGAGAGCTTGAATGATTACCACTTCTCGATACTTTGTCTTTAACTCATAGTTCATAAATCCTCCAAAATTACTAAATTCTGAAAGTTAAAATGAAATTATTAGCTTTCTGTGTTAAGTTCCTACAACACACATTTTGTTTTTCAGGGATATAATAATAATAATAATAATAGTAGTAGTAGTAATAATAATAATAATAAAAATAATAATAAACAAACAACTATAAAGACTACTGTGGCGTAGAACTTATCCTTTGTGGAGGATAAAAGTAAATAAAACATTAGAAGTTTGCATTGGAAGTTGACCTATAGTTCTAATTGCAATCCAGAGACTGTGGCTTTATTTCTGTATACTCATAAGGGAACAAGGGAACTTGAACATATCTGCATCATCTAGGCATCCCATCCATATCTAGTAATATTAGCATTTTGATATTGCTAACATTAGTAAATAATGTGTGCAGCTGGTCCAGATATATAGAATACTGCTGTGTAGGGGAAAAAACAAAACAAAACAAAACAAAAAAATTTATGCATGATGCCAGAATCAGTAGATACTCTCCATTCTAAATGTTTTTCAATAATGTAGATGAATTCATTACCTAGTATTGCAATGCATTTTTATCTACAGATTTTTTCCACTGAGTTCTAATACTCACTTGGAAGACTGTATTTCAGAATGAATCTGTTTCAAAACGGGCCATAAAAATTAATTTATTAGTTTAACAGAACCCAAGGAATTTTCTAGCAACTAGTGAGCAGTTCTCATAATGCTAAATGTTAGTGTCGATAATTTTTTTCTCCTCTCTGAATAATGCAAAGCTATATTTATTTTCGCTTCTTCAAAGCTCGTTCTGCTAGAAGAAATTGCACCCATGTTACTTTTCTCAAAAATAGATCACATGCAAAAAAAGAAAAAAAGAAAGAAAGAAAGAAGGACAACTAAGAAATGTACACGTTTTCACAAAATATGTTCCTGTCTAACTGCTCTATATGCCTATTGCAATGTACTTTTTTCTGTGTCTTTGAGTATGGTATGATAATGTCTTAGATTTCATCTCGAGATTCATCATCAACTTCTCATGACTTTGAACTGATGCAGCAAGAGTGCTACGGAGCTCATGAATGAATATATGTGTTGTGTGCTTTCCTCTTGCAAAATAAATAAATAAATAAAAATCTACTTACCCCAAGTCCCCCACAAGGCAACAAGGAAAAGAGTTTTTGAGACACGTTTCCTATATATTAAAGAAAAAAAAAAGAAACAATAAGCATCAGTTATCAAAAATTCATTTAAATACCAGAACAGTAATCCCTCTACTATAATTCTGATTTCTGAATTTTGGTATCACACAGTGAAAATACCATGTATTCAAACAAATAATATCAATAACACTTAGAAACCAAATCAGCCATGGTGCATTGAAATTACTCTTTTTCAACAGTGACAAATCTTAAGATTGGTAAACAATAGTTTCAAAGGAGTGTATAAGTAATGCTCCAAACTCCACAGTCATTCTGTACTACAGCTAGTAGTCAATCCGTTATGTTTAGTTGCTGCAAAGATAAGCAGCTTGTCTAAGTTAGTCATCTCAGTTTCTTCTACAGCCAGTGGAGTGAGATAGGCACCTCCGCCCAGCCTAGATGACTGATGGGATGAATTATACTTGAGAAGTGCCTGCTTCTTTTCACTGACAACAGAGGGAACCTCACTAAGGTCTACGTGCAACTGATGACTAATTTTTAAACTTCAGCTCTCCAAAAAGTTTCTGCTTTGAAAATTGCAGTCTTCATCTTCCTACTTTGGCAAGAATAGTTCTGACCATTTACATTCCGTCAATGAACAAGTTAATATTTTAAAACATAAAACAAAATACTAGTTGTTTCTGTATTACTCAGTAAATGTATTATACTAATGCGAACAAATACTTAACAGATTTTAGAATCTATTTTCTAGCTTAGGGTTTATTTCAATACTTATAATTGCTTTTTATTAGTTCATGGGGTTTTGTTTGTTTGCCTTTTATTTTTTTTTTTTGGTGGTGGTGTTTGTGTTTTGTTTTGTTTTGTTTTTGTACCACTAAACTAATTGTTTGTCTTGATAAGGACAATACTGAAACCGGGTAGGGATCTCAGGATTTGATGCAGTTCCTATTCAAGTATGTAAACTGATCCTAAGGCAGCTGTGGAAGAGAACATACGCTTTTCCCCCACAGTATCACAGAACTGGCTTTGTGACTTTGCCATATGGAGGAAGCGTTAGATAGTGAATCACTCAGGTTACCTAGAGGAGCCACCCATTGTTATGGAAGGGGCAACCACTGCAGTTACTCATATTTAGCAGGTGCCAATGAAATGTACAAAGACAATTATAAGCCATCATCTTTGAAGTATGAGAGATCAGACTGCAAGATCTGAGATGAAGAAAGTGCTTTACGCTTTGAGTAAAATCCAAGATGCATTTTTAACCGACCAGAGGCCTTTGATCATTTTGCACAGTGTGCGAGAGAAGCCAAACAAAACCTCCTGTGGAGCTACCAGGGGAAATGCAGGTGCAGCAGCTATGCAGAGCATTCTCACACTGTGAGTCCTAATGGCCCCAGACATGCAAGGAAATGTTCGTTGACGAAGACCATCAGAGCAGAGGTATGGGAGGAGTTTCCAGATCCCTTGCTAAGCAGATCCAGGGACCAATGTGAACAGCAATTTTTCACTTTTTACTGTGGGGAAGATCAAAAAGTCTTGAGCAGCTAACTAAAAAATTAATGCTGTTAAAGTGTCAGGAGACATTAATGGAAACATAAGCTGAAATCTGAGATAAAAGAAGGCATTTTTAGAATATTGAATGACTAGACCTTTTTTCTTAAATTCCATTGCATAAGAGAGAACAGATGAATTCTCATTTATCTCCGTGCAACAAGGCACATTGTACATGGTAAACACTATTAAAAACAACAAACACAAAGTGAAAACAGAAAAGCAGATGGTGAGGAAGGACACTAAAATCAATCAACAGATAGTACTAAAGCAGGGAAAAAAACAAGCACAAAGCCTCTTCAGTGTATCAAGCAACTTGCCACGATATTCACTTTTTATTGCACAAGAGTCAAAAAAGAAGAAGACAGACCTTGCAGAGGAAGAAAAACATCAAGATTTCATGAAAACGTTGGGAAAGATTCTACTAAGAGAGTGAGACCAACATCTAGCTACCATCACAGAAAGTAAAGAGTTCATAACACTCCTCCATAAATGAAAATCAGTAGGAAAAAAAGCAAACCCTGAAAATGAATCATGAGAATTTCCCATGCTGTTTAGAGATGATGCCTCAGCAAAATTTGTTAAATAGCAGATATTTCCCAGTAACATCCTTCCTCACCCCAAGGAATTTTCCAGAGGATTTTCCAGAATAAAATAATAAAAGAAAATATATATTGGAATACTTCAACTAAGATGAAAGACAAATGGCTTTGCATCAGGACAGAGTTTGCAATCATCAGCAAATCGCTTGAGAAAAAAGGTCTTTTAGAGAAGATTCACCCCAAAAATTTACAGATAAAGTTATAAAAATTATCTAAGATTTTTACTCTGAAATGTAAAGCCACAAAGGCAGTAGGAGTTGTTAGTTAAATTGAGTGGTGAGGCACCCACCACTGAAGTCAGGAGGCCCCTATGGAAGTCAAGGAAGCTGCTTAGGAGATTGGCAACTGGGGGCTGAGACTCTGATGAGCAAGAAAAGTGTTGGGCAAAAAGCTGTCTTAAAAAAAAAAAAAAAAAAAAAAAAAGTGTTCACTTGTGAAAAGGCACCATTCAGTAAAAAGCAACGTCAGTTTGAGAAACATAATTGTTTCCAGTATCACCCCTTGAGAATGAAGCCATTTCTTCTAAGTAATCATTTTTTGACTGACTTGAAATTGCAATTGCACAGGCGCTCTGTAAATGCATGCTTTAGTTGTTCTTTAAATGCTGCCTCACTGTCAGGGATGTGTTGACAGTATATTTCTCACTTTTAAAAACTTGTAATCATTGGAAACTTGCTTTTTAGAAACACTTTCTTAATTATTGTTGTAGAGGTAAAAAGCAAACAAATTTGTAAGAGCTGCTTGGTAACTGTTCTGCCCTTGAGCTTATTCAGAGAGATTTGAAAGGTTGTATTCTGTCACATGAAACCATAATGTGATGTGACACACAGTCTCCATATTAGTTTCCTTCATGTCAAGAAAATGTAATGCAACATAACATGTTGCTTAACACACCACAGTGAAATACGATCAGTCAAAAGCTTAGCTGCACAATAGTGTAAAAATTGAAGTGATCATTTGCAATAGCTGTATTTGTAAGACCCGTTTTGGTGAAAAAAAAAGCCAAGAGTTCAAGCTAGTTTATACTCTGAAAGCATTAAGAATATTCACATTATCTGTGTGCGTAATTCTCACTGATTTCAGTAGTTTACAGCCATTTTGCTTTGCAGCCTTCCAGAGCAAAGTAGGTTACCTGAACAGGGAAATAAACATTTATTGACAGATAGTACATTTCTAGCTTTAGTCGTACTTAATTTCATTCCTTCAAGTGCTTCTTTTGTATTTGAAAGATACAGAAACTGCTTGTTAGCAAGAAAGGACCTTCAGACAATGCAGATGTAGTCTTCTGAACAGCAAAAAGGGAACAAACACTTTTCTGAGGCTTAAGAGTGGAGAACAAAGTGTGCCTCTGTCTTTTTGGGTGGGTAGAGGAGTAAGGGAAGGAATCAACCCTTTTCATTAAGATGCAAAGCCATAATCTGATGAAACAACTTCTGCAGGAAAAAAAATAATAATAATAAAAAATAAAGCACTTTCACTGAAATAGGACTGTTTTGTGAGATGATGTTATTGATGACAATTTTTATGAGAAACATTTCCTTTAGATTTTTCTCCTTTGCTACACATCATTTTGAATTTTTATGCTATACCAAGATGTTAATTTTAACGTCAGCATTGGTTAGGTTCAACCTCACAGAACTGGGGACAACGAAGGGTGGAACAGTCACACTGCATTTTGGAAAAATGTAAAAGATAATTAAGTTCTTTTATACAAGAGTATGAAAGCTCAAATTATCAGAGCTTCCAGCCAAAGGGGAAAAAAAAAAAGGCACATGCAAGAGCATGTGGGAAGAGTGTTTCGTTGACTGTTGTCTTGGTAAAAGGCCATGTGAGAGGCAGCAAGAAAACATCCTACAGAGACAGACGAGGGCATTAAGCCAAGGATACACTCAGAATATATGCTAGGAGTGTGATCTTGATATAAACTCAGAGAGTAAATGTTTTGGACTGAGTGCCAAATGAAAAAGGCAAGGAGTGTTGAGTAAAGAACAGTGGGCAAAGAAATGGTTTTCTAAGACTAGGCAAACAAAGTCTTCTGTATTCTTTATACATAGGCAGAAACACAGCAAGAATATCTGGGTCCATTACTTTTTTCACCCCATTACTGAGACTACACACTGCATCCCATATGCTAGTCAACCACTGAGATCCAAAATGCGAACAAGATTTCATATAAATGTATGTTATATTAAATAATGTAAAAATTAAAATGAAATGAATCAAAACCAACAAAATCTAAATGAAATGCTTGACTTTATCAAAATGGAACATTTTGACAATGTTGATAAACCCAAATCAAAATGTTTCCAGTTTTTAATGTTGCAGGAATTTAGTGTTTTTTCTTTAAAAAAATAAAGATGAGGATTTCCTACTTTGAAAACTCCATCTTCTGAGAATCTAACATATTGTAATTATTTCAGCTTGAAGAAGGTGTATAAACTGAGATAATACTGTGATCAAGACGTTTTTCCTATCTACTTTTATGACTCACTGAAGTAACAATCTGCATTATAGAAGGAACTCTTTCTAAAGCAAGATAATTGCTATGTATTACTAGAACTGTGACAGCAATTTCTTTTGATGGCTAGTATTGTTTTTGTTTGGGTTGGGTTTTATTACATTTAGGAAAATCTCTGCATCTTAAAGTGTTACAAAAATAGCTGAGAATGTGTGTTCCATCTAGTGTGCTGGGATTTAGGGGCAGGATTTCACTCACACATTATTTCTAAAATGCACTGTTTGTGTTTCCTTTCAAATCCTCTGTAGCAGGTGTGACAAGATGCTCTGCTTCATGCTCCAGTCATGACAGAGCTCAATTTAACCCTACTTTTCTACTATGAAAGTGAACGTTGAGCATTGTCTGTGTATGAAGATACTTGATATCAAAATCTTGTCAGTTTTATGCCATTCATGGGTCCATTTAATATTTTAATATGTCTTTTCCTGGTTATTCAGAAAGATATCGTATTCTGCATAATAGGAAAGCATTAAAATAAAGTTCACTTAGTAGCAAGACTCAGGCATGGTATACGCAACCAGCAAGGCTGAAATCATTGAAATAAAGCAAATGAGAACAGCAAACAAGCAATTCTGACAAGCAAGTGTATCTTAAACTCCCATTTTCAAAGCAAAGAACACAAGGAGATCAAAGACCACCATGTTCAAAATTGCCATCAACCTCTGATGGAGAGCAAATTACAATAATGGGTTAACACTTTGACGGTTTTGAAGCAAATGAGGAGAAACTTCTATTGCTGCTTTCCAGTCTGTGCATTTTGCTAATCTATATTTGGCTTCCATTGTAACATTCTCCTTCCACACAGCAATGCATTTGGAAAAAGTGAATTTTTGTCACACTGCTTGCCAAGTATTTTAAACTGACACCAGCTATGACTAATGACAGTGCTGGAATGTGCTGTTCTCAGTAGAATAGAGGCCTGTACAGACCTAGGAGTTTCCTGGGGTCCAGCTTCTGTCTGTTCAGGGGGCTGGTGCCATACAGCAGTGAATGATGTTCAGAGTGAACCAGCTGTATTTCCTCCAGACTGGCTTTTCGACCTCGAATTCGCTGAAAGAAAACAGCAGAGGCCTACAATATTCCACTGACAATATTTAGGGGAAAAAAAAAAAAAAGAAAAAAAAAGGAAAAAAAAAAGTAAAGGTCCAAAATAACATTTAGTATGATTAATAATGGGTTGAAATTGCGTCATGCAGGAATGTGACACTGATTTGTTTATTAAAGTAATGCTATATGAAAAACAAATGTGTGTGTGGTTTATCACAAATGCTTCACTTAAGTCTTAGCAGAGTTAACTTAATACAGGGTTTTACATACAAGGGAAATAAAAGATTCGGACTTTATCTACATTATTTTACGAAATGCAAACCAAAAGTGAGATATTTTTTAAGTCAGAGAGTTGGCTAGAAAACTTCTAGTTTAGAAAACAAAACTTTATTCACACTTGTAATCTGCAGTGTGTTTTGAGTATGCATTAATGTTTTTTGTGTTATTATCATACCTGCAATTTATGCTGCTGGGAGAGGATGATTACAGTGAGGAGAGCCAGAGAGAGGAAGAAAATTAACGTGTAAGCTCTTCAATAAAATATTTCCATATCTTTTTTTTTTTTTTAATGTACGTTTGATCTTCCAGGATCATTTTTTCTGTTGCAGATACTGACTCACTTGCTTTGTTATGTTTTTGCAAGTGAAGTTTGTCTCTTTAACTGTTTCACCAGCTTGTACTCTCCCCACTTAAATCAGTGTTAAAAAAAGGACTATTTCTATAAATCAATTCTATAAATTTAATCAGTTTAGAAAAAAAATAAAAGGCAGATAGGAAAGAAGGAAGAAAAGATAAAACTAACATTTTCTTATTCACCAGGTCAGTTCCTTGTATGTATTAGGAGTTACAGAGTGTCATAGAAATATTTACTTCTCTGCCTGTGTTAGTGCTTTTGCAAACACAGCAACATGAAGCAGATTTTGTTCAGGTTTGGGCATAATAAACAGCACTGTCAACAAAGTTCGGGTCCCAAGATCATCTTTCCTGTTCATAACACAAAGAGAAAATGGACTGTTTTTAATGTCCTAGACTCTGTTTGCAGAGCTGGTCATTATGAACATCTGGGGCAAAACCTCTCACAAGTTTGACTGTGGATCCGTCTGACTGTCAAGGTCTACAAATAAACAGGTACAGGAGTTATCTAAATAGACCGACCTAGTTTTACTAGACTGATTAACCTGTCACAGAAATATTGTTCACATCTATTTTTTTAGAGTTTAAGTTGTCATTCTTATTATATCCATCACCTACTTATGCACAACCAGAAGCACCAACCTCTTCACTGGGAGAAAGTGATATCATAAATATTAAAGAGAATGTGAGGACAAAAGGAGCTGCTGGGTGGTGGGTACGGGGATGTTAGGAGAGAACCAAGCACAATTTATACTGAGTTCGGCAGTAGCAATTTTTTCTAACTAACCAGGCAAAATGTCCTAAGAGTTAGATCTAGATGACTGTGAACGAGCTCCCCTCCAGGGAAATGGTGGAAGCCCTATTTCTTGTAGTGTTTAAAAGTGGACTGAACACAGCAGTGGAAAAAAACATTTAAAGGAATGATCCAAGAACTAAATGACTTAATAAACCCTTTTTTCATCGCTACTTTCTTCAGGCCTCTCCCAGTCTCACATGAGAATTTGTAGCAGTGCACTCACATCCTTTTAACACACAGTTGCACAATCAAAATCAGCACATTATGTTACTTCATGGAGTCAGTACACTCTATAATAGTTCTTCTGGGTCAGATGAAGTGTTTTTCTTCACAAGCGAGGTGACTGGTAACATTTATTCATTCATCTATTCTCATTAATGTCTATGTTTCTGATCAGCTGCTTAAAATCTTTATACCCAGTTCCTCACAGCAAAACAGGGAAGGAGGGTTAGTTTCTAGGACAGCTAAAACAAATGTGTAAGAAAGGTATAGGGGTAATTTATGAAGGTGACATCAAAGAACCTTGAGTAAAATACTCTGGTCATATATTTCCTCCAAGTTACACAAAAGCTCTATAGGACATGCTTAAGACAGTTAACTGTCTCTTTTTAAGTGCTGTTAAATGCTGTACCACTTTAACTACAAGAAGACCCACAGCCAGACGTTATTCTTATAATGGGGAGCTCTGTGGCATCCTACAGCTGTACACTAACTGGGTAGGGTCTCTAATTGGCCTCCCCAGAATGAACCAGAGTGGAGAGTATTTTGCTGAGGAGCTACTTAGTACCCAATATTGCCAGCCACGTTCTCTAGGAAGAAACAGGTTGTGTAGAAATATGCTTGTTGAACAAACCAAATAGCATCTAGCAGCCTACTTCAGGCTACTCCTGACAGTAAGGTCCTCAAGATGCAGCCAACAGCCAAGCTGCCCTTTCTCGAAGGCTTCTCCAGCTACAACACTGAACATTAGCAAGCACATTTCCTTTACACAGTAAATGGCAGGAGGAAAGGGAAATGTAAAGAGTGCATGTCTGCACTGTTTCTGTATTCACAACTCCTCATTTATAGTTCCTTTCATCCCACCTTTTCTGTATCTCTGCAGGTCAATCCATTTTGAATAACATTAAAATTATAGCTAAGTTTACACACACGCACACACACACGCACACAAAAAAAAAAGTGATACTAAAAATGACCTGTAATAATAAGAACAATTCTTCTTCCACAATGATGTCAGGATTTAGCAGATTTATAAAAGTACATGCCGTAAGTCTATTATCAGAGTCTGGAATCATATAACTTTAGTTATGTAAAGCAAGTTTCTGTCTCTTGCTGGCATGAGCTATTAGACAACATAACATATGCATCTGTATAACTTTAGACGTACATTTTTATCCACATCTTTTCTATTTTAATATGTCTTTTTTCATTTTCTTTGCCCTTGGTAACATCAAAAGCCTAAAGTGTACTAGAAAGCAGAAAAATGACATAAAGCTGATGAAAAAGGTGAAATAGCATAGGAGAACTTTTGGACCATATTTGTTTCATTTGGGGAACTTGAAAGGGCGTGTTTGGTCATACATCCATAGTAGAAAGGCAAGTCATTCTTTTCTAACGTGTGTAGCAATTTGTGTGTTGGTTCCCTCCTCTGCCATATGCAGGTCCCCTCATCAGCAGACACATTTGCACATCCCAGGAGAGCAAAATGCACCTAAGCACTTCAAAAAAACAGTCCAGAACCAGAAAGTTATTCTCCCCACAACAGGAAAATGCTTTCACCTTTCATAGAATTTAAGGTCAAAGAGGACCGTCTTGTCTGGTCTCCTGCTTAAAATAGATCATTAAAGTTTCACATAGATAACCTCTGTTAACCTAGAGATTTTGGTTAAACTTTCAGCAGACTAAACTCTTGCATGGTAAGAGATTCAAAAAGACAAAGGTGACACTGCCTGTTTCTCTCTGCTAAACTAACAGGAATTGTTGACACAGCTTAAGCAATATTTCTCACTCAGGTCTGTCAATATAAGATGACCATTGCCTTTACTGCAGCTATTTGTATGGAGACAGTGTCTCAGATTCTCTCAGGTTATTCAGTTTGTAAACAACGTCTTCAGCATGTTTCTTTCTTTTCTGAGATTTCTCATAATTGTTAAATTCTCTCTTATTTTGAAAAAATAAGATAAGAGATAACATGGATATTTTGCCAGTCAGTACACCCACATCACTCTCTCTCTTCCTTATGAGGAAATTACAGGTATATCATTCATACACACACAGAAAGATGCAGTTATTATCTTCATGTGTTTTGGGCTTCCAGTGCCTAACCTGAGTATGTTCAATACTGCAAAGATTTTTGCTCTTAAAGCGTCTTTATAGACTTGCCTGTGTTATTTCTTCTTTAGTGGTAAACTGAGGCTCAGAGGATGGAATTTTTTGATATATTTTGGTCCATGTGATCTGGCAGACTCAAAGGTTTGTAAAACTTTTAATTCTTTCATTCTGTCCCCTTTGGTCCATGAGATGGGAACAGCAGGAGGTGTAAAATGTCTTCGTTCCAGAAAATTACCCATATTCATATCAAATTCCAGGCTGAAAAGGAAAATGTTGCTGGACCACAGTCCCTATAGGAAGTAGAGGTGAGAGCATGAAGTGGGACCTTGTCTACTTCCTTCTTTTCTTTTCTAAAACTGTTGATCAGTATAGCCTAATGCCAGTCATGTGTGTGTAAATTATGGCCCCACAGGAGCTAGGTAAATACTTCCTCTCCATAGAACAAGTGGAAAGCAGACACCACTACCAAAACAAAACTCAGTCTTTCTTTTGTCCCAAAGGTAAGGCAGCTATGCATCGTTCTTTACAAAGAGAAAATTCCAAAATCAAAAAAAAAAAAAATACAAAAAAAAAGGTAATGGCTGTTCTTATGCCAGTCTTTTAGCTGCCCTGTTCTGGGGCTGCATTTCACAGCTGTCTGTTCTGCATTGGTCAACTTTTACCAAACACAGAACAGATATTTCAGAAACATACACAACACTGCTAACCTAATGAAAAAATATTATAACCAAATTGTACTTTCCCAATACATTTCTTAAATACCAGGACGATAAAAAAGTCCAGTACAGGGGGTAATGATTGCACCTTCTTGTCCTGGGCTCAGTCAGGGACTGGTGTCTCAGGTCCCACTCTCCAGGGCTGGCCGTGATCTAAATGTTTTTCTCTTTCAACTTGGGAAAAACAATGGGGGAAGTAATCTATGCATTTGGAAAAACGATAGGATTTAAAACAAACAAAAAATAAATATTCCAAAAGCTAGAACTAGATTCTTGATTTAGCAAGAATCCTATTAACCTTGTTTGAATAATTCTAGAGCTCAAAGATCTATGGCTAGAAAGACAAAATACAGTCTGGAGAAACAAGTCCTTTTGGCTATATATGCAGCAGTAAATTAAGCAGTGCCAGGAAACATTCCCAGGCAGAGGAACACAATCATCTGTACTATTAAATTGCTAAAGTGGTCCTTCACACCGTTTTGGCTGAGCAGCAAACTAACACTCTCCCAAAAACCTCCCAGACATGGCTGGGGCACTGGCATGGGCCAGGGAGCACTCCTGATAGTATGAAAAATGGGCTTTTCCATGCCAGTTGGCCACAGTGGTGAAGAACAGTCCCAGGCACATTTTATTTTGTAGTGAAGATACAGTTTTGAGTAACCTAGTCAAGTGTTGTTATGATTTTATCAAGCTATATTTTAAATTTGCTATAAATGAGGACAATGTGAGCAATATATACAGTCAGTGGGTTAAGTCTATATTAACCTATCTAGATTAATCTATTAACTGCAATGAGTCCGGTGTCAGCCCAGTATGTATGACTTCCATTATCCCATGCCCAGCTGGCAATGCCTGGCTTCTCTGTGCTCTTCATCTCTCCAGGGCCAGAGATATGAGGTGCATGAGAGGGGTTAATCCTCGCTACATGGTTTAGAGACCATGTTTTGTTCCCTGACAGAGATAAAAAAGATCATATAGAAATAGATTTTTCATTTACATAAAGGTTTCTTGCTAGAATAATAAAATAGGGAGGGTCCCCTGGCACACTCCTATGACTAAGGATGCACACGTTGCAAGGTAAGAGATCTGTGCTACACCTGACTGAACTGGATTTGATCCTGGAACTTCTCATCAAGCAAAAGTGGAAATGCAGTCCATTTGTGGGATTATTTTTTAATTAAAAAAAAAAAAAAGTTTATAGTTGCTGCAGAGATTTTGCTAACTAGCTGTTGCAGGTTGCTGCTCCTAAGCTGTCCTTCAGACTTGATGCATGAGGCACTGCATGTGGTAAAACCTCCCCCCATCCCCCCACTCCTTCTGACAGAAACTCTGGGAAACTATATTGAGAAATTATATTAAGAAATACTAATGTCCATGAGGGAGCATTCAGAAGTCAGTAAAAGAGACAGTGAGCAAGTGATGCTTTGGCTCTGCAACCTCAACGTGGTATATTCCAGAACACATCTAATGGTATTAACTCACTATTTCTTGAATAATGCAATAACCACTCCTTTAGTGACATGAGTCATATATTCAGCTGAATAACTTTTCTAAAGAATCCAAGTACCGTTGAAGCAAATCACTTCAACCCTTCTATATTTTTAAAAGTGAGCAGATTTAAGGATGTGCTTGATATCAAGCAAATGCTAGAGAATTCAGTGAAGCAAAGGATGGATTACATCATCAGATATAATCCTGCCTTTCACTACATAACAGGATCAAGATAAACACCAGTTCTATGCATGAACTTCACACAGAAGTTCCTCAAGATTTTATCACAGTTTACATTTTGACAGCTCATTTCACATTCCAGCTTCATTTCAAAGCACACAATGGGAGTCAAAATTAACTGAATGCCATTCAACATTAAATTATTTATTTCTTTTCTGCCCTTTCTTTGGATTTTGTAGGACCTAATGGGCTATAATTCAATATTTGAAATTGCAGAATTGTAAGAGAAAGCCATAAGTCTTCCAAGAAACTGGCCTGCACCTCAGAACTAATCTGTACTACTGTACCAATTTACCTTTTCCAGACCTATACAATTTATTGTTCAGCAATATCTGTTTATTGCTAAAGAAAGTAATACATAGTAGCACATTGCATTTTACTTGTTTGCCCTCTTTTGTCTTTTCTGTATAATACGGGTCCTGAGTCAATAAGGTATCTAGGCCTTCATTTAGTAAAGCACTCAACTGGGTGTTTAACTTACTCCTTAATTATGTGATCCCATCAGTGAAACCACTTGTGTGATATGTGGCCTCAAGGACTTTGCTGAAAGAATGTCTTCTTGAAGACTGAAAAAATTATCAAAGCTAAAAAACAACAGTAGCCTGTTAGAGTGCTGCCATCTAGTTAAATGATTGTATACAACAAATCCTTTTCTAGTCCTTGCAATATCTCACTGCCCAGTGTACTAGGCAGAATACTCTTTGTGTACAGCCACTAATAACCAAAAAAAAAAAAAAAGGGGGGGGGGTGCTATTGTACCTATTCCTTTGGGTTTGTAAAAACCTAAGTATTTAAAGAAAAGTAACTCAAAAAAAAACCAAAATAAATAAATAAATAAATAAATAAATATCTAAAACAAAAAGAGAGTATATGAATCCTGACAATTTGGAAATCCTGAAAACATAAGCAGACTTCTGTTGAACTTTGTTGACTTGTGCTGCAGTGCAGTAAGCACCCTCGTTTGCCACAGGCTTCTGCAGAAGTTGACAGTGCTGCACAACTGGCAGGAAGCAGTGAGTGGTAGGAAAAGTTGTTTTTCAGTAACCCAAGACATATACGAACCTGAGAGCCCATGTTTGCTTTATGCATGATATTTTAATACATGATTTTTTGAGGGAAATCAAAATAGAAGAAAGCTTCGCTTTTGCTTTGATGTTATCTAGAAGATTGCACTTTGAATGCCTCGTTCTTTTGACTTGGCACCCATTGTACTCCAGGAAAATTAAAATGCTTTTGAAAACAATTTGTAGCCTGAAATAAGAGAAGATTCAGTGTGCTTATGGACTGATAGAAACTACATATAAACAAGCAGTGCTCTTTACTACTACAGAAGTAAAAAATTGTTAGCTGCTTCAAGAAATTGAGAACTGTTCTATTGAAAGTTCTGCAGTTGCCATTTGATTCTGTCATTCTAAATTCCTATATCAAGGTGGGGAGCAGAGTTATGCCTGAATTTTAGGTTCTTATGCATATGGATATGGATATGACGTCTATGGTGCAAATTATTCGTTTTCTGCTTGGAAAGTGTGCTTTCCTAAAATGTGCTATTTTAATATCACCAGGTAAATCCAAATAATTCGATGTTAATTCACTCTATTCTTACAGAATTAAGACATATTTAGGACTTAATAATTTTTCCATTTACTTTAAAAAGTCAAGTATCTGGTCTTTATCTTTTATTACCTCACACTTGTTTAGCAACCCAGTTTCTTGCAGCCTCGACCAGATGCTTTGGATCCTTCCAGCATGCTCAGGGTGATTAGCGTAGTTGCCACACATACACTGGTGCTTCAGCATCAGACTGTCATATACAACACCTTCAGTACAAAGACAACACAATAAGAAACCGTGAGTAAAACAAATGCAAGTTATATAGTCTCAGGTCACGCATACTATAGCACAACTGGATTTTATTTGTCAGTTGGAGAAAGATGAAAATTCTGGATCTTAAATGCTATTTTCTTTGCGAGACTGTGAATTTTGACTTAAAAGTTCTATCTTGTCATACTGAGAAAGTAAAAAATAATGTTCAAGAAACTATACTAAAACCACAACTGTCAAGAAGAAAGGAAAATGGGTGGTGCCTTGTTAAATCTTTTATGGCTAGAAAAAAATGAGTCATGTTACTGAATCAGTTATTTTCTCTATATCTAGTGGATAAAGCCAGTTAAGGTTGTTAATCAACATCTATACAACAAGAAAATGTTGTTTATTCATACCAGTCTAAGGAAAACCACTCAGAAAAACAACTTTTAAAATAATTTTTACAATGACAATGCTACTCTGTATTTGTACTGCTTAACTGATACTATATTAAGTCAAAAGCATATCAGGTGGAAACTTCAGAGAGATACAGCAGTAGCAGCCAGAGTCATTTTTCATTAAAAAGAAAACTTCCACTCACTACACAATTAGGACCAAATCCTGTTGTTAGACTGCAATACAAGGTTCCTTTGGAATTTTATATGCTCATTTAGCCAAGGACAGAACAACTTTATACCACAGAGGTATCAATATCACATTGCTCTGTAGCTGTGTGTTAAGAGCAAAAGAGAAATTCTAGAGAGTAGGCTTGAAAACTAATCTTTGGTTTTCAAGGCTCTTAAACCAAGTCTAGGACACTGAAAAATAATGCTATTTATTTACTTATTGTTTGCATGTCCCTCAGAAATGTCTGGAACAAAAAATACCCCTGTGAACCATTTTCATTTGGGAAACATTTGGATTTTTCTTCCCCTTACAATTGAAAGGGACTCAAATTAACAACTTCTTCAAGCTGCAAAACTTGGCATTCAAAACTTCTTTCTTATGTGCCATCACTGCTGGGATGCCAACACAGTTCTGGGAAAATTGTGTTAGCCTGCTACTGAAAAGTCAGCCAGTGAAGAAAATACAAAATTAAAGTCCAGATTCAACAACATGCTCAATACCGCCCTTATTCAGCAAAGTTCTTGAATGGATATTGAACTTTATTAAAGCGTTTAAAAATTTTGCTGAATAGGAGTCTGTATACATTGTGGGTAATGCGAAGTTAAGGTTCTGAGAAAATTCAGTTAGAAGCCAGAATTTTTAAATTATGCTGCTCTAGAAATATTTATGCTGTCATATTACTTAGCTCATGCACTTTAGAACTGATCCTTTGGGATCTTGCTATTTAAGTCAAAATGATAATATGACAATCATGTTTAGCATAAGGAGAACAGAAAAATAATACCTACATGTAGCATGACTGGTTTTATGCTAAACAGTTATCCAACAAACAAAATAGTGCATTGGCAATAAATTCTTGTACTTATTTTTTTGGTTTGTTTTCTTTTAAATAATAAAAAAGAACCAGTGAAAATCTGGAACTAATAAACTAATGCAGCTTAAAATCTCTGCTGGCATTGCCAAAGCACTTAATAATTTCCTTTCTTTGCACTTATTTGCGCTGCACAGTTTATAAGCTTTGCTGCTCTATCATCAGGTCTTATAAGTTATTTGAAACACCAAATGTGCATGCAAATAGATGCATGCTTACATATCTAGCTTTCCTTTTCTTGGCACCCAAAGCTCTGACTTCTACTGTCTATTGCATACACAGATTGTACAATTGGCAGTGGTCATTATAATATTAACTAAGAAAACCTTCCCTCCCATCCCTTTGACCAACAGGGGAGGTGTTTAAATGCTAAATGGACATGCATCAGGATTTTCAGAAGCACTTAGGCAAAGCAGGCACTTATATCCAATGGACTTCGATGGAAACATGTTGTTAAATGTTGACAAGAGTAGTTCAAAGTTGAAAGTATCTCTTGTCTGCCACTCTTTCAGCCATCGTATTATTCCAATTATGAATGTTCCCTATAGGCTTAGATTTGCATAGTCCAAACTGCAGTTAATAGAAATAAAAAAAGTATGTTTTATTATGTTAGTAATATACAGAATCAATAAATTATGTAATAATGACACTTTTTGAATACTGTATCGGGGTGAAACTAAACAGAGGTTTTGAAGTGAAATGCAGAATGCCTAAGATGATATCGATATAGGTAGATATATATGATATAGGTATAGATATAGGCATAGAGATAGATTAGATATAGATTAGATGATATATAGATTCTATAGATATAGATAGACATAGATAGAGATAGATGATATAGATATAGATATAACATAGATACAGATTATATAGATATAGGTATAGATATAGATATAGATATAATATAGATATAGATGATATAGATATAGATATAGGTAGACATAGATATAGACAGATATAGGCATCCCTTTCTTAATGCATTAATAATTTTTCCCAAATAGAAAATAAATAAAAATGTCATTTTGTTGTATGTGAATTACTTTGTCCAAATCAAAAATCATTTTAACTGGTCAGGTCAGTATTGCATGGTACAAGCTTCAATTCCAAACTTTTAAACAGCAAGATATTCACACCAGAAAGTGCAAGAAATTATTTCTAAACAAGATTATTTGACTTAAGAAAAGGCTGAGATATATGTTTTCATTTATTGCAAGCATCTAAATTGATTTAGGATGTGCAAGTAATTCTGATGTATGGCTGCTGGTCATACAGCACATGTGCTGGGTACAATACCACAATGCAGCAGTAGAGCTTACTGCTAAAAATAGCCTGTAGGATTTCCCTAACAGGATTCAGCCAATAGTCTCCCCACCCCCACAAAAGAAAGAGAGAGAGAGGGAGAGACAACTGTTTTCAATTGCAGACTGCTGTGAAATATTAATAAAAGATGGTTATTCTGTCTCTCTAGAAGAAATGCCTACAGCCAGATTCTGCTCTCAGATTCCTTGTGTAAATCTGAGCAGCTCCACTGAGACTGATGGATTTATTCTGGATTTACACCAATATTATTGAGGTCAGAATGTGGCCCTGATGACAGACTGAAATGGTTGCACCACTGAACCATATAATGATAGAGGACACAGGACAAAAGAAATTGAATTTGCACTAAGTCAGAAAAATCAAGATCTCCCTAGTGGGGACTCCCAAACACTCATTCTTCACCAAAATTCTTTATTTGGATCAACTTCTTCTAATAATATTTTGAACAAAGGGGAGATCAGGAGACCTGAAAATGTGTTGGCTAACAGAATGCTTTGAAGAAAGTAAAATGTCCTGGAGAACAGTAGTACCAATAAGAAAATCCAAGGGAAGAGCATCTAATTAACTATTCAGAAGAATAATCTGAACTAAGTAATACCAAATATTGTTCAAACCATCTAGGTGAGCATCAGGAATAGTTTATATTTTTTCCATCTTTAACTTCCTATTTGTGCACATAATGCATATATATTGTACACATCTCTCACAACCATCACCTTTCTGATTCTCTTCAGATATTTGGCCAAAAGCATTTTCTCTCATGACTAATAATAATACAGGCTTATTTTGATGCTGGTGTAATGTTTTGCAACAGCAGTTTTCCTTTTACCTTTTTTACCCTTCTAAGCATATTTGTCCTTAAATAGGAAAAGATGCAATATGAAATAATTCAAATCATGGAGGTGTTTTTACTTTAATTTCTAAGACCAGAATTTGACCTCACTTTGTGCTGTATGAGAATTTTCACCCTTTCTACCCACCCAGTCCTTCTCTGCACAGTTTTAAAAAGGGTAGTGTAGCAATTGCTGTGGGTAATGGCTGGTTTCATTTCGTGCTCTCTTAAGGGAGCAAATCATAGACCCATGGGATAGCTCAGGCTGGAAGAGGTCCCTAGAGGTCCCTGTGCTCAGAGCAGGTCAGCACTGTGACCAGACCAGGTTGCTCAGGGCTTTCATCCCAAAGCAATTAGGAAAGGCTGTAAAATAATAGATAAAAACTCTGTCTCTTTTTTTTTTTTTCCACTGAGTAAAGAATATATGCCAGGATACCATCCAGACTCAGGAGAAATGATTCACAAGTGAAGCCATTCTATAAAATATCTTACCAAATCATACCATACTACATCATGTGCTAATACTTTATATATATAACTATTCACAGAAACCGAATTGGTGTTGCAAGGCCTCTGTGCAATGTCAATCCAAAAATGATAATCTTATAGTACAAAATTATCTTCAACATACTCAGAAACTGCACTGATAAAGGTTATATATGTTTGTAAGCCTGAAGAGTGTTAGAGAAAGGGATTTTCTTCCAATAGAAAGGAAATGCTTCATTGTGAATGCAGCACTTGTAGGCACTGTTGGATTACCAGACTGGTCATTCAGCCATGAGGTATAGGCTGGCCAGTTAGCATAGGCACAGCTTGGAAGCAGCTATAGCACTGAACTATGTCTTCTTCAGCCAGTACATGGGGGATATAAACACTAAGTGAAAGTACAGACATCAATCAGAGAAGCATAATTATTATAAAAGGAATGAAGTCATAGGGAATGTGGGAATGGGAGGATTTTCTCTTTAATAAGAGGTGACTATCTTGAAAAAGAGGTGGAAGGAAAAAAGAGTTTTAACAAAAGAAAAAAACAAGGATTCAATAAAAAATTGTTTCCTATTTAGAGAAGGGAGCTCAATGAAGTATTGAGAATCTCAGGTGGAATAAGCAACATTGGTTCTTTCTTTTTCTTTCCAGTGCTGTGGTTCATATAGCAATGCTTTACTAAAAGAACAAGGTTAAATTGCCTGCCTGATTTTAATATGCCTTGACTCTGCATATGCACTATCTGTATTTCCACTGCAGAACCCCATCAGGCTCCCTTTTGCTGAATAATGAGCCATTTGTGCCTGGTATGTCACACTTCCCAACACCATCTGCACTGAGTGTCTGTCCTACATCATTTTATTCCCTCTATTACTCTCCATCTGATATTCACATTTTCTCATTTAAACAGTTCCACTGGTGATGCCACAAATCCCTGGATATATGTTACCCACCTGGCCCTGGTCCCCTATCTGGGGATTTGTAACAGGAGGTGTCAGTAAACTTTAGCAATCAGACTCAAACAGCAGCCTTTAAATTTGCAACCCTATTCAACATTTCCAGTGAAACTGCAGATTTTTGAACGGGACTTTGAAGACTATACACAGTGAGCTTGCTTTTGTTGTCTTCTGTGAATCTTTCAGAATGAGTTTACAATGTCTTGGGGACTCTACGAACCACAACAAGAAAAACAGTGGCCTGGCCTAATAATACTGTCTCTACACAGCTGGTCTTTTTGCAGAAACTCATGGAAAGTGAATTAGCGGGTTTCTATCTGTACAGTCCAAATGTTTCTTACCCAACAAGTGAAATTCCTAAATTGACAGTATATGTACAGAAGAAATTCTTTCTTTC
Organism: Anser cygnoides; assembly: GCF_040182565.1. Classification (NCBI taxonomy): domain Eukaryota; kingdom Metazoa; phylum Chordata; class Aves; order Anseriformes; family Anatidae; genus Anser; species Anser cygnoides. The sequence goes on along the minus strand of NC_089874.1, from coordinate 32,659,646 downwards.
ATTTTTGAATGTCACCTTGCACCCATTCACCAGTGCTTTTAGGACATCTCTTTTTCTTTTGTTTTTGTTTGTTTGTTTTGTTTTTCTTTAAGATAATAATCTTTTGCTTTCCAGGTTCACATTCTAATTTGAGAGGCAGGAAAGCACACTGTCTCACACAGCCACATACAGTGCCCCTTGAGGACCCCATCCTATATCAGTCCATGGTCACGTCCTCAAGAACTGTTAGCTTTTAGAACATGGCAAATTCTGCCAACCAATGCAAAGGAACAATTACTTCCAACAATAAAAACCTGAATAAACAGTATCTCCGAGTACTATTTTCCCCTTTCTTGTGCACAGAGTAAGTGAAACTTTACTTCTAACCGTATTGTAACGTTGTGCTGATATTCAGACTCTTAAAAACATGGAATGTCTTGCAAGGTTAGGTTACCTATAAAAATGACTTTTTTTGTCATCATTTTTCTTCCTTTCACTGAAGGTCCTAATCCCTCTGCTTCAGACAGTCTAGGCCAGACTGATAGGAGATGCTCCCTAAGTGATTGGATTACGCTGGGCCAGCCCAGAAAACCTTCCTCTGTAGAGACTCCACACAAGTGCTGAAAGACACCAAAGCTGTAGTTGACATCACTTTCCAGTCAGTGCTACAGTTTTTCTTTTTCTGTAGGGAAACCATCCTTGCAGTGTAGACTGATTTGTCAAATGAAGACATTGAGAATTATACTGCAGCTTTCCCACTTACTGGTGGTCTTTCTTCAACTTACTGGTGGTCTCTTTACAAAACAGAACATGAAGAAAAGAGCCAGAGGATAGGGAAATGAAAGAAAAAGCTGTAAATGACCTAAAGGCACAAAAAATGCACCTGTTACTATATTACCAGAGCCAGTCAATGATAATAATTTATGACTGTGTGAATATTAACCCTGTGATTTATCAGCTGCACTGGTTGACTTGATGCCAGTACGGTGTCATAAAACCAAGGAACAGTAGGGCTACAACTGAATGCAATGCTGCAGGAGTTATTCAAGGCATTTAAATCTGTTGATCCCACATGAACAAACGCATTTGCCCTGCCTATTAAAAACAGTCTTTAGGGAATCCTACCAGTCGTGTAGACATGCTGGCTGGGCTGGTCCATGGCTGGGTGAGGTAATGCGGAGTCAGTGGGGGAAGGTGGGGTCCTGGACACCGGCCGATGTTTATCTAATCCCGCCATGCCAACTGTAGCCATCTGAGCCTGGTAGATTTGCAACTGGTGGACACGCCGATGCGCCAGGAACTCCTGTTGCCAAGAAAACAGCACAGTAGAAAGAAATGTGAGACAGGATCAAGTAAGACACTGAGGGAAACATGTCAACAAATTAAGTTCATTAGGTCAGGGCTGTAATAAACAGTGTGGAGAAAAAAAAAAAAGCACACCTAAGACCTAGTCAATAAATCCATTCAACAGATGTTTTCACACTGACATTGTGGGCTCCTGTCTTTGCTGGAGAGGAGGTGATGGCAGGCAACCTGTCAGTTCTCCCTGACAGAGGAAAAGACAGCTTCACATGCAGAGTTATAAAAGACCAATCTTTTTCTAACATCTTGAATATATAACATGGTGTTAGACTATGCACTTTATGATCCTATACAAACAAATTAAAATCAAATCTTCCCAGAGCACTGAAAGCGAAGAGCAGTGTCCCTATTACCCAGTACCAAATTTGCTGAGGAACCGTGAGGCAAGTTTTGACAGAGGGCTCGGTTCCCAGAACTGCCTGGAAAACAGGAACATTTTGAACATCGGTATTCACAAATCATTTAGAAATCCAAGGATTGTTGAGTAAGATCCCACTTCAGGCCTATTTTTTTTTTTTTGGCCATAACTGCTTCTGTCAGCAGGCAGTACTAAACACTTCAGTGAAAGGTAGGAAGGAGTAAAAAGACTGAGACAGAGCAGAAAGGCAGATGTCAATCTTCATCTTGTTTGTCAATAGATGACAACTTCTGCTGACATGACAAAGGTTGAAACCATGGCCCTGCTGAAGTCAGTAGGAACCTCTGCATTCAATCACTCCACAGAGCAGGATTGCTTCCCAAGCCCCACCCCCCCTTTTTTTTTTCCCAATTTTTATTTTTTTGTGCATACGGTCCTAGAACCTTAACAGAAAGCAAAAGCAAGAAAGAGATTTCCAAGCCAGTTTGCAATATCACAGAATCACAGAATCATCTAGGTTGGAAGAGACCTCCAAGATCATCTAGTCCAACCTCTGACCTAACACTAACAAGGCCTTCACTAAACCATATCACTAAGCTCTACATCTAAACATCTTTTAAAGACCTCCAGGGATGGTGACTCCACCACCTCCCTGGGCAGTCCATTCCAATGCCTAACAACCCTTTCAGTAAAGAAGTTCTTCCTAACATCCAACCTAAACCTCCCCTGGAGCAACTTTAGCCCATTCCCCCTCGTCCTGTCACCAAGCACGTGGGAGAATAGACCAACCCAATATAAATCCAGTTGAAGTTCACACTCCCATCTTAGATTTACAGACACTATTTATCCTCACCCAGGCCTAGTACATATATAAACACAGGAATATATACATGGTATATATGGCTTTTATTATTATTATTATTTTAAACCCAGTAACAATTAGTGGTGCCAAATGCTGCCATTCTGGGACAGATCAGGATGCCATTGCTGGAAACTGGGAGAGGTGAAGCAGAGCTCAGGCTGTACAGGAAGGCAGGCGGGAGCGCCCCAGACCTACCCCAGCCCACCACCAGCTGCAGACTGAATCCCCAGCTTGTGGGGAGCGAGAATGTCTGCCCTGCATGCAAGAAAAGAGGCCTTTAGGAAAATGAGCGCTCATCAGTAACAGCTGAAATCAGGACAAATGCTTTAAAATGCAGCCTCAAAACCCACATTAATACTGAGGGTCACCACTTCAGTGGAAAGACAAGGTCATGGGAAGGGTAAATCACCTGAGGCCTTGTCAAAAGTGACTGAATGAAGAAAGAAAATATGAGTAAGCAGAAGAGGTTTTACAAGAAGTGTCTTGGTCTGGGGTCATGAACCATTTCCCTTTCTTTAAATACAGTCCCCAACTATTTTTTATTTTTCAATGCATGATGACAGGATGGTGTTATATATTCCAGAAAATATCTGGAGGTATCTGACCAGGTCTGTATATTCCCTTTCCTTAAGAACATAACAGAACATTCAGGAATTCTTTCCTGAAATACCTAAGTGCCTTATTTTCTTTACTTTGTTTCACTAATGATTTTCAGAGGGGACTTTTTTGATCTCTGAGGTATACACATCTTTTGTGAAGTTTGTTATGGGTGCATGCAATTGGAAAGGAGAAGTGAACATGGATGCTATTGTGTTGGATATTTTCACTGTGGAGAACAGAAGTAGATAAATTCCTTTGTGAGGATTTACCATTCACTTTCCTCAATGCTGTCTGAGTGCTCAGCAGTGAAGGCACAAGAAGCCTTTTGCTTTCTGTGGCACAATTGCTTCCTGCACCTCAGGGTAAAGTGGTGACAGCAGCATTGTCCCTGATGCAACTGTATCCACCAGCTCTTGCCTACTTTTCCAAAGAGAGCTAGCCAAGCAGTTTGGAAGAAGACATGCTCCTACCGAACTGCAGAAGCCCCTCTTCACACACAGTTTTACTACCATATGTGAAATCAGCAAAGTGTTTGTTATTTCTGGTGCTCTCCTCGACCTCATAGGTTAAATTCACTACATTTATTAAATAGATGGTATCTGGTAGTTCTTCAGTCTAAGGGATTTTTGAAGCTATCTTTCAGTGTTTACACTAACTAATGACAATTCATTAATTAAGCCCACTGTTCTGATAATTACTACAGTGTAGAAGACATTAGTAATTTTTCCCTATTGAAATGTTCTTTAAGCTAGTAAGGGTGCATCTGTGCATTCTGGCAGTTTGCATTAAGTGGTGTTATTTAAATATACCTCTGAAGGAAATCTTCTTGGAAATTCAGCTATCACTGGGGGTTCATACTGAACACAGCAATTTCTGTTTAGACTTTCCTTTGTGCTGACAGACTTGGCGCTCCAAGCCTTGTCTGCGTTCCTTTTACTTTCAGAACTGAACTTCACTTGTACATTGCCTGCAAAATTATATCCAGTGAAGCTGTAAGTTAGCTATTCAATCAATGTCTAAAATCTAATCTAGGTGGCTGACCTTAAGAAGCTGAAATAAGTGGGTTTATTTTATTATTATTATTATTTATTTATTTATTTATTTGGCATCCTGAAGAAGGGGAAACCAACGTTTTGGAATACCAAATGTAAATAAGTCACGAAAATGTTGCTTCTTTCGCTTATAAAAAGATTAGGTGTTTGTTTCTATATAAGCAATATAAATAACACTATTTTTCAGGGATACGAACAAATGAGGGTACTTTTTTTTAAATACTAACCAAACTTTGTGAAAAATACCTAAGAGCCAGCCAGCTATACATTTTAGCAATTTGTCAAAGACCAAAAGGAGAGCCTGTTCCTGTTCTCTTGCATTTTTCTGATGAACTGTGTTTTGCTTATACCATTCTACCCTCCTCAAATGAAAGCAGACACATACCTAAAATTTGACACATGTTTACCAGAATAATCAGCCCAGGGAAGGACAAGAAATTTGTGGATGGTTGGATAGAAGGCTGCATGACACCTGCTTTAATTTCTGAGGTCTCAGAAAATGGTTTGCCTGCGAAAAACTTTTAAAAATTGTTAAAAGCGCAGTAGTTTATCTCACAAGGCTTACAGTGGGGTTTGCTTACATCCTCAGGTGACTTCCACATTCTTTAACTGTAATTTTAAAAACTCTAGACATCATCAGAGTTTAGACTTGTTTAGGTTTTAGCCAAAGTTTTAGGCTAACTTCCTGATTTGGTTTCATTTTGCAGATAACAGGCATTCACATACATATTTTCCAGCCATCTATATATTTATGCTGTGAATGTTTGTGATACTCTGTGTCACAAGTGGATTAATGCAAAGAGTAACATGGATAATCAACATGCTTATCTGGCTCCCCAAATGCCCACCTGGCCTCTGGAAGGGATTAGTGCAACACAATGAATTCATCTTTGGGTTTTATGTGCTACAGCACCGCAAACACATGTCCATCTCTCCAGCAATATGACAAAAGCAGTATTTGCACATCTGCAGGGTTAGTGATTTGTGTGAATATGTTTGGAGCATTTCTTAGGTAACCCGAGCCTTGCCAGCCCGGCATGGAGCCTGCTAGTTCCAGGTGTCTGAGATTAGTTCATTAGTAGAGGCAAGCAATTAGGGCCTCGGCTGGAGCAAATGGGGGTCTTTCTTCATCTTCCCAAGGAACTAGCTCAGGCCCTCAGTAATTATTTTGAGGAGGATATTTAGAATTGGTATCTGAAGAGAGGATGACCTTTTCAGTGGTATAGGAGGTAAATATTTGTTATTCTCTTTGTTTTGCTATTTGTTGTCTAGGAGGACCTGGAAGTCATTAGGGTTGGTGTGAATGCTCCTTATGCATAGACACATGATTTCTATGTTTTAGTGCTTAATGATGTGTGTGTTTGGAGGATTTTAATAAAAGTTACTTTCTTGTTTTACTGGCTCTGAGAACTGGTGATCTGCAAGTGTATTTGGTTGGATTGTTAGATGGTCTATGTTGGGTATTAAAGTATGGCTGAATTGTCTATGATTCGGTGCCCTTTTGAAATATTATGTCTTGTACAGGAAAAAAAAAAGGATTCACTCCTAATTTATTTTGCTGCTCTGCTTTTTTTTTCTTTTTTAACTTAATTCAGTTTGATATGTTTATATGTAGCTTAACTGCTGTTAATTGTCCAAGGATTATGGTATAGGCATAAAAAATCCTAAGTATGTATGGATATCTACATGTTTCTCTTCAGGGCTTATGCTTTTGCTTTTTTTTTTGTTACAATAGAAAACTTCCCTCAATAAATTCAAAATCTGTAATTCCTAATAGCAAGCTTAATGCTTAGAGAGTCTCATATATTTGTGGCCAGGTTTATAGCTCTCTATTGTTGTGCCTCTAATGGCGCTCTGCTAGGTATGAAAAGTGTACTGATGTCTAGTAACTGTTAAAAATCATTCACACACTATCTGTCCTCTCCACTGCTCCCAAAACCTTCAATATTACTAAACTTATGATGCTTTTTCCTCTGAGAATGTTTCTTTGAATCTGTTCTCTAGGGTTATTTTCCCCTATCATTTCCATGTTGTCTCCTGAAAATTACCCACAGGACCAATTATTACTGAAGAGGAAAAATGCATTTGTGCTGCAGGAAGTTTTGCCCTAAGTGAGGATGAAAATAAAACTTTCTTAGCAGGAAGACCTGTTGCCTTCAAAGCACTTCTTCTTCCAGATCCTTCTTCTGAAGGGTATTTCTGGCATCTGATCTTCTACTTTGTCTCATCCAGTAGCTCCTGTTGGAGGCCCTTTTCCTTAGCCTCTTCCAGACCCCTGTAGCACCATAGTAGCTTCAGGTCCTGCCCCCCTCAATGCTGCCTGCCTTCCTTCCCAATGTTGTTGTAGCTGAATGCATCCAAGGGGTTCCCAGGCTGGCCAGTGGCCACATCCAGCCAGGCAGCCTCTACTTGCAGCAAACGGAGCTCAGCCCTGCTTTAAGGTGCCTATGATGACAGCTTGAGACCCAAACCAGCACATCATCATCCAAAGTCTGATTCAGTCAGAAATTGTGAGCACCTAAGAACTTCTCATGCAGTTCAGAGGTAGGTAGTTGACAGTGCTTCAAAAAGTATGGACTTCATGAAAATATTAGTAGGGCTAACCTTGGTGGAGGAAAAAATGAAGAGAGTGATGAATTATTAAGCAAGGAGTATCAGGACAAAAGGAGTTCTATGTCAGCAGAGGCTGTAGTTCTTTTGACCCAGTAGTTCTGTGAATTACCGTTCTGCCTGATCTCCTCAAAAAAAAAAAAAAAAGTTGCCCTCAAAAAATGAGGAAAAAAATAGGCCATGAGATCACCTGAAAATATTTGTGTGTACAAATGTGAAAGTGCAGGAATGATTTATCTTTGTCAAACTAGACAACCTAAATATTAACAGGTGGAGGTCTTCCTTTAAATTGCTCTATCACTTAAAGAAAACACATGACCGAGAAAGCCTACCCATACTATTTCTGACAAAACCACATGTAAAGCCACAAACTTTCATAGTCACCACTTTCAATAAAACTGCAAAAAAAAAAAAAAATGCCATCTGAAATATAGTCAGCCACAAATTCAGAATCAGCATATTTATGAAAAATAAACAGCAAGTACAGACACAGATTGAATAGGTAGAAACTGATGTAGAACAAGCAGAAGAATAGGCAGGAAGAAATAGGGCAGCTAACCTTGAGACGTGGGTATACTGGCTCACAAGTGGTCAGTATTTTTACAGCAATAGAAAACCCAACTCTATAAACTAAGAACACAGTGTTGACTACAAAGCGGTTAAACAGAGATGAAGTCCTATCAAATGAGTCTTGGGTGCAGATACAAAACAGTGGAATGAAATCCCATACCTAGAGTCCTAGGCAGAGAAGATTAGCCTTGGCATAAGGTTGCTCCATTGAATAAAACAGCCCCACTGGCTTCTGCCTCTCCTTGTGTTCCTGAGAACTGGGGAAAGGCTTAGTCCAGCTGTTGCCAGGGCAGGGCTTAGTAAAAGGGGCGGCCCTACTGCCGTGGCTGCTTAGGGTGCAGTGACCCACTCACCAAGAGCTTTGTTTTCCCTGCTGTTTCTGGGGCAGCAAAGCTGCTGCTGCAGAGTTCCCTGCCCCTTCCCTGCCATCCTTCCCTTCTAGGGCAGGAGCACCTCTGGGTTGGCAAAACGCATCATTAAAATGTCAACACTTTTGTCTTGTGGGACAAGGAGGAGGAGAAGAGCAAATACGACTAATGGAGTGACAAGAGTGTGCTCCTGCATTAAGTCATGTGGGAGAGGACACGTCCCTGCCTCAGGTTATGTGACAAAATGCATGTTTCAGGGCTGGTGTCACACCACTTGCCTTTGTTTTTAGGACATAATAGCAGGGTCAGGACCCTATCCCTTGCTCTTACTGTCACACTGGGAGAGGGGTGGGTTGCTGACCTATGGTCTCAAAGAGACGACAATAAAGGTTACTTTCCCTATATAGGGAGTTTCCAAAAATCTGAGCATTTATCTAAGTGAGAAATTGATGTGGCTATGTGGACTGAGGAGTTATCCTTGTGAAGAAATGCAAGCCAGGAAGTTGAAGCATGGCATGATTAAGAGGAAGGGAGTGATGGGAAATGGTATCTGGGAGTGACAATGAGGTGGATCATGAAAGCTGAACACTTTCTGCTGGTGGGAAATTCCAAAGGTCCAGCTGAGCTTCTGTTTTTTCTCCTGGTTCCTGCTCCTGTGAGACCCGCCTTCACTCCTGACATTGGCAGGTACTTGACTTCTGTCACTTCTGCTAAGTGACTCTGTTGTGTGTGCAGCACATATCCAAAGTAAATGCAGCATCTCCTCGAAAACTCACGCTTCTGGGTGAATCTTGTCTTACCTCTCTGACTCTCACAAAGATGTAAAATTAATACATAAATGATTGGGGGAGAAAGGGATAATCTGAATGTCTTGTGCACTTTTTTTTTTTCAAATCTCTTTAGAGAATTCTTGCTACTTTATTACTTTTACTATAAATACCACAAGGTTTTCCTGAAGTCATTTGGTACTTTCTATAAAAGAATACAGAGAAGTGCAGAAATGAATACCAATAAGAAAATACAGTTGTCCACGCCATGCTCTAACTTTCATTATTAACAACTGTGTTTTTCTTTTACACTGAGGTGAAGAATAAATAGCCTTCATATTCTTAGCAATTAACTGTTACTGCCACCTAATTTTAGTGGCTTTCCAACAGTCATTCAATTAAACTGCTAGTTGGGCAAAACTAATTAATGAAAAAAACACCTGTCCAACCTGTTTCATTGTTCCAGGAAATGTAGACCAACTCTCATCAACGGTATCAGCAAGTCAGCTTGGTGTTCCTTTATGCAGATCATTTCAACCATTTTTCTGTTGTTTATGGGAACCATGTTTCTTAGCAGACTGTATGTTTTCTTTTTAAGTGAAGTATTATTAGTATGGTCTGCATGCAGAGAAATAGTAGCTTCCAGGCTAAACTCAGCAGCAGCCCTGCTGAAGATCTGTGTTTTCTACATACTTAAGCAGATTTTGCTTTGGTCTAACAGGCAACTCTGCTGACTTCAGGTTTTATTATAGAATAAATTGAAGTTATTTGGGTCTAATAGAAAGAAAAACGCATGGAAACCCTTGTCATTCAATATACAACACATACACACCAATGCATAGATGTCTAAGGATATCACAAGGACATATAGAAGCCCTCTGCAGATATCTTTTCACTTTTATGGATGTACATGAAGTCAGAAAGGGAAGCATCAACTGACCTTGTGGCCAGCAGAAGAGGAGTAGCAGAGGTGTTTTACCAACTGTTCTCTCTCCATAGATCACCTTCATAGATGTTGCATCCTAATGTTGCCTGCAACACAAGCTCTTTTATACAATCCATCCATTTTTGCTGCCACCCGTGTGACATCAGGGTTGTAACCTGGTGAATACCAGGTTCCAGTCTCTTGCTGGAGGACTTCTACATCTCTGAAGATTTCCGAGGGAAAGATTGCCAAATATCACACCTTACTACAGTGTGGTGAAAACATCAGCATACTTCCATTCTCCAACATGTTAGTACTAAGAATCACACAGTTTCTTGAAAATATACACACATTTGAAAATATCCCACACTATTTCAAAAATACCTTTTACTCTGCAATGCTTATCTCATCACTTCATTGATTTTGGCATGCAGAATTTTTGGTATATAGTGAAATGGTGATATAAATTGAAACTTTACAAAATATAGGAATTGAATATAAGAAGGATGCTACGGATGAAAATGAGAAACTATATATTTTTCAGATCTACGTACTTAGAGTAATATATATTTATTCCATAAATATAAGGGATGTTCTGTAAATATGTACATTTCTGCAGTCAACAGGTACAGTCTGCTCTGTTTTTTAATATAGAACAAGACCAAATTACAAATAATTAAAAGAAAAACATAATAAGCACCTAGAGATTACTTTTAAACATTTCTTGAAACTATGGACTTTCCAAGTAAATCCTTCTCAGCATAGGTTTTGCTTTTTTTTAACAAGGGTTAGAACTGCCAGATGGGCGATTTGAAAATGGGGGAGAAACCCTTATGTTTGCTGATTTAGGAACAACCAGAGGATTAAAAAGGAATGTGGAACATAATATGTGCTAACACAGCACTAATTTTATAATGCAGACTGCAAAATAAATTCTCCAATTTCTCATTCCTTAAGAAAATTTTGGCCCTCAAAATGCAAAGTACAATTCAAAAAGACCATAATGCTTATTATATTTCATGGGAAAAATGAATGAATTGATTTGAACTGTGAACTTGCTTCATCACAATGTACTTCAAAGATGTCCCATCTGAAAAAGAACTTAGGGGCTACACTGCTGTCACAAGGGGTGTGTGAAGGTCTTGGTGCACCTAAAAAGAAGAGAGGGGTAGCAATATTACAGAATCTAAAGGACTGAACATCATAAGCTGTGATCTCTTCTGTTCTCTCCTTACCCTGTCATCTTTGTGATAACGCTCCATATTTTTTTCTGTTTTTTAAAATTTGAAAGCTATTTTCCTTGTATGGTCAACTGTCTTCCATGTTCCATTTTGCCTTTATTCATTTGCCATCAGAGTGGAGTCTTTCATGAGTTCATGTAATCAGAATCCTTGTCCATCATAAGATATTATAAAAACTGCAAGAGCAAAAATCACAAAACTACGAAAAAAATATAACTGGAGAAGAGAAATGGGGAGAAATAATATTTGTCCCAGTACAGCCCTTCTGGGTCTTGGTTCACTGATTTGATCATGCTACATAAGGATCTTACCACTGCATTAGCCAACATGGTATTTTTCTCTATCAAGAAGAGATCTTGATTCAAAGCATACAGGATTCACCTGCAGGAAAATAAGTTTGCACGTTTAAGAGATCAGAGGACAAAAATTAGAGACCAGGGGTGTATATTCCTCATCTAGGCCCTGTTACTCGTTACTATGATTTTCATCCTTTCTGAGACAAGAGAAAACACAGAAGTCTAGGTATATTGATTAAAATGTTCAGGACTGCCTAAATATGAAACAAAAATCATGTTCTATATTAAGAAAAAAAAAAAGTTAATTTTTCAGGGGATGTCTGCTAAGTATTCAGAAGCATGACCTTTCTTTTAAAGGCCAGCTAAAATAGTGGTATCTCAATTTGTATATATAGGAAGATCAGCTCCATTGCTGGTGCAGTCCCTAAAGCACCTCCCTAAGCATAGCTCCACAGCACCTCTAGAAGGGCATCGACGTGCCAGAGATGCTCTTGGAGTCAGTGGATGAGCAGGAAGAACACAAGCAGTCAGGAAGGGGCAGATGAGCCAGCTGGGAAACCCAAATCCAGCATCCTGGCTGTGTGGTTGCAGTCAAAGAGCAGAGGTCTTCCAGTAATTCTCAAAAGAAAGGACCTGACAGTTGGTGGAGAAGGTCATCTCTTTCACTAGAAGGTCATAATTATATGACTACATGCATTGTAACTCCATTTTTTGTGGCCAGACTGGATTATTTACACAGGTCTAAGTCTACGTAGACTAAAGGAGAACCAAGAAATTTAGTCTGTGTTTTCACTGGGATATCTGTGAGGAGGGTTTGGCACTTCAATAGCTGCTTCTTAAAGCAATGCCCACAAAGAAGAGACAGTCTTCTTGCAGCTACACAATCCTGGGGAAAAAATGTACTGGAAAATATTGCAGAAAATCAATAACCACAGCTTTAACTACATTGAATGAAACATTGGAGGAGGGAGAGGAGTAATCCAGGGAACCAGTCAAAGCAGAATGTTAATTCTAATTGTTGTATTTAGTTGGCCTTGTCTTGTGACAAGTTTGTTATTATACAGATTTCCTACCTGCCACCTTCCATGGGAGGATTTTGCAAAGTGAAGTTACGCAGGCAATTCCCCTTGCTTCTTACCTCTTTATTCCTAATTATGTTGGCCCTGTGTTCACTCAAGATAACATTATAGCTGTCCCCAAATACCTCTAGATCTGGGGCCTGTGACAAATGAAATCATTTTGTTCTTGGAAATATTTGTTTCTGTGTTGCAGGACTGTAGCTGTGCTTCCTGATTTGCCAGTGGTTTATTAGCTTTTAAATCTTTTTTTTCAGGCATAATTTCTTAGGATTGTGTTGTTGTTGTTGTTTTTATATTTGTCTGTTTTTTACCTTCAGATAGATATATGTCACATAAGATGCAGGGTTTTTTTTCTTTTTTTTTTTCTTTTGGAATACATATACTATTATACTTCCTGTCTTTTTCCTTCTTTCTTCCTCTGTAATAACTTTTGTGTATATGCACGCAAATGTATTGCTTACTTGACTCAAACCTATAAAAGGCTAACCTATGAAAATAAATTGTAATTCATCTACTACACAGAGAATATTTTATGTGTCAGGAAACCAAGGTGTAGAAAGACTATGAATTATGAATCCAAAGTGAATTGTGATTACATATCCTGATTTCTAAGTCCTTCCTTTAACCATTACATCTGTAATAATTGCATTACATCAAGAATAGTCTCTATTTCTGGTTGTTTTAAGTTGGAAATAATGTAGCACTGTGGTTTTCAGGGTTTCTTATTGTAACAGATAGTAGTAGAGGTACAGTCAGAAGTTGTTTTGTTTGTGATGGATTTGGGAAAGGGTAGGAGAAAAGTCAGAGCAATGGAAACTATAAAAATATTATAGCTGTTAGGCACTGAACTGTGACAAATTAGTGCATCCCTGCTCCATAGCTTTAAGTGGATGCAAAAGGACTCTGAACAGCTTGGGTGAGTAGGGGAAGGCTGATGGTCTCTGTGACCTACATAGTGCCATTGTGGCACAGGAGCCTCAGAAAATTCTCAGCTGTTGTGTCTTTGGGGTCTTTGCTGTCCCCAGTCTTATTGGGTATATCCAGTCTGTTTTCTTTCCAGCCTCTGGAAGGATTAAACATCTTCAGGACAGAAGGCCAGCTCCTTCTTTCTCTCCTTCTCAAAATCCTCCTCTATAGAAGCCCCCTGACTATGGGTCTTGGTGTTTCTCTTTGCTGCTCTCTGTAGGAAAACCTATTAAGCAATTAAACACTTAATAATAACATTTACAAAGGGAAAAAATATGTTAGGTTGTGGCTGAGCTTCTGACTTCCAATGACAGTTTTAGAAATATCCCTGTTTTTCATCAAAGGTCAGATTCACACATCCAAATAGCTCCTTGGACATTGAAATGTGCTATACACGTGGATATAATTTAACTCAGAAGAATCTGACTGCTGCTACCTGGCCTTTTTTCCTTATTTTTAGTCAGTCTATGGAGAATTTAGAAGCCGTTTACTTTATGGTTGGAAATATGAGACAGGGTTGTTTTTTGTTTTTCCCCGTGTATGTGATGGGGCATCCGTCTGAGCTATGATCCAGCTCTGTTACTTTTTCCTCCTTAGCCTGGTTTTAAGCCTTGATGATTGCTGCTGTCATACAGCAATACTCCTCACTATAGTAATACACTACATTCTATACATTACATCCTGAACAGTTTGGGGGGGGGGGGGGGGGGTATTCATTTTTTAGGGAGAAGGTTCTTGAAGTCGCAAGACTTCTAATGAATTTTTATAAGCATGTTAATTAGCTGGAGAAGGCTTCTGAATGGAGCGACCATTGCGCACACTTGATGCCTAAACCTGAGACGTTAGCTGTGTCACCTAATGTTTGTATTTTAATGAGAACAAAGACAGTGAGAAGTCCCGAGCAGGGCATGATGGCTGGCTCCCTATGGCTTTGAAAAGTTTATGTCCCTAGTGGCTGCCCTTCCCCTAAGGGAGAAAGTGGCCAGAATAGCCTCTCCTTTTCATTTAGTAAAAGGTTACAGAGCCATGCTGCTGAAAGAGTTGCACCAGAGTCTGAAAGCTCTGAATAAATTTTGGGTCAAGTTAGGTTGCTTTGGGAGGATTTGGATCTCTGAAGATGTTTTGTTTTCATTCTTTGAATTAAAATTTAATTTAAGTAATTCAAATACATAATCCATCTCTGAAGAATGTTGTCTTAATCTTGTCTCTTAAAAGAAAAAGCAGGATTTTCAAATTTTATCTGTTACTGATCAGCTGTATGAGCTTACACCAGTCTTCTAACATCTCTAAGCCTTTGTGTCACCTTATCTCTTCCTGGCTTTATCTAGCCCAGCTACTGAATTTTCAAGTAGTTTATCCTTTGCAGCATGAGGGTTCAGTGCTCAGAACTAAGGGTGCATAACTGCAGTTGTGGATCTAAGTCCAGAATACACTTAAAAAATAAAGGGGGAGGGGGGAGGGAGTAGATTAAAATCCATTCCTTCCCCCCAAAAGCTATGAGTTTCATTTAGTTTATTCTAGCATTTTAACTACCAGTATAGATCCAATTGCATTTCATATTTATTTAAAAAATAAAAAGGAGGGGAGATATGAGAAACCAGAGCAAAAAATTAAATGGGATGGGGGTCTGGATGGTGCGGCTATACAGAGAGAACAAGAATCTCCAGCTTTAACAGAGACAAATCACACAGGCTAAGTAACAGAATTTGGATCCAGCCACTGACTGTCATGGCCTAGAAATGGTCAGAGCAGCACAACTGTGACTTTTTAGACATTTATACAGAGTTAGTTTCTGTTGAGTGATTCCCTAGGTCTCCCTGCAATGAGAGGGAGGGACCCTTTACTTGTTTAAACGCTTCTAAACTTTGGACTTCGCTTTTGTTGTAATATTAAGGCTTCTGAACCTATGCTTATTTTGGAGGGTTTCTGTTTACTGCTGTATTTGCTATAAAACAGTATATGCCCTCTTTATTTATTGCCTTTCAAAAAACATGGTAATTAGTTGCTGCAGAGTAACGATGCTTGCGGTAGCCCGATGGCCGGGCAGAATCAGCTGAGAAAGCAGGGCTGACTGCGCACCGGCGGCGGCACCCGCCCACCGCTGACCACGGTCACCTTTTGGGGAAAAGTCACTTCCATCAGGCAGGCCACTACAGGGCACTGGCCGCGAGGCAGCAAAACACTGCTTGGAATAATTCTTTGCAGATGCCAGGAACCGGAAGTTTCAGGGAGAAAAATGAAAGCCATTCACTCTTCCAATGACACGAGCCTTTGATACCGCAAAGTCATTTGGACAGAGAGCTCCAAGGTCAGGAAGGCACGTAAAGATTGGTGATTAGAGAAATACTATATCAGCAAAGTGTGGCAAGCTATTAAAAGAAACTGTAGCTTTTATGATTGTGTTGCTGGAGCTTCCCCAGGGCTATTTGTATTAGATATTGAGTTAAGCATAACTTATTTAGTCCCAGCATTCCAGAAAACATTTTGATGTCAGCTACTGAAGGAAAGTAAACACAAGGAGGAAGAAACAGTTCTGATCCCAAACAGATAAAAAATATTGTAATTTAATTTTGTGAACCCATGCATGTTAGAGCATTAAGAAAGAGGAATTTTTAAAAGGTTGATTTAACTTAAAAGGCTTGGTTGATAGAGGTATTTAGTCACTGTGCAGCTGGGGGATGGAGAGAGGAGAAACGGATGATTTATCACCTTGAGTATATGCTAAACCTTGACAAAGCATGAATGCAGTTTTCTTTAGACATTTTCTTCTAGAGCACATTTTATGCACATGTGTGATTCTCATCTAACGCTGTCGGCTCGTGTGTATGTTAGACCAAACTGTTTGCTTAGCTGGGCTGTTTGCCTAGTGGATGTTCTGATGGCTGGTGACAGGGATTTGCCTGCCCGGTACAGAGCAATTAGGAGTTTTGAGGACTGTAATTCAGGAATGGCAATATGCCTCTGGATTTTTGATTACCAAGTGAAGAGTTCATAATCTGATCTAGAGGCTGACTGTCAGCACAGAGCTGATCTCATAGCTCAGCTGCTCCGGTGTAGGAGACGCGTTTGTTTATTTCTGTAAGAAGAAGGCAATAAATCCATCAAGGAATTCTGCTAAAGGGTCTCTATTCTCTCAGGATAACATTGCAGACCTAAAGAAATCACAGGTATAAATGTAAGGTCAGGTGTGGTTTTCTTTGATTTGCCAGAAACTACTGTTTATTTAAGAGAAGGGAAGTGTGAGAACCTAAACCTCAAAGTCAAGTACAGCTAAACCCCCCTAACCCACAGGGGAGACACCTCAAGAACAGCTCCTTGGATAGAATTTTTTTTCCATGTCATTGTGGTTGTGCTTCAGTTATTAGATATGTTGGGTGGGGTTTTTTAGGTCGTTTTTAGGTGGGGGGGTTTCACACGTGTAAGCTTGTTTGTTTAAGTGGTGCAGAAAAAAGGACAAGGAACATAGCAGAACTAGCATAATGTTACAGATACCACTCTGTAGATATTATCTGTCCAGAGGTATTGTCCAGGAAACAATCTGTACTGCCTACTACCTTGTTCTGACCAGGCATATTAATGCCACTTCATTCTGGGGACTTCTTTTGATTAGCAGTGCTCCCATATTGCTGCTAAAATAAAACTTTTTTTCCTGAAATGATGAAATTCTGTGTTTCTATGTTCAGAATAGGAAAGCTCTTCAGTGTGAGATGAAGAGTAAGAAAACTTTATCTCCTTGCTATGTATATTTTTTCTAATCTTTTCAATACAAAGAAATTGTTCAGTGCCACAGGAATATCCCAGCTCTGCAGGTTACATATTAATGCCCACTTCTCCCAGACAGAGAATCGTATTCCATTTAGAAGTACAAATGTTATTACTGCTAGTTACCAAACATGCCATGCAGGACTTAGCAACTAAGAATTTCTTCATGTGTCCTCCCACATAAACATAAGAGTTAATACAAAGATTTGCCACAGATTTTTCATTTTACTTTGATTACTCAGTTTTACATACTTGTCCTAATTTTTGACCTATTTAATAAGATGATTCCAGACTATAAATTCTCTACCTTCCAATTTGTAAACTAGCACTTTTAATCCATTGCTAAGACAGCCTAAAATTCTCAGGAATATAGCTACTGCATTTTGCATGTAGTGTAGACAGATTTTAAACTTTTTGGAAGACATAGCTAAGAAAGAAAAGGACTTGTTTTGTTGACAGCTTGTCTTCAGGAGACTAATTCATGGCTTACGAAAAAGAAAGCAGAAATGAGCTCTACCCTGAAGCTAGACAGAAAAAAAAAACACATAAATTTAATAGAAGAATCTAAGTTTGGCTATGACTGAAGCACTAGATACAGCCAAATCAGATTTTTAGATCAGACCAGCCCGTTGAGCTGAATACTGTCTCAGACCATGGCAACAGGGGATGCTATTTAATGCAAGCGCATGAGCTTGGCTCTGCAATTCACTCCCCTCGTACTCTCCTAGCATCCCGAATTTTTGTTCTGTAGATGTCAGAGACACATCCATGCCTCTTCCCTTTACTATCTATGATCCCATTGTCTATGTATTTGTCTTCTACTGTTTTGAACTGCTGGCACCTCCACAGTCTCCTGTGGCAACAAATTCCATAAGTTCACTACTCACGGTGCAAAGAAACACTCTTGTCTGCTTTAAACTGCTCTCCTTGTAATTTCAGCAAAAGCTCCCCAAATCTAATATTGCAGGACTTGAAGAATAACCATTCTTCCTCTGCTTTGTCTGATGCTCTTATAACTTTGTAGGCATCTCTCTTAGGGAAGATGATCTGTAGCAGAATTAGGGATGCTTACACAGGTGAGTTTGTGCATATTTTCAACCTTCCACAAATTACCTGTCTGCGCAGCATTTTCAAAAATGCTGTTTTAATTGATGTTCATACTGCACCTGGCCTGGTGGCTCACCTGTGGAGCAGGGTGAGGACACTGCTGGCTCCCTTCCAGTCCCAGCATGCCCCACATCTGCCCCATGCTCTCAGGGCTAAGGAGAGCCGGAGAGCCTGGCAGCCAGCCGGAGAAATCTTATTGTGTAGGTGGTATTCATTAGGGGAGCATTTGTGAGGTTCATTTTAGATTTATTTGAATGTTCTGGTTTATACTGCCATGGACTTGTATGTATGAAAGTCCCACATTTAATAGTAATGTGTGAACTTTTTAAATGTTTTCTCTACACTTCTACTCTCTAAACTCTTAATTTTCTCTTTTCATTTTTTTTTTCATTGTATTTTTTGATTATATCCATTGGGAGAGTGTGATGTCTCCTTGCACAAGACGTTAGGGTGTCTGCACCACTACTTTCAAGCAGTATGCAGTACAACTTGCAACTATAATGCGAAGTAGTCAAAAAAAAAAAAGAGGAAAAAAAAAAACAAAGGTAGAGGCTGGCACTAAAGCTAGGGGGTCAATATTATATATTATGCAATATTAAATATTGCATCTTTTTCTTCCTAATATTTTCAAGTAGGAAATAAGTCTCCTTTCTGTTGAAAGATAGTTCTGCCTTTGAAGACAGAATAACGTTTACATAAATGGTAAGGTCTTCTTTAATGTAGCTTTCATTATCTCCTACGTTCCCCCTTTCTCTGAAAGTCCAAGTGACTGATGTCAAGATCAAGGGAGTCAATCAATGTAGATACACTCCAGGACCCAGATAGGACATAAATCACTCTTAGTCCTAACCACAGTAGACACCTAACTGAAGGACAGGAGTTTACATATTTGCTGCCCTGGTGGGGGAGGCTAAATTTCCCAGCCACTTACCTCACGGGAACCCCTCATTCATTAACCAATTGGGGTGCTTAGTATCACTTATCAAATAGGCTAATCAAAGTTTGAGAGAAACCAGCTCTTGACCACTTCTTGCCCTCTGAGCACTCCAGGGCCACCTCCCACCCCTGGACTTTTATCTAATTAAAGTTAAAGAGGGGAAAATTAATCCATGGAAGAAAATGAGATAACAGCTACCATAGCAGACCATCCCAGAGTCTGGTTTGCCTTTCATCTATTGCTACCTGACAATTAACTCTTCAGCAACACAGGAACCCCATTTTATGGGAGCAGAATCTGTCCCTTCACGCAGTGATGGGCATTATTCTTCGTATCATTTTCATGTTCAGTATTCACTGCTCCATGTTGGAGCTCCTCTACTTGTACTGGGTGCGGGTGGATTAGAAAGGTCATCCGTTACTCTCCTTCTCTCAGGCTTGACTTAGTGCTGTTTTCACTTGCAGAATACAAAAGTGAAAACTGTAATTTATTACAGTACTAGCAATTCAAGATGTTTTGCTTGGATCCTGTCTTTGCAATTGGTTACCAACATTCCAGCCTTTCTTGCTTTTGTTGGCTACTAGTTTATAACCCTCAATTTCATTCTCTAAATCTGTGTTTAAAAAGACATTTCACAACACAGGATATTTTGTTTTATTTTTCTTTTTTTTTTCTTTTCTTTTTCTTGGAAAAAGTGTGGAGTGCCCCCTTTGCAAATTCACTGTGATGTTTTGGACAACTTTTTTCCTGTTTGGTGCTCTTTTGTTTTAAAATCTTTGCTACTTTTCTTAAACCTCCTGATTGTAAAATTTCTGAAGCCCAAAGGATCTTCCTTTATGATCACTCGAGTTTTTCAGCAGCTGAAGCTTTGGCACTGTGAATCTCAGAAATGAGTTGACTCCAGTAAGGCAGCAGCAGTTGGCTACACTGCTGATGGAGAGACTTGCACTTTATGGGGTACTTGTGAGTCCCAGATGGGGACCATGCATGATGACATGGGAGGTGACAGCAAGCCCCAGCAGCACCTGCCGGGCACTAAGTTGTTGTGTGCAGGGCAGCACCACCACATCCCCCTCCTCTGGCATTGCAGGCTTGGTGCACTGAGGGAGCAAACAGCACTCAGCATTCTTTCTAAAAATACTCCGATTTCAAGGCTGCATTTGTATTTCCAGCATCTTTAGCAGGAAACATTGGATTTTAAAGGCTGTGGGACAGGCACATGTGGCCAAAAGTAGGAGTGGTGAGGAAATCCCACTTAGAATCCACACTGTCTGTGTTGTAACTTGCACCTTCAGGCACTCAAAGGCAGGTGAGTGAAAGTAGACCCACTTGGGCTCCTGTCTAGAGATTTAGAAATGGTTTAAGTTATGACATATTTATATTATTTTGAAACGGGCCACTGCTACTAGCTTATTTCGGGGTGTCATTAAATACCTTACACGAGTAACATTAATATTGCCAGTATGCAGTTCCTAGCACTTAATAACAGAGATCCTGCAACATAGTTAATTACTTGCAAATGGAAGTTGTAAAAGATAATAGGGTTCAAACCTTTTCATTTAAATCAAAAAGAAGCCCCAAGCAGGCCTTTCTGCACTGATCTCTTCCAAACTTTGGGAAAATTTTAGTCCATATCAATGTCTGAACTAATATCTGGCCTTTTCTTTAGCTACCTGAACTAATCCATCAGACCTACAATTTGGAACTATGACCTGCAGCTGTTTGGTTATGGAAGGGACCCTGGTAGGACTTCTAAAGGGGGATAAGTGAGGCAATGAAAATGAGATTCAGTAATCCCCCTGTATTATAAGGTATTTTGCACAGGGTGGGAAGAAGCTGGGACTTTGGCCTGCTCCCCGACCCCAGGCAGCTCAGTGCCGCCTGCAGATGCAGGCAGCAGCAGTGAGGTGCCTGCAGACCCCTCCTAGCTCTCCAGTGCCAGGGCAGGGAGTCCACGAGGACCCAGTTAAATGTCGATAGCAATTAATACCATCTGCTTTGCCTTGCAATGTGGACAGGACCTACTAGGAACTGGTAATAGCCATAATCAGGAAATGCGCTAGAGAGAATGATTCTGCCCTGGGAGGGGGACAGGCTGTGAGCTTTAACAGGTCTTTGCAATCTCTAATTTCTACATATTTCATTTATATAGGGCACCAAAAACTTAAATTGTAGCTAGCTTTGGGCATTATTCACAAGAGACAGATTTGATCCAGTGACCCAAAGGCGAAAGGTTCTGTATTTGATTAGCAGCCCCCTACCAGTGCAATCCCTCACTGGGGTTTTTATATCAATAACTAAATACCACTAACCTTTACAAGCTACATGGTAATATTTCAGTCTCCTAATTCTGAATCATTTCACAAGCAAAGGGAAGTTCAGGTTTGTGTTAAAAATGGAACTTCTTTGACAGCTTGTTGTTAGATATTTAGGAGCAGAATTATTTTTGAAAGAGAGGGAGAAGGAAATCAGTGGATTATGACTCAGTGGGTTTAGGAGTGTCTAAAAGGCACTGCCCTCAGAGAATACATCAGGCACTGCTCCTACACTGCTTTTCCCACCCTCTCCTGTGACTGATTACTGCAGAAAATTCTTCTCTCCCCGTTACTGGCAATTTTACATCTTCTACTATATTACCCGGTGGAATGTCTCCTGGAATTCCACCCGGGTTCCAGAAGCTAAGACAGTCTTGATCTTGACACTAGTGAAACTTGTAAGTAAGATAAAAAGCATTTCTGCACGTATTTTTTGAGCATGCACAAAAATGTGTAGAGGCTAAGAAGATAAAATGCTATTTCCAGCTTCTATTAACAGTAAAAATGTGGAAATAACCAAAAATAAGTTACATAAAATAGCAGTTGGAGGTCAGTATTCCTGTTGGAGGAGGTCTTGATATATTGTTCTTTTTTTCCTTTACCTACAAGCCAAACACCACTAAGCCAGAAACCACCAACCAGTACAGTCTCACAGTAACAAGATATTAATAGCCCATGGAAAAATCAACATGTAATTTTATATTATGGTACTTACTACAGTCCCTGTATTTATTTATTTATTATTTTTTTAGTTCTGACCTAACTGTAACACGAGAAAAGGTGGTGGAGTGACATACATAAGTGTGTGTTCCTTTTAATTTGTAATATATTCAAAATGTGGTTGGAAATTTCCTATATGATTTGTTTTAAGGAACATTCACTTCAATCTTTTATTACAGCAAGCTAGGAATTTCACATACAAATTTTGTTGTTGCTTTCCGTTTGAACAAGACTATCATCCTTTAATATAGAAAAAAGCATGTAATAATCCTGAACTGACACATCTCACCCCTCGTGACGGGGCTGTCTGTGGGCCTGCTTTTTCCATCTTTAGTTATATGGACTCCTCTCATACATGAGCTCCTCTTTATTGTTATTCTTTGTGTGTACGTAAGTAAACACACAACAGTTTTCATTAGATATCAGAGAACACACTTGCATTTTACTTGTATTAATCTTTAAGGAAGACACCCACATACATACAGGTAAGTAGGCACTGTCAGAATAGATGCCTAAGCACATCAGTGCTTTTACTTTAAGGTTAAAATGACAGTAGAGATGTTTATATAGATAGTAGTGGCCAATGACCTGAACTGGGTTGAAGCATACCTAATGACTGTCTGGTCCTTCTTCATTTCTATGCATGCTCTACTGTTTCTACTGATCTTACTTGTTGTCCCTTCTTGTGCAAGTTCCTTTTGACATAAGTGACTTGGAACCGCCTATTGCCACATTTCCTAATGCGTTTGATATTTCTTTATCCTCACACACAGGCCACAGAATACTTTTAAATGGCATTGATCAATCTCTTGATGTCAAAATGCCAAATCCAGGAACTTGCTGGTTAACAATTCAATGAGAGCCTAATCTGGATTCCACTAGGCCCATCTCCTTCTTGTAGCAGTATGCAAGCAGATTAGCAAACTTTCAGTGTCTCTCAGCCATTCCCTCTGAAGCTGGTTCAGAAGTGCAAAGCTTTTCCCTGATTTCAGGAGTGTTAAAATAGCAGAAAAATCATCAAGCACAAGAGAGAGAATGCAGACACAGCTCCTCCAAAACTTGCCTTCTAGCAATAAAAAGCAAGCTTGAAAGGAAGAGTTCATCCAGCAAATGGGGTTTTTAGGATAAGGTGCTACACATATAACACCATTCTCGCAGGCAAGCTGAGAGCTGTGCTCAGTGTGCAAAGGAAAAGCTTTCAGTCAGAGCAGGACTTTCAAAGAATTCTGGAAGTTCGAAGTGATGCCGAGGAGCCTGAGGAAACACAAAGGCTGGCGGGGCTGAATTGCAGGCTTGCTCTGAGGACTCCTTGGATCTTAAGGATGCTTTGCTTATGTTTGTATTCTGATCCCAAGGCGAGATTAGACACTTGGGAAAACACTGTGTTAATCTACTCCACAGTGATTCACGCTGGTCACTAGACTGAAGTCCTGCTGAAAAGTTTTAAAGCTAAGCAACAATATGGGAAGCAGAGCCAAACCAGCAGTGTTATTTCTAAGGCTCTGTTCCAAAACTACTGTCTCGTCTTCTCATGCAGCTTAGTCTTCAAAAGAGGTCGATTTAATACTAAAAATTACCAAGATGTGGGGTCAATAAATCTTTTTTAAAGTGATAAACCACAAAGTGCCCCATGAATTGATCTACTTCATGTTGCCATGGACTTTGTAATCTTCCTTTTTTTTTCCATATACCCAAGTACTTCATTCTGTTCTCTCCTTGAAACTTGGAGGCTTTGGGTTTCTCCCTCTCCCAAGATAGTTATCATTGGCCAGTGCATCAAACAACTTCTTCTAGTGAACTCCAGCCACAGAACAAATACACCACCTACCAAACCAAAGGCGCCCTATTCAAATCACAGGCCCATTTGGCAGCCAGCTCCTCTCATACCATTATATCCAGAGCAAACCATAAATCTTTTGCCTTGGACACTACTTGCTACCTCAGGCGTGTAAAACTAGCTATTACAACAATTTTAGTAAAACGATCAGCTGCTAGAAAGGCATTGTGCTGTATGTAGGTGCAAAATATTTCACTAGGTTAGTTTCATACAGGTCTATCTTTCATTTTTCACAGTTCAAGTCCTTCCTTCTAGCAAGCTTGAAGCCTTTTATTTTTTGTATCTGCTGGTCGTGTTTCCTGTTTGTTTGGCTTTAAGTTCTTCGTTAGACTCTTTTCTTTTTGTTTTGTTTTGTTTGTCTTTTAGTGTGTTTTCCTTTTGCCTGTGTGGTCTCTTGCATTCCTTGTGAGCTCAGAAACATGTCTTGCAGGACATTTGCAGGAACTATCACCGCACGTGATTCAATGTCAGGAAGAAACTCCCCATTACTGCCTTAGCTAAAATGTAGGTTTGAAAACGCAAGACCAAAATTGTATCTATCAAAATCTGATTGAATTGTCATAGGACTTTGTTTAAACCCAACTGGTTTTGTCTTCAGATTAGTCTAAAAGGAATTCCTGACGCTGCAGAAGGTGTGGGGAAGTAATAACTCCTCCTAACAACTCCTCAGTGGAAACTGCTGGAAGAGCTAGGCACAGGAGGGTACTTTTTTTTTTTTCTTTGTTGAAAATAAGGAGAAATGCTTTGAACTGCACTGCTCCATACTATGCATTGGAATTTAGCATAGTCTGTAACATGGTAGATTATTCTAATACATATTCTGGTTTAGCACACAAGCAGAAGTTTTAGGAAGGCGCTTAAAATGATAATCCAAACAGAGTGATTTTGGAGTATATGCAGAGAGCTTTCATGGCAACTGTCAAAAGGCACGTGTGTCCCAGGCAGACCTGAAGCCTGGGTGCTGGCTGGTTGGTTGTTCCCTCAGTCACCTTTTGTACCCCTCCTAAATTCTTGCTAATGCTGCCTCAGTAATGCATGGGAGTAAGAGAGGAAGGAAGAGTTTGAAGTATTTGTTTATAAATGGTTTACCTCCAGGGCTGTACAAAACTGCATACGTTACTTTCCACCTTCTGAACTCGGTTCAGATCCATTTGATTGCTCAGGTGCTTTGTCCTTTTGAGGTAGTTTTGCTGCCTTTCAAGTTTCTTGGGGAAAGATTTTTTTATTTATTTTTTCTCCTGCTGCCATCTCTGATCCAGCTAACTAGGAATGCTACAGAGCGAGTGTGAAATGCCATTAGGTCATAATTTCTTGTCCATAAGTGTAACAGGTTTGACCAAGCTCCTTTCCTCCTAAGGTTCACAGCCCAGAGAAGAGGCTAGCTCTGAAGGATAGCTTTTCCTGCGTCATATAACATTAAAGTCCTTATGTCAGAGGAGAACAAAAGTGATTTAAAACTCTTTTTCCCCCCTCTTGCCATTCAAAAGCAATGTATAACCTCACACTGTGTGCTTCTACAATGAGACTGAGCAGGGAATTTGCCCTGCACAGGTAGTTTATGAATCAACAGGATATTTTTAGCACAGTGTGTCACGGACTCAGGTCTGAAGATATGCTGCTTGTCTTGCAAGATATTTCTTGTTTTGCCTTATTTTGAATACTCCAGCTAACCTTCCTGGAGCTCATGCTTAGCCACAAATAGAAGAGAGCTTGTTCCTTTCCTAAACAGTCTTCGGAGGGAGGCTCAAGGGTGTTTACTGACAAATTTAAGAAACTGCAGGAAATCAGTGAAAAAGAAGCAATTTGCATAAATGTCCCATCTAAAATGAAATATAAGAGCACAAAATTTGTAGAGGAAATCCAAGTCTGAAAAGTAATTGCACTTGTTTAGATTAAATACAAGACAGCATTTTAATAAGGAAGCAAAACCTCTGGCTAAAGTGTTATTTTCCAGCTTTTCTCTTATTTTATGTTTAAAATTAGGTGGATTCTCCTCAGATCCATAATCCCCAATAAATTAACCTGTCCAAATAACACATGCATAGGATAAAACTATACCTTTGATTTTGATTGCATTGCTTATGGTTGCAATTTAGGCACTCTTGATTCCAAACATTTTTGTTCCTGGGGACTTGGACACCCTTAAAGTGCTGAGAGAATCTCAGTTCTTACATGGGTCTAGTGAAGTTGTTGGTTGCAAATAGATAAACATGTCTCTTTTTGCTGATAAATGACTTAGAAGCATAATTTTTCAAATATGGTTCTATGTCTATGGAGTATCACTGTTCTTTTGTAGGGACTATGGACTTGCACTCTTGTAACCTAGAATTTAGTTTTGAATGGGACAGATTTTATCTGTAAATATAATTCCTAAATATCCAACAGAACTACAGGAAGTGTTAGCTGAACTGTGACATAGGTACAAATAAACTGACATAATTAAGGAAATACAAGTTCTTGAAGTCTTACAAATCGGCAGTTGAATTTGTATCTCGTGGCCAACTTGATATAACAAAACTAGTTTATTAGCAGAAGTACCTTGCTTTCTGCTCTAGAGCTATGTTAGCACTGTGTTGACTTCACATTACATGACTTTACCACACCTTAGTACCAGCGCTTGGCATTAAAACAGAAGAAATTGTGCTAAAATAAAAGGTTGCAATAGGATGTGACATTTAAATAGAGCAGAGCATCCTGTCGGGCAAGGAGGTTTACCCTCCTTGCTTGCAGGTTCCCTTCAACATGAATATGGAAGTACTTGGCTAATGTGAAAGAGGATGAGGATTTACCCAACCGATAGTGCCACTAAGGATCTCGTTTTAAACAAGTGTATCATGACAAAGGTGTTTTTTTGTTTGGTTGGTTGTTTTTTGTTTGTTTGTTTTTCCCAATATAAATTAGTAAACTGAAAGATAATTCCTAATTTGCTTTGAGTATGGGTAGTACCTTATTACACTACTAGAGGACAGGCAAATTTTAAAGACTTTTTACTATGGCCGTACAAAATACTCCTTAAATGAAGTATATCACAGGTTGTATGTATTTCAGTTAGAGCACATGTACAACAAATGTATTATATGTTAATCAGAAAGCTCTATCACTCCACTTGCATATCCTCAAGCCTTTCTGCATTATGTTACATTTAGCAGCATAATTCCCACCTCAACCATTCTGTGATTCTGTGATTTGGAGGAACGGTTTTGCAAGTACTCTGGAGCTTCTGGATTTCTGAAAATCAGGCTTTTAGAAATGCGGGACTCTTTCCACGCACCCTTCTGAAATGTGCATTGTCCCTAATGTAAAAACTGCAGCAGCCTTATGGATAAGCATGACAGTGCTTCTGTGTCTATTTCTCTTCACAGTTTGTCATTTTTGGACTTGAGTAGTACAGCTTGCTCATTCCTGACTCCTCTGTCTATTTTTTTCTCTATGCCCATCTTTAGAGATGTCCTGTACTATCTTAGCACTGTTTTCTTTTCAGGACACTGGGGGTGGCAGGCAGGGAGGGGAGGAAGGGGGAATGTTCTTCATAAAACTCTAGCCTATTAAGTTCTTCTTCAATTTCTTCTTTTTTTTTCTTTTTTTTTTTTTTTAAGTGGAGCTATCATCAACTGGCTAAGTTACAACACCCTAAAGGCGGCTTGCATAATCCGTATTTTCTATAGATCATGCAAAGACATGTGTATACACTGCTAAATATATATACATATACAAAATACAAGATCCATCAAAATATATAGTGGCAAAGGCAATGCCTGTACAATTTTTTTTTTTTAATATATATATATATTCTTTGGGTGAGAAACAAGAAAATATGTATGAACTGTTATATGGGAAGATTGGAGCATATGCTCACACCTGTTCAGTAAGTGGGAAGTAGTGTCATCTAGTGGTTAGCTCAAAGCTAAATGGGACAAGAGCTGTAATTCTGTATATAGTAACAAAAGTTTAATTCATACATTGCTATATTGTGTAACTTAAAGGAAACTATTTCTATGTCTCAATGATTCAGCCAGGAAACAGGAAAACAGTAAAGTCAATTGGAAAATCATACACTGAAATATCAGAAATATATAAATTCTGTCTCATTCTTCTCAGATGGACACTTTCATTTTTTTGCATCTCATCCCATCCCATACAATGTTTTCCTCTGATGGTGCAGACCTCTTGAGACAATTTGATCGACCTTCTGTCTACCCTCTTCCATGCAATATAGGTTGAGAGCTACTCTGGCAGGGCACCAGTACATTACCATATATAGAGATAAGTACGTTTACGTTGAAACTTACAGTAACTGAAGTTAGTTCAGTCTTCAGAAATATAAGAATAAACAAGTCTATTTATGCATAGTAATGCTTTATAAGATGGAACTAGCTTCATTTCAAAGCTGCTTCTTATTGTTTCTTCTTACAACAACACGATTGTTAGAAATCATGTAGACTACAGTACTCCTTAGTATCACTTCTGGGTGCAGGAAAACATGGACATGAGCACATGCTTACAGCTGACAGAAATGGTAGTGTTAAGCACATACTTAAAGCTAAGTGTGTGATTAATTTCTCTCTTCTCTCCAGATTCGGGGTTTCTAATATGAACAAAGTACTGTCTGCTTTTAATTTTTAACGTCAAAGGACTTAAAGCTCTAATTTACAGCTACTTCTTATATGAAAATCACTGTAGGGTGTTAACATAAAAGCTAACTTGGACCTGGATGCAATGTTATTAGCATGATTACTTGCTATGGAATCTTAATGAGAGTTTCATCCATTACAGTTTCATCTATTAAAATTAAAGAAAATAAAATCTACTGAAACAGTTGAATGAAGGACTAAACACATTAGAATGGAGCAATTATAAACAGGACTTTTCCAGCTGCCCTTGCTAACAGGCAACTCTAAAATAACAGCAACGCATGTCTTAAGTTTCTGCTAACAAAGCTGATTTCTGACCAGAAGGCTAGAGTATTCTTTTTCATCTATTAAGGCCTGAAAGTGACAGTTCTTCGTCATATCCCTAATATTTCCTTTTCAGCTCACCAAGGCCAAAATGTCATCTTTTCTTGTAAAACAAAAAATCAAAGCCAAATGGTTAAAATGCAAAGTTTTGGTTAAACAAACAGTCAGTATTTCAGTGGTTTTATCTGCAGCCTGCAGAGCAACTAAACAAAGCCAAGATATTGTCCATCTCTCTGACAGACAAAGAGCCTCAGAGGTCCAGAATGACATGCCCGGGGCTGGCACGTGATTAGAGTAATTAAATTAAATAGCAGGAAACATGTTTTCCATATGCCATTGCCTGGCCACACACAAACTGTAACAGTAAATCTTTTATATTACATTGGTTCAGGGTAATGTATAACTATCTTAAAAATGCGTGATGCCCACAAAAATAAAGTTAAAGGGAATATAGTAGCATACTCAACTGGCTCCCTGGCTTTGGTCATTGGCTTGAAATGTCAAACAAGTTCATTCCTTATTTATTTATTTTTAAAGGCACAGCTCAAAATGCCCTGAGCATGTGAACATCCAGGAAGCATTACTGGGTTTACACTGGCAGGTAGTGCTGGTGCTCTGATTCAAAGGAAAAAGAAAAAATCTCCAAGTAAAGTTAAAAGAAACATCTTCGGTACCTTACAACGTGAGGTTCTAACACATTTCTCTCAGGCTTTTGCATTAATCAGGCCCTCCAAATGTGTATTCAAAAAGATTTTTTTTAGTTGTTTTCTACAGCAACATGATCTCAAATTACTTTGTTTCATGGGCAGTTGTTAGGAAAGACAGCATGTTTATCCATGCCATAATACAGTCAGAGTTGCCAGTCAGTGGTATCATGTGTCATCAATGAATTTACTTGTAGTTGACCTGTTAAGATCACCTAGAACACTTACTAATCTCTTTTTGATTCATCTTTCAGTGGTTGATGGTGCCAAATTAAATCATTGTTATTTTTATTATTTTGCACAATAAGAACGAGGTTGCAAATCAGTTTAGAAGGAACTTTTAAACAGTGATGTCACTGATTAAATGTCCAGTCCTTGAGATTTTTGGGAGGTGACACACAGGAACATTTACTATAAATGATAAATTCTGTAGGCTGCATAATACTCTTGACATGAAGAGAATTAAGAATTTGGGGAAAACCATTTCAGCACACAAAAAAGCTGTCCTTTAAATTAAATTTTAAAGGAAAAAAGTGCTTTCTAGTCCAGTATGTATTGGATAATTTCATAATAATTTTAGATATTCCATCTACACTTTATGCATTTCCTTAACCAAGAATGCTCAGATAAGTATTCAGTTTCTGATATCAGGTTCAGCACTGAATTGGAGTATTAAGTTTAATAATTGATAATAATTCAATGAAATTAAAATACAGACTTTCATCTGGAAAAATAAATGTAAACTTACGTTTAAAAGGTAGGATAACAATGATGATAGAAAACTGATGCTTGACTCAATCTTTACTTACTACAGTATTTCTCAAGTTATTGAAAGTTATTGATTCAAGATGTAATAGGTATGGACAATTAGGAATTGGAACTTTTGTTCTTATACACCTTTGAATGTTTTCTTTACTAACTAATCTCCATTATTTGATCTGGAAAAGATCTGGTTAGGAAGAGATGGACCTGTTCTCTGAGATGAGGAGGGCTCTTAAGCCTAACTACGAGAGCTGCTGTAGGATGTTTTATGGCCTCTTCTCCCTCTCCTCATCCTCTGCCCACCATTGCTTCCCACAAAAGTGCCAAAACAAGGAAGATGCCTTATCGTCTGCCTGCTTTCCTGCTCCACGGCTGGACTTGGCCTTCTGCCACTGTCCCTTCCCTGCCAGAGAAGCCAGGTCCCTCCACAAGAGGCCCCAGCACATCTGTGAAGAAGCAGTTACTGAAGGTAATTGTGGCCTTTCTGGAGATGATCTCATTTTTGCTAGACCCCTATGGCCTTCAGAAGGCAAATTCAAAGAGGTCTGCAAAGGGTCTGATGCACCTGAGGATGCCTGCAGGTCTGCCCTTGGGCCATGGGTGGGAGAAGGGGCTGGGGAAGGCCGTGGTGAGGAGTAATTTGCTGAAGGGGAGTAACAGAGGGGTAGCTTTGTCTGCACCTGTTCTTCTTGTCTTGCAAAATGCATTCTTGGAAAGCAGCTCTGATTT
Source organism: Anser cygnoides (assembly GCF_040182565.1). Lineage (NCBI taxonomy): Eukaryota > Metazoa > Chordata > Aves > Anseriformes > Anatidae > Anser > Anser cygnoides. Next base: position 32,628,783 of record NC_089874.1, on the reverse strand, counting down.
TCAGGCTCTGGTGCTTCCTCAACACTAACTGCTTAGCCAAGTGCTGGGAGGAGCCACTTTCCCTATGGCCCTCCACAACAGTTTCAGTGGCACAGAGAGAACTTAATCCACGGAGTGAAGTTAGTAGCATTTCTTTGTCCTCATAATGCCATTGTGTACTTAAGACCTATGAAGCCAACTGAAAATGTGGTCCAGCAGCTCCTGCCAGCGTTAACAAAACTGACTTAGTTTTGCCCTCGGTGAATTGTTCAGACCAAAGAATTTGTACAGCTGTGTGGTTTTTGTTGTTTTTCCTCTGCCCTGGTCTCTCAAATTATCCACCCTACTCCTCGTTCCCGAGACCTGCTATAAACCCTAAGGACCTCCTCTAGCACAGCTTCCCACATGCTAAAGGCAGGGACCAAGCACAGCGGCTGTTTCCGTGGCAGCAACTGGAGAGGTAGTGTCTCACCAGTGATGGTGCAGCCTTGTAACAGTGACCTGCAGAGGAGGTTCTCAGTTTTGGTAGGAGTATCTAGCTGCAAGACTCTATTTTTCAGTTTATTTTGCATGGAGTATCTCAGCCCTGCAGTCAGCTGCAGGCCTTGAATCTCCTGGTTTGGTTGGGCCCAAGCACTTAGTACAGTGAATCAGCTTTGCGTAACACGGAGGAGTGAAGTATCATATATATATTGGTCCTTCCTGACATAAATTACTGTTGCACTTACACAATTCTGCAGGTTGAATGCAACCAACTTCAGCAGGACTGCATCTCCATTTTCTAACTTGCCTTAAGTGGTGGTATAAATCCTCCTCCATTTCTAAGCACCTCACCTGACCACGATTATTTTTCCCTTTTCAATACTTAGCATCTATATTAAAGGGGGGGGGGGAGGGGAGGGAGAAGGAGGTGGGAGAACCAGCAGTACATCAATAGCAGCTTGCTGTGTGTCAAACATAAAGCATTCTTTCTTGTGACTTTCTTAATTCTGAGCTGAAGCTATCAATCATGCTGACAAAGAGCATGTAAAGACAGTAGAGCCGATCCTGGTAAGATGTAAAAAGATTCAAAAATTTTTCCTTCTCTGTTAATGTACCTACCAATTTTTGAGTATCTGTCTATAAGTTAATATTCAGCCTCTCGCAATGACACTAAATGGCCATGACAGCAAGGAGAACCAAACACTGATTCCTTTCTATAACCGACCGGTTTAGTTCACAGTATCTTTTCACAAAGGTTAATGCTGCATGTATTTTGACCAAAGTCTGCAGAATCCATGACAAGGCCTACTTTCTGCAGAAGCAGCCAAAGCAGAGCTATTCAAGTGAGATATCCCTGGGCTGAACCTGTGGTGATGGCACCTGTATTCAGTGCTGCAATTTGATTTTCTGTCAGAAACACTACCAGAGACTGATTTGAAGTCCTCTGCATAAAATCAGTAGCTTAAGAAAACTAAAACTTACACAGAAGCTAATGGGAAACTATGACAAAAGACCTGCACAAGTGCAGGTAAATGGAGAACGAAAACATTCTATAAAGAAAAGAAAGGAAGATGTCAAGGGATGTGCTGTTGGCACCTGTGATGCCCTAAGGTGAGGTGTCAAAATGGATCAGAACAGGTGAGAACTGAGGGAACCCTGATGACTACCTGTTCCCATGTGCAGTCAGGTGCCTGAGCGACTGAGCTCTCTAGTGTGTGGTGACTCTTAAGCTTGTATTTTCAGTAGAGGAAGATCTAGGAAAGCAAGCTTAGGAACAGCTGTTCTCTATAGCTATTCTTCTGTTCATGGGGAAGAGCATTTTTCAACGTTTCTGCCCAGTGCTACTTCTGGCTCCGCTCAGTAATAGAAATCAGCTTTAAAATCTGCAAACTGCCACCTAAAAATATCCCAGCGCCCTTCTCAATGGGTGCAAAAGGAAAAGATTAAAGAAAGCATTGGAGACCAATACTTCACCAAATGCTTTACGTGAGCAGTACCTTGCTAAACCCTCACCATTGCTGTACTCTTGTAGCTGCAATTTTCACAAGCTTCTTTGCTGAGGAAATGCAGGCAGTCTGAGCAGAAAGACCTCCTCGGCCTCCTGGGGATCCAAAGGTCACAGGCCAGGCCATGAGAGGAGACAGATTATGAACTGCTTTCTGCATTAGAGCACCTATGTCTCCAAGGCATTCAGGCTGAGTTGCTCTTCCAGGGCATTAACCAATGGAGCTTTATTAAGACTTAGTCAGCAGTGTGCTGAGAAGTGCATGTATTCACTGTCATATTTTAAGGGAAGGAAAAAATGAAAACTTTGTGTGCATGCGCCTGTCTGTCAGGGAGAGAGAAAAACATTTGGAGGTCAGAACAGAGCTCTTCCAAACACAAAGCATTTAAAGAAGTAGCTTTCCAAGAACACATAATCCTCTTCAATGAGAATAATAATAATAATAAAAAAACCATGCTGTCTGATACAGGAAATGATAAATTGCCCATTGGTATGAAAGTAATATCATCTGACTGTCAAAATGTGAAGTGATAATTATTGGGATCTGGACTTACAGGCTTTTGATTCATGCTAGTTATGTACCCCTGCTTAAGTAATTTTGCCTGGTGTTGCCCCAGCAGCTTTCACTGACAGAAGTGTGCAGTACCAAAATACTATATCGTAAGTATCTGAAGGAGGAAAAGAAGCATCAAAAATTTGGGATCAAAAAATATAAGCACTATCAACATTATTCTGTGCTGCTATCAGTGAAATGAAAAACTTTGTTATTTTGTAATGTACTGATAAAACATTTGCCATATAGTTGTTCAGACATCTCAGTTCTCAATTTAGTTATGCGATAAAATAAGTCTTATTGCCTTCTACATCTGCAGTGTACAATAGCAGAGACAAACAAAATAGCAATCAACTCCTTGGCATTAAGTAGATTTGATACTTTCTGAAAAAAAAAGATCATTTTCACATCCAACTGGGAGAGGCCAATTACTTGTAGAAATTCTTATTATTATGCCTTTTCACATAGAATTGGCATTAAAAAATTGAATTATACTTCCCGTAGTATTGGATAATGAACAGTCAAAAACTTTATGGACAGACCCTTAAGAGCAAAGAAGACACAAAGCTGGCTAAATATTTAGAGACTTATGTAAAAGAATGAAAAAATTTCACAAAACAAATCCAGCACCACAGTTCTCTCCCTCCAACCTCCCCACTCCTTCCCTAGGATAGTCTAAGGCTCAGGTATGAATAAAGAAATCCTAATGCTAGCCTATATTATTTGGGGGTTGTACTGGGCCTGTGCACTCACAGAACTGAAGAAGGACATTACAGTACAAGGTTAGTGTCTCTCTTACTGGCTGCACAGTTACAGGAGATGACTAAGGTAGCCTAAGGAAAAGAAAAAAAGTGAATTGATCTAGTACAGATCAGAAAGACTTGTGGTTACAACATCATTTAGGGAGGGCAGAAGGGAGTAGAGAAGGTGGAAGGTTTCTTTAGAAGTCTGACATTCAAAAGTTACATTTCCATTTCTCATTTCCCTTCTGGGTCTTCACAGCACTTATCAAGGTCAAAAATGCTGCAACTCGCCATCAACATGGAAGAACCAAGTGTGCAGCCAACTTCCCTTATGATTCAGGGCTATGTACTGTTAGAATCAACAGAGATACTTCATGGCAACTATGGAAAAGTAAAACCAAAGCCACAAAGGTGCTGAGCCAGATTCAAACCATCTCATTTAATCAGCTAATTAAGGCACTGAATTGGTTACAAGTAAGTATCTGGACTGTCAAAGTAACTCTAGTTATTAAGGTCCCCATGTAGTCATCCCAGAGAACTAGGCACTGCTGAAGTATGATTTCAAGTTAGTGAGCTAGTACCCTTATAACTTTCAGCTGCTGCTGAAGCAACCCTTGGGGTCTCTAATAGCTGTGTGTGCCTACATGTAGCCATTCACTACCAGCATTAAAGGCCAAAGTCAGCCTGTATGGATTTTATGAGGTATAGGGCCGGCTAAGCAACAGGAGCACACCTGAGTCCAGGGGACCAGAAAGCAGGACACACATAGCAGATACCCCTTGTGCAGCAGAATGAGTGAGCATGGCTGGGAAGCCCAGAGCATCCCCCATTCTGCCTTGCAACTGGCTATGTGTTTTGGGCTTGTTGTTGTTCTTGTTTTTTTTTGTTTGTTTCTTTTGTTTTGTTTTTCCTTTTATTGTAATTCTAAAGTAGGCTGAGTTATAAGAGGAAAAAAAAATGTAAAGCGCACAATCTACTAAACGCAAAGCACAGTCTATCAATTGCAATGATAAAATGCCACAAAAAAAAATCAACAGGATTCCACTAGAGCAATGAAGAAGATAAAATTATGATGCTTGTCTTCTGTTTGCCTGAACAGTAATTTAGCATATAATGTTCTACACTATATTCTTCTATTGAGAAACCAGGTACAGAAGCACTGCTACCACCCAAATGATGGGAACTGCATAAGGAAATCAGAAACTAAACAAATAAATGAAAAGCAAACAAACTACCCTTAAGTGGGATAAGTAGGACATGCTGCCAGTGGGACAGAATACAATAAGGAAATTAACTTGCCTTAGCTAATTTTGGCTTCAAATTGTGAAGTGTTCGTAAGGGGGAGAAATAAGTAAACATTTTTAGATTGGTGCTTGGGAGTAATGTTTATAGATTATACCTCAGAATGCCAGTGAAGACAAAAACAGGGTATAGTTAGCTTAAATAACATATAGAAGTCTTAGTGATCTTGATGATAATGAAGATGGAATGAAGATGGTGCATGAATGAATTGCTGAACAGAGAGGAGGAGTAGCGGCAGTGTCTGGAGTCCTGTTTTGCTGAGGCATTCAACTTTTAATCCTATTTTGTTAACATCAGAAGGTGAAAAAGGCTAGCATCCAGTAACTCGTGTTTTTGTTGAGTTTATAAATATTATGAAGCATTTTCCCTTGTTTGGTAGTAATTACTTCTAAACTGGCATCTACACTGGCTTTATTTTTGTGGACAACAGGACAGACTAAGCAGCTGCTGTTCAAAAAAAAAAAAAGAGATGCACATTAATCAGGAGATGCACATTAATCCCAGAAAAAAATAAGGCCTATGGATTGTATTACATTTTGATTTTTTTTTTTTACATTATGGGTGCTTTGGTGTGTGGTAAACACATAATTTAGAAAAAAATGTAGGTGTAGCCTCCAAACCAGGAGTGCTGTCAACTGAAAGCATTTAAGACTGCTCTTCTAATTTTGACGTGAGTATTTAAACAAATGGCATCTCAGTAAAATCACTGTCAAAAGCAAGATCTACTTGCAGGCACAAGATTCAAAATACATAATAATTGACAGGGCAAGAAGTATATTGTTATTCTGTTAATGCTACTTAAGCTTTCCTAAGCTGAAACTTGATTTTCTTATCTATTTTTTAATGTATTACTGATAAAACATTACTTTGCTGTTGGATCACTTAATTACATTTGAATTATGAAAATATTTATTCTCACATCCTTAGGTTCCTGAAAGAATTTTATTTTAGTTAAAATTCTACTAGAATCAAAGCAGCTAAAAGCTTTTCCTGTTTAAATGAACAGTTTGAAGGCAATGATTTTCCATACTCTTTTGACAGTAATATTCATGTACTTTAGCAACAGAGTTACGTAGTACAAAGTGTTTTTCTCGGCACATCTGAAGCAAAGTTCAGGAAACGTCACCACTTAGCTGTTTCTCTGCTGCAGGACTTCACTTTCTCCCACAATTGCTTGAAAGTCATCAAGTTTGTGGATTCCCTTTTTCCCACTCTATTTACAGATGGATTCTAGTTTTGCAATGGTCTTGAGGAGTATCAAAAAGGTGATTATAAACTCAGTTTCAACATTTTTATGGTTCTAGGAGGATTTTAGAAGTGTCATAGAAATTATATCAGTTCATCCAGATTTTGGATAATTTTGGATAATTGGGGGCAAAGAAACTGGACTTTCCCTTTCCAATATGATACTACATATGATCACATGTTCAAGACAAATGCCATGATGGGAAAATGAGCATGCATCGATACTATTTCCACATTCACTAGAACTTATAATGGCTGATGTAGGATAAAACAAGAGACTAAAAGGAAGACTTTGTGTAATCATTGTAAGAATAGTGTAATAAAAACCTTGCTCCTGAAAGCTTCAATTGTTTCAACAATGTGTAGCAAACATATTTGGTTATACAAAGCAAAAGCACAACTAAGTTATCAACTTTACACAAAGTCAGATATCTGAAAGGTGATCTTTTAAAAAAAAACTTTATTTGAGAAAGGAAGAGACTTATATCAGAAGGCAAAAAAAGGGAACATACAAACAGAATATATTTACAACACAAAACAAGAGATCACCTCTAAGGGTGTAAATTATAATAAATACAGTAGATTTAAAATGTAAGAGACAATTATCAATTAGAAATCTGTGTTTTTTTTAAACCCAGTTTTCCTTTTCACTGGTTCCAGGTAGTTTCTCTATTTTAACATTATCCAAATTTGAAAGATTCTGAAATTAAAGCCCACTAATGTATTGGGGTTTCTCACCTGAATGACATTATAAAAATATCTTCTGTCCTTTGTGAATACATGTTTTTGAAATGATATTGTACAAAAATCTTCTCATTGCAAATTTCTCCCCAAATAAAATGTATTTTAAAAGATGCACTATCCCTTTTGATGAAGCCGAAGTTAGGTTTCAAAGAAAATTAAAATTATACGGAATGGGAAAAACATAAAATTTCATTTTTATATGCTTCACTTTTTGAATGTGAATGTGATTTTTTCATCCAAGACGGCAAAAGATTTCTGTTCAAATATAAAGCACAAATAAAAATAACCTATATTTTGTCAATTAATATATCGTTCCTATCTAAGATGATCTTTATGGTTCAGGAGGCCTTTCATTATATAACAACTATTTAGTCATTTGTTTGGAGATCTTCTAGGAAAAAGGATAATGTATCTTTATAAGTTGCAACATTTTATAAGAGTTTTAATAGTATTAGAGCATAATGTAAACAACACATGCTAATAACATTTCAGAACAATTTCTACATTTGGCAAAACAGCTATCTCTTTTGAAACAGGATACTGCACCTTAAAATACCTTAGCTTTAGAAATATAAATATTTTTAATAGAAAAAAAACTGACAAGGATTCCAGGTCAGTTTGGGATTATCCATATTAAAGGGGATCTTAATACAATGAATCTTTAACTAGCTTAACAAAAGTAAACCTATAAAACAAGGTAAACATATCAAAAGGGAATATGAAGGAAATGTTTCACTGGAAAGCTTCCTTAACAATTTCCCTACTCGCTTTGTTATTTTCTTTGACAATAAATCAATTCATAGAGTGCCTTTAAAAACAGAGAGAACACTACCCCGTTCCCCCTGCCTTACATTCCTCAGCACATGAATCACTTGGGCTTCCTGTTTCCATAAGGCATTTCCTGCTCCCCCTCTCAGAATCACTTTTCTGCAGGAGAACAGCAGGGACCTGACAAAGTCTTGACTTAAATAAACAGTGCCTGCCATTGCATCCAGCACTGCTCCGTCTGATTTTGGAGCAACAAAAGGGACACCAGCTCTCTGAAAGCACAGACTTCACAAATGTGCTTTGCTCTTCAGTGTTTGTAAAATACTGTCAGACAATTTGAAGTTTCCTCTTGCTGAGTTGGCATTTTTACACTGACCTTATTTTAGGATTTGTCCGTAAGACCTAGTGATAAAGGTTATGCAATATTGTATGATTAGTCGTTATTTAAAAAAAATAAACAAGTGATTGGATATCAGACAATAATGATAACAGTTCTGTGCTTTTCCTCCAATACCGTAGTATCTGATTGGAACCTAATGCTGTGTTTTCTTTCTTGCCAGTATTTGCATCTGCTTCATTTAAGGATGTCTCCGCGGACAGTATCATCAAATACGACAAATGAAAAATTAGGCAGTGCAAAAACTGAAAACAATGCAATATTTAAACAGTGCCTTGTCTGGCATCTTTACATCCATCTTGTGCACTTCTCTAACTTACACTTTGTACTCCAGCCTGGAACCGCTGATATAGCAGTCAGTACCTGTCTACTGGGGGAAAAAATACCCTATATTTAACAGTGTTCAAGACTACATTATGATACATTATATACAGATAGCTGAAAGCAAAAGTCAGAGGATTCAAAATCAGAGAAGAATGTTTCATCAATCAGGTCTGGAAACTAAGTCCAGCAGTAGCTGATCTCAACAAGCTAGGTGATAACGAGTTCTCTTGCACTAAGAGTAAGCGATGTAATGTAATCCTGGGCTAATACAAATTCTATCGTCTATTACGCAAAGAGTTATGTAGAGCAATTGACTGCAACAGGTATTTTCTCCATTAGTGGCCATAAGGATGAGCTCCACTACATTTTTAAGTGTGCATACAACACCTCTTCCTTTGTTAAATTCTTTGAATGGTAAATCAGGATTTGCTAGATCAGTGATTCAAAACACAATCGCTTATCAAAGGCTAAGAAAATGCACGTGATGTTCAGATAATAACCTTAATTACAAATCCTGGAGCTAAATCTTTGCCTATTACCTGTTGCATAAAAGCAGCTTGCTCCCCAGATTCCATTTGCTGGGTTTGAATATCCTCATCACTGTCCGGTGGCTCCTCTTTGACCTTCACAGCCCCAACCTGCTGTCCTATTCTGTCATCCACACCAGCACTGCTGCTCTCAGCCCTAATGCTGGCACCGCTAGCGGCAGCTCGCTCCTCCTGCATCGAGTGGTCTCCATGAAGCTCTTCTTCAGCTTCCTCCAGGTGACTGCCAGGCTGCTTTAGCTGCTCAATGGACTTAGAGAGCATCTGGAAAGAGAAGGAAGGGGATCGGTTACCGACTCTTTTCACCAGTGACAAAAACTGTGAAGCATCAGATTTGCACCAACAAAATTACAGCTTCTGCAACAAAACCAGGTAGCAATGCATCACTAAAACATTAATTTACAGGGAAAAAAAAAAAAAAGAACCAACTTTCCTAAGCAAAAGGTCACTTGTTATTCTGCAGTTGAAAATAATCATGTATGTAATGAGTGCTATACGGTAATGCTAACTAAAAATAAGGTGGACTAATGAAAATGTGACTACACATCTGTTGCATTGTTGCAGCTGGTAATCAAGAGCAATTAGTCTCCCCTCATACTCTTTTTGAAACAAAAATGGGTAAATTTATATAAATACATATTACAGTTCATTTTTCTCAAAATAATAAAGGAACTCTTAAGAGAAAAATAGTATCGTGGTTAATATTTTGCTACAAGCAAATTAGGGAATGCTCACAAAGGCTTCTCTATCAGTTACTGCATGAAGATCCACAGAGGAGCAGTGACAAAGAGACAGTGTCAGTCACCTCTCCTGTGGCACAGGGAGACAACAAGGATGCCTGTCCCTGACTGGAAGGACTGCAGCTTTTGTCACGTATGGTACAGGTGTCCTTGTTTCAGCAGTGACAATATAACACAGCTACCCAGGCAATACTGTTTTTACACTACTAACTGCTACTGTAAAGCTTTACTGAAGTGTCAGATGCCTGAGTGTCACAACCAAATATAGTTTATGCTTTATGCTTTCTTGTTTAAGATGTCACAAGTATATTCCAAAAAAAAAAAAAGTCCAAATGTAATCCAAAAGCCAAACTCAAAAAAAAAAAAAAGGCCTTGTTGAAAGAGGCATAAATCAGACAGATAAGTAAGCATCTGCAGGACTAAATGAGTAATTATCACTTATTCAACTGGCCCACTTGATTTTAAACAAATACTGACTTGTATCATCAAGGCCAAATATACTTAGAAGAAAAAACACTTTACCTTCCTCCCTTCTCCCATCTGCCCACCCCTTCCACAGATATCAAGTCTTTCAAACTGAGTTTTTGCTGGGTTTATATGCAGAGTTACTGTATGGCTTCAGTACAGATATTTTGTCACAAACCATGGCTGGTGTAGTTCTTTCATTCTACTCACTAATGCATAGAAAAATGCCACCCCAGGGAAGGGCAGCATTGTCATGTAAACTATGATCAAGAAGCTACAGCTGGACTCAGAAACACACAAAGTCAGCAACGATAACTGAAAGATTTGATTGTGCAGTCCCAGTGATGTTGGGACACACACCTCACCTCAGTGGAGAAATAAATTCCGCAGTGGAAGTCTACAGGCTGTAGTCACAGCAAACCTTCTTTTTTTTTTTTTTTTTTTTTTTTGGGGGGGGGGTGGAGTGGGGGTAATGGGAACATAATGGTTTACTAAAAAGAAACAACCAAAAATCCCTTTTCATTGCTCTGGAAACTGCAAAATCACAACACCTGTATCCCTCATGCTGCAGGTGGCCTGCTCTGAACTGAGGCGTTTTCATTACTGCAACTAACGCAACGTGTCTCCTTTTATTAAGAAGAATCTTGACAATTTCTCAGATGAAACCCATAAATCTTTTCCAGTTGTTTGCTGGGGGATGACACCAACCAGGAAGGCACTGAAGCTCACTACATATATTCAGATTGGGTATGCTACTCTGTTGCTTACTTAAACATCTGCATGTGATCCCTCTCCATTCCTCAAGCAAAAGCAAAAGGTAAGGCTGGCCGGCCAGTAAGCAAGTACAAGCTGAAACATCTGTGCGACAGATCATCACATACAGCCATGAGAGTCACTAGTGCTGCTCCATCTGTAAAGCATCCCATGTGCCAGTTACTTGACATCAGGTGGGTTATTCTGGATGGAAAGCCAACAGAAAAGGACTGCATGTCCACGGCAAAGTTAAGACATATTTAGCTCATTACTGCTCTCCTTTTATACTTGTTTCATTTTAATGTCAGGCTCTTTCTTCTTCATGCTGCTGTATGGCACACATCTTCAGTGCTGCTGAGCTTTCTGATGCAACACATGATGGCCTGCAGTATATAATCTACATGTGGAACACTGCAAATGCTTTTTGCATGCAATCAGCAGGGAGATACAAGCATACACAAGAACTGTGGAGACTAGTGTGGTATTTGCGTGCATTTCAATTTGCAGTGTGCCTGTTTGGCACCCGCTCCCACACCACGGAAGTCAGGAGATTTGCTCCAGACTTTGGTGACAGAAGGAGCTAAACAAATTAAATCTTCTAAAACTCTGTGAAATTGAAGTGTTTTTTTTTCTCTTTTTTTTTTCACAATAAAATTTACAAAGTACGTAAATATTGTCATCAAGTACGTAAATATTGTCATCTTTCATGCAAAGTCTTATTAAAAACATCCTTTGCATTGTGACTTGATGGCAGAATTGAGAATGAAACTAAGCCCCAGGCTAGGAAGCACTAGAGTCATGTCCTCTCATGTGACTGAGCCTGACAAAATGGGTGGACCACATGGGGGCAAAACCTGAAGAAACACTCCTGCTGCTCAGTCTGCTAAGCCATATCACCACCATGCTTTCATATTTGTTAATGTGGTTTTTAAAGGCAGCCCCATCTTATTCCAATAATTACATTAGTATAATTATCAGGAGACTGTTCAATTCTCCTGTCCGAAAAATCTTCTTTTATACTATATAATCCTATGTATACTCCTGGCACTACTGCAGAAAATTACATATCTGGAGACATGAAAAAATAACAGTTTAGGGTCAATATTTCTATTGTACCTCTCTACCTAAAGCTGGATTACACAGCAGAAAGTAAACCCTGAATGGAACACTGCTCAAGTCCTTTTACAATGCAGCCGGATCCTTCTGCTTACACTTAACATTTAAATCTTTCACTTTAAATCTCCACTCTCTTTTTTTTTTTTTTTAATTCTGAATTTATCTGTAGATACATGAAGAACTTTTTCCTGGTTTTAACGTACATTTTTCATTTTGAGAATGTGATTGCTTAATCTGAGCTTTAGTAAGACTACGTTTAAAAATAACTTAAAAAAGAGTGGTTTATACTTAATGAATAAATTAGTTGTACATATTGTTCTTCTTGAACCAATACACATTCTTGTAATTGGTATTCCAAGTAAAGGAGTTACTTAAAAAAATGGCTTCTTGCTAATGTAACCTATATTTTTTTCCCCTTTTATTTTCAGGAAATTAAACTGTAAGGGATATTCATGAGCCAAAGTAAATAGTGGCAGCAGGAGAGGAAGCATTTACAGACATCAGCTCCATTGTATAACTGCAAGAGTCCAAAAAAAGACATCAAAAACAATCAAACTTTCTTGGCTGTACCAAAAAATGGAAAACAAAGCACAAATAATCTGGACACTGCAACAACCACTTTATAGGGCCTTTAGTTGCAGCCACTGTCTTTGTCTCCTTTGAAATAACAAGCTCTTGTAAAATGGAATATTTTAAATAAAATGTGTTTACAAAGAGACAAAGCACAAAATCCTGATGCAGCCACCACATACATTTCTTTCCTTGATTAATTGTTCTTTTCAAATACATGGCTGTCATTTCTAGGAACTCATTTACATACTTATGGAAAACACTTTTTCTCCTTCTGTTCTGTAGCTATCAGATTACATTGACCAGCTATGTAAGTTGTTAGCCATACTAAAATGACTTGGCACCTGCTTACTGTTTTCTGTTACCCATGCATTTCTAACCCATTTTCTGTTACCCATGCATTTCAGTTTCTAACGGATGCATTTAAACCTTCAAGATCATTTTTCTGAATTATGTCTTAAACATTAGTTCTCAAGAAAGGAAAAAATTCTCTGGGCATTTTTAATTGTTGCTGCAGTCTTGTCCACATAATCCCCCACTATGAGCAATATTGAAAGAAGAGGCATGCTACCTCTCTCACTTTCAGAAGATGCTAGTCAGAAAGGTAAGCTGGAAAGCCAAAATCTCAGTCATAATCTATTTAATGAAACTAGGTTCATTTATTCAAGTTGAACCTGATCAAAACAGTCTTTCTTATTTCATTAAATATCAGATGGCTGAATAATGAATCTGTGGTTAACTGACTCTTTTCAATATTCCTATTGATGACAAATAATCTTAGTTTCTTCTGTTAACTGATCAATAGAAACATCCATATTTGAAACTATTTTTACCATTTAAACCATTCAAAACTATTAATACCCTGGAATGAAAACGGAAATTCAGGGACTCCTTATTTAACCTTTAACATTGTCCATACTGCTTCTGTGCTTTAGTGCACACTGCAAACTGACCCACTATTTTAATCTTCATTACTCCAATATAGGACTCTATCATTGACAAATAATTGTGTGTAGTCAAAATGCTATCAACACATTTTTTAAAGAGCACTTGTGGAGTTCATTTGAAGTGGATGAAGTTCGTTCACTGATCAAATGAAATCTTGGTCCCAGTGAAGACAGTGTAGTTTAGCTTTAGCAGAGGTAGGACTTTATTCATGATACACGTGGGTAAAAAAAAAAAAAAAAAAGAAAAAAGAAAAAACAACCAAAAATCCCACCTTTTAAAGGTAGAGGGCTTTGTTCACTTGCTGATTACATTATAATTTCTGAGATTTTCTAGAACTCAGACTTATGCTATCAGTTTTGCACTTGTATTAGTTATCTCAAAATCCCTTTTTTTTTTTCCCTGCAAGTGGCAGCATAAAACCTTTTTAGATACAGATATGCACAAATGAAAACAAGATTTTAGGATTTTTACTGTAGTAGCAGTTTTTCGGTACTCAACTGCAATAATTTTAGTTGGAGGTTTCAGACTTTGGACTCCCTTTATTGAGCAAAATGAAGTTCTACAATGGTGATCAAAGGGCCTTATGAGGAAATAAGCTGTCAGTTGGACTGAAGTGTATTAAAGCTGACAACAGCAAAGTCGAGCTTCCCAAAGACAAGTGGAGTTCAGGTTACTGCACATTCATTATCATTTTTTCTCCAGAAAGCTGGGACAAGGGTTTCTACCTACTTTTGGATGCGATGTCGACTTTTGCAGCATGTTTTTAGAAGGTCAGCATAGTAGATCCCACAGGTATAAATGTCATGCTTCAGTGCAGACGTATACCATTTCCCACATCAAAAGCCTGGCATATGACAGCTGACCAGAAATAATCCATAGGGGATCTTCTCTTTGTTATTAAGGACAGAGGCACACCTTTTGGCAATGATTTTCTTTTCAGAATGGAAATGATCCAGGGGAATTCTTTACCTCTGACCTATGTCAGATTTTGCTTGTTATCACCCTCACAACAGCACTGGCTTGAAGCACTGGCTTGCTGCTGAAGTATATTCTTTTATCAAAGAAAAGAAATCACTTTTTAACACAAGATAAATAAAAGATCTATGGGGTGGGGAGAAACTATTGCTCTCTTCCTCTTTTTGCTGTTACAGCAAGATTTGCCTATTTGTCCACCAAGATCTGACCAAAATCACTTTTCAGGGACTGCTGACACATGCCGTATCATCACATTTCAAGGCAAAAATTCAAATACCTGTTTCAGTTGAAATATATGACAGCCTTAAGTACTTACACAGTCCTAAACATAAGGAGAAAAGGAAAAAGAAATGGAAATTAAATAGAATGTATTAACTTGTTCTAAACTCTTGATCAATTGGGATTTCATAGTCTTCTCAGCTTAAAATGGTTCTCATCTTTCTAACCAAATTTTTTAAGAGAATATTTGAGTACTCCTCATTAAAACATTTTTTCAAGACTGAAAAGGAGGGAATTACATATCTGTGCAGATATGTGTTTCATTATATGGCCTACGTTCAGAACAGTGAGGAAAGAGGAGTGAAAAATAAATACATGTATTCACTTGATACATGCTCAGACTTGTCCTAAGAAATGCAAAGATGTCGGGTCGCTTTGCTACATGGCGTAGAACATCTCATTCTACGGTTCAGATAAGCCTCCTCTGCAGAGTTCAAGTTTGATTGTAAGAGCCACACAAAGCTGTTAGCTTAAATAATGAACAAAAAACTTCAACTGCAAATAAAGGTAAGGTTTAAGAATGAACAAAGTATGTCCCATCCTGCTGGTGGAGTTAAAAGACCTTATGCCAGCACAGATGTTCAATCTGAACCTTTAAATTTAAAGCGTTAAAAAATATAATTTTAAATTCAGTACTTATCAGCCACTTGCTGATTTGATCATTTCTCACTCCCTTCTATAATGGCTACCATTAAATGCCAGTTTTTAAAAATAACATTTCTTCTGTTAATTACATAAGAAAGCACCTGGCTTTCCATATACCTGCAGAGCACAGATGTATGATTGGAGCATGGTCATTTTCAGTGGTATTCATCAGAATGGTTCTTCTGGGAATGGTATGGTAGAAAAACCTCTGCTACAGACAGTAAAAAAAGTCTGACAAACCACCCATGTCCTCACATAATCCACTGCTTCTGTGGATGCAGCATGATCCTATCCCTCCTTAGGTGTTTGCTGCTCTGGTGAGTTACTGTGCTCCTGATGAAAGCTAGCTGCTCTGGGAGTAGAGATAAAGGAGACTGAGCGATCTGGGCAAAGTAAGTAAGCTAAAGACCCTGGGATAAAGATAAATTTCTACTACCTACATATGCATATAGCCTATACTGTAGAGAATAAAAGCTAGGTTCGTTAGGTTTTAAGAGAAGCAATTGTTTTGTCTCTTTATTACAAATACCCATGTGAGAATGAATGTGTATTTCAAATATGTTTTGAGAGGGACTTGTTCTCAATGTTTTGTTTCATAAAAGTTTAACACTGAAACAAGCACCACCACAGGCCAACCTCACTCTTTTTAGTTCTCTTCCAGCCTGAATCTTGTGAGGTGCAATGTATCCTAGTCAAATGTGTCTCAAGTTTAATTTTGACATTCAGGAAAAATGTTCCTCTAAGTCACAGTGCATATCCCCAAATGCTATGGTAGAATGTATGCAAATAAGCATGACCTAATACAAACATGTCAATGTGGTTCTTTGCTTTGTGAAGAATGCATGAACAGTAACTGATCAGTTTGCAGTGGATACCCACAAACAGCATAAAGACTCACTACTTTACTGGTAAAGATTCTTTTCAAACAGTTGAGGGCAGGTGAAATATTTTCAAAACCTGAGGCTACAAGATATGCCATCTTGATTAAACATATGGAATGCATACTCGAAGAAAAGCCAACTGGAGTCCTAGTTGAGTAATCAAAACACCCAAGCTGAGAGGGGTTAACATGCAAGGATCAGCTCTGAACTTTGAAGTTTTCTGGTCTTCATTTTTCCTAATTAAGACAAGGTTTAATAACCAAACCACTGTACAAACTATGTACTTAAACTCTAGGTTTGTTTCTAATTTTGTTGGGAATTCTTAGTAGATTCCAAAGAATCAGTACCCCCTGGGAAGTTCACCCTTGTAAGGTGGATTGACTTTTTTTTCTTTTCACATAGGTACAAAGAGTGAATACCCTGCTTTTCATCTTTTCTTCTTTGCCATTAGCTCTTCTATATAGTTATCAAATAAACAAAACAAGAAGTAAAGATGTGTTATCAATCTATATTTGAATTATTCAAGGAGCTCCAGCAAACAACTTTTGGAAGGTTACACAGTAAGTGAAGAAAAATGTTCTTCAGATAAAAGCATTTAATTACTTGAATATTTTCATTTTAGAGCAGGGAACAGCATCGCATTTGTTGTAGAATCATTAGCCTCTGATAAATCTACCTAGATATTGCTGTACTTTGTTTATTAGTGAATGGTCCCTTTTCTTCTTTCTTTCTCCTCAGAAAAATGTGTTACTATACAGGGAAACAGGGGACCAGTTCAACTTGTATCTGATATTAGCAATAGCAAATTCTTCTCTTTCTCCTTCACTGGCATTTTTATATCACCATATAGCTAACAAACTTCTATGTTATCCATGAACTTACATTGAAGAAGCTGATTTGATAAAAGATGATTAAAAAATTATTCAGATTATCAATATATTTCTAACACAAAAAAGATCAATTTCATCAGCTGATTGACTTCAAATGAATTATATATTTATTCCACATACTGTTCCACAACAAATGAACTTAAAATATGATTCAAAGGCAGCTGAACTGAATGATTTCTGAAACTGGAAATGACAAATAAAAAAAGCTGGATAGACAGCCAGTAATCTTTAAGGCATAATTTACCATTTGTCAGGAAAGCATATGTAAATAAACCTGAAAGATGCTTTGATACCTATTTCATTGAACTGTATTCTTATTGGTGTCAACAAGCATATACTAATGTATCAAAAGCCGAAATTTAAGATCTATATAAAAGTACACTAACTATGCATAAGCAAGGTAATCGTGCAAGAACCTGTCTATTCTCATCTACCATGTGGCACTGACATCTATTTCCTTATTAGTTTTCAACACTGATGTTCATTAGAAATTCCTTACTTTCAGAACTCACCTTATTCATGTGGATCTGTTGCTGGTACTGTTTCTGCTTCTCCAAAAACTGTTGATGTTGCTGCTGGATGACCAGCTGGGCCAAAGTACTCTGAGGAAGAGGAGCTGACTGGGTTCGATTCAGTGGCCTGTGACGAGGCAGTTTGTGGGCAGCTCTTATGCCAGGTGAGACTCTTTCCTTCGCTGCTAAAGGAGACTGTGGATGAAGAGGAACCGCTCCTGCAAAAGAGTGACATTTCACTCCAGTGTGAAGAAAAACAAACTACTGGTTCTAATAGAATAGAAATCTCTCAATAAGAAGAGTGGTGTATGTTGCAGAACTTTGCATCAGTGCTGATGCAGTGGGACGTGTACCAAATGCCTAGCCACGCTGGGAAGTTCAGCAGCTGCAAAAGAATGTGATGAAGTAATCGTTTTCTCTTTTCTGTAATCACCGAATTCTTTCAGGCTAATGAACTCAAGCAGAATCACTAAAATGGGTAAACAAAATGCTATGCTTTTCTCTCCCACCCTTCCACTTTTCACAACAGTCAGAATACAAATGTCATTAAAAATATCAAAAATGATTGTTGTGTTGAAGCTTTGATCATTACCAGTCACAAGAAGTTTTTGCTGTCTCATTTGTTCTTTCAGTAACAGATGTTGCAAGAGAGCCTGGTGGCTGCTATTTGGCTTTCCCTCCAAAGCAACATGAGGATGAGTTGAAGATGGAGGAATGCTCCCCCCATACTGTCCAGCCAAGGCCACTCCTTGTCTGAGTGTCTGGGTCTCTCCTTTCTGCTTTTCTTTGAATGATGATGAAGCCTGTCAAAAAAACAATGACACTGGTAACTGCTTTTCATTGACCTGGCCATTTATATCTCCACTTGTCTGATTGTATGGTCTTACAGTATGTTTTCTAAATGCAGAAAAAATAGTTAAAATCCCTCTCTTACACTTTGATTCTGAGATGAAAAGGGAGGGGGAACAAGCCTGTTAAATGTAGCACTGCAAGAAATTAAATAACGAAAGCACTTGGAAAAATTCAGTAATAAAAGCCAAAGCACAAGGAACTACTAGTCAACATTATTAATGAAAAGACAGGACCTATCCTTAAAATTCCTAAAGACCTTTCCCAGCCTCCTGCACAGGAAAATAGGGGATCAGAGGAAATAGTTTCCATTGAGCTTGGAGTAGGCAAGGCTTAGTTTTCACATAACTTTCCATCAGACAGCAAGCCAATCAGCAAAACAAAATAATTACCTGTAGTAGTGGTAAGCTATTACTTTTCCTGGAGCATTCCCTGACTCCCTGAAGGACAGCTCAAAACTTTCACCTTTTGCAAAGTAAATTTGTACAGTTAAACTCTGGTCTACTGAATTATCAAGAGCTGTTGTATGTGTGTGGCATTTTAAAGTGCCCTTATAAATTGCACAGTTATTGATTTCAAGCTTTTGGTAAGCTTTGGCCCTTCAGGATTGCATATCTGCTTTATAGATTTCTTTGTTCCTAATAAAAACCTAGTTTTAACAAAATGTATTTCTTAGAAGGGTAGTTAAGCTTGAGTAGTAATTTTTACAGTTAACAGAAATAAGTGTGTTGAGGCTTGCTGAAAACCACTTATGGTATGTCATGGTAAAAAAATCTCTCTCTGACAATCCGAATTTCGCATATCGTAACGAGGCAAACCAAAGTTTACACAAATTTTTGGGGGGTGTATGCTTACCTTACCCTCTGTCACTATCCTTCCCTGAAAAACGAACACCTAAGTTAGCTTAACATTCAGTTTGCAACTACTTATTCTGGTAACAGAAGTAAACAATACATGCATAAATCAACCCCTTTATTTTTTCAAATGCCAAAAGTAATATTTGGTGCAAGCTGGTAACATCAAAAGCTCTCATCATTTGAGTGAGAAAATTAAAGATGTTTTCAGTTCCTTTTTCAATGTTATAAAATTTCTTTGAAGCTAGTTATATTTTTGTGAAATAGCTAGGAAATTTTTGATGATATAGACTGGAAAAGTAAGCACTACTTTTCATGTTCAGGTCAAGTTTTCCATCCCTTAAAAACAATAACTTGCTTATAAATATTTCATGAAAGACTTCAAAAGAAGTGATTTAAAGCTTGCACAATTTTACACGCAAAGTTCTATCTAATGTTAAAATGTTGGACTGCAATAATATGCTATTGGTGAGAACATTAAATGTACTGAAAAAGTCATAAAATGGCATGAAACTTTAACCTGCAACTAAGTTTAGCACTGGAATTTAGTAGTACTTCTAACAAACCATAGTAGACTGTATATATATATGCTTTTTATATTCTGGAAATCTAGAATTTTTATATTTTACCAATTCATGTTCTGTCAAATATGAATTGCTAGAATTTCTTCAGAATTTATACAGTGTTGTATAGAACCATCATATAATTTTATTAGTATTTTACATTTTTGCAGGAAATCAGGAAAGAAAAGTTTTGACCGGTAGCAAAGTTTTCAGTTATTTTACTGAGCCTCAGATTTCACTTCCAGATTACTGTAACTGGCTAGATCTAAAGATCTTTATCCATCAACATGGATTTCCATACATACTGTATCTGTTTTCTTATACATTTCACATACTGATTTAACATAGAGCTCTAAATAAAGTTGATTGCTACAGACTGAACAAAGGGCATATGAATATAACTAGTCATTAAATGTTGTTTATATATCCACAGATTTAATTTATATGATTGATAGTACACCCCCTATAAAACAAACTCAGTTGCAGAAATACAGGGTTCTTCCACTACCACACTTCAGCCCAGCTTATGTTCCTGTTGGCATCTCATTATAAAAAGTTACAGGTGCTGTACTTTACCAGGTAGGAGTGATCATATAATTTGAACACTTATACTAAATTGTCTCCTCATGTTCTTCTCACCATGTCTGAAATCTGTTACCAGATTTGCAGATATAAATGCAATACATATGGCCCATATTTAGATAAGCTCCACACTGGCACTTATTTGTGATTAAGAATGATTACTGCTTTCAAGTTGTGCCCTTAAATTTTCAGAAGTTGCCCAATGCAAAGAAAGGTCTGGCTCCTACTCTCAATTGCTTGTGTTCCAAAATGCTAAAAAAGAGAATATGCAGAAAATAGTCTTTCAGGGAGCAAAAGTAGACAGGAAGACTTTGGACTGGTCACTTACAGTGATTTGAGTTTGTACTGCTGGAAGTCCCAAGGTAATGTTGGGCAGAGAAGGGGATGTGTACAGACTCAACAAGTTCACTGATTCATCCTGAATCAAAAGGCGTTGCTGTGAAACCAGATGCTGGAATAAAGAGAAAAAACAAAGTATGTATAATCTCCAGGCTTTTTATCTTGGCTACTTTATTCTGGTTGTGCATTGATAGCCAGTTATGTATCATGCATTGGTTTGCATCCCAATGGGGTTCCAGATAAGTACTGTCCCTGTAAAAAAGCTATTGATATTTCCTTCCTTAGGAAAACAACTGGAATACATCTGGGATTATGCCTTGGTTAGTAAGTCAAATTCCTACTCCATCCCAGAATCTTGAGGATTCTTAGACCTTCTCTTCTCTCGTCAACTGCACTTTCACTATTAGAAATTCAGTGAGAGTTTAGCCAATGAATTAAGGACTTTATCTAGCCAAACCAAAGGTGTCATGATTATGGATGTATTAGTTCTGTACATTGCTATGGTTATTAAAGTTTTGTGGTAAGGTATGAAACGTATCCTACCTGGTTTATGTGTTAATTTACCCATATTGTGATATGAGGATGTTTCAGACACATTATTTACTTCCATTAACATGGGAATCTTGGGTAGAAAATGAGCCACATTGTCACATCTGATGTTTAAAAAAATATACTCTCTCTCTGCATATACAGAAGAACAGCGTCCCATCATTCTCTGATGATGATGGTGAACCCTCTCACAGCCTAACTCCTTTAAAGTTAAAATCTTTAACGCTTGTTTTGAATCCTTGTGATATAATTTTCAAGGATGTGGAATTGCTGATATATTTTTAATTACTGTCAAGTAAAATCAGACATTCTACTAAGATCACCCTCTGTCTTTCCATTTTAGATTCATTGGGAAGAAACATAAAAAGTTACATTACCACAACAGGAATCTTTTTGATGCCTTTGACTTTCTACTTTAACAGTCATGTTTTTCAACATGTGGTCTAGTATAGTTGCTTGAATTACATTTTCTGTTTAACTCTTGCTTCCCTCCCAGAACTTTAACACAATAAGACCTACAAAGGTCTTATTAGACTTAGGAACTCTGGCATGATATGGTCCCCAAGGGAACAACATCCTTGAAAAAGAATACCCTGTGTAACAGTATGACACAGTGACTGCTTTCTTCCCAAACAAAAAGCATATGGGACTCCAATAATAGACCACCTCCAAGAGGGATACTGCACACTCGGGCTTTGACTAAAGTAAATATAATAACTTGTCAAGCATGTTGTGGGGAGCTGTAGATTTTCCCCTGGACAAACCTGGAATATCAATTAACTCTGTAAAATACTTTGTGCTAATACAATGCAACTTCAGACCATCAATGAAAAGTGGTTAGGCACAAAAACACAGGATGTTATTGCAAAACATAACCTTCCTCATACAGTTTGTTTGGAGATATGACCTATCACCGAGACAATAACAGTAGAAGTCTATCTCTGTAATTTTCTTTTGGTGCCTAGGGAATCTCAACAGATAGCATATGAAACAAAGAAGCTTCACTTGTATATTACATTTATTCTTGGCTAACAGTGTCTTGCCTTGATAATATCCAACTTTGACCATGATTAAAACCAAATATGTCAAGACTGTGGAGATATAAGTGAGGAAGACTACAAAGATTTAACTGGAAAAGGACACTGCAGCACCTCTGATGTGCTTTCTAGAACATCATCAAATTTGTACCCACTGCACTATGTACACAGAGCCACTTCAAAATGCATGTTTCCTTTTTGGTTTTCAGTATGCCACTATTACCTTCTATGATTTGAATTAACAAACATGACTGTGACAGTGTTTATGACAGTAAAACATATTCCCACATTAAGATCAGGCATGACTGTTACACAAGGCAGAATCAATCATGTTACATACCATGCGAAGTTAATGTTGAAAACAGGAACTTATTAGTGAGACTACTTCTATCAAACTTTTTAATACCTCTAATAATCAGTCATTTTCATTTTGGTAACTTTTTTTTTTAATAGTTTCAATAAAAATTAGCCTAAATGCCAGTAAAACCTCATCTCCCAACATAAGTTTAGCAGCCCACCTGCATGGATTAGGGTCCAGTACATGCTGCAATACAACTGCATGACCCCAGCTGCAAATTCTCTTTTTACACAGTTGACAATACCCTGAGATGGTGGCACAAACTGGAGTTGCCAGAAGTGTCACTTGGCAGCACAACGGCTAAGTCATGGTCCTCCTTCTCCATGCAGACTTGGTGGTTTGGACTGGCACCTAAATTACGCCAAAAAACAACTGCCTTACTTGCTCCTCCATATACATACTCTCTGGGCCCATGGATCCTGCTCCCTGATGCTTAAAATAGCCTGTCAGCATACTTCCTCTCTTTCTTAAAATAGAGGTATGGTAATGAAATGTAACAGTGCAGGATGATCAACAAGTACCCATATTTAGTTATCGTACTTCTATTTTGCTGCCAGGGCCTGCAGAGAAGCAGGAACACCAACTTCATGTGCACATGTTTATATGCACATCTAGACATTAGATGGGGAAGAGGAAATGGTTTGGCTTTAATACTTGTAAATTGTGAAGCTAGACTAAGTTTTTCTTAGCTTTGAATATTCACTATTATATTCTTATTTCTTATTTTGCTAATTAGACTCTCTTCGCCTACAGCTCACCAGCTGGTCAGAAACTCAGACAATTTGCCGCTAGCCACTTGCAAAGTGTGCCATATTGAGCTGAGAATTACAAACATAGGGCTGTGGGCTTGCACAAATCAAATATACATTTATCTGCCATGTATGCTGCCATACATGTATCTGCTGTATCATACATTTATCTATCACACATGTATCTGTCATTTATGTCTCCTGTATAAAGTGATATTCTAGGAAATGCTGCTCTCCAATAAGCAAATGAAAGAGAAAGAAAATTACCTGAAGCCCACTGATACCACGTGAAAACTTGTCATTGCCTTCAATGGCTTTTGACCAGGCTGCGTATGCCCAAAATTAATCATTTCTCATGACTACGGCAGGTTGTCCCTCCGAACACAAAGGACATGCTGTGCAGGGGATCAATCCTGCTTGCATTTCTCATGCAAGTTCGATTTAGCCCCAGCACAGCAGGTGACCTGAAAATGTACGGCACGCTACATGAGACAAATAGCTACTGCGGTGAACCTTGATGATGCTGGAGAGAAGTGGGCCTAATAAAAACAGCATTTTATTTATAAGGCGCAATTAAAATCTTGAGTTTAACTTTCAAGTTTCATATAATGAGACCAGTGTTTTAAGAAATGGTACTGAAAGTACCATTAGGGGAACTGTGATAGTAAAAGATTATTTGCAAAAATGTACCATTTGCAGAGCACCTTTATGCATTCAAAAAAATGTAAATGTCTGCTCACCAGACTGTCTGCTCCAGAGGGTAAACCATTTAGAGGTCTAGCTATTCAAATGGATATGTCAAAAAGACTTTAAAAATCTGTTTCATTACTGATAATGCTCTAATTCTGTCTATGCACTGGAGTGTAATCATTTACGGTATTGACTCATGTTTTACTGGTAAATGGCTCTGTCATAGCAACCTGTTTTTCCCCAGCAAAAGTGTTTTATTTGCTGCCATGAAAACCACGGCTATCCACCCACTCAGATATGAGCACAACACTTACTGCAAATGTCACAACAACGATTATGAAACAACAGCAATGTGAGTCATGCAGGATTACAGCAAAACAAGTGATACTTTGGGTGATTTTGGAACACTTATCCTATTATTAGAAACTTCTGTACTTTGTGTAACTGATGAAAAATTAATTAGATATACAGCATTGGAGAGCTGGCAGCTAATGCTAAGCTAGCAAAGCGATATGTAGCAGTTTGGTTGCTGTTAAACTACCAAGGAAAATCCCACTGAAAACAAAATGCACTGAAATTGAGATTTATGGAAAAATGTTAGAGCCCACAGGACCACAGTATTAACAGTCCAGTAACCAGAGAGGTAAAGAAATCCCTGACTGGATCCAGAAATGGAAGTCAGTAGTTTCAGTTTTTTAGCTCACTTCCAGCCAGCTGAGTGACTGACTCCAGCACATGGAAATTAAATTTAAAAGGAACTTTTTAGGCTCATTTGAAATTCTGGATTGTGTGGAACTAAACCTACAGATGTCTGGCAAAGTAATGGCGACTGATGTGCAACGCATTTTTCTATTAATAAACAGAGTATAACTTTGTTGGTTCTTGGTATAGCATTTCCAAATCTTCCCAGATTGCCAGTCTGACCAGGTTGTATGCTTGTCTTTATAGTGGTTCAACACTGTGGGCAAATGTCCAGAAACTAAAATGTGCAAAGTAACAAGCACTGTAAACCAGTCTGAGTCATTATTCCCCTTACATTTTGTAGTATCCTCAAATCAACACAAAATCCAATTGGATATGTTTTCCTGTTTAATACAGCATTAACATCCATATATGCCAAACTTCTAACTACAACATTCCCAATATTAAAATATACCATTTAATTCCACAGAACTAGGATCTGATCTTATCTGAATGATGGATATTGCTCTGCATCATTTACATTTTTTTGCAATCACATACAGAGGGGCTATGAGGCAAGACCACATGTTAGCCATCAATGCCATTTTTTTTCTTTTTGGTTACGGGCCAGAGAGAGGCTACTAATCAGTGTGCAGAGGTCACCCACCTGCCCCCTGGATCATAGTTCACACACACAATTAATTCATTATGGGGAAAAGTCACTGCTGGAGGTTGAACTGCCCATTCCATTTTTTTTTTCTGAGGTGAATGTCCTGCCACTGACCTGGAGAAATAGCTCCATTAGCTAAAGCTCTGTTAAATCACGTTTTCTTATGCAATTTTTTCTAACACAAAGAATATAAACCAACGATTAATAGAAAATTTTACCACCAAAGCAAGAATTGCTATTTGTAAGGACAATGGACACGGAATGTTTCTGAATTTCATTCTCTCTTGGTTGCATTAATTTATTGTCCCTTTACAATGTTGCCATGGAAAGCATGACTTAGGCCTGATGTCTATGGTAAATGAGGTTTATCACAACTGATTTACCATCTGCATTCCTGTCATTATAGGCACGTATGTATGAAACATAATAATGAGTAGTTAAGATTCCTTCCGTGTACAATCTAGCTTCACAAAACAAGTATCAAAGACTCTTAGCAAATCAGTTATGTTGGTAAGCACTGAAAAGATAAGGAAACTGAGGTGCAGCAAAATAAAAGGCAGATGTGAAAAAAGACTTAGTCACTTAACACTGATACTGTACCTAAACAAATCTACTTCAACAGCATCTGAACCCGGGATTGCCTTATCTCCTAAGTGTTAGAGTCAGCAATGATGAAGTCACTCTTTCACATGTGAAAGTTCTTCATTAGCATTCATCATCATGCACTTCTTCAAATTATCCCAGAAGATAAGCCAGATTTCCTCCCACCCACAGCAATATGAGATCCTGAAAACAGGTAAAGCATTGCTATTCTACCTCATCCAGGAAAAGGGCTGCAGTGACACTGCAAACATTGCAGTGATTGTTCATCTCACATTCAACTGTTGTTGCCTCATTAGTTCTTTGTGCCCTTGCTCCCCAATATCTTCCCTAATATTCTACAAAACAGATGCTTCCTAGTTCCTTCCATAGCCTTCTTCAGCTTCTTTGGTAGCATCACTGCTGCTTTTGTTTAGATTTTTGTTACCAAAGAGTCTCTTTATTTGCTGGCCTCCTTTCTGAACACATATCTCATATATAACATACTCTGCTGTCAGCCTGCAGTGTCCTGGTATCCCTGATGATTATAATTTCTTCAATTATTTTGCTTGTATGTATCATCAAACTAAAGTTTCAAATCTCTTCAATCTTGCAGTCTGAGCAGCTATCCACCCAATAAAGAGAAAGAGTCTTACCTCAGCTTGAATGCTAGATGGCAAAACTGAGGTTTCGCTTTCTGTTATGCTGCTGGTCGGACCATTGCTTGGGGAACTGGGACCTGATCCAGGGGAGCTGCTACTGACTGAGGATTCTGGAAAACAGATGAAGCATACATTAATTCATGGTTCACACCAAAAAAACACAAGACTTCAATTAACTGGATACACTTAATGGCACAGGGTGTTTTCTTTTGCTGTTGAAAAGTATCTACCAATTATGAATGGGCTATTTATTTACATTAAAGTTTTTTAACTCACTCTCCTTTTCCTTTGTTTTTCCTTTTACAGTGCTAACAAGGAAAGATACTCTTGGTCCTTCTCTTTCTGACCTGTCTGCTTCACAAAAGGGTGAATTTAATTATTTAATCATTTTCACGAAGATGGTATGATACTTGGTATCGGGCAAGGATAGACACACAGAACTTGTAAAGAGTGAAAAGGAAAGAAAGACTTTTCTTTTTAATTGCATAGAGTCCTGCCTCTGTAAGAGATCAAAATGACAGAGATAGTAGGCTTGCAAAGGTCATGATAACATACCATCAATTCATGAGGCCTACTGCCATCCCCTTAGTCTTTAAAAAGGGTGCTGGACCTGCCTGTAGTAGACAAATTTTTACATACGCAAATAATAATGGCAGAATATACACCACTTTCACTGCATCTTTAGTACAAATATGAAGGAATATTGACCACATACAAAAATCTTAAAATAGCATTTTAAAGGCTATATGTTATCTTGATTTAATATTTCCCAAGTTCTGTTTAAGATAAAGGGGAAGAGGATGGTCTAATTGTGTGTTGCTGTATTCAGTCATTCTAATCCTATACTGATATAAATGAAAGTTCTGCACATGGGAGCAACTCACAAGGATAAAGATGAAAGAATGTGGCATTAGTAGAGATAAGGCTATTTCAGGTGATAACTTTCAAATGCAAATCTTCAGGAAGTTAAAATAATGAATAACTAAGTGTGGCAGTAAATATTCTATGGCCAATTCTTTGCTTCTTCACTCTTTCTCAGTTCACTTGCAAAAATATGTCCTCACTTTGACCAAAAATAACAGGAGATTTCCTGGTAGTTTCTTGGATCTGTTGCTGTTTCCTGCTAAAGCTGATTTCAATTTACTGAAGTGAATCAGTACCCAGCTAGAGTAGCTGGTCAGGTAAAGTTCTTGCGCTGTTTTCTGACTACTTTTCATAGAGCAGTAGAAACTTCTTTTTTTTCCTCAGTTTTTGAACAGTTATAACAGTACTTTTATATAAATAAAGGGCTATTTTTAGTTAAAAGAATTTTAAAAAGGAGAAAAAAGCTTCAGCCAAATGCTTGATCAGGGAAGCTTTGTTTATGAAAGGTGAAAAGTGTCATATAACCGATATTGATAATTGTAATTGCAATCTGTAATGCTTAGAATTATTGTCAGATACAGGAAGTGAACACAGTATTTTTTCTTTTTCAGGTTTCTGCTCTGTCAATGGCTGTAGAAAAGAATATTCTGGGACAAGTAGTTCACTTTATACCTTTCTTGCAAGTGTACAAAATATAAAGAAATCAGCTAAAACTAAGGAAGTGGAAATCAAGAAGCTCATAACAGCATCAGCAAATGGAAATAATACATTAGTTGTAAAAATTCTGATCTGAAAATAATTTATAGGGAATATATATTTATATATTTACACCTGATATACTGTGAAAAGTTGTCATGAGAATTGCATTTATGAGGACACTGAAGTGAATTCATTCATTACATCTTATACTTCCTTCTTGTTGTGACATAATTCTGATATACCAAATGAATTAAGACATGTCTGACAGTTCAGAAACAGTTCATTGTATAAGCATACAGCCTGATTGTAGTAATACTTGAACAAGCCATGAAAGTACCAAATAGTAATGTGAAGTCAAAGCAAGAAACCTCAAATGTTCTTCTCTTTCAAATCAACAAATAAGGTCTTGACTCATTCTAGTCCTGAGCACCAAAATGAGAGAATTTTAGACTGTTTAGTAGCTGGGGTGCAATTCTGCAAAATAATATATGTGACAAAGTTATGACTCTATAACGTCAAACAGGTGAAAGAAAGCTTTGGCATTCACTGTTCATCCAGCCTGCTACTTTTTTAGTTCAAGGGTAGGGAAAATATTGAAAGAAATACTACTTGATGACAAATATTTATTTTGCATTTTTTCCCTCTAATCCCTTTATATTCAGAATCCTATATCTTTACATGCTAAAAGTTCCCTTTCAATTACCAAGAATACTATCAACTGTGGCCAAAAATATGTCACTCAGTATTTAAACATTTCAACTTTTGCTACTGAAAAAATAGCTTAGTGAGCCCTTACATCAAAATGAACAGATTGACATTTTCAAGCAAGAGAAACCAGCAGGGTAGGACCAAACACAAGATTCCAAAATGGTCTGCGATTAACCTAAGTAACATCAGATAGGTGTGTTTGTGCCTGCTAGTTGCATCTACATTTTCCACAGGAGACAAGAAGTGGGACATGCAAAACCCCAAATGCTCTCCATGTACAGAAGACACAAATTAGGGGAAGACACTATTGTTTTCTTGTTTAATATCCCCTACCATCAACAGTTTACCATTTATTTGTTCTACCTGTTTTCCAAGCACTGTTTTCCACACTGGCTGGAAAGGATGGCTTTCAAATGGACAATGTCTTTTTAGTAAGCGGTAGAAAGCTGAAGATTACAAGTTATTCATACATAGCAATTTCTTTAATATGCTTTTCTTTCCAGCAGCAGGAAAGATTAAAAAAAAAAAAAAAAAGACGCATACTTTTGTTTAGTAAACAATTTAAATTCCAATATACCACTTTTAGGAGTATTTTATACATGCCTGCAAGCAGTCACAGTTAAGACATAATTTCTCCATTCTTAATTACCTGTCACCTCAAAGAGTCGCTTCTTGAATGAACTGACAACATTTCCGTCCTTTCTCCTGAGTAAAGGACTGCTTCTCCTTTCCGTCACCTTTTGTTTTAACCTTGAACGTACCTTCAAATTGGGCTCTGAGGCTGCAGATGAAGACAAGAAAATGAATGATTATAAAACAAATTATTACTTTACCCAGACACCATTGGCATTCCCTATAGGACCTCATCTGATCCAAGGAGAGCTCAGAGGCAGAGATTTTACTGCCCATTGTCTCCAGTCATTCTGCTGCTCCTCATACAACTCCATCTCAGACTGAAGGCTTGGAAAGAGAGGAAGGAGGCCAAAAAGCTTTGAATCCCAATATTGTTACCATTTTCAACTTCACCTCCATTTTGCCTTCCCCTAATCCTCTCTTCCAAAACAAGTTCAAAATAAATGTGTATTGATGACAATGCCTCTATTTCTCACCTGCCTTAACTCTATCAGACAACAGCAGAGAAGAGAGGAGGGAATTGTATTTTTATGTTATTTCCTTAACATTAAAGCAAAATAACAATAAAAAAGCCTGTATTTAACATGTAGTTTATGCAGTAATTTCTGGTTTAAATTCTTCTTTTCTCTGTCTCTAAACATTTTTGATTCCTCATATATTCTTGAATTCAAGGCGCAGACACTAAGCTTAGAGCAAAATATTAGAGCAAAATATTTCAGTGGATATGCTGAAAAAGGCAGAAAAGAATTTTAATTATAACACATTGAATTAACTTCTTTTCCTCCCTAAAGAACTAGCCATTACTTTTTTTCCTCATCTCATTTCAACTCTAAAGTTACCCATTAATTATCATTAATATCATTAGTATTAATTAGAGATGACTGAAACTTGTATTCTACACCATTTTAATCTCTCTTGAAGGTGAAAACTTGGATGGAAATACACCTTGGAACTTGGAACATTATAATTGGATTATGGCCTGATGACAGAAATAGAAAGAAGCCTCTATTGCTGCCTTTTGATTTTGGTTAGAAATATAAATTATGACAAGACTTGCTGGCAGAACATTTCTTGGTCAGCAATTTTAGGCCCAGATCTTCAATGTTTTCTCAGTAACACACCAAACAACTAGATTTATTACAGTGTCCTAGGAACATTTACACAGAAAAGCATACGGTCTGAAAACGAAGAAGTAGGACTGATTCCCAGAAAACCTAGGATTACATTTAATGCACCTTGGGCAGGTTCCACCTTTGTTTCCCAAATGGACACAGTCTTTTCATGCTAAGACCAGAGATGAAGCTCTGCTGTGCTTCTTATTTTGTGATATTTTTAGCATGATGTTTCATGTACTCATTTATCTGTTCTTATAAGTAAACCCTCTATCAAACAGACTGCTAAGAGCTAGTGAAAGATAATTGTGGAATAGACTTTGTTTGTGTTTCCCCTTCTGGAACTGAGGCTTGGCTAAGCAGTATCTCAAAACAAAGAGAGCTGAAACTGGAATCAGTTCTCTCTCCTATGCACCAACATAAATTCAGCCCCAAAGAAGGAGCAGGAGTTAGCAGAAAAACTAAATAAATGAAATCTTCACTCAATTCAATATTTTACCACTTGTCAGTCTGGGACAGGAACTCAAACCCATGCTTCTAATTCCAATCCTTGCCCAGCATGTAAGATCACGAATTTGCTTCCTGCTGTCCCACTCATTCCCTCAGTGATGAGGACATTAGAAATGTTCATGTGGGAGCAAAGGAACTGCACCTCTGCCAGAGTGCTGCTGTGCCTGCTGCTCCCACAGCCACTTGCTCCCTTCACCAGATACTCTATCACTCTTGGCCAGCTCTCCCTTTAAGTATCTTATGACTTGAGCACATTTCAGACAGATACATAGGCTAGCAAAATAGTGGAAATCTTTAATAATAAAAATATTAACAAGAAATCTTGATTTTATCTGTTACTACCATAATTAAGACCAATGGTTCCTGTACCAGAGACTTGTTTGCTAAGACACCATTTGGTATGAAACTGAAAATATAACAGTGGGCAAAGATTACACTACATGCTTTCATCACAGGTCTCATCCTAGTATGATGACATTTTGAAGAAAAGGTGCTGACCCCACTTGCACTTATGGTTATTTCCATTTGTACTATTCCATAGTCTTAATATTCAGAAAATATTTCTATATCCATGCCAGAGTAATGTGATACAAATCCTCTGCAACATTCACTGGGGAGGTAATCCACTCGCACATGAATGTTTCATGCTCACAGTGATTGCCTTTGTGTTTTTACCACACTCCCATCGTAATTCTGCATCCCAATCAATAATATAAACAGAGGAAGCAGACTTTGTTTTCAGTGTCTGAATTTATGAGGCAGCTGATAAGACAGACCTTGTATGAAAGATGACATATTATTTTTAAGTGGAAATAACCAATCCTAAAGTGAAAAGGCATGAAGAGTGACTTTTAAATTATAAAATAAACCTCCCAAGACAAAGACAAGGGTTGAGGACTGTGTGCTTCAAATGGGAGCCAGTCTCCCGTGAGGAACTGCCAGCTGCTAAGATGGTACCAGCTGGGACTCGAGGGCTGGCAATAAGTATTCAGATTTCAGTGTGCTAAATAAATTTAACCAATTTGAGAATGTCTGGACAAAGCGCAGAACTGGAAAGTGGGTTCTTGATACCTGTCAGTGGCTGGGCCATTGGCTTGGTGTATGCCTGTAGAGGCGACTGTACCATCATGCCCCACTGAAGCTGAAGCAAGCTATTGCTGGCTGCAACGGGTACCGATCACTACAGCAATCCTACGTGCTTCAGTGCATTCCTACATGCAGACAGCAGTAGCACATCTATAATTGTCAACTCTCTTCGGATTGTTAAAAAGGCAAAATTAAGTATTTTAAGCTTCAAGGATATAGCTATGGATAAAAAATATAAAGATACACATATGTATATATACATATACTGGCCCAAAGGTTATACATGAGATTATTTCTAAATAACTTTAATCCTTTTAAATCTGAAATGCAAATGAGTGAGCAAAGTGAAAAAAATAAATATCTTTTAAACTTTTTTTTTTTAATTTAATTGTTCCCCTAATATTTGCAAGGCACTCGGAAAGACTTAGCTGTGAATGCTGAAGAATAATAATTAATCTGCCTTATGTTTTAAATGACTATTTGGTTTGATACTTGAACTCATAGTTCTTAGAACTGGTCTTCAGAGGGAACTGTTTAAAATAACTGTTTTGCATTAGCCACCCCATGTGTATTTCTACTGCACATTATTAGCACCTTTGCTCAGTTTAATTAATCCACTGTCAAAGTTGACTATGTTCATCACCCAAAGGCATTCTCAGTGTAGAACAGGAGTGTCACAAGGGAAGCCAGCACCAAATAACTTGTGAGGCTTAAACTTTACTCACCAGCTTGCCACAGAACAGCTTCCTCAGGCAGATACAAGCCCTTAAGCCCTAAAGAATTAATTTTTTTTTTCCTCTCCATTAATACCACAAAATCATTGAAAAGCCCTTCATGAAGTCTATGACTTTATGTGGTAATAGGACCTCTCCGAAGTGCTGGAGGTGCTGAATGCAGTGGGGTTTGTTGGGTTAGATTTCTGCCACTACAGTGGTAGAAAACCAAGAACACAGAATGCCAGAGATGAGAGAAAAATGGGAGCACACAGCTGGGAGCAGGGCAGATGGGGAAAACAGGCTGCACCTTCTATGGCCATAGGCCGATAGGTTAGGCTACTCATCTAAAGTCCTGCTAAAAGCCAGTATACATCTGATGTAGGTCTAATTGGTCATTATTAGCCTAACCTCTTCAGTCTGCAAATCTTTGCACTTCTACTACATTTAGCACTTTGGGACAACTAATAATTTGTTCCCACTTTGGGAAAGGAAAAATATATTAATTGAAAGTATTTTGTAGGAAAGCAAACAAAACAATACCGTGATTTTCTCTGAAGGTCACCAAAGCCCATGTCATTGATCTTGATGGGAATCAGCTGATATCCATTTGAGTGATTCACTCAAGTGGATTTCAAGAAAGACAAGCCTGAGAATGACTTTGTTTATGCAACTCTGTAGCATAATTTTGAATAATAAGATGTGACAGTAATATGGCTTGCTCAGAGTCTCTTCACTATTACATGGCTTAACATCTCTTTTTAGTGCTAGTAATGAATTGATACTCCTCTTTAAATGACTTTAAGTGGACAACAGCTATGAAAGATACAGAAAGAATCAAACAGCAACAGAAGATATAGGCAACACAAGGATCAATTATCTAACTCCTTGTCATGCATGGCTTGTAGTTATCTCTATGGAACTGATAATTTTGATAATTCTTCCTAGGTGAAGATGAAAGATAGCATCTTCATGATTTTTGTCGTCTTTTATGGTGTCTTGAAATAGCAGAAAAGAAGTAACTAACTGTTTTGTTAAAAAGGAAAATATACAGGCTCCTATATGGCCACATGCTAATTTGATTACAACAATCATCATTGCTCAGGTGAAAGAAAACTAATCTCTCCTGAGTAATATGATATTGAAACACAAGCATGAGAGATATGAAAATGATTCAGTGTAGTCATTGTGTCATATACTGCACTTTGCTTAATATTAGCAATTTGCAGATACTAGCATTAAAGAATACAGCCTGGGGCTAGGGTGCTCCCAGACAAGCTGAGGTTTTCTTTTTTAACAAGGCTTTGCTTCACCATTGTATTTTTTGTTGTTGTTTTTTTTGTTTGTTTGCTTAATTAAACACACACATATTCAAGAACAAGTGATAAAAATCCTTTCTATGCTTGGGGAGAGTACATATATATATATGAAGGGAATGTGAAAGATAATAACATGCTACTTTCTGATGGTTCCAGGAACACAGTACTACTTTTGTATCAGAAAAGCGTGTGCCAACTTCAAATCAGCATTTAATGAACCCAGGCAGGAAATGGGGGATGGGAGAGGGTGTATAGTGAGCAGGTCCTCATCTCCAGTTGAAAGCCATATATAGGAAACCTGAAGAACAGAAAGTGAGCTTTTGTCCAGGCTTCCAAAGGCTCTAAAGTGAAAGCATTTCCTTTTCTTAGCTGGTAGGCTGGCTTGAAAAAGCTGTGGGGCAGTCGAGGTAAATGATACTAAATTTGGCTACAAAGAGTTCAACCACAGCACATGCAGCAGCGGCAAAATTCCCATTTTACTTGAGAAAGATGAATTGTTCCCTATTGCCCAGGCTCCAACTGTTATCACTAAGATCATTTGGAAACAACAACATGGACTTCTCTAAAGTATTTAAGTCAACAGAAACAACTATGAAACAAATATTTCATGATTTTGAAGTAATTCTAGCTCTTCACTGGTATCCTCTGTATCTTTAGTTATCGTTTTTTTAAGGTGTGAAGGGTCACATATTAAATTGATTCGAATACATTCTATGCTGTACTCCATGCAGGAGTTATCCCTTGTTTTTTCCTGCCTTATACCTACCAAGTGCCAATAAAGGAATACAGTCAAGAAATCTTTTCTCTTCCCTTCCCTTCCCTTCCCTTCCCTTCCCTTCCCTTCCCTTCCCTTCCCTTCCCTTCCCTTCCCTTCCCTTCCCTTCCCTTCCCTTCCCTTCCCTTCCCTTCCCTTCCCCTTCCCCTTCCCCTTCCCCTTTTTCTTTATGCTATTCTATTAGAGACCCACGCACACATAAACATTATGTGCTTTACAACACACAACCATGACAAGTCTGTGCCTGAGAAAACTTAAAGTGTAAATTACAGAAAAAAAAGTGGATTGTGTATGGGTATAGATCTTTGGAGGTACAAGAGAAAATAATGAGATGATACTTGTTAGCCTGATGGTGGCATTGCCAGCATACCAGTGGCTTAACCTTTGTCAAGATTCTTTCTAGCACTGAGACAAATGAGAATTTTCTAGAAGATGCTGATTGTGAATAATGAAATAAATTTGAGGTCTCTGTGGTGATTTCCTTTTAACCAGGAGGAGCCGAATGGGATAAAACATACTGTAAAGGTATCTTTATTTTGTGGGTTCACTGCATAACAGAATGGATTCCTTGTCCATGCTATGGGCTCCCCTTCACCATGGTAATACACACCAATAACAAAGCAGCCTGCCTTTCTGTGTTGTGCCAGGACCTGGAAATCAAGGAAGAAGTCAGATCCCCCTCACTACTGCAGCAAGGAGAACAGCCAAAAGAGGCATACATAAGTTCCTAAGATCTTAGTCTGAGAGTAGTGGGTTAGGGAGAAATTCCTCAGTTTCCCCATCAGTGATGTAGGCACTGTGAAAGGCACAAGAAACTTTTCATGACATCAGAAAGGCTAAATGAGGAAATGAGTCTGGGCTTCCTCACCAGAACTATGAATGCAAGCAATTTCAGACAGAAAGCTGGAGAGGGAGAGAACACAGGTGAGGGACCAAAATTGCTTCCATCTTCCCTAGCTGCTCTGTGGAGAGCTGTGAATAAGTTTGTCCTTCTGAGAGCCCTGACGGTCTCGCAGCCTTTCCCCTGCACCAGGCGGTTCTAGCAGACATGTAAATATTCTCTGTTCTGCATGGAGTTTCAGACCTGTGCTCTGGCTTCCTGTAGGCAGCCACGGACTGTTTCAACCACCTCCACATAGCTGAATATATTAGACATAGGCAAGATGAGCAGTGACTTTTTGTTTTCTACATGACTGACTGACTTCTGCTGTAGGAAGCCACATTCCAGTACAAAACAATACCAGACAATAAACACATAGGACATTCTTCTCCACTAGCTGACAGATTGTGAGATACCAGTCTGTAGTATAGCTCTCTAGACTCAATGGCTTTTAAATTTTGGTCATTTAAAAACACATTTCTGAAAGAGCTTTAAATTAGATTCATGAGACAAAAAGCCATTTACATAACCCCTCTAAAGCTCTTCCAAGAACTACATGGACCTGACCACTGGGTGGTCCCAACCAGGCGGGTGCACCAGATACAAAGGTATAGGATGGAGACACTTTGTTTTTCTGGCTTGCATCACCTAATGTGTTTTCAGCCTATACAGAAACTGTTTCCCGTACAACCATTTGCTTTAAGGGGAATGTTGGTCATATGTGAAACCCTTTAGTCCTTTGCTTTATTTAACTTTTGTAAAAGGTAGAACACTTTATTTATTCAGACTAAGGTAAATATCCATTCCCCAAATAAAAAAACAGGTTCAGTGAAACACATGGTAAAACAGCTAATTAGATTAGAGGGGATCTCTTGGCTTTTCAGCTCTCTTCAGGCTAAGGAAGCCAATTTAACAAGATTAGCAATTTTTCATTGATTTCCTAAAGAAGGTTCAAAAATGCAATATACCCTGAAGCCATTCTGAATATCTAACTTTTCCTTCTTATTCACTGTAGTATGTATGGAAACATAAAATTGCTGTTTTATTATCCATACAAACAAGAATTATCTTTCTAGTAATGCTTTATTGAGTTAGATGTAGGAATTACTTAGCGCTACATGCATTTAGCCAGAATTAGAGAGATTTATATTTTTCATGAAAGGCTGAACAATATGATGTATTTCCTATTGATATCTGTTCTGCATGTAATCTGTGAGGCAAAAGAACTGAACAGTTGACAGAATTCTTAATAATTTATGTTCATTGGCACATGAACAACATCTCCTTGCATTTGCACCAATGTGGGTTATATAACTGTTTCAATGACTCCATAGGTTTCATTGTCTCTCCTAAGTCCACATTACATGTTAAAAATGCTGAAACCATGGTTTATTGCTGTGTCAGGTCCTTCTTAATCTTCTTCATATGAAATAATATTCCTTTTGCAATAATAAATAGGGGATTAAAAAGTAAATAATACTATATTGCCTTGGAATATAGACTAAAGAACAACGATAATTTAAAATCAATTCTCATTTTTGCTGTCCATCTTCAAATTCTGTAATTTGTTTGCACTTTAATAACAATTATGGGAGCCTAACTGAATCTTAGTTCTCAGGAATTGTAGAGGAGAAAGAAGAAGGTGAAGCACGTCACTTCATAGAGGGCATCCCTCATTTGAATATCCAGATTTAGTTATGTATGACCAGCAGTCCTGCTGGTTGGGTCTTGATTATTGGGATTATCAAATCCAGTTGATTATTCTTGCCCCCACTTCTGACCATATACACCTCCAAATATTGCAAATTCCACTCTTCATCCTAAATCCTCCTCTGACATCCATCAAACCACTAATTTTTCCAAAGCAAAAATTACTTTCTCCAGTGAAGAAGTGTCAGAGATAATCCCCTAAGTGTAACGGTCCAGACTTTTACAGGACCACAGTTTGACCCCTAGATACTAGATGCATGATTTATTTCTTATAGAATAATTATGTTCCCTACTAAGTTGTTCCCCAGGTCCCATTAAAAAAAAAAAAAAAAAAAGGAAAAAAAAAAGGAAGAATTAGTTAATAGGGTGATTAAATCCCACAGATTTAAATCTATGAAAATATCCAGCAGTGATAGCTCATTGATGGCAGGTAGAGAGTGTAACATAATATTTTGTCAGCCTTCAGAAATTAAACCCCATCACTTTCTCCCCCATTTTGAGAGGGTACCAATTTCATCCATAGATAAGAGTGAGACAGGACTAGATTGCTGAAGCATACTGTTGAGGGTTGTTCAAAGGCAAAGCAGAGTATCTGCAGAGGGACTCTGCTACAACAGTACTGGATGCCAAGAAAATGAGAGCACCAAAAGGCAGTGCATCTTGTTTTCCTAACAGATGAAAACTCTGGCCACATTCAGCTCAAAGGGAGGAAGGCACAACTACACTGAAGGCAAATGGAGCTAAATTTGGCCCAAAAGTTGTCTGGAGTTTAAAAGCATGTTTGTCTAACTTCTGCAGGCAAGGCTGACTTTGTGAAAGCATGTCTCCAAAAAACACCCCACCTGTTTAAAATCTTAATTAGACATTGATATTGCACCTTAACAACGAAACTGACTTAAAGCAAGTTTACTTTTAGATAGGTTCTTTATGCTCTGGGATATAATTCGAGTCCCCTACAACTTAATTAGCTAAATATACAATGTAACCTTCCATCTGGTAGAGTAATTTAACAGGAATAATTGTGCACCATCATAACTCAACGAGACACTGAGGAAAACCATTGAAATGCTATTTCCTTTCCTTTGGAAGAGAATTATGTACAATTTCAGCATGCTTTGCATTTCTAACAGTTAAAGCCAACAGGGAGGTATCACTCTCATTTATATTACTTTCCCATGAGAAAATCAAAAGCAAAGTACAAAGCTTATGCCGTTGTTCATGAATGGCTCTGTAATACTTACTTGGCTTTAGCCAGAACATGTTATTTGGCAGCTAAAACCTTTAATTAGAATTGTGGGTTTGAACAGATTTTTCAGTGAAACTATGTTTTGCAGGAGTTTGGAGAAGTGCAATCTTTACTAACCAGCGTATTCTATTTTGGATGATATGATACCATGTGATTTCCACTTTTCGCTTCTCTCTCTGTTTCTCTTTTTGCCATCTTTTAGATGTTCTTGTTTATTTTTCTGAAAGTTTTCAACTGTCCCTGCCCTAGACACAGTAGAAGAAAAAACTTTGTTCCACACAAATCAAACAGGACTGTTTGCTACTGACTTCAAAGTGCTTCAAATTTTATATATAATATTTTGTAACTTATTTATCCAGAAGGAAGAGACTTTCAAATACCATTAAAATAATTCCACTTCATTTTCAATGGACACTGTGCTCTTAAAATCCTTCAGATTTTAGGACTGCTTTTTTATTTAAGCTATGTTTCCATTAGGTTCAAAAGTAAAAAAGGTGTCTAGTATTGGATTACCTACTTACCAAAAAAATTATGCAAGCTACTTGTTAATGCTGATTTATAAAGTGTTTCTGAAAACATACATAGTTTGTGTAAGAAAATCTTTAGGTAAACACATGAAGCAGAACTTTGCAATTCAATTTTGGCTACACATCGAGCAGCAAAAGAAGAATTAGGACAGCATTTAGAGCAGGACTGCATAATTAGATAAGCCATCAAGAAAATTCAGTATTTAGCACAACAGAGCAATTAGTAGCAAGGGAGAAGGCGACATATATACAAGTAGCGGGATTTGCGCTAAAACAAAAACACAATGAAAAATCTTTATCCAGGCCATCTTGAAATTGAGTAAGAATAATCACCAATGTGCAACACCTTGTTTTCCTGCAATTAAAACTAAGCGTTAAATGAAGTATCCTAGAGGAACCAACTTGTGCTAACGGAACGACGGTGATGGTCTTTATGGGAATCATCGTAGAGATGACTCCTGTTGAATCCTGGTTCAGGCCTTGGCGGGCATACCAAAGCACACCAATGCAAGCTCTTTATTCTCTGACAGTGTCATTCAACCTACCCTACCATTCATCTGTATTTCGTTTTAAGCTATCTCAGAATATTTTCCCTCTCATTCAAGCCGAAGTGACACAGCATTGCTTCTCACCCCCACTGTACAAAGCTACAGAACCTTGAGGGACCTAGAACAATGGCTGCAGCAGAGCACGGTAGCTACAACAGTATTACATTTCCTTAGAGCTGTTGGCTTCCAAGGGCTTATCTCAACTTTGGCCCACCCACTATACGAATCCAGAAGAAGCTGCTAGCAACTGTTTACTTCAAATTCACTCTTGAACTACAAGTGAAAGTTGCTTTGCTTACTACTGATTATGCCCTCACAACTTATTGATAGTGAATTTAGTGAATTATATGGGAACAGAAGTCAAAAAAAGAAGGGCTGACAATCAGGATACCTCTTTTTTGTTTCTTACACTGTGGTAAGTGCTGGTGATTTTCTTCAGTCAAATCATCTAGACCAAATTTGTCAAGACTGCTCATTAACTAAGGAAACCAAGGACTGCAGGAAACAGGAATGCTTAGCATCTCTGAAAAGCAGAATAAAATGAGGAACATTATATCATGTTTGCCTTCTTTCCCTGCTTCAATAGAGAAAGTGCCTCTCCCATTTGTTGTGCTTGCTCATAAACTCAAAGAAAAATAATGACTCTCTCTACTGAGCTTGACTTCTTCATTTTGGCAGACATGATAATTGAGGGTTTGTGATCCTCTAAGCCTATTTTTTTATATTGGAGACCAAAAGAAATCCAGCTTTTTCATATGATCTTACTTCACAGGAGAGTGTTTTCCTAGAAAATGCAAACAGAAATGAAATTTGGTGGCATGAAAGGGAAGAGGAGAAAAACTTTCACACATGAAATGTTTTTCTTCTCCGTTTCAACTGCTCCAGTAAATTACTGAGTCACTAAGTGCAGAAAGAATGATGGTAAGGAAATATTCGAATTAATTTCTTCTTTGAAACAAAACAAAACTAAACTAAACAAAACAAAAACCTACATGTACCGAGTTCCCATTCAGGAATCTTTCACTCTTATTACACAGCTATGCTGTTATTCTGCTGCCTAATCAGGTTAACCTAATGTGGTTTTTACAAAGTGATCTTCATGACTGTGCAGCATAGCCTTCTTCCTCCCTTTCATCACAATGTTAAGCAATCCTTCATCTCCTCTTCTTTCCTGTATGAAATTACTTAATTTTCCCCCTCCAAGCTAGAACTTTGTACTATTTGCTATTTAAAAAAAAAATTAAAAAGTTCTACATTTCCATTGAGCATGCTTCCAATTTTTGGAAAGTGAGCCACAAACATCTTCTCAAATAGTGCTATTGTGAGTGTTCCTCAGATCCCTGAGCAAAATGCAAGATGTAAGCTTACAAGGTCCATGAGCAAAGAAAGATTCAACTGGCATAAAACCAAAACAAATAGAAATAGTGATTCCCATTCCCATTCATGATTGTACTAAACTCATGAAAGAAAAAAAAAAAAAAACAGTTCATACTTTATATGCTGATGTCCCTGGAAATTTATTCCAACAAGAGACAAAATATGAGGCAAAATACAGAAATTCTACCACTAGCAACATTTTAGAAAAGCATGCATCTTTGGTTAGGGAACTAACCTTTATTGGAATTTACTGGCCTTTGCTGGTTTGCATCAACACTTGCACACAGAAAATGAAATGTTACAGACTGAAGAAAATGCAAACGTTATGGCCACTTGCCAGGATTTCTGCATTTGTTTCAACAAAGTTAAAAATATATAAATAAATAAATAAATAAAAGTTTTGCTAGCTTTACAGTAACCTCTTCAAGTAGATAATATTTTCCCAGATAGATACACAATTGAATGATGGAGATCAGCAATCAAAAGTTCCCTATATTAAATGATCAGGTTTTCAATAGTGCACAGCTCCCATTAGAGCTCTTATAGCAGTCAGTATGAATTTCAAAAGTGTTCAGTAGCTGGGAGGAATTTTCAAACCCATCTGGGTAATTTAGACACATTAGTCTCATTGAAAGTTAATGAGCCATGTGCTGTTCAGGCTTTTGGGTGCTTTGCAGAAAACTCACATGTTACAACAGGTATCCATGGTGAAGTCCTGGGCATTTTAAAACTTTGCTCTTACACTACTTGAGCCAAATTCTGCTCTCAG
Source organism: Anser cygnoides (assembly GCF_040182565.1). Classification (NCBI taxonomy): domain Eukaryota; kingdom Metazoa; phylum Chordata; class Aves; order Anseriformes; family Anatidae; genus Anser; species Anser cygnoides. Next base: position 32,586,784 of record NC_089874.1, on the reverse strand, counting down.
TAACAGATAGGTAGCTTCTCCTTATAGTGTATTTATCTGTTCAATAAAGCAATAGCTCCCCTTGCTCTGCTCTTTTTGAAAGTCTGTCAGCACAGTGCATCTGACTGCAGCTGTGCAAAGCTGCATATCCTGGCCTCAAGCCCCTAGGACAGCCCCAGTTCTCCATGCAGCGAAGCTCTGTGAAGCCTGCTGCTGACAAGTTCTGCTGCATCTTGTAAGGAGAGGAATAATACACATGGCTGAGAGGTACCGGGTAACCACAGCCACTGCACTAGGATGGTAACTCTGGTACCTCACTGTAAACATAGACAGCAAGATTGTTAAGCACTTCCCTAGTTACCTATGTGTCCTATTAATCTAGATGCTAGAAGAATAAACACTGGACAGAACATTTTCCTCTTAACCATGGTCTATCTGCATCTATTTCAAAAAGATTTTTAAGGAGCTGCCACTTCTGGACTAGTTAAGCCAAGGTTACATAGATTACTGAGTAATTAAGCAAGAAAGTCTGAGGATTTGCAATGCCTGTGTGAGACTCAGTGTTCCCCTGGTAGTGAATAACACATCAGGATGTCAGGAAAGAATCATTCAGCTTTGCTTCTCATTAATCTGATCTTAGAGCAATCAATCCAATCAGAATTATCTTCCAAGGGCATTACATCAAAGTTGGAGAAGAGAAAGATACCTCTATTTTCTATATTATGCTTATGGAAAATAAAATTGAGAAGTAAACCAAGCCTGTGATGAAAGCCTAAAATGTGTATTCCTTTCCAAAGAGTGAAAAGAATGTAAGGTTTACTTTCACATGAATCACTGACTTCATGCAGGTTCAGCACCACAGAGGGTTTACCAGGAGCCAGTGGCAATAAGCGTTCATAGCCCAAAGGAAAGGAAAAGAGGTTCACCCCTTGTGGCAAAGGTCAGATTTCTGCAGGCTTATAGCCTGTCCATATACATGAGTGTCCGTGGGACATCTTTGTCTGGTAAGGTCCCATGAGGATGACACAGGCTCCAGAATGTCCCCTCTGCCTGGAGGATGGCCCTATAACCACTCAGATAAGATTAGGGTCATTTGATTTGTGTCAATCTGGTTCCTGTTGCTTTTACTCTCAACCTGATGAACAATCATTGGAACATTTGCGGGGATGTTGCTGAAGGCTGGAATTACAACTCCAGGATAGAGAGAGACTGAACTTGTAAACAGGATATTTAACAGTTGCTACTTTCATGGATGCAGAGAGCTATCAAACACCTACCCTCACTAACGTACAATATGCTGGACACTACATTTCTATTTGCTTATCAAATTTACTATGTAAATGTCATAAAAATGGTTATGCTAATGATTATATTAGTATTTGTCTATTTATTCTGTAGATATCTTTTCAGAGAGTCATCAAGTCCTTTGTCCAATTTTGCAACTGATGCATTGCATGCCCAAATATTTGGAATAACATATAGAAAACATCTGGATTTAATTATATTATAGTCCTCTTACGCAGACAATGGGAATTGAATTAAGGAATATTTTGAAACCCCCACAGAGATATAAAAGTATTAGCAGCTGCACGAGAACTTTACTATTACAATGTTTGAAAATGTTTTGTTTTACAGATCAACAGTCTGACACATCATAAATATCAATCATAACATTTAAGATATATAAACATGGAAAAAAATTAAAACGCATTTCAAAAACATGTAGATAAATTCACAGCATTTAAAAGATGTAGAGTGTATTGTTTTGCTTAAAAAATGAAAATGTATTGCCTATTGGCACAGAACTTATATGTAGTACAGCAGTATTAAGCAGAGAGACATATAAGGGCTTATTGTGACCAAATTGCCTGAATCAGATTTTTATAGAATCTTGTTATATTACCACATATTGTTAAATAATTCACCCAGAATAAATTAGCACTTTGCTTTTCATTCTTTCATTCTTTTGAAAATATTTGGGGGTATAACATGAGCTTCGAGAGTCTGCCCCAAAGTATTAGATGCAGACTGGGTTTTCTTTCTGAATGCACACTGCTTCCAAATGCCGCTTCTTTTCAAGTCAATACCAGTTTTGCAGTGAGTTTTCAATCTCCCAGTGGCTAAATCACATTCAAAGGCTGTTAGCACAGTAGGGGGTCAGACTTTCCCTCCGAATGTAACTATATCACTCAACAGCAGACTCATGCAATAAGCGATCTAATGTTTTCTTTTCTTTCTCTTTTTTCCCCTCTTAGTGTCTCCCTGCATTCCTGGATACCGGTCACTGCACCAAGGACCTGAGGCAACAGCCACATGGACTCCACCATCATCCTTCTAGCTTTATGATGCAGAAAAAGACAAGTCTACAGTTCACCTGCTGTCAAGAAAAACGGTTCATTTGCTAAATCCTTTGAAACATTCTGAAATGTTCAAATGAACATTCTATTGTAAATTATTATACATTGCTATGTGTAAAAAACACATAAAAATGTGTGCATGTATGTGTGTGTGTATGTAGATACGCGTATAAACTTTGGCAATTAAGGTCACAAAATATCATATTATTCCAATTCCACCTCTTTCCATGAATTCCCCTCACAATGTCCTGAAAAACTTTGTCTAAAGGCAGCATACCCTCTGAAGACAGACACTGTATCTACCATGCAAAAGAGAGACAGAGTTATTAAACCCAGAAGTTATACTGAGATAAAGAAAATAATATCATAAAGATCAGTGAAATGATGGTTTGATTAGAAACTAAGCTTATCAGGACTGAAGCTTGCACTAGGTGTTAGCGTCGGGAAATACTGACTCTTGATACCGTGTGGTCAATCCAACCTTGTAAAGATACAGCCAGGATCTTTGAACTTACCCTTAGTATCATCCTGAACAGGTTTTGTGGATTATGATATATGCCTTGCTGATGGGTAGCCTGGTTAAAATAGAAGGTGGGAGAATTACTGGGTAAGAGGATCGAATAAACTACTCTAACTCACCCGTTTTACGGAGTGGAAAATCATCCTTGGCATCCTGTGCTCCTGGTAAAGTGTATTTGTACGGTGGCGAGGCCCCACTCAGGGGTGGAGAGCTTTGATCCAGTGAGGTATGGTGGGCAGCCCTGCAGCAGACACAGAGAGGTCACAAATTAGCAGTCGCTGAGGTGACCAGCAGTAACTATCTACACATGTTGTACACATGTCTCAGCTGTGTTTATGTTCTTGTTCCTCTAAGTGTGCACAAACCACAGGCTCATGTAACCAATTTCACTTTTACAGTAAGTTATGGAACTCCTCGGGATTCCCAAGAATGTGCTTTTTGCACTCATTATAAAAGTCACATAGGATAAGAGTCATGTTGACCTACAGACAGGATCTGTCACCAGTTTGGGGAATTGACCATTTTAGATTGTTGCATTTTAATATGAACCATCTGAAGCGCAGCACAAGCCATTTAAGTCTTGTTTATTACGTACAAATAGATGTGTATTGACCCAGCCTTTTCTAACAAAACGTGGGTGGATTTTCAGGGTGGGGTGTGTGTGTGTGTGAGGGTGGGAGGTGCTGTTGGTATATAAAACTGAAAAAAATATTGAGTTACTCTATCTGTTGAAAAAAAATGCAAACTATTTAGACAAGAGGAGACAGGGAAGCTAAATCCTTGCATTTAATTTAATTTTGGAAGTTTTCTGAGTACACCACTGCAGCACATAGCACTCACATCAGCAGAGAAGCTCCAAACTGAAGAACACTTGCTGACAACTGCTGAATGAAGGAAATAGTGTGGGCAGATCTTTCTGAATGTGGAAACAGCAAATTGCAAAGAAATTGCATCATTTGGCCTAGAGACAGGTTTTTATTTTTGGTTGATATTTTTATTTAGAGGGAGAGGGGGGAAAGGAGGAAAACTTTCATACTTTGTATTTATCTAAACATCATTTTACTTGGCCTCTTACAGTGCCTCTCCCTTTGTTTTCAATGTAATGTGGCTAATCCAGTAATACTATGTCTCTGTCGAAGAGAGGCACTAATGAAATGTGGCACTACTTTCCCTAGTGTAGCAGAAGAGATCCCTCTGCAGAGCTTCTAGTTCTTACCCATCTGAAGACTCAGAACTAAGCTCAGACTATTAGTCCAGAAATCTTACTCAGGAGAATTTTCGCATTACTTGGAAGAAATTATTTATTCTATCTCTACCAGAAACAATGTAACTGTGTATTAAATCATGTTACTACAATGTTCTGATTAGCTCCAAATGGGAATTCCAAGGGCAGGCCTTCAGTAATTCTTTTTAAAAAGAACAAGTACAAGATAAAATTCTAATGTGCTATATGCATTTCTGTGTGTCCTGCTGAAGGCCAGTTTGGGGATAATGTTGAAATCTTTTGGAAATGCAGTCAGATATTTTTTATTATTATTTTATTTAATGACTTATAAGAATGTGTCTGTTGTAATGAGGAAGTTAGAAAGGAATTAATTAGTTAAAAATAAAGAAAAAAATAACTCTTAGAATAGTAGTATATGCATTACAGGACCCAACAAAATCACTTGTTTCAGTTGCCTAAGCAGATTCTTATCAATGCTAAGCCATTGTCAGAATATGTAGTTTTGGACACTGAAATCCATCAGAGTTAGAAAAGTTAAAAAAAACACTATCCTTCTCAAAATCCTTGTGACTTACTTACATCAGACAAATAACTTCACTGGGAAACCATCTCTTCATGAAGAAACAAGTTTTGTCATTGATTCAAAATCCAAGTAGATCAAATACAAATTGTTCTAAGTGCAAAAATTGAAGAGACTTGGGAAAATATCAAGTGTAATTGGAAAATCTGTGATGGCATCAAGAGATGAAGCAGTTGAAATAAAAGGTTTATACAAATTTCTGAACACAAATTTCTGAACACAAATCATTTGTGTTCTGTATAGCTCTCATATTATCACTGCCCACTGAGTACTCTTCAGTTCAACAAGATATATCAAACTTTTTGCTAATTTCTTGGCTGAATTTTCATCTTGTTCTGGAGTTAAACTCTCAGCATCCCTGCTGGAGGATCTTTCTGACTAGTTTAAGTGGGCACCTCAATATGGGAAGGAACCAGCCTAACACTGAACATACGTGTACCAGAGCTTGGGGTGGCGGCTCATGGAATGATTCTTCCCATTTGCTGGAGAGTCTTTTGTTGCCGATTTACTCAACAGGAACTCTTGAAGTTTCTGCTTCACTTCTGTACTGGCCACTGCCCCTATGACACACAATTAAACATATCTCGTTTTTACTTTAAAAATTACATTTTTAAAGAAAACAAAAACTATATCACAAAAAAAAACAGTCCACATCCTTGCTGCTGAAAGTGTTAAAGAATTAAAAAAATATTGGTGGAAATCAGTCAAAATGAGATAACATTTGGATTAATGTTTATCTATAGAAGACTGAAGTTGGTCGTAACCCAAAAATCCAGTGAAGTCATAAAAGAATCTTTCATCGGTAGATGAGGCCATTTATCCAAGACCAGATATATCTAAAGAATTTAGAGCATTTCCTAATAATTTCCAAATCCAAAACCAATGACAGAACTAAAAAGATAGGAACAAAAGGACATTTTGAGTTAGCAGTGAAGACTGTTTTTTCTTTTTGTAAAATGATAGTAATAGTGCAGCAAATCTGCCCTTTGAACAGTTTGATTATGAGCAGAATTCTGCAAAAAGAGCCAGCAATGAGCCTTTTTATTCATGCCACTCAAGAGCCTCTACCTGTGATGTCTGAAAGATGGACCACAGAAACATGTTGCAGTTGATAACTCTACTCTTATGACACAAAAATCACAGAAAGACCAACACAACAGAAAGACATACTGCATTTTGACCTCTCTCAGTCACTAGCTCAACAGAGCAAAATCAGCAGGGCACGTCAGTGTCAGGTTAAACTACTGATTCCTATTTCCAGCATGGGGCAGGCTTCTTTACTCAGTCATAATATTCTTTGTAAAAACGACATAAAAAAGGAAACAAAAATTATTTCAGTTTTCCCCAAACAGTGATAAAAAAGGGAAGAAAAAAAATGCTTCTTTGAAAGTAGCAGCACTAGGGAATACTGATACTCTAAGTATTTGGTTACCCAATAGCACAGCTAGCTGGTGAGCATGTCCCCCTGTGACCTCATTCCCATAAAATATCTCTACTACCCCTCAGTTTCAGATCCTAACTTCACTTTTCGTATGTTTCTTCCCTCCTCTACTCATTAAGCAGATCAGCAGCAGAATATGCTGGGGATGGGCCTGGGGGTCACAAGTGCTGCAAGAAATCAAACTCTAAAGGGAACCATGGAGTTCACACTACTGCCCATCCTCTCGCATGAGCATAAATAAAGTCCAACTGTTTGTATGGATGCTGATTTTCACACTACCTATAGGATCCCTGGGGCTTCTTCCACCCTTGCCTTTCTGGGTCATTAGGCTGGTGGTTTGAAAATTATTAATGTTGCAGAGAGCAAGGAACCCGACTAGACCAGACTGAAGAGGATAAACGAACAACTTCAGATTGCTAATGCTCTACCAAGAAAGCTTTCTTCAGACAGAGGAACAGATGTACCCCTCGCTTTCCCCCAAAGAATGTGAAAATAACACCACCACTGCCACCTAAACAAGAATTCTTTGAAAGCTCTGTTTGACAGCATTATAATGCTTTCAGGGATTCATTGTTTACCAAAGTAATGGAAGCCCGTGGACACCTTAATTTCTAGTCTACATTATGGTATACCCACAGCTGCTGAACTAATACAGTTTTCCACCCAAGAAAAAAAAGGCAAGAGTATATGATCCCCCTGAGCATTATGTACAACACTTTTCTCGTTTTGTCTCTGTTAGTTAATATCTTTTGCTCAACTAGGAGGCCAAATAACAATATCTCCTTGTGGCAGCTTCATTTTAAATACCTTCACAATCTATTTTTGCAACCCGATTTCTAAGCTGACCTGACAAAAGAGAATTATTTGTATCTGTCTCCCTCTAGTGAACACCAAATTCCAACAGCCTCCTTTATATCTGTCATTTACCTTATAGATATGTATGAGCTAGAAATAACTCTTTGTTGGGTTTCATGAAATGGTATCAAAACCAAACACAAGGCAGTTTGAACACATATTGGTCTTATAACTCAGGCAGAAGTATTCAGAAGTCTCAGCTGAAGATATTCTTAAACACTGTTATATTTTCATACTTGAAACAATGCTCAAATTACTTAAACAGTTATATGGCGTGATGTTTGGTAGCGATTTCTGTATTGCAAAATACACTCTTCAGAGAGAAATTCTCAAGTGAAGCTTTAGGCTTTCAAATTCCTTCTTATTTCATAAAAACAGCTATCTACTTGAGAGGCATATATACAGGTCTGCCAAGAAGGTGCTTTCCTCCAGTTCTGCAAGTCTGCACACAAAAGAGCAGTGTGTTTTTGTGGGTGCAACAGGTGGCTCTGCCTTTCTGCAAGCACAGCTTTGACTACTCTATAGTTGCATATTTCACACAATAATAGAATTGCTTCAGATCCCTGTTCATTGTCCACTACAGCTGCAAGAAGGCATAAGGGAATATATTAATTTCATATTAGGGTTCATGGTACATTGGTGCTTACTTTCTCGACCTCTTTCTTTGCCTCTGAGGGGAGGAAGCTGCTGTTCCCTGCGATGCCTCTCCAGTTCCTGCTCTTGTCTCTGCTGCTCCAGTTTCTGCTCTTTTTCGAGAAGTTCTTGCTGTTGTTTAATGGCTAGGAGTTCCTGTTGTAACTTGCACAGAACAAAAAGACATGAGAAAGTGCAGTTTGCAGTGTTTTCTAGGTCAATCCTGGCCAAAATAAACCTCTTAAATAACTGAGTATTAGTGCTTTTCTGTGTGCTTACACTTCTTTTTACCTCCTAACTGCCTTTCCTGTCTTTTTAGCAGCATAGTGCATTACCAGCTGTCACTAAAATGAACTCTACTATCAGGTAGCAGCTGGCTGCTGTGGTTTCTCATCTTTCTCTTTTGGCAAAAATGCATGGAAACTGCATAACACTCTTTGCCAGTGTGTCACCAAACCCTGGCTGCTGTGCTCAGCTGCATTTGTCAGGTTTGTCCAGCAGAAACGTAGCACAGTAATATAACGGCAAGTAGATCAGAAGAAAAAATATAAATAAAAAGAAAGGCAAGATCATAAATTCACAGCCAAAATCCATTATAGCAGTCCTACCATTGCATATGCAATCCCATAAATCTTTTTTTTTTTTCCGTTATGTGAGGCAGCTCAGAGAAGAGTGAAAACACAAAGTTTGCTTGGCCTACCTCTGTTTTACAAATGCAAATGTTATGTACTTGTCTATTGATTTGATTTGTGGGCACAAATTCAGACAGCAGCTGAAAAAAGCAGTCTTTTAATATACTCAAAATTGCTCACACTGAAAAGACAGCCATATTGAAGTCTGGCTGAAAATTTAACATTGTGAAATCGGTAGTCTGATTTTCTGTGGATTTACTGACTTCGTGAGTTTGGAGAGTCTTATAATACTACTTTGATCTGCTGGGAACAACTTGCTGGCAGTTATTTTGCTTGAACATACTTCTATCACCCAAATAGAAAGGAATAAGCACTCACACTCCATCACATAGACACAGGAACACTCCCTTTAGCTGAGTCTGTCTCAGCATATTCAGTTTGCAAATATACTGAGGGAAAAATTAAAAATGTTGCTACCTTTATGTGCTCCTGCAGCTGGGCCTGATGCTGGCGGGTCAGGTTTTCATGCTGTTTCTGAAACTCTGCAATCAGCAGTTGTTTCTGAATTTGCTGCTGCTGCTGGATCAGAAGTAGCTCCTGTTGTAGCTGCTTTTCACGCATAATTGGGTCCACCATGGGAACCATCATCCTGAGATCGGTTCGCAAGTCTAATGGTGAGATAGGCTCTAATCCCACGGGAACCTCCGACTTCACATCCACTGAGGGAGGAAAACAACAAAATATATACCTGTTAAATATAACTGGAGAAGCAGAATAGAGATGATTCCTACTGGGTAAAAGAACAATTTCACTCAAAGACTCCTTCAATGTACAGAGCCAACATTTATGAAAACTATACAGTATGCAAACTTCTAATATTTCTACTAGCAACCAGAGATTTTCCAAACCATTTTATCATTTTCCAGAAAATGTCTGGAAACAATATTCCTGGATTAATATTCTGCTAAATAGATTAACAAGCAATTCACTTCTAAAACCATGTCTCAGTCTTCAGGAGCACTATTCAGTGAGAACCTCGCAGACTCTATGAATGCTTAACAACAAAGTGCTCTGGGCACTTCTTCAGCCTGATGTGAAGGTCTGTAGTTCTTTCTGGGTTGAAAGAGATTTTCTAAAAAGAGAAAGCTAGAATGTAGATTATCCAAAGATGGTGTTACAGATAGATAGCTATTGCATATAATATACCTGGATTTGTAGCAAACCCACAGGAGTAACACACCTGAAATTAGAGGAAAATATTGGACACACAACATGAGAAGGATTAATACAGCTTTTTGGAAAATCACCACTGTGCTTGGAGTAGATTAGACACCGTACTCTATGTATGTCTTGCAAGAAAATGAAAACACGTTAGATTATTTCAATTTGCTGCCATAATGGTATATATTATTAATCCAGCATTAAAATGAAGAATGAAGAAGACTGTGGGCTTCCATCTCCTGATTTAAACAGAAGGGACTAAAAATCAGAAGAAGAGAGAGAGATTTGATGATTTTCACTATAATACTTTTAAAGCTCATGTTTTCATATTAAGAGATGAGACAGAGCATAACTTTACCTGTTAAAAAAAGAACAAAAAAACTAGCAAGTATCATTTCTACAAGAGGAAAACAGCACAGGTCTGTGATAGTGCTTAGCAGTTCTGATTCCATCCACTAGAGGACAGTGGAATACAAACACATTAACTGCAATTCCTGCTATTCAACCAGAAAAATAAGATTGTTAACTGGAAACAAACATGATGTCAGGAAATGACCAGGGAATAAGACTGTATACAATATTTCTCATTTTATTCTGTTACACCTGTATTTGTTTTCTGCGAGAAAACCAAAAGGAAGCAGTGAAAAAATCTAGCAAACAGGAGCAGTAAAGCTGCAGAAGTCGAAACTGTAGCAAACAGTCAGAACTGAACTCTAACTGCACAATAACACCTACTGGCATAAAATATACAAATTTACAACAGATTTTTACAAAAAGAAGATGTGAGGCACCGGATTTCTTTTACTAACCATATTCTCTCATTGTCAATATTCTGGAAACATTTGCTAGGTGTTTTTTTGTTGTTGTTGTTGTGTTTTTTTTCTTTTTTAATCCTAGCAACTGTGATTGTAAACCTCAGAGCATAATTTGTCTTCTTAACCTGTTATCCCAACAGAATGATTGTGTCTAAGTGCTTACTTTTGTTCTGAGACTAATCGCTAAATTATAAAAAATCACCTTTAACTTACAAAAACTACTCTTGATTATAAATAATTGCCCCAGACCAAGAGAAACAGACAGGCAAAGCCCCAGCCTTTCATCCCATTTATTCAGCAGCAATCCACATTCCATTTGTCTAGACTAAATATAGCTGCGTTTATACAAGAAATCAATAGTGCTTGCAGAGAGCAGAGCAAAGACATGAATATTTCATCAAACTCCGAGAGAAATGGCAATCAGCGAACTGACAGTGCTGTGCAGGCTCACTGCCCCTCCAGATAAGTCTCCAGCACTTGGACAATGGCTTGCTGCCTGCAAGTCACAATCTTATCATAGGCGCTCTGCTATTTTTAACATTAATTGCAATGTAGGTGACAAAGGCTTATCATGTTTAAAGTGGAGAGACGGACTTTCTTACAGCTTCTGTGACAGGATAATAAGCCTTACTAGGAGCAATAATAGTAACCAGAGCCGTGCAAACCCTGCAGGGTTTGGTTTGCAATAGTGTTTGCAAACTGAACCCTGCAGTTGATTTTGCAGATACTGGCTACAAATCATGGCGAGTCAGTCTGATTACACCTCCTACTCCTGCTGAGCATCCCACCTCTTCGTTCTAAGAGCTCTTCTCTGTAACTGTGAGGGAAAGACTCGAGACTTTTCTAACAATGGAAATTTCCTTCCACAATTTGTAAAATGGAGAACTGAAATCAAGCTCAGTTTGATAAGATACAGATTTTCAAGAATTTTTACACACTCAAATAATAAATCTAATACCGGAAGACCTAATTCAACAGATTCAACTTTAACTCATACATTAATTCAGGAGAAAATAAACATTAAAGTATTCCTAGAGACTTGAATACATAGAAATCAATATAAAATCTTTCGTGTCATTTAAAAGCCAACGTTTAAATAAAGACAAGCAGTATTTCCTGTCATAAATATTGCTAACAGTAAGTTTACCTCCAATTCTACTAATAACTGTTGACACAGCAGATATTGACTTTTGGTGGTAATTGCTGTCTTAAAACTCTAACAGTTAATAGTGAAGTTGATAATAGTTAACCTCCTCAGCCAGGTGATTCTCAACAAGTAACCATAAAGCCACCAAACAATACTGTGTTACTGCCTGCTACACGGGCCTGATGCCACAGGCCATTTACATTCTTCTTACTTGTTATCAACTGACAAGGAAGAGACAAGGAAGCCCTGTGGAGTTACAACAGTGTGAAAAAATGTGTAATGGAGCAGAGAATCAGAATCAGTGTCTTTAAAAGCTTTGACTTTTACCTGAAGCATCTTCTCCCCACCACCCCAACACAATTTTAACACTAGAAAGACCAAAGGTGATGCAGGATGTTTATTCTCAACAGGGCTGTGTGTATGTGTATTTCACCCCATCCACACTGGGATATATGTATTTTTGGGGTAGAAAAAGGAATGTCCTAATCACCATGCTCAACTTTCAAGAACTATTCACAAGAAGCAGTGGGATGTAGAACTTCCAACAACTGATGCATCAAGATATTAGCCAAAGAAGGAAAAAGATGGGTAAGAAAAGAAATATGTATAATAGTTTCATAAAGACTACCTCCACCTGAAGGCGCCCTATTATGCAGAATTCCTGGTGTCACCAGCGGAGCGAGGTCCTAGCGGGTACAATTCAGGGTGGGACACTGCCCTGCTCTCTCTCTGCCGTGGTCTGGAGTAGATCCTTACCAACATCTCTGCTGACTACAGGGCAAGCCCAGGGAGTCCCCTCTACAGATAACTAAGGTCAGACTCTCAGAGCTCAAGTTAGCTGTGGTGAATATGACAGTAGACTGCAGAATGAAATGTTAGTGTCAGCAATTCCAAGAAAAATGTCAAAATTTTAGCAGAAAACTACTTAATTTTCAGCTATAAGTAACTGCAAAAGGCTTTTTTTTTTTCTTTTTGTATAAAAACTCAACAGCCTTTATCTTGAAATGTAACAACAAAAATAGTCTCGGAAGACTTCCATATCAATTATATTCCATAGTGGCACTTCCTGCAGTGCTTTTGACATTCTGTGTAAAGAAAATAAGATACTTGGAAAACGTCATGTTTGTTGAGTATATTTAAAGACTTGTAGCATATTTAAAAAGAGATAAAAGAGCTTGTTTTAACCCTGGTGCCTTGCTTTTTGAAACAATTTCTTAAAATTGGGAATCACTGAAAAACGGTAAGCCTTTCACTAAGAGAGGGCATTTCAAGCTTGTTTCTAGCGACTAGTTTCAATTTCTGCACACTGGTAAATTAAAATACACGAGTCTTCCAAATCCCAAGTGCTAAAAGAAAATACCAGGAAATAAAGCAGCCCACTTTCTTCCTTTTCGTTGGCAATTACCTGTCTTGGCAGATATTTATGCCATCTTTAAAAACAGGAGCCTAAAGAAGGGCTGCTACAATCAGTTGAACTGTTGCCATTCTTTATTTGAGATGTAATGAAGAATTCTAGTAGACTTGCTTACCAGAACACGTCGAGTGCATTTTTGATTCTTACATTCAGAGAACTGTGTTAATTTGCAGGGAGTGCAGGGACTCGAGTTAACCCTTTCACAGTGGAATTTCTCACACAGCTGACTGTGCTGTTGGGCTAGGAGAGGGAGGCAGATGGGAGAGAAGAACAGGGAATGAAGCTGGTTAGACTCTTGCTCCTGCTTGTTCATCCAAGGCAGCATTTTACTTGAGAAGCAGTTAAGGTTTATGAAGTGAGCAAGGAGGCCTACAAAAGTTGGAATGCTAAACTAAAATTACATGTGACAAGAGACAGAAGACAAGCTCCTCCAACTAGCAATTTCAGTATTAGGCAATAAAAGTGTATTCCTGAAAACAGACAAAAACAAGTAAAGTTTTGAAGAGTAATCCTGCCAAGAAATGAGCACACCTCATCCCAAACATCAACTCAGTGAAGTATTACAAAGAAAGGAGAATGGGAGAACTGTTTATACTAGTGCTACTCCTTTGAACTCTCTTCTACAAAACAGAACCCACCTGAAGTGCTTATTAAGTTGCATAGTACTTTGCATAGTTTTCATATGCTTTTCATAAAATGAAAACAAACCAGAACAGTTTTGCACATTTTAGTGTAAAAGAGACTGCCTCCATTTGACCTCTTCATTCAGAGAAAGTGAAAACCCTTCCTGTTTCAGGATTAGCCACCAGTAAATCATGACATAATCAGAGGACTAAAGAATTTACAGAAAATAGGTCTAAATAATGGAAAGATGGAAGATCCACTGAAAATGAAGACAACGCACTATATTTACGTTCCAGCTTAAACACAGAATTCTCTGGATTTAAGTACCACGTCATTCAGGACTTGAAAAGCACTAATACCTGGAAAGCCATAAGACACCGGTAACAAAGCAGAGGTGGGGCACAAAGAAAGGAGTTAAAATTTCTGAGCAAATTGGGGCAGAGCTTTCCCTGTTGAGAAGCACTGTTACAGGAACATTGCTCACTGTAATCTAAGAGCAGTCCTGGCATAACGATAAGGCACTGCTTGCCCTCACAGCCAGTGTAAATAAAGAGGTAATAGAGCAATGTGTCAGCTGTGGGCATGCTGGGAAACTAAGTGAGCAACTTGGTTTTGAACAGCCATGACTAAAGTGGATGGAGTCTGGCATGAAAACCACTATACCAATTGCTTAAGATACTAATTTGCAGAAAATTTTCCTAATTTGGAGCCTACTTCCCACAAGTCACAACTTTCTGATGGAAGCTGTGCCACTACAAGACCTGCACTACAGAATGCAGGAGCTAGAGGTTAAAATTTTAAGAATAACCAGTACAGAATCAGAAGTCGGATGTTCAATAAACTGTGAAAGGTTAGGTTACTCCCATGGGATGCTTTTGTCATTCCAACTTTGGTGACTAAAATCTTGTACATCAATTTTCAGCTGGTATAATCTGTCATCCCTCTGTTGACTTCAGTATAGGCAAAGCTTCTTTATGCCACCCATGAAGCTTGATCCAGAATCTCTCTCATGAGTATAGGGGTGAAGGAAGATGGCCTTGAGAGCATCTCATTTTAATATCCTTAATGTGACAAAAGTATCTGGATTTTGGATGGCAGTTGGATTTTGTAATAAAACTTTTTTTTTTTTCAATATTTAAAATCAACAGATTTTTTTCTCCATTCTCAAAATTAAGCTAAGAGGTCCACCCAAACAAAAACTAGTGTCATTTATATTTCACTCAATGCTATTAAATATTTTTGATTAATTATACTTCTTTAATCATAGTCTGGATTTCAGTTGTCACAGGCAAGGGAAACAGAAAGGAGACAGTAAATATAAATGGAAGACTTTTTTTCAAAGGCAGCACCATGACTTTTTATGGCAGTTAAGTACCCAACTGCAATCTGTACTTTTAAAACTTCCTCACTTGGAAAGGAAAAACACAAGAAATTAACACATATTGCAGATCAGAGAAAATATTTTATGGTTATTTTCTTGGATTATACTTAAGGAGTCAGTAATCATTTTAGCAGCACTATCACAGAATTAGAAGTATAAATGAACTGTCAAATCTGATGAGGCACTCAAATGACTTTATGGTATTAAGGAGAAGTGTAATAAATTAGACTAGAAATGCATTCCCTTTTGTTCTATAAACGGGATCTTATCATGATTATACCTTTTCCCCATTTCTTTTAAGTGTTTGCATACATGTCATAATGAGAAGTAAAATAAATGCAAACAGCGATCTGGGCTTTGATTTACCATTCTCTTATTTCCCCAGGGCCTGGAAAGGAAGCTCAAACAACCACAAACTTCTAAAATATCAGTGAGACGCCTTGAAATACCAACACTGAAGTTACAGCTAGCTGGCTTTTGTAAAAAATCAAAGGCTTTATTATATTGATTTACTAAAATCAGATTCCTTCTCTGCAAATACGCTTTTGAGTCAAACAGTCATAACAAACACAAACATAAATGCCATCTAATTTGTTATAGCCAAGAAGTTTTTTTTGTAATGGTAGTGTTTGCTGTTTCTTCTACAGTGAATACATGAGTGAAAGTTCCATTTATGAGCCTGCCAGAGCTCATGCAAATATCAGGCCTACCACTTCTGTTAGAGGAGTAAAAGCAAATGTGCCCAGTAAATCACATCAGAATGTGAAACACTTTTAAACTCAAACCTGGGATGATCTGTTATCAAGAAACCCAAGCTGAGCTATATTTGCGTTTCTGAGTTACTTTATATTTCATCTGAAGAACTGTTACACATGCATTCTCTGCACTCATCAGCACAAAGGCCCATGTTCACTTTCCAGAGAATGCCCTTTGAATATCCTGAGCTCTGGATACTTCTGCTGCAGGCAACATAAAAACAGGACAAAGGCAAATGCATGTGTAGTTAAAAATGTAGAATTTCTACATAGCTTTCTTTTCAGTTCCAAAGTTTATGGCATACTAGTAGTATTATTAACACCACAATACATTGGTGTTAATGATGCTGTTAGTACATGGTATCAAGTTAGTCTATTTGACCGTAATGTGCCCACACCTGTGACAAGGGTATACAAGAAAAGACAGGGAAGATTACAAAATAGCATTGCTTTAGCTGTGTATCTTCTGCACATGGATCAGTACCACTCTCAACCAGATCATACTGAGGATGACAAACAAGGTTTGATTTGGCGGTAGCACTGCTTAGCAATTGCAGAACATAGTAGGTACAATCTGTGTCCAAATCAACACGTGCCAGCTTATCTGCTGGTCACTTCATTAAATCCTGACAATTAATTAATGAATTAATTGATTAAAATGCAAGCATGCGTGATATGAAGCTGTGGGCGTGCACTTGCATACATACACAATTCTCGCATCATATCCTGAAATGCTCAGAAAAAGCAAAGAGCAGACATGACACAAAAGATACCTCTCACCTCCTTTTTCAAAACAGATGTCACATACACAAGAAAAAGGTGATATGCTTTTAGTTGTATCAGTATTACTATACATTAAAAGATGGAGTACAAAGCCCTCCAGGATGCTAAAGATGACTGAAAGAGCACCATCGGATTTTCTAGAGACCTGCTACCATCTTTTCCTGATGTCCTATTCAGAGACAATATAAGGCTGCTGAAGGTGGTACCAAATACATCCAGAACATAGATTTCCACTTACTCGGCTTTCATCTCACCTAGACCTGTGAATGATACAGGCATTCTGCTCCCCTTCATACCACTTTGCCTTGGACTGCAGCATAGTCAGGGGAGTCTCTCCTCCTCTGCTAATATAAAACACCCAGTATGTTTGCACAAATAAAATGAATAAACAATATTAGATCACTGACTTGCCATTTTTCATAAGTGCAGCTGTTGGAATACTGATATCTAGGAGCAGAGATTACAGAATGCACAGAGAAAAAAAAAAACACTACAGGGAAAGCAGGGAAAATGAAAGGCAAAGAACAAAATCATAATGGTGATGTAAAGCAAACCAGGTAGAGTTTATTAGACTGCAGAATTGAATTAGGAGTGGCAGAAGATGAAAAAGGACATACAAACAATGGCAGTACAGCTGATGGGAATATTATGCAGCTGTTGAGAAACGAAGTTGGATGGATTAAGATGTCAATAGACAGCAAAGATGGGCTGCTCTAAAGAATGTAAGGGAGAGTTCTGGAGGAATATTCATCTTAGCTTGATGAAAGGGTTGTGAAGGTTTTAAAGGTCTTGATTTAATCTACTTTTTGCTGCAGACGGAGCATATCTTTCAGAGAACAACCTTGACTACCATGCAGATGGCCTCATTTCCATTACTAAGACATTACATAAGGCAGGCAGTCCAGTAAAAGAGATTACATAAAATATACAAAAAGCATTATGAACTCATAATCAAGGAAATACCAGTCTTCCAGGATGCTTACTTATGTTTTTGGCTTATTAATGTGAAGACAGTTTTGATTTTATAGTGTATAGATTCTAACCATAACTATTTGCAGAAAATAGTAACAAAAAAGAAGTGTTTCTCTCTCACATTCTGTCAGTTGGGATTTGGAGGAATTACTTGAAAAAAGGAGTCAGACATCTCACATTCACAGCTGTAATCTAAATATTATAAAATTCTTCCATTTTATAACAAAACGGTATCCTGGCCAAATGATGATGATGATGATGATGATGATGATGATGATAATAATAATAATAATAATAAATTAGCTGTTTACTTCTAAGATCAAATAATTTTCATGAGCTGAAGAAAATCCCAAACTAGAGATATAATATCTAGTTCTTGTACTTTTGTGACACACTTACTATCACCAATATTACTCTGCTTATCTCAATTCCTCCTTTCCTATTTTGACTCTTCTCACCACAGTAAATGGTTCCAATCCTACTGTGCCCAAAGTGTTAGTTCACTTTGACAATATACTTGGGTTCCTTGGAACCATGTGATCTAAATATCCGCCAGGATTTCCAAAGCTTTCAGATGGCAAAAGTACCACCAACACTGCACTCTGTATGACAGAAAGAAAAGATATTGCTATTTTCTATAATAATGTAACACTAAACATAAAATAGTATTCATGGACTGTACTGTCCAGACTGAACAGATCTCTGGAAAACATTCTCCGGAATGTAAAGGCCTGATTTCAGCCACCAGAGGGAGTCAATCTTGTTTTCCAAGTCAATCAGAACATTACAATGAACTGAAAAAGCACTGTGAAAGGTAGAAATTACTAATAGCAAAGTTTATACCCATGTATACCTGGATACCAAACATTATGAAAGTAAAGCTTAACTGGGATTTAGTTTATTGATATGACAAAATCACTCTTTTTCTTTAAATGTTCATTAACAAAATTCCTATTAGTACATGACTTTGGACTAATGACTTTGGACTAATTAGATTTTAATTAAGGATTCAAATACTAATACTTGACATCATTAGAATGATACATCATGCTTCCATCAAACTTACTATTCTTTCTTTATTTGACTTCAAGTCACTACCATGCTTTTACGTTGGTTTCAGACATATGCTGTCTCAACCCTAAAGTAAAAATACAGCAGGATGTCTTCAATTTCTTTACAGTTAAGTCAGCAAGTAGAATTACGGACTTATGATGGCGAGTATAGGAAAGAAATTGTCATTTCTATTCACTCTTACAAACAATTGTCTTCGTAATTTTTGAGCACTGGAAAACCAACCTATAGGGATCATTAGGATAGTACTGTTATTTTGGCTGGATACATTTCCCATGATTATTATTCTAAACAAATACTGAATAATGGTTTTGCATTCTGTAATATTCCAGAAAGTAATGCAACAAGACACTGCTAAGAAATACGTCTCTGTTCTGTCAAAAGAAACAACAGTAACAGAAAAATTCTACACACTTTTGACGCAACTTAGTAAGTATGCAGTTAAGAAAAATGGAAATACAAAAGTTATTACCCATTCTTCTTTTCCCGCATATCAGTAGGTCCATTTCTTACTAGTGGGTTGGTTGTTTCTTTCTTCATCTCAACTCATCTGAGAAGCAGGCCAGTCAAGCCAATGGGTATTTCTTCATTCTCAAATATAAGATTCTTTCCTAAGCAAGTTTTCCCAGAAATTAAATTTCATACTAAGAAGTCTAAAAAAAAAAATCAGAGGGAACTCTACTCAAATTTTAGAAATTTGCAGACCAGGCATGAAACATGCATACTAGAATGACTGCTTAAATGGAGTCAAGCATTCAAAATTACTCTTCAAGAAACACTTTGGGTCCTTTGAGAATCTCAGCCTAAATCATTTAAATAAAACCTAGTCATATTGAAACCTCCTCCTCCCAACTTAACACATTAATCATTCAGAATAGAAGTTCCCTCTCATCAGAATTAAGACCAAAAAAAATCTTAGCTCATTGCAGTTTAGTTCTGTTGACTGAGCCTTTGAACCTGGCTTCAAATATCATCACAAACTGAGATTCTGCAATACAAAAGGCAACATGAAAGTAGATGCTGTGTTTCTGCACTTTAAGCAGAATGTTTTGCAGTCAGTGAGACAGAATTAACGATATGTCATTACTGCATCAGGGCATTGCATATTAGGATTGGGAGAAAGCAGCACAACTCATTTAAGTTTTGGCATGGAAAAAAACTGTCATGCTGATTGCAAATCACTGAGAGAGCTTGGTACCATATAGAAATCAAACATGTTCACTATAATAAGAGAAAAACTGGAATAGTCTGAGACTTCATCAGTACACTGCAGAAGGCTGGATCCTTAAATTTTCAACAGCGCATCTTAGTTGCAGCAGCAGTCTTCCTTACTAGGCTCTTCTGTTCAATATCATTTATTTTCTTTCTCAGAAATGTGCATATGGCCTTTCAAACTTTGTTTCATTTCCATAAGGAATCACATCTGATACATTTGGGAAATGTGTATTGTTTTTTTGTTTGTTTGTTTGTTTTTTCTCTTCCTTTATGCATTTGACAAATTAGGTGTTTAAAGGATTAAAAGCTTCTGTTCTAAGGGGACTATTTTCTTTTGTGAATATTATACTCCACAAAGCAATTTTTAAAATAACAAAATTGAGCAAGAATACAAATAAATAACAGAAGTCAAGAAATGTTACTGTGAAGTACTTCCAACACTCTTAGCCAAACAAAGAGCTTGACTTAATCCTACCCATATTTTAAAAATTCTTCCTGACAGCAGTAATCAGCCCGGTTTTGAGTTTTCTTCTCTCTTACTCAAAGTGTTTCAAAAGTTATCAGGAAGTTATTTTCAATAGTTTTAGTACATAGAAAATATTATAGAGTATATTAAAAGAAGTAGGAATAAAATGCAAATAACTTCTGATATGTCCAGAAAGTACAGCTTCACTTTCTCTGGCTTTTATATTTATGTCGTGCACATTTATATTTCTCAGAATTACAATGCTAAGAAATGGGAAATTATTTTGGCTAATAAGGTTATTTACACTAATTTTTAGATATGCTCGTGTTTGGTATTCTTCCCTGAATTAGTATCTGATGGCAAACACGTGAACTGAGACTTCTACTGTTATGGATTTCCCTGCAGCCAACCCTAGCCCAGAACTCTCTCTGTTAACAATAAAGTTTAATTGATTGAATGAATGCTGAGACCATGGTAGTATATCCATAAACCATGTTTAATGAAATGTCATAGGAACTGAAGCTGAAGAATATACTGCATGAAGCAGACTTCCCCCTATTCACCAACATAAAACACCATTTCCTACAACTACCATAAAAGCTACATCACCATCAGCTCCTCCTTGTTGCAGACAGAAGCACCTCTTCAGAAAGCACAGGTCTAGACATGGCATAAATATTTAGAGAATTACCAATAGTCAGCCTACATGAAGAAAAGGAGGGTCTGGTGGTGTCACTGATTTCACTTACTCCAAGTATGTGAATGCTACTCTGACAATTCAGAGCTACGCACCTGATGAAACACCACAAAGCAAAGCCGATACCCAATACTATTACTTTTCACTTTCTCCACAACTCAAGTCTCAAAGTGACAAACTGATTAGATCTTGGTTCAGAAAGAGCTCACTTATACATCCATAAAATTCCATTTAATTTCCAATAATAACTACATCTGCCAGAGAAAAAAAATAAAATTAAATTGATAGTCAATACACACAGAACAGGGTTTTTCAAGGATTTACCTTAAATGCTTTCTGAATACAGGTAAAATTAATGGCTTACCTTCCATGACAAAGACCATAAAAAACTAGCAGATGATCTTTTTTAAAAAAATGGGAAATGACCAAATGTCACTGTCTACCTACCTCTTAATTCACCCATCTCCAGAACGTGCACCTTCTTTTATACGCTTTTGTTAGCTTGCTTCACCTCACCTTAGAGGTCATTCTGGTAAAGAGGCTAATTTCAGACTGGGATGAAGTTGCTGAAATCCCACTACTAATTACAAGAAGGCTGACTTCAGACAGTGTCACACGATAGTTATCAGCTACCCCTACAAAGGCATGGAAATGAAATGCCATAATGTTGCATGACTCCTGGTCACAAGGCTGAACAACTGTAGATCCTGAACTCTTTGGAACAAGAAGATCAAGGACTCTTTGTTTGTCAACAGTGACATATATGACCTAATAAATATGACAACATTTTGTACAAATACATTTATACTGACAGCGTATTATTGTGGTATAAGATGAACAGACCACCAACACTACTAGGTGGGATCACCCTTTCCATTGACATCGGCAAACTATTACAGTGAATAGTTTACAAGAAAATCATTAGGAATCATTTGACGTTCTTCTGTTGAATCATTTACATTATTTTTTGCTGCCAACCATTTAAATTAAGCTTATTGAAAAGTTTAACTTTTGACTGGAAATTATGATATACACAACAGCATATTCAGCTTCTGAAGTCCAAACACAAGCCAAAGGACCCAATGATACAACCACATACACAGTTTAATGTCACAATAAATGCAGTACAAAAATCAGTATTTGAAGTCCCTTCTGCCATTAAAACCTTCAATTAAACTCACTGAAACAGAGCCTCTTGACTATCATCAAATAATGACCTTTCAGAATCATCAAGGTTGGACTCGATGATCTTGAGGTCTCTTCCAACCTAGAGAAATCTGTGAATCTGTGAATCTGAAAACACACACAAAACCTTGCCAGTCACTCTGAAATCTGGCTGAAGACCCCAAAGCTCCAGAACTGAGTGAAAATACTCAATAGTAATCTGGAATAGTCCAAATATCCTCAGAAAGCACCTGTGCATAAACTACATGAAAGATTCTTCAGAATTTAGTCAGTTCCTGAAAAATGGCTGTCCACATTGAACTACTCCAAAGCACTGCACAGCAGATAGAAACTGGTGCTCACTTCAATTATTTCTGCATGAGATCTCCAAGCGATATTCATCTTCTTCAAACCTATCTTGTACCATTCCATTTTGGACCAGCTGTTCACCGTTCTCTCAAATAAAAGAGAGAGACTCGATGGAAGTTTACCCACTACACCTTCCAGCCCCTTAAATAAAGCCCTCTGATGAAAATTTACGGTGCATCTTTTCCTCTTGTGTGTATTTGGTTCCACGTGTTTCTGAGTTCAAAACATTTCTACAATACTGAGATTATCCTGATAATGTCAAGCAGGCTCACATGACACAAACTTCAATGCAGCGTCCACCCAAGCTTAAAACTCTGCTGGCTCTTCCAATTTTGATATCAAGCTAGTGGATACATTAAATAGCTATCAAAGAGACTTCTACAACCTCCCATATGCAGAAACTGCTATAGCAAATTTCCCCATTATCATTATTACAAAGACAGAGAAAAAATAACTTACTTGTAAAGCAAAAGCCATTCTGATCTGAGAAGTATGTCTTTTTCTGAAATAAACGTTACTCGGTTCTAAGAATTCGCACAATTCATTTCCTTTGCTCTTCCTTGACAATAGCTATTTAGAAGAGATCTATTTATTCCCCAGCATATTTCACAGTTCCTGTTTCTAAATGAGAATCATATTAACAAAGAGTCGAAAGACACAAACATGTCTCAAAAAAGCAAGACTGATTTCTATAATGCTCACTGTTGTCTCCACAGGAAAAAAAAAAAAAAAAAAAAAAAAAAGGCAGCACCTTCAAAGACAAACATTAATGCAGTTAACCTTTCAAGAGCTACTGATCTTGCCATGAACTTGCCAAAACAGAGAGAAGAAAGTAAAAAGGTGTTTAAGATGAAATGAATAATTAGAAATAATTTACTGTATTTACTATATTTACTGTGTATCTACTATGTATTTACTATGTATCTACTATATACTATATTTACTGTGTATCTACTATGTGTTATTTACTGTATTATACTATAAACGACTTCTAATGTACCATCCATAAGGAAATGTCAAACTGACCTTCCAAGAAACAGATTTGTAACTATTACATGATAGATGATTGCACCTTTCCTTCACCTATTATCATTACATTAGATTAAAAGTGCTCCTTCCTTCTTGTAATACAGTAGACTTCATGGTAAAATATTTTCAAGATGCTATGTTGTACTTTCAAATAAAAAAAAAAGCAGCAGAGTGAAGGGAATCCACTTCCCAGAAATCCACTCAGTGCACAGTTATTACTCTTGTCTCATTATGAAAGTTCACTATTTTCTGCTTCAGCTAAACCACTTATGCTCTATTTTATACTTCAATATTTACAGAAAAAAATACTAAAAAAAAAGAAAAAATAAATAAAGATAAAACTTCTGAAACAATAAAGAGGATCACAACACAGAAGCAAGAAGAGCAGGAAAAATAAATGAATAAATAAATAGGTGGATCATGAAATTCAGTGCATTTTTTGGTGCGTTTTAAACAGGTGCTATATAACATACTTTGCTCCCTTCCCATGGTCTTCATAAGCTCTTTGCCACCACCTCCAGGCACTACTTTTGACTATGTAACCTTCACTGGCACCTCCCACGGCGGAACTTTACTGGTCATGGCCATTGAATTGGTGGTGTATGTTGGCATGCACGTGCAGAACTGTATTCATCCTTTCCCTGTGGTTTCCTTTTCCACAGTAGGCTCCCCAATATTCCAAGGCACAGTCTGAACCAGTATAAACTTCCTGCTAAATGACTGTGGTTCAAGTTCTCAGCCCAACCTTGGGCACCAGGGACTGAACCACAGTCTCCTGAGTACAGAAGTATCAACATGCTACTGGAGTTGCTGAGTATAGTGGTTAGTGCATTGAAATACCTGTATTTTCTAGCACGGTACATTCTTAATGGTTTTCTTAGGCTTTTTGAATCTGTAGCTTGCACTATCGTAAAAGAATAAAATAAAAACACAAACCCACTGAAGGTTTCTTCTCAAAACATGGTTTAGCCACAGTATAAACTCTATCGCATCTTTGTATGCCATTAAAATAAGTAATTTGCTTGAAAGTAAAACCATTTTAAATATATCCCTAAAAGTGAAATTCTTGATTTTTAATTTATATTTTATGAATAAGCATATAATTTTAGATTCATGTTATTTCTAGTATCTATTTTACCATTAAAACATGCCACACACACACACACACACACACACAAAACTCAGTCAAAAGCTACAGAAACATTGGCATCAGTGCTATCCCAAAACAATCAACAAAAGGAAGAGCAACTGAAGACAATGGTAACATCAGATTGCTCATTTCTGCTTACTGAAAACTTTTAGCCACAAAATCCATATACATGCACAACTGATATACTCAACTTTATTTGATATTTACATTTGAACTTTATATCTATATATAGATATACACAAAGCTGGATTAAGAATTGGACACCACAAGGCGATGCCAAAAGCTGCAAAACAAAGAATCAGTTATCATACAAGAATAGAGGCTCTTCTTGCACAATGTTCCAGTTAATGGTTAGTATGGAGAGCTAAAGAAAAATGGCTCAAATATAATCATTATTCCTAAATCTGAGAAGAGCTTAAAATTACTCCTTGGGGAGTTAAGCTACTCCGTCGTACTGCATGCAAGATCCCCAGCAGTCCTCGCCAGCCCTCCCAAGCATGGTTAAACAATACCAGATCTGCTGTCGTAATTTTCTCTGCAAAGAAAAGGAGGAGCTCCCTGTCTTGTTTTATGAAAGGAGGCGAGAGGCTTGCTAAAGTCATTCTGTGTGGGGTGTGTGTCACAATGACAGCCACATGTGGTATGTCCAGTGATGGCCCAGGTTGTCTTAATAAACCAATCTGCTTTATTAGAGCCTGCAACCGAGCGTGAGCACTGTCAACCAGGAGATGTGTAAGCAGGCAGTGCATGGAGCTATTTCTTCAGCGATGAGGATGACTCCTACATCACTCACTTCGCTAGTAAAACATAATCTTGTATTTAATGCAGTCAAGCCAATTAACACCATATGAGCACTATTTTAAAACACGTCAAGTTGGGTACCCTCAGGAACAACCTCCATTCAGCAATGATAAAACCACTCACACATTGGACAGAACTCTTACGGCACAGTAGCACCACTTGAGATCAAAAAATAGCCAGTGATAACTGATGTTGACAACCTCTAGTAGCATCCTCCCAGCCACTTCAGTGACCGTTTCTGCAGCCTGTGAAAGACAGAGCCACCAACACGAAGCTAGTTTCAATCTAAGTAAAGAAAACCATCTGGCAAGAACTCTCCGTCATCCCACCACCAGGCTGTTAAACGGCTGCACTGAGGCCGGCAGCCCCTGGGGTTGCGTACCGGGGGTGGTGGGGTGAGGAGAGGGCTGCACACACACATCCCTTACCACTTCCCTCGCCTCACTGCCAGACAAACTTCTGTTCCCCCTCTGAAATCCTGAGTTCCCTTTGTACCCTCTTTTCTGCCTTTCCCTGTGGATTAGTTGGCACGGCACTGAGCAGGCATGTTTGGGTAAGGACAGAGCAATGGCAGTCATGTTGGTAGCTCTCGATCTTTCTAAGATTCTGTTTGGGGTCCCCTACAAACATTTTCTTGCTTAGCTGGCCTTAGCTGGCGTAGCTTGCAGCAACATACCTGGTAAGGCAGAAGAATAACCACAACGTCTTCCTTTGTGATCCATAAGGGGCACAGAAGTGAGTTGAAGAAGGGACAGAGCATGAGAAATGGTGAGGATTTACTGTGACAGAGCAATGAAAAAGGACTCCAAAATGCTGGTGTAAGGCCCATGGCTCTAATGGACTCCCACGGTGAGGTATACTTTAAAGTTTGGGTAAACTGGACTGAAATGATCCACATCTACCCAATGCTTATCTACACTGATGTGCCAGTGTGCTTTTTCTGATGTGATAGATACATATTTAAGGAACAATGAATTTTAAGCCTTTCTTCAGCCTGAAGATGTAAATGAGGAAGACAAGTAAATACGTATTGCTTTCACTTGAAATTCCTGCAGATGTTGCTCGCAGCCGGCCATTAAACCTTACCAGAGTACAACATGTCTCTTATTAGACTAATGGCCATCTCACACTATTTTGCTGATCTACGATTCTACTAGGAGAGGCATATTTTCATATGGCAGATAATTTCTTCTGAGAGAAAAGCTTCAATGGGTGAAAAGGCACCGAGGGAAGTCATGCGTTTAACCCCATCTCAAGCAAAAATGGGTTGGGCCTTCAGTCAAACAGATGCACAAAGATCTAAAAAATGTTATAGCATTTATGGAGAAAAAAGGCATCTGAAAGAAAATCTGTGCCTTTTATGTTAATTCCTAACCTTTCTCCTGCTCCCTTTGACCCATGCCCTCAGCAAAGAGTTCTGCTTAGAGTCAGTCTGCCAATGCTTTCCAACCCATGGCAGGCCCCTGAAAGCAATGCTACCCTGCGTGTTCAGAAAAGGCAGACTGGCGTACAGCACATGGCCAAGCTGCTGCCGCTTTTCTGCTCCCCCTGTCTCTGCAGAGACAGAACAGGGGAACAATGGCAGTGATAAATCTACTGGCAGATGCCACATTTATTCACACTGAGAGTGCAATTTCCCTCATATGGGCATTTTGCAATCTTATATGGGCAGATATATTTGTACATACGCAAACTAAAATCTGATTGATCACAATGGAAATTTCCCTGCTACTGTATCTTAATACTTGGATTGATAAACAATAATTTGTGGTCTCTGGAAATGATCTTATGAAATGCTTGTCTAGGTTTTAAACTGCAACTTTCAATTACCAGTTTAATCTGATACCAGTTTAATGTGATACTTCAGCAGTTTTTGCGACTATTCTTTAGTCAGAAATGCTATCACGGAATGTTACATATATGTAAGTCTGCTCTAATGCCAGTTTCCCTTCTGAAAACCACCATGTGATTTGCTTTTCAGATCATATTAATTAATCCTTCATTGGATTAAACTGCTGGGGTTTGTTATTTGTTATGCTGTTAGAAAACAGCTGGGTTTTACTAACTTCAGTGTAGTTTGCGTGCAACTTAATATCACATCCATTACAAAACCCTTTTAAAGCTTAAAAAATGGTCTGTAATCTGAACGTCCTGTTGCATGGCATATTTAATTTATAAGCACTTTCATCTGTAGACAGTCTTTTCCCACCACGTTTTTGTTTGCAGTTTTGATGGCAAACTACAGATAACAGAGCAGTCAGCTCTACTGTGAAAGCAAAGATACAGAGCAGATATCATTTGCTCAGGCAGGTATGCAAAAGCCGGCAGAAGCTACAAACAGTTCTGAGCACAACAGCTCTTTGTGGATAAATGATAAAAGACATGATTTCTTCCGGTGAGTAGTAACTGTGCATGACAAATAGTTGCACCACTGTTTTAAGAAAATACCACAAAATAAGGAGTGATACACAGCTGTTGTCCACACTTCTCTTTGTGACCATTTCAGTGGTGTTTCTATAAATACTGCACATAAGCAGCTATAAAGAGAAAGACTTTAAAAATAGGTCATAGGCATTAGGAGCAGATTATACAGCACAGGTGGGAAACAATGATTTCTGGCACAAGTACAAATTGTGTCTGTGTGCAACATGTGGGAAGCCTCCATCGACACAAATCAGCTGCCACCAGTACTGAATGAACTCATGTAATTTCAGAGCACAGCATGCATCTTTGACACAGTTCTGTTGTCTTCAATAAGATATTTCTATATCTCAAGGGAGTAAAAAATCAGAAAAGAAAAAGCGTTTTCAATGTGGGTTGTGTGAATAGTCCTGTGAGGCGTACCCGTAATGAGACTGCACATTCATCACTGCTGGCTAAGAGAATAAAGAGAATTCCACTGAAAAGAGACTTACCACTCCTAGAAAACACGATCAGAGCTAGGACAGGTCACGTAAACAGTGCCTCTAAGGCTAATTTCCTCAGGGAAACCTATCTTGTGAACAGTGAGTAGTACAACTGGTACAATTGGATGTTCATGAGAACCTCAGCTGCACAGCTTTTGCTCATCCATCTAGAGTGGGATGTACACCAGATAAATGATGGCCACCTCACTTTACAACAGAGAATCCTAAATGCTTTCTTAAAAGGCATAAAATAAGAACTGCCCTGTCTGTCTGCCTCCTCCCAAGATCCATCTTTTGGACACATCGTTCTTCTGTCCTTGTTCTCTTGGTTAGCCTGTTCTCTTTAAAGGAAGCATAGGAAGGGAGAGCATGGCCCCAAATCAACATGAAAGAAGCCAAATATTGCCACTCTTCTTATGGGTGACAGCACTGTCTCATGAGCATGTTGGAAATACTTTAGTAAAATCTACCATTTATAAAGTTCAATACATTTAGTATCAAGAAAAATATGACATATCAAACCCCCAGTCATATAGTTTTGAATTAGCAGCTTTTCCTTTACAGCTAGCAACTTATTTCTCATTCCTTCTGCTTTTGCTTTCCACCCTGCCCATAAGGCAGAAGACAGAAAAGTCAACAATGTGTAAAAGGAGCACTTGCCACCATTCTAACACGTCCAGTGTGAGTATCCACAGACAGATTTACAGAGGAGAAGCTGAAACTCAAATTAAGACTCAAAGAATAACATAACTTAATTCCCCATTCCCCTCTGGTCATTTTGTTTGTTTGTTTGTTTTGTGTGTGTGGTTTTGTTGTTGTTTTTGTTGTTATTGTTGTTTTTAAGGAAGAATATACCGGGAGAGTATGCAGAACAACAAAAATGAGTGTTTTGTGGAAAACCAAATCTCACACAGACTTGTATACAGCCAAAATTGTTAACAAACAGTTGAAATCAGTTTGAGATTGATCACCATGCCTAGACACATATGCAACAGTCCCCTTAAGACACACCTCTTAAAGGAGTAGAAAGATTCCTCACATTGCGTTTAGTCACTGACCAGGATGCCATGGCCACGGTCTTTGGCAGGAAACCATGTAGTGGAGTGCAGAAACCACAAATATTAGCAGATCAATTGCCAGTTGAAAACTGTTGCAGAGACGATCTATTCCTTAAAAAATGTTTGTTCATTCATACAGA
Source organism: Anser cygnoides (assembly GCF_040182565.1). Classification (NCBI taxonomy): domain Eukaryota; kingdom Metazoa; phylum Chordata; class Aves; order Anseriformes; family Anatidae; genus Anser; species Anser cygnoides. The sequence goes on along the minus strand of NC_089874.1, from coordinate 32,557,384 downwards.
ATACAGCTGATGTGCTTTAAAAGCTTCTTCCTGAATGGATCTCTTAGACATCTATAAAAATTCCATTTAATGCAATATATTGGCTATTTTGGCTGTTTCTACAAGTACTCAGCTATGCTAACTGTGTTAATATTTTGTTCCGTAAGAAGACAACTGGTCTAAGAACTTAAGAGAAAACGTTGATCAACTGCATTGAATAGGAAAAAGTAGTTTTACGGCTGATAGTCTACATCAAATATTGAATCACAAATGGTTGCTTTCTATAGGGCTTTTTCTTCTCATCTGTTCCTCAGCTCCCAGCCACATTCCCTGCACTCAGCCAGCTTCTAATTCTCAATTTCTAACATTCAACACTACCTCGGTGTTCCAGTTTATACTGTCAGGTTTGTGTCTTTCCTACCCAAGAAAAGCAGGAAAAAAAACTGAGCATAGGAATGACAGATGTCCCATTGGTACTTCGATCCAGGTCCAGATTCAGCCCACAGCAGCCAAGAATCAAACTGTTGAGCTCTGAAATGGAGCTCATTCAGTAGAGATGAAATCTACAATTATCTACACAGCTCTACTACTTTCATCACACAGAAACTGTGATTTTACCAAGGGTACTGTATCAGCCAGATATTTACAAAAATAAATAAAATGCATTTCTCTAATATGCCACTACGTTTCCCTATCATGTCAAATACCATAAACTTTTGCTCTTAAATACGTACAAGTACATACTCCTAAAGATCAGCAGATTTTTCAATGTGAGCACCACAAGTGAGCCTAGCAGAAAAGTACTTGCTGGGCATACCTCCTTGCCAGGTTGACATACCTGTAGTTGAGCAGCTATAAAAGTCATTCAGCTTCAGGAACCAAATATCTGTGAGACTGCATATGAAACCCCACTGAGTGCCAGTGACCACACAGGCCTGACACTTGACTTTCTGCATTTTTATTTTTTTTAAAGCTACTCTCCCTCTAAAACTTCAGCTGGAACCAAAAATTTGCTAGGCTGTACCATCACTAGTCTTGTACATTATAGTCAAAGAAGCACATGTCACACACCCATGAACTCTGAATTTGGAAACTGGGGAAAATTCTGACTGCACTGAAGTGAACATAAAATCTCACATTTACTTCAGCAAGGATGAATTTAACACATGCTCAGAATAACTGGAGAATATAGTTCAGATGTCACAGAGATTTCAGTTTGGCAAGGATGGAGTTTACAAAACAAATTTCATCAAGTTCGGTGAAATCTCTTCACTAGGGGAAATGAATTATGCAGTAGGGCAAGATATGAAAACCTGAAAAGCATACTAGATTTTTTTTTCAAAATTTGGTAATTGTTATATGGAGGTAGATGTGTTTAATTCAGATGAAAATCTGATTTGCATGATTCCTGAAAGTTTCATGAAATATACTTTGATTTATTCTTTGGGCAAATCTTTGACATTAGTTGAAAAAACAAACAAACAAACAAACAAAACCTTATTTCTGTGTGATTTAGAGAAACACGATACAATATGTTTGAAATCTCAATGTATATATTCTCCATTAGCAAATCATTTATTTTGGAACTAATTAAGAAGGCAATTAAATCATTCAAAAACCTTCAGCTAAAAAAAAAAAAAAGTTTTTTTTTCTTCTAAAAGCATTAACACTAAAAAAATTACAGAGGATTTTATTGGTAACACAATTCAAGCAATGCTGCAGTTAGAAACATTTATAGACTGCAGATATAACAGTTGATACAAGGCACTTTAAGTTATGAAATCTTCTCACACAGTCTTGTTTCTAAGAATGAAATGCTTGGCAGTGTAAGATGCCAAAGTTCTCATTTTTCTACTGAGAATTTAGCTGGCATGTATCTTTGGAATTGGCCTATATCAGTTGAAAGTTACCTGCACTACTACTTTTCATTGCAAGACATTCACAGTGGAAGAGATTGTTCTTCAGCAGGTTATCAGTAAACCCTTCCTGCTCCCAGTGAAAGTCCTGCATTTTTGCAAAACAGAGACCTAGTGAAAAACAGAGTTTTGGGAGAAACCCTTTAATTTTCAATCCAGTAAAATGCACTGGAGAATACTTAGTTGGAATGAGTAACCATCTACTATTGACAAAATGTTTTTTGGGGAAGTCTCCCTACCAAGGAGAGACTCTATGGTGGTTTCCCTTTGTGCTACTGTGCTTGGAATACACTCCCAATTTTTTCCTAAGTAAAATTACTTTAAATGTAGTCATATTAACCTACCTTAACAGAAATTCTAAATTTTTTACCTTTTCTGAAAAGAGTTAATTTGATCTTGGCCCGTTCTTCCCTGGAGTGAAACCCCCCTTACTCAGTTACTGAATACACAGAAAATTTATGGCATATTTACCATTTGTCTGAACTAATGACATCAGTGAATACTTAGTTGCCTAGAGCCAGATGACAGGGTAGCTCCACTGACTGAAACGGAAACGTTGCCCATCTGTGCCACCTTTAACATTTCAGTAGACAAAATAAACCAGAATTCACAATCCCTGTCCTTCCTGGCACTATTCAAGGGCCCGTGAAAGCTCTGTTGCTGCCACGTGATTCCTTAACAATATGAAGTGAATTCAAAGCTTGAGCACTACAGTCCTCTTTTGTCCTTAGACTATATGTCAGCCTTTCTTCTGCTTTCTGAAGCAGGAGTACTTTTTATTCTCTGGACCTTCTGGGATGTAGTGACCAAGGAAAACACCTCTATTTCCTTGTCTTTCACATCTTCATTTAACATCAGCAAATGCCATTAAATCATGAAAAATTGCATCTGTTACGTTCTTAAGAAAGCTAGATGACATCATAAAACTGAGTATACTTCGTGTACTGAGTATTAATAATATTTGAAGCCCAGGAACCTTGTTCTGTTATCACTCTGGATACAAAAAGGGACAGAGTCCTCCAGAGTCTTACATCTAGAGATGCTTTCAAGGGGATTTTGGATAGTCACTGAAAGTCCAATCCATTCCTCTCTTCTGTAGTCACAGTGGATAAGGTGGTTCCACTGGTTCTCTGTGCAGACAGACATAGAATCATAGGATCACTCAGGTCAGAAAAGACCTCTAAGATCAACTAGTTCAACCTTTAACCTAGGACTGACAAGTCCACCACTAAACCATGATACTAAGTTCTGCATCTACACGTTTCTTGAAGACCTCCAGGGATGGTGACTCAACCACCTCTATTGGCACCCTGTTCCAATGCCTCACAACCCTTTCAGTAAGGAAATTTCTCCTAATATCCAACCTAAACCTCCCCTGGTGCAACTTAAGGCCATTTCCCCTCATCTTATCACTAGGTGTTTGGGAGAAGAGCCTGATCCCCACCTTGCTATAGCCTCCTTTAAGGTAATTGTAAAGTACAATGAGGTCTCCCCTGAACCTTCTTTTCTCCAAGCTAAACAACCACAGCTCCCTCAGCCACTCCTCATAAGCCTTGTTCTCTAGACCCACCACCAGCTTTGTTGCCCTTCTTTGGACATGCTCCAGCACCTCGATGTCCTTCTTGTACTGAGGGGCCCAAAACTATGCTTTCTGAATAGACTACACTTAGTCTCCTCATGTCTACTGTGTATGGGGTCTAAATAACTGTGCATGTAAAAGACATGCACAATTATTTAGTTGGGGAAAAAAATTAATAGTTGGGAAAACTAACAACAGTCAGCAGACTGACTGCTGAAATGAAGACTGTGTAAACAATGTGGCTGGGATGGTGATTCCACCCTTTCAGTCTCAGGGATGCACATCCCTGCCATCTCATTCTTTAGCAATTTGGCCTTCAACAATAATGCATCCCAAGGTGATCAGATCCAGACATAGAGAAATGTAGAGGTTTCATATTTCTTGATGGTTCTAGATATTCTAATGATGACAAAATACACCAAGTATTCTTTTCATTAATTTTCCCTTTTCTTTTATTGAAAGCCTAATATTTACTTCAGTCCACTGTCACATTACAGCTTGATATGCTAATTGAGAGAAGCAAGGAACATGATATTCCCCATGCTCTCTGCTAGCTTCCCTGAAAAGAGGTCTGAGTGAGTCTCCAGAAGGTACATCACCATGCCCATTCATTTCTTTATTTTTTTCATGTGCCAACTGCAGGTTCAGGATGTTTTTCCAAGGACATTGGAAGGTCATTTCACAGAGATCAATAACAAGGACAATGTATTTTGATTGGCATCAACAACCTGGTTAAATTCAAACTGGTGCTCTAGAGATGAAGATCTCAAGATTATTACCAATCCCCTGAGCTAACCATGCATTCCTCTAAAATGAACTTGTTAATTCTGCCTTAAACTCATTTGCATTGCTCACTTCCCTCACTGCTTTCAGCAGTGCTTTACATTCTAATCAACCTCTCCTACAGAAATTCTTCCTTGATGTCTTATTGACAAGACAGCACACCTGTATAAACTCAGTCCAAGTCTTTGCATTAGTTATGATTTTAAACTGCTGACTGGCAGAGATCCCATTGCTTTCCTTTGAAATTGCTATATGCAGGGTACCTCTTTAAGTTCTGTTTAGCCTCCTTTCTTTTAAGCTATGTAGGCCGTTCATATCCTTTGTACTACAAATAGAACTGATACAGTTAATTGAAGGCATCCCTGCTGCTGAATTTAGCCTGCTAGTCTGGTAGTCTGAAACTTCAGAGGAAGTTCCTCTAACACAGAATGAAAGGCTACTTTAATTTCCTCTGACCCTGTTACGGGCCAAAACTTTTTGATAGAAAGGATTTTTTTGATTCAATAAGAAGAAGCAGTTTTACCCTTCCAGCAATATTTTATACTTCCAGCGTTCACATCGAGCAGAAGGTGCATACCTTACTAGCATACAAACACCAGCATACATGTATCCGATCAGAATGCAGAAAACGTATGCCTGTACATCTAGAGGAGAGATTCCTATAATCTTCTGCTTCCACGGGGACTGTTAAAAGGTGGCATAGTTACGATTCTTCTGTGAGTGCTCAGATTACACTGGAAACGTGCAGCATGACACTCATTCCAAAACTGGAAAAATGTCAGCAGTTTCTTTCCTTCTTCATTTATGTGTTGTCAACATTTACCAGATCAAACTATACTATCAAATATGGTTATTCTTTCCTAAGGAAACAGGAGGTAGTGCTAGTGAACGTGCTCGCACACACATAACTGATGAAATAACCTAAAAGCTGAATTGAAAGATGCAATTTACTTTACAACACTTGAAACTACCTTTCCTGAAAAGCATACTTTAACACTGCTTTTAAGTACTTCAATACTTTTTTTAAGTAGGAGGGCATTCAGAAGCCTGTGATTCTGATAACACTGTTTCCATTTTAAACTCTATTCAGAATTTCTAGGGCTGTGATATTTTGCTCCAAAATAATACTGAGTTTGGAGGTCTTGACCCCATCTTCTCAATTGCTTTTGCTAATTTAACAGAAAAGGTTTTGAGGTTAGGACTGTAAATACCTAACTGTTTTATGATCCTGGATTATTTTCTTTTGCTCCTATCGTTTAATATGGCTGTGTTTCTGGAAATATTTTTTTCAAGGTCATTAAACTGTAAAATGCAGTAGTAGCTTTCAGTAATTGGGGGTGAGGGGGTGTAATTGTACATGACCAAGTTGTTTGATTTATAAATACATTTTCTCTGAATTTCCATTAATTACTTCCCATTGAAATTTCCTAAGAATTACAATATATACAGCATCTGTATGGGGGAGTCTGAGCAAAGTTGATGAATGTGAGCCATTTTATGTAAACAGGCCTCAAAAAGGATTTATGCTAACCACTAAGTCTTTTCCAATGCAAGCCTTCCTCTGCAGGGGTGAGTTGTGGAAATTTTTGAGAGAAGAGGGAAAATCCAACTACCTACAGCACACTGCAAATGAATGACAGCAGAGCACTCTCCATACAATATGCTCTTTTCCTGTTGGCACCATATAAAGTTGGGTCCCAATTTGAGGACTTAAAAAAAAAATCACAAAACAAAAGCCCAACAGCCCTCTAGTAGGTAATCTTACTCCATCCAGCAACGTGCAGAGGAGAGGTGCTTTACAGCAAATACCTTAATTTCAGATGAAATACATATATATTTATGCGAGTTGTTCTTTCTTTCTGGATAACCAGGTACAAGCAGCTGTATAACACCTTGAACACCTTGAAGCAAGAGGGTTTTGTTGCCTGTCACCCTTCAACACCACTGTGTCAGCCTTGGATGTCTTGGGCTGAGGAAAGCAGACCCCAAAAAAGACAGAGCAAAAACCACCAAGACACTCCTGAGTATTTCCACTGGGCCATGACACCAGAGTAGGGGGGTGGGTATGTTTTGTTTTAATGAGGGCTGAATATGAGTCACATTTTTGTGTGTTGCTCAACACTGTGGATAATGTTGATAAACAGGATGATTACTGCACTAAAAGGACATTTATAGAAAAATTAGCACAGATGGGGTGAAATTATAAATATGTTGTCTGGACATCTGTGTCATTTATACAGAAAAAAAAAACTGAAGTGACTGGTAATTACCCACATTTAGTGGAGCAAATAAGGAAAGCTTATTCACTATGAAAATAATATAGTACGCCTTTGGCCCCCATCCAGCAAAACTATATAGGCAACAAACCTTTAGGCTCAGACTGGATACTGTATGATTCTTGCACAGGCACAAACTAGCACTGGCTTTCTCCCATGGTGAATCTACAAGCCAAGGAGTATCAACTGAGCAGCTCATTGACTAGCTTCTCTATATTACATATACTCATCCATAAGCTCAACAGGCTAAAAGACAAAGCCTTTAGAAATCACTAATAATTGAAAAAGGTTTACCAAAATTATATCATGTGAAAAGAAACCAGAGAAGAGATGAAGGACCTTTAGATAACACTAGCTTCCCTACAGTGTCTAAATTCTAAGTTATACATCTTTTTTCAGTTCACTACTGCTGCTCCCAAAACTGCTTTTTTTATGAGGGTGGCCATGATTTTTCTGGTGTTATTTACTTTCTTGAAGAATTTTTTGCCACTGTAAAGTTCCACAGTACTCAGAAGATGACAGAAAGACTTCTCTAGGACTTTTAAATTGCTGTCATGGATTGGTTTTGGACATACTTTCAGTCACAAACATTTTATTTATTGTTTAGGGTGATGTGTCCTTTGAGCATAACTGTTTATTTCAGAAATAGCAATAAGAAAAATGAGAGGTGGAGTCCATTTCAAACATAGCTCTCTCCCTCTGAGACATCAGTTTTCCAAGGGATGCTGTGTAGCATCCATTATATTTAAAATGGCTTCTTCTCCTCTAATTGGATTCCAGATGATTATTTTTGCCAAAAAACAAAGGTTTTCTATGTTCTTAAAATAATTAGGCCTGATTGCAAATCAAATTATCCAATTTCAAAGGCTTGTTTCCCTCTCTGAAATGCCTGTTACAGACAGACTACAGATGACTAAGCCTTGTGTCATCTTGTGGCTTTATTAGGAGAATGTTCTAAGTCCTTCACTTTCTCTGTAATCAGAACTATAATTTCTTCAGGTTATTTTAAGACCAAGTTATAGCTGAAGCAGGAAACTCAATTTTATTCTGAGCTCCAGACATGTCGACACAGCAAAGCAGGGCTCCAGTTTTATAGGCTATCTCCTTACATAAAGCCTAACACTGGTATTAAATTTGAGTTCTCTACAAGATGCACCATGCTGACTACTATCAGATAGCTCTCTATTCGTGGAATGAAGAGTGGCACAAATGTTTGTTTTGATAATCTGTTTATAAGCTGCCCTTGTAGAAACAGTATAGGCTCAGTATGGTCACTTCCTTCTCTCTCGCTCATTTTTAAACAAATAAGGGAAAACAACCCTGTACCCAAACGAAAGAAAAGAGATAACAAAACAGTAAATATATGCCCTCAAACTATCTAAAGACAAGCTCAGAACATGTGTTTCCATTTAGCTCCTCAGCTTTGTTAGTGGCATTTGTTTCAGTAAAATCCCAGTAATTTATAGAATTCTTTCTACTGAGGCAGGCTATGTGCTCCTAATTCTGCTAAGGTACTTAATCATGATGTAAGCTATTATATGTAAGCTGTTATATAGTATAAAGAAGGGACAATTACCCTTCAAGGCTATCTATCTTTAAAATGTAAAAGCATCTAACAAAAGCTTTAGAAAACATACATTGAGCTTTAGAAATCAAATGTGTGATGAAATGTAAAAGCAAATTAGCAGCGACACTGCAGCCATGAGGTTTTCTTGGGGCTGTGGAAAAAATAGAACATGGTTAGTAGTCCACTACTTTTCAACAGCCTAAAGTGGGCCTCACAGCTAAAATGTCATCTCACATTTGATTTTCTATTGCCAGGCTACAATTTAATTAACTCTTTGCAGCCAGTATGCTATTTGCAACTCAATAAAATATCATTCCTCCTTCTGAAGACTTCTCACCACCACCAGAAGAGCTTGAAGTTGGTCATAATATTAACAAGTTACTTCCGTCTACACCCGTTACTTTCTGCAATTTTCTTCTCTCTGCTTCCCCTTTTTCATTATTCCCCTGACCCTTTCCCCCATGCAGTAAAATCTGTCTCCAAATTCTTGTTTTATATGCTTATCTTTGATGTCTTTCATAATCTCTTTCTGTTCTGCACTGTGTATTAAAAGTACACAAAAAGGAACTTATGCTAACGAAATAACTGCTTACTGCTCCAGGAATAAAATGCTGTTCTGGAACAAGACTTCCCAGTGGGAATCCAAATATGCTTTTTTCCATTCTATCTAGCTTTCACATCTATGGCTTATTACAACTGGGTGAAGGAACATAGTTGAAATTTATTATTTATTGCTATTACTGCTGTTGCAGTTATTATTATTGTTGTTATTACTGTTAATACAATGTTGCCCATTCATAAAGCTTTAGACTAAGAACTAGAATATGTCCCTAGTGGGGGCTACCTGAACATGAAAGAGGGAAACCAGAAAAATGGAGCTCCTTGCTCTCTGTATCCCTTCCCCTTCCTTTGGAGCTCAGAAGCTGTAGGCACTATAAGGAATCATGACTGTAGTTCACATTATGAATTCAAATCAGTGTTCTCAGTTCCAATACTTTCTTTAAAACTACATAAATCAGGAACTTACAAAATGAAAAATATTAAATCTAATGAGCCCAGGTATAAAGATATGAACAAATTCCACAAATCTTGAATGATTCCAACTCCAGCTTACAAGAAGGGATCTAAATCAGTATGAAAACTTTGCTTTAGAAGTGTAGCATGCTCCATAAATGAAGCCGACCTACATAAGGCTATGAGATATCCTTCAAAAGGTAGTCCAAGTGTCAGGAGGACACTTCAGTACATGGACTGCAAAATTGCTTATCTGTGTGTCTAATTTGGATATATGATTACATATAATATAGGTTCCAGGCTTGTTATCTGGAATAGCCATTCTTATCCCACTCTTATTATAGGAATCCCTATGTCAATGCAAATGTTTCAGGGATGATCAAGTACAGAGTCAAAGCTCATTCACATATCAGCAAATTATATATTTGGTTAACCAGAGGCCTTATTTCACTTAATTTGGTTAATGCTTTTAGTAGTTGAGCACAGAATTGAGAGGGGTGAATTTAATCCAGGAACTTCACTGCATGGCTCATTTTAATTCAGAAAGTGAAGCAGCTCTGAACAGTGACCACAACAGAGAAAGTGCTGCTACAAAGCAAATGGAATTGGCAGTCCTGACATGAGCATTACCGATAGCAAACACTTCATTGAGTTTCCACTGACTCAAGCTCATTCAAATGGGTACATTCCTGCCTCCAGGTAAGCCGTGTATAAGCCCAAAGCTTCAATGTTCTGCATGAGAAGATAATTACTGAAGGTAATGAAAAAAATGGTAATTCTGCTTCCTAAACAGAAAGCAAGGAGACAGAACAGAAGTAGTTCAAAAGAAACAGCCAAGCAAAATGAGGATGTGTCTGTCTTTACCCTTACCTCTCCTTAATACAGTAACACTTACACATGCAAGACTAAACGTACCCAGCATTCTGGCTGCCTGAAAGCCTAACCTCACCACGCAGCTCAGTGAAAGATGAGCAGCGAGATGTCAGCTCAGCACGTTTTACAGGAGCACTGAAGCATTCAGAGTTCCTCCACCCTCCCTTGCTAGAAACTAACACTATAAAAATGACTGCATAGTATAAGAGCAAGATCTCAAGAGGGTCTGATTTCCATTAATTAGGCATTCCAAATAAGATGTGCAAACAGTAACTACATTTTCTCTTTAGAATGCAGGCAGCTGCTAATTAATTTACTAAAGAACACAAAAATTCTTCTGCCTGTCAGTACCAATAGCGAACCACTGTTCCTTTGTTTTCCTGACTATTAGCAACATGAACCTGGTATGGTTTAGGACACAATCAAGTCTGCATCCAAAACCATGCTGATTAACTGGAGAGAGGCTGACAGTAAATCATTTTCTCATGACTGTTTGGAAGTTTTCATCAACAGACTCCCAGGAGAACATTTCAGCTTCCTCTTCCTCCTTTCCTCCCTTCCTCATCTATCCCACATAAGAATTATCTGTTCATTACAGATCTCTTCAGGTTATTGGAGTCAGCTGGAGAGATATTATACTTAAGCTGCCACTTTCCTAAGCTGCTGCCCCAACTTAAGAAGGCACCATGAAGTGCTATTAAGAGACTGGAACTCTGGTAGTTTCAGGGTTCTTGTAGAAAGACTCGGAGATACCATGGTCACCCCCAAAAACACTAGAAAGGACAGGATCCTGTTATCCTGAGGTAGCAGGTTTGGAACACGCCTGTGGTCGTTACATACCTTCGAAGAAATTGTAATGAAAGTGGAAAGTGTTCCCCAAATGGTAAATCATAATAAATGCTTTCTTTACTTTAAATAACCTCGAGGTGTTCCCTAGAACAACTATATGATTTATAACCACCTGAACAAGTGGCTTAATTCTGCCATATCCTTAGTTCTCAATTCCACAATCTTTATAACCTGGAAAAACACTTTTTGGGTGCTTTTACTGCTATTGCCAGCTAATCATGGAGCCAAAGGAAAAATATCCATAAATGTTTTAATAATATATCAAAAATTAATCCAAAACAATGGAAAACATGGTAATGATTAAAGAGGGATAATATTTGTTTCCAGGATTTTTCTGAAATTGTTAAAAGTGAACCAATAAAATAATGGCTTGCATGCTGCAGAAAAGCCACTGGAAAGAAAGACAGTTCAACAAGAACTGATAGCATTTCTTAGAAATATTACCCTATGCACTTGTTTTGTATCAGTCACTCTCAACAATTCTTACCTAAACAGGCTCTAGCAAAATTCAAAGCAATGATACATTGGAAGAAAATGTTACAACTCCCAGAAACCATATATAACATTTTGACGAAGCACAGCAGAAGGCTCAGCTAATTATTCCTTGCCTGTAGTAAAGCTCACTTCACCCTGTATAAAGATAATGTTTTTTTTAAAAGATGAAGTCAACATTTTTTATATTAACTGACTAGGGTAATAGAATTCTACTCACACTGCAATGTTAAGACCTCATGTTCTGCATTAAATAATAGTACTATACAATGTAAGCATACTAAAGCCTCAAACCCTTACCTGTTTAAAGAGGGCACCAAGAATTCATGGACACTTGGTATTTTGTACACTCTGGTTCCCATCCATAGCACAGTAACAGCAACCCCCACACAAGGTGCCATGTGAGTATAAGAATATTTAAGGAGAATAATAAATAAATGTGGAAAATGATCTAATAAATGTTCGTAGCACATCACACTAGTCTGAAAATCTCAAAGGCTGTTTACAAATAAACCATCATTTTGACCATGGCTACAATAACTATTATATTCTAATCAACAAAAATGGGGCTTTCATTCACAAAGAAAAACAATACACTGATAAACTCAGCTGTAAGAATGAAATTGATGCTGAAAGGAAAGACTTATCAGTTCTTTCCTGTTAACAGATGTCTAAAAATAAAGCGTAACAGATGTAATTTGTGGTGTGCAGTAATCTTGCCACCTTGCTGTCCTAAAATGCTTTTTCTCTTGACTGTTGAAAAGTTCAGACAATATGATTCCAGGTAACTGACAGTTCATCCATCCAATTTAAGGCCTCATATAAACTTGTATCCTAAGCAATTAAATTCATTCACCTACAAGTTCTTTGTATCCATGAAACTAGAAATTAATTTTTTCTCCATACAGAGGTACTTCCTCAAAATATATGCTTCTGGTTAAAGGAATGTTATTTCTACAAAGCCCTTTCAAAGATCGAAACCAGTTTAAGATGACAATGAACATCCAACCAAGTCAGCAATGCCACTAGGAAAATTCCTGTGAAAAAGGAAAAAATTACGAATAAATTTATATTATTTTGAGTTTTACATATGTTATTACTCCTACAGGTTACAAACAGATTTCTACACAATTTGTAAGTGTTAATAGAGTATCTAAAACAACATACACCAAATTGCTGAAAGTTGCTGTTGAACTGATGGCACGTATAGCAGATCTTACAAAAGCTGTTCCATTTTGAGTTGCAACTGAGATCAAGGCGCATTTAAGGAAGAAGTTCTCGGTACTTGGGACTTCTGTTCTCTGTTCAAGCAAAGATCTGGTGACATTTTCAATGAGAGCAGAAAGTATGTGACTTCATCATTTTATTATAGTATTAAAATCATTCTTAGCATATAATCATTACAAACTCTTTATACAGTCTTTTAATTTAACCTAATTATTTAAAGGCACCTTTTCTTGACCAGACGTTTTCAGAATCAGTCAACCAAAGGTTTTCTATACAATAGCCTTGTGAGTGAGTTCATGTATAATACATACCATTTCAGATTGATGAAGAATTTATGGGTCTCTAAACATGCAGTAGTAACTAGGCATAACTACTTTATTCATAACTTTATTTATCAAGAATTTATTTACAGACTCAAAAAAATGAATAAACTATGGCTCTTTCCCCACAGTGAGCCTGGGGTTCTTCCCAATGGCATGAGCACAGCGTAGTAATAAAGCAGGGACAAACCTTTCATTTACTTCGCTGCTTACCTGTGGCAAGGTAACTTCAGCAGCAGGGAGCTCAGCTTAGCCTAACTGCCTATCTAATTTCCTTACTTCTCAAGCAGAAATAGCTGCAGTGTAGACATAGGTGCCAAAAGAAATGTGTAAGAGTATGGCGCACAGGCTCCAGGCTCAACCATGCATGCCAGCCCTGAGGTCTCAGTTCTACAGATAAAATATTTTCTGAAAGACTGAAAAAAACATCCCCATGTGATTTTGTTCTTTCTAGAATAAGTAAGAATAATATTAAATTTTATACTTTCCTTTTCAAGTTAGTAGAAGTACATAAACCTTCACACATGCACATTTGCTTTTGGCCTATGTTCAAGCAAATGAAATTTCACATCAGAGGGTAACTTTTTCCTGAATATTTTTCTGTACATAAAGACAGGCAATTGAAAAAAGATGGCAGTTTAATCCCAGGCTTGACCAGCAGCCAGCGGCCATAACCTAAGAGCATTAATTTCGGAAAAGCAATCATTTTTTTAGATTTTTTGACCAGCTGGTATCTATTCATATCCCTGTGAATAATTGATCAACATCCTTCACTATTTAGAGACAGTCACAAAATGAAGTGGGCTGGAACTCATCCCCAACTACTGGACAGATAGCCTTTCTGTATATCGTATCAAGCAAACAAACATATATTAAAGGAGTCTGCTAGAAAGCTGAAAGTGACTGTTACCAGTATAACTGGGAGCTGTTTTTATTTTGTGACAGCAAATCATCCAGTATGAATGAATTCTACAAACTATGTAGATAGACGAAATGCAAGTAGGACTTTTGTTTATTTGTTTGTTTGGTTGGTTTGTTTTCCAAGTTATACATGCTTTTCTAAACTCTTTGGATTTTCTTAGCTAGCAATTTCCCCCCTACAAGGACAGGTTTCATTGCACCAAGGCAGTGTCCATGCTTCACAAAGGTGTTACGATGAACTCTATAGCTTTGCATGAATAGAAAAAGAATATGAGAAAAATACCAATAGAAATAAAAATTAAGAAAATATTTGACTTGCTCTTCTTTAACTTTGGGAAAGGTCAATATGAAAAAAGGATACTGTCAGTCAAGAAGGTGAAATGAATAAACAAAGTGATAAGGACTTTTAAGGCAGATGTCTCTTGGCAGAAGAACACATGAAAATATTTATGGACAGCTCATTCAAAATAAAACAAACATTAAGCACTGAGATGTGCCACTATGCATGCCAACTTCTCATCTTAGTCCATTTTCACTTATTGAAAATTTGATGGGCTGCAGATTTTTTTTTATTCTTTGATCTGAAAAGTCATGGTAAACATGCAAGTACCGTATTAATATCCTTGGGAAATTAACAGTTACTTTTCTTAATTAAATTTAGCCAATTTGAATTTCCAGCATGCCCGAAGGTTTTCTTTTTTCTTTTAATGCATATGCACCTCATACCTAACAGAAATAAATTTTACACGTGTATGACACCCTCCAAGCCAAAGAATCCCAAGCTAGATTATAAACATTTTCATTTTATTTCCTCAGTGATGGCAGGAGTACATTTGTGTGTATACGGACCACTGTATAGCCACTAGGATGTTCAACATCCTCAGCCTTTTCTGCCAATGTAAAGTTGCACAATTCAGGGAATCTCAAGAACAGCCACCAGTAAACTTTGGTATATGCTATATGGGTCATCCCCAAAAGAAACACGAGAAAGCCCTTCTATAGCACATGAGACACAACCTTCCCAGCTTAGAGGAAAACAGATGAAGAGGTGACAGAGGAAAAGACTGTGGTGAACCCCTTGAAGAAAGAGAGAATACGAAATGCTGTGCTTTATATAGGATGCAAGCATACAGCTCTATACATGAAGTTTACATAAATTAAACCAGAACTCGCATTTCCTAGCAGTCAAATCTCCTAAAGGCTGGAGCTTTCCCAAACTGCATTTGTTTCATCTGAGTGAAATTAGCAGTACCCAGAAAACTGTCAATATTTTGACATCGAGATGTAAGATTTGAAGACAGTGGAGTGAAATGAGGCAAATTACTCCAGGAGGTAGCCACGGATGATAGGCAGTTACTGCTGATTTTCAAAGCTACAACCAGCACTCTTCTAAGAGCTTATCTCAAATCCAGGGGGGGCAGAGGTATCCAGTCTATCTAACAGCACATCACCAAGCCTGCCCGCCATGTGGGGCACTCCTTTTCCAAAGGGTGGCCACTGAGTGGAAAAAGATATTCTTCCAGTGTTGCCATCTGACAGAAGAGGAAATGTGGTTTAGAGAGTGCAGCCAAGAAGGGATGAAAAAAGAGGTGGCAAGCATGAAATCAAATTCCTACCCCTGTTGCCTTCCACCATACAGTACTTTATTTTATTTTTTTCTCTATTACCCACATGATATAATATTATCAACTATTTCATTAAGACAGAGATTTTTAAAAGCTGAGAAAACTTACAGCCAGGGCCCATAGAAAAAAGAGTAGGCAAAAGGACTAAGTATTAACTAAACATGGTGAAAATGGCTGAGAGATTAAAGGCCTGTGCTCTGAGCTATTAAACAGTGGATCCAATCCACTACTAGTTAGAAATCTCAGGCTCAGGTGTGTCCAAAAGCCTCTAATTCAAGGGTAGATCCTGCCTGACTTAACAGCAGTGGAGAGTTGTGATGAGGCTAAGTGTAAAGCTACTGAGCATGAAATCTTGGGCAGAAATGAACATTAATTATGTTCCTTTCCCTATATAAATAGACATACACTCCTTGAAGCAACACAACAGAAACAGTTCTACATGATCTAGTCAATGGTAACTGGAACATATTTATTATGGATATAGATTACTACAACTAAAGCCAAAAGAAAGTCCCTAAAAACTGCCACTGAGCAATGAATTACACATTAGACAAGGCAAGACAACACAGTTGTATTGCTTCCATGCTGCAACATTCGCATTGGCATAATGCAACATTTTGTCATACTGCTTTCATGACCCCTAAGAAGCACAAGAACACTTAAAAAGTCATTCATCTACTGAATGATCAAGTAAGTGGTATGTTGTTTGTAAACGTCCAAACATGTCTGTACAGTTTTCCACCTTTTCTCAGGTGATTCCTCCCTCTGTCTCAACACTCAAATGATGTATCATACACCACTTCTTTAAAGAACCCTGTGGTCTTCCAGACCCTCTCTGTGGATCGGATGGAGTGGTGCAATTTTAAATTGCAAAGTGAAGTTTCCAGAATTAGGAAGCTCCATGGACACTGAGTTAAAAAAAAGAACAATGTAAAGCACGCACTGTAACGACCTGAACTGGAACTGCTATTGTCCAGAGAGGTCTACAGCTGGGGTGGTTGCCACACAGATGTCGAGCTGACCTGCATCAGTTCTCTCTCCTTTTCCTTCTGTCACGGCCATATGTACTAGGGTTCAATTTAAAGCAGGCTAGCATTCCACCTACGTAAGTCTTTTCATTCTAGTGAAATCAGCAGTGCACAGCAGACTGCCAGTTTTCTGATATCAACACGTAAGATTCAAAAGCTACAACCACATCTGGGGACTGAATAGAGAAGGACTTCTTTCTTCTTACTAGAACAAATAATAGCAGATGACCACAATTTGGATTAAAACAACATCATTTTCTAATCCCACTATGAAATGAGGTTATGACTGATCAGCTATACTTGACTAATAGTGCTATTTTTTACCCTTTATCTGGTTAAAGCTGCACAATAATCTTGGAAGGAATGTTGTATACGTGCTGTCTTCATGGGAAATTAATATGGTTCATGAAATGTGGCTGTTATAAAACATAACAGGTAAGAAAAAAAGATGTTTGCATCACTAAGTATAACCCTGTGAATTTTGTAACATGACTCCATCACGACTCCATCTACGAGCAATTTTAATCTGTAGCCAAATAGCTGTAGTTGGTGCTTTAGGTACTGCTTCAGCCTCCTACCTTAGTTATTTATGTCTCTGCTCTCAACAGCTCTTACTGCTAGAAAAAAGTTCTAACATCTAACCTAAACTTTTCTATTCTTCGCTTCAGGCTATTATTCCATGTTTTACCATCTTTTGAGAACAAATAATTCCCTTCCTTCATTTATATTGTTACCTTGAAGTTATTTATAGCCTGTGCCCATGTCCCTCGAGCTCTCTCTGTTATAGACTATAAATATAGCTCCCTTAATCCCTCCTCATATGTTTTATCCTCCAGTATTTGTATGAGATTTGTAACCTTTATATTTTTTCTTCACTTTAAACTTTTTGGACCACAACTACACACAGTATTGCAAATAAGTGGTGAAACAAATGCACTTTGTTCGTTATAAATATGATCTCCTTATACCACTGTAATTGTGAACACGTTAGCCAAGGTTGAAATGCATATGCTATTGTAATTGCTTTCATCTCTTGATATTTTTAAAACAAGTTGTTTTGAATTTAAAATTTCTAATGTTTTGTCTGAGCTTACTGATTAATCTCACAAAAGATCTAGCAAAAATTATTTTAGCCAAACAAGAGTAATGTATATAATTTAAAAAGAAGAAAGGGAAAGGGATATTCTTTCCCCAAATGTTCTCTCAGAAACTATATCCTCTGTTAACAGCAACAGCTGAGCCAATTTTTGTTTAAATTTTAATCTCACAGACATTTAGGGAACAAATCAAGACTGATGCAAACTGACTTTGTAAGATGCAGTTACGAGCTTTGAATTTTAATTGCATGCATATTTTGAGACAAGAAAGCAAAACAAATTCTTTCAAAGGGTTAACAAAACGGGGACTAAAAACGGGCCTGCACTTCAGCAGGGCTGTGACACTTTGTACCAGGCAAGGATCTGTTCCACAGACTGAACTGGACTTTCAGGATGTTCTTCACAAGGTGCCTCACAGGAGTTTGTGCTGGGCCTTGCACGAAGTTACAAGAATTCAACCACTGATCAGAACCAGTTTTAAAGATAAAAATCAGAGGGGAAAAAAATATTCTTTTTGAATTAGGAGAAGGTTGATAGTGCAGTGACGTAACAGTAATTGCTCCTTTAATAGAGGTCTGGAAAGAAGAATAATGGAAAGAAGATTGATTGGGTTAAAACTACAGATGAAACAAATCTCTTTAGGATATTTCATGGAAGGCCCTGAGGAATGCCAGAGGTCCTCATAAACGTTTGCGATTGGGAAGCAAAATAAAAGAGTTCATTCATTTTTTTGGATGTGCACGGCAATTTCTTTTGGGAGGAATGAGTGGAATATACCTTAGAACTGCTTTATTAACCTTAATATAAACTTAAAAACAGATGGTTGTCATTGTAGACAGCTGAGTGACAACATGCAGTCAATGTAAATCAACACTCAAAACTGAAAATAGGAAGCACAGAAAGTAGGATAAAAGTAAGTTTTCATATTCCTCAATGAGGCTTTGTCATCAGGAATATTCCAGTTTGGCTATCCTATCTCAAAGGGAGCCATGTCAGAAACAGGAAAAGGCTAATTGGATTTAAGATGATTAAGAGCTTGGAAAGACTTCCCTAAGAAGAAAGAGTCTGATTTGCAGTTCTATGCTTTTTTTTTTTTTTTTTTTTTGCATGGAACACATACTATTTATATCCACTTTAGCATCCATCCATCTGTATTGAAACAGGAAAACCATATTATAAATGAGAATATTTGCATAACTATGGGCCTTCTGGGGAGCGCAAGTAAGGGTTATATAATGCCAAAGTAGACTTAGTGAAGAAACGTAGAATTAATCTATATAGCCTTTTTCTTTTGCAAAAAGTAGCTATTGTCTTCTGGGTAGACTTTATAATTGCATTCATAATCATGAAGTTCAGACATCTGAAAACGTGATCCATAAAGAAAGCTGAATTTTCTTCTCTCTACTGGTATTTTGGACAATCAATTCTAATGCCAAGTTCTGTCAGCTGGACACAGCACATTATCTCCTACATAAATGTTACTAAGCAATATTTCTGGGTTAAAATTCTGTCCCGCCTGCAACACAATCTGTGGCTGTCCCCAGTTCAGGGGCACAGACCTTCAGAGCGACAGCAATGAGAACCCCTCCGCTTTCAGATCGTGTGCTTTGCGTGTGACTGTGAAGATCACAACCGTTTTGAAGAGTTCTGATCCAAAAGATGCATGCACACAGTGCTGCTGGGCTACAAACAGCCCAGTGCCAGGCCTGAGAACCCAACTGTGCATCAAACGCAAAATTATACTCAGTAAGAGATGAACAGTAAGAACTGCAACAATTATAAGGTTCTTTTGTACTAAGTTTGCTAGAACGTCACCATCAGTTAGAGATATGGTATGGTTTTGGTTTACAGAGATCCTGGTATCAAATGCCAAGTACGCAGCAACCAGGGAACAGCATCAAAAGAAAGCAATTTTTCCTCCCATAGCTTGAATTCTACTGATTTCCAGGTTGTCTTGGAAGAATAAGTGCATACAGGAGCATTCTTGGGTTACAAAAATAAGGGAGGATAGGGAGGATTACAGTTGGAGAATGTCTGGCAAAACATTTTCTCCTCAGAGGGAGGATTAAAAAAAGAATGAAGCAGAAATTGCATGCAAGAGCCATGTAGGCTTTCCTGGAGGAAGCTGTTTACATGGCACCGCAGCCGAGCTGATGCAGTTTGGGGGTGCAGATGGCCTCCATAATACTCCATCTTGGTGCAGGTTGCTCAAGTCAGCACAGATGTCATTTTCTACTTAATTCTTAGCAATGCAGGGCATTTTTCTTTCATGCTAACATATGAAATGTGCCCTATAGATGAGGAGAGGTAATTACAGGCTGCTTTACAGGGACAGTATTAACATACATTCCACTCAATGACAAAGTGCTGTGTAGTTAACCAGAGTTTAACAAGGTGTTAATTGGGCGTGAAATGTTAGCCCCTGTCCTTTAAATGTTGAGAGGAGCGAGGGGCTTATTTGCCGGGCACTTAAGACTTCTCAGGCAGCAGTTTCACATGGAAGTACAGCTGAAGTCCAGAGAAACAGTTCTTGCCTTCCTTCCTCCCCCGATGGCCCCTCCAGCCCCAAGGATGGCCCTCTCCTTCCCCACAGCCAAGCAGACCCCCTAGCTCCTAGCCACTGCCAGAACAAAACCACCAGCAGTAATTCCTCGAGGGAATAACAAAAATGGGACCTTCAGAAGGAGCTCCTGACGTCTTTGGGACCACACGGTGCTGCTGCAGACCTCTGGACACCTGCAGCTGGAGAATGGCAGACAGCTTACGAGGTCTGTGGGGTGCGAGTCCCCCTCCTGTGGGCTGCTAGGTGTGCAGGGCGAGGCGAAGCACTGCCTGAGGCACTCATTTGAGCTCACATGAGATGACCTGTGGAACTCAAGAGTTCCTAAAATTTTTGTCAAATTTTAATGTAGCCATATGTTTAAAATGTTCCCAGTGATGGAGGAGGGAGTAGGACTGGTGGTAAGCGTATGAACATCTTATGTAATTGTATATGCATATCAGTGACAGGAGAGAGGCATTCTCTCTTACACAAGTTTTCGGAAGTATAGCCTAAGGGTATTTTTTTTTCAAATAATATTCCCATTTCTAACCATTTATTTTCTGAACAAAATAGTTGTGTCAGTATTAGCATCCTTATTCATTCACAGCATTAATGTTACTTAATTCAGCTACATTAGTATTCCTTGCTTACTTCTTTGCCTATAGCCCTTTGATGTGGTCATTTGTAATTTCCCTTCTTTCCCTAGTAAGTTCTCCAGCTGCCCCATTATCACTCTGCATGTATTGGCATGAGAGGGTAAAATAAAATAAAATAGCACAAAACTCAGAAATCTGCCTACGATGGTGATTTATTGCAAAGCTCTGGTGAGATCGCTCTGCACGTTCTCTAGGAAAGCTGAGCTATATTCGGGGGGGTGGGAGCTAGGATGGTGAGGTGGAGCAGAATTTGTAGCATGTGCATAAACAGTGTCCCACACCTCTCCCTCTCCCGAACAATTTACTTATTCTCAGACCAAAAAACCAGAAGAATAGTCTTTATGATGGTTTGGAAAATCCCTGAATACCAGCCTACTGTGTGCTTATATACAAGAGTAAAGCGCTCTTAAGTTGTTGTTAACAACTGGAAAAACAGTTTTATGGAAATGTCTCTCATTTCTATTAAAGTTCATTGTTTTCTTAACTGTTTTTAATTTTTTTTTTCTACTGGTTTCATTGATAGTGCCAGAGCTTCAGTGCTTCATTCCCCCCTCATTTCCTCATTTCTTCCTCCTACATAGCTCCCTTACATCTCCATTCTTTCTCCAGCCTCCCTCACAACCGCATTTTAATATAGGAAGTGCTTGTATAGCTAATGTCTGCACTGCTGCTCTATTTATAACATTCTTTAAAATTTCCTTCAAATCACTTTCCTTTCTGCCAATCCTTCCCTCATGCAACTTGAAGAAACACAGGCAATCAAGAGGAACTCCTTCTATGATAACTGATAATAGTATCAATTCTTCAAAGAAACAATAGAACAAAACTTTGCTCTTCTTCTGAAACAGATCCTGCAGGAAAATCAGTGACAGCAAATAAAAGGATGCCAACTTTCTGATGGGTGCGTGGGAACAAGCAGATCTGTCTTCTGAGCCCAGAACGCTGTTGAGCATATGCACAACACGGGCTGGTGAGCATCTACTGGACTCCCAAGGTGAAGTGCTCTCCTGAATTTAGGTTCCCACCAGATTTCAGCAGCTGCTGTGCAAGGATTTTTAGGATGAGAATTTTAAAGCATCTATGGAATTTCTATACAGTCCTTTAACAAGATATACCCACATGTAAAAGCAGGTATGTTCATATAAACACAAATAATTTTACAATGTTTTGTACCTCAAAATACTAACTTTGCCACTATTTATTTCAGCAATAAATCCCCCCAAAGTAGGGATTTTATTTCATGTTCCTTGGTGAGATTGCCAGATGCGCATTCTTTTATGCATTTTATAACTTCAATGTCAGATTCAAATCAGAATATCAAAAAGTTGAAAGTCCAGGAGTTACCTCTTCTGTATCCATAAGGAAAAAAAAAAAAAAAAAGAGAAGGCTTGGGAAAAATACACATTCTTCCATAAAGATGTTGGTTTAGAGATCAAGCAAGTTGATGAAGAGAACTAAGAATTTATGTTCTCCACGAGGAAGGGAGTTGTGAACAGGTAAATAAAAAGCCATCACTGATACATTTTACCACAGTCGCACAGGAGGAGCAAACACCAGAAAGAGTCTCCCTAGAAGATGAAGCGCTAGCAGCCTGTGTTCCCTGCTTCCCCTCACGTTGTTACTCTGCAACGCCAACAGGGTGGTGGCCTTGGGCACCAAGGCAGAAAAAGGAAATTTGGATTAAGAACAGAACAATGGGAGGAAATTATTAAATTAACATTAAGCTTTCTCTTTATTCCATTCCAGACTTGATAGAAATTGAATAGCTGTTATTCCTCCCTCTGGCACACATACCTTCAACCACAGGGATCACGGAAGAGGACAATAATCTCTGATTGTAAAAACGTGATTTATAAAATTGGCATTTTAAAAGAATTCACTCCACCCTTTCTCTCATCTCTCTTTGATGACACTCAGTGCCATTACTAGAAGGAACGTGTTACCATTAGCACAGAGCATCCTGCATTTCAAGCACATTCATCAACAAAGGGCTTGAATTCTTGGAGCTCTTGTCATGTTAGTACACTCCAGAAGCACAAAGAAGCTTACAACCAGGAGACACAAAACTTACAAAACAGATGTGTTGGCTGTGCTGATTACACTAAATGCCAAAGTACCTTTATAGTAACATATGGAACTGCAAGTCTGAAAAAAAAAAAAAAATAAAAGAGTTGCTTATTATGTAATGGGAGAGCTAAACTAGCACCACACCATTCAACCACATAAAGGCTCTTACTGCCTTTGCAAACCTTCTGACACCAGTGAGATTTTGAAACAGGACGGATTAACTGCCCTCTGATTACACCCAGAACATGCACAGAGGTAGAAACACACCGCTCATTTAGAGCAGAAAGATGCAGAAGAAAAGACGAAGTTCATCAGTTTATTGTAATCCATTAACATTTCGCTGTTTAACTGCCAGCTTCCTGAGCAACAACTGCACTCGGAGGCTGCACCAACACCCAGCTGAAGATCTGCCACTTTATTATTTTTGTTGCTTTTTATCAAACTGTCACCAAAAGCTCGCTCCTAGTTAAACGTACACAGACACAAAAATCCCAGTGAACGTCCTGAGGGGAGAATGTGCCCTACCGCGCTTTTGAATGACAGCCCTGCTTTAGGATTAAGGTTTTCCAGTAAGCAGATATGTTTGTGAAGCAGCCATGAAGAATGGTTTGCTAAAAATGTGTCAGTTTGCTGAAGCTTCCTGTTAGTTCTGTGAAATGCGCTTAGGAGGCTAATTAAACAGCAGGCATTGCTTTTAGGTAACAAAACGAGAAGGGTCCATTTTGGAGGAGCTGTGCGCCTATGTGACACGTTCGCGCTGAACATGGAGCTTGACGGTGCCAGTCCCTAAAAATAGATCCTGGATATCCTTGTTCTCATCGCCGACCACAAGCCCGTCCCCTCGGCGGCTGGGTGCGTGGAGCTGGCACCCCGCTCCCTCCTCCAGCAGAGACGGGAGTGCTACCCCGAGGTGCCTCTTTTTTAGCCGAAGTGGAGGAGATAAAAAGGATGTTGCATCTGCTGCACGCACACGCTTGAAACAATATCCTTGCCCCTTAGCAGGCAGTTATCGTGTTGTTTTGGCAGCAGGAAGGAATCTGTGGTTTTTCTTGAATGTTGCTCTTCTTTATTTAAACTACCAGAAATAAAGCAAAAATGACAGAATGCTCTGTCTATAAATAATCATTCCGGTGTACAGTTATATTAGGAGGTAACTCAGATGGCATGATAACGCCTAACAGGCTAATCTTAGACCTGTAATGCCAGAAGATGAAAATAACTAGGCTAAGAATAACTGACCCAGAGGAGTCAGGCTGTTGAAGAGATCCACTGAACAGGGCACTTTAGATTTTCATGCATTTAACAATAATATCTGCCAGCTAGTTTCCCTAGAATATTTTGGATTGTACCCACCGTATAACAACAAAACAGTACTTGGGAAAGGTTAAAATGCAATCGCACCTGAAACCTTGCCCACCTTCTACGCCAAACCCTGAAATTACCCTGCATATACACATATGTGCAAATACACACAGGAGGAGTGAATGTTTGCAGACTAGCTAGCTCAGTGTTCTGCTTTCTCACAGCTCTTGCTTTCTCTGCAAAGACTGTGCAGAAAAAAGGGGCTGGGCAGTTGATATAGAAATAGAAGTCTGATGAAAGCTCTGGTAGTAGGAGCAGTTACAAGTGTTCCTCATATCCCAAACTAATCTTAACGAACTAAATGGCTTCTATATGCAGTTTTACACAAGGAAAGACTCGATGAAACCATGTCCCTTTGAGCACAGTGTAAACCACTACATGTAAGAAAGCTGAACAGCTAAAAAAATAAACAGCTAACGTAAAAAACTTTCACAAGTAAATGATTAAGCTCAACAGACCAAGAGAGGGGAGCTGCTGTTCCAGTGCCAGTGCTAGTGAACCTTTGTATCACATGCAAAGTTTAATGATATCAGGAAAGAAGCTCAAAGAGGTTTTAAAAACAATTGTAGAACAATTTTATTTACTTTCCAGAATTCGTAGCTTGCTATTCTTGTAACTCTTGTACTTTGAAATTCTTGTTTCAGTCCTTTTCCACAACCTATAAATATATCTGCTAATGCAAAGTAAGATTGTCAGGTAATCATCACTTGATTCTAGAAGCTGGGACTTAAGGGAAAGGGGGGGGGGGGGGGAGCAACACTACAGTATTAGAAAACACATAAAGTTGGCAACATTGGTCCGCATTCAACATTTTTCCAAGTAATGTAAAGCAGAAAAAGCAGCTTCATTCCATTTTACCACACTTTTCAAGTGAATTGATTAAAACCTTGTCCACCACCTGATGGAGTGAAGCCTACACCCCACGTCAGTACGACTGTCACTACACAAGGACAGCGGGTTGGCATTGCTCTTCTCGTTGTATTAATTAAGGCTAAGCCATGCTCTTCTACAATGATGAATTCAAATATTCAAGCTTCTATGAAGAACTAGCTCCTTTTCTGCCTCGCATATTTGAGAGGCGCTGAAAACAGTCTCTCCTGACTGCTGCTGCCTAGAACTTCCCTGAACCGAGCTGTTTCACACGCTGTTTTTTCATTACCCTGAAGAGAATCACAAAGTAAAAGATCTGCATATCCTCTGCTATTCTCACTCACTCTGAAGAGTTATTGCCTGAAATAACACACGCATAAGATTTTTTATTTTTTTTAATCCGTAAAAGTTCTCCTTACCTGATTCAAATATGCAAATATTCCAAGTTTTTCATGTCTGTCAGAGCAAGCCTTTATAGGAATTTGCTTTTTGCAATCTCTCCACAGGAACAGTTGAACAGATGAAAGTTTTGTTTGGACAGAAAAAAACAAATGGGACAACAAATATCAAAGAATATTCCCTGAAAGCAATGTAAATGCACACATACAAAGGTGTATGCATGGTCTTGCAGCCACACCACAGATACCACATATGAGATAAATTTTGTACATTTTACTGTGGGAAGACATCTAAAAAGGACCTGTCAGCCCACATATAACATGATGCATGTAGCACCAATTCTGTCACTTGTATTCAAGAGTCACAGCTGGAATTTCCTGATCAGTGCAGAGAATAAGATACTCTAACTACGTTCACTTACTACATTTGTGAAATCGCAGGTAATTTGCAAGCCTGTAGGTACACTAAGTCAATCAAATTAATCATTGCAAATCACTATATTCCCTTTAGAACAGTTTTGCTCTATATATCCCTGAGCCTGACAGGTATTATTTTCCTTACTTCACAGAAGGGGAAGCTGACGTAAGCAGGATTACGTAACTTGCTCAGGTCACCTGTCAATTCGGTGACAAGCCAAGGCTTTAAGCTCCAGATCTCCTTGAACTCTTGATTTTTTAACACTGCTGCTTTGGGCAGGAAGCAGAGCATGCCTTATCCAATAAAAGCTGAGGTGGAATTTAGGAAGGCCAGTGCAAGGGTATATGTCAAAATATGGCTAGCAAAGCAAATGTAGCAACCTTACCCTTTGGAAAAACAGCACAGTATACTTAACCACCAGAGGTTAATAATCTTGGCATTGCTTCTTAAAGTCACACAACTACAGATGCCATGGCTGGGTAGGTTGATTCCTCTTCTTCATAAAACTGAAGTCTACCTGATTAATGCAGTCCTGCGTTAGTTATTTATTTGCCACACATGAATGAATCTTCTTGCCATGAACTATGTTGCACCAAAGGCTTTTTTTCAAGGGGTATAGTTTGTTATTCATGTTGTGGTAGGATAAGAGGCCAGCTGAATGCTAGAGACCACTGTAGTATTTCACACACATGGAGGCTGAGACTTTTTGCGCAAAATAAAAGCAATAACATAGTTAAATGGTACCATCTAAATAAGAAACTTAAGACTCCAGATCTTTTTATTTTTTAATCTTGAAACTAAAATAATTGCAGTAGCAAATAAGAATGTATCAGCATCATTTTTGTAAATAACAATGAACCATACTTACTGCTGCATTTTAGAGCAACAGTACCATATGGGAGAATCTAGTTCAGCCTTCTCAAGATAGCTGAAACTGCTCTCTGCAGTAAGGTGTAGGTGTCTGCAAATTACACAGCTTCTTGAGTCAGTGCCGATCTAGATTGCTCCATTCATAATTAGACTTTTGATTGGTACCTATCCAGATCATCTCATTCATAGTATGATTTACAAGCAGGGATGGAGACAGACAGGCAAAGCAGTAATTGAGGGAATACCAGAAGAACTGCTTTCACATGACAGAAGTATTTCCTACACCTGCTATTGTCAGAAATTCCTTAGACAGTTTGCTTTGCAAATATGTATCCACTGCCCATTGAATCTGTCTTCTTTGGGGATGACTCCAGTCCACTTAAAATTAGAGTTGAGTAATACAAGCCCGTTGCATCTGGAAACTAGCAAAGCTAAAGATCCATTGAGAGCTTAAGTTGTGCTTGTTCCAGGACTTCAAGAACATTAAGGGTGCATGCTTTAACTGTTCAGGGATCTGCTCTTTTCTTAAATATGTGCAACTTTTTAATACGTGCAATGCATGTAAGTGAAGATAACTTTAAAGTAAGTTGACAAAATTAAGGTGACTGATTTTAGCTACTCCAATCACTAGAGCACGTTGTTATAGCCTGCATAATCCTTTCTCTCCTATTTGCAGCATAGACACAATACATAAAATGTTAACAGGCCTCATCCTGCAAGACCCTGAACTCAAAGGAACTGAAGGTAACTGACAGCAGCACCAGACTTTGTGGTTTCATGTGACATGAATTAAACTGCAGACTATGTACATAATATCAACTACTTGTGGTCTAGCTGTATATCTCAAAAGCCAACAGAAACACTGTAGAATATTTTGTGTTTTACAGAGTATGTATCTAAACATCTTTTACCTTGAAAACGTTCTTGACTACATTAAAAAAAAAAAAAAAAAGCTCTATTCTATTTGGTGCTACAGAGGAAAATGTATACGTTATATGGACCTAAGATAATATCAGATGAGAATCAAATGTTACATGATATTCTTGTCTCCAGTGTAGAAAAGCAGAAAAACTTACAGTAAATTACCTTCTTTTCTTGTGTTTCAAATGAGAAAATTTCTATTACTCGAGAAACATTAGTAGTTGGTTACAAGGTACCATAGTGAGCTTCAAAAAAAAAAAAAAAAAACAGGTTTTCATTTGTACACACAGGTAACTTTAACTTGACATAGTATATATAGTATTTAAAAAACAGAAGGGAGGGGGAAGTGGTCAGTCTAATCTCTGTGATCAATACAAGAGCACTGGACACCTGCTGAGCTGTTCAGGAAAAGCAATAATTCTTGAAGAATACATCAACACTGAAGTTTGCAGAACTACAACACTTTCAGAGAACATTCTGCTTTTATTCATTGTCTTTGCTAGAGTTTTCTTGATCATATTTGTAAACAATTCTTTCACCTGATTTCTGTCCTTGACAAAGAAACTGCAATCGATGTTCCAAATCTATTCTAGGAAGTTAAAGAAATAATAGCAAATTCTCTGAAAGATCCAAAAAGAAACAAACCAACCCAGCTGCTTTATAAAAGAAGAGAAAAAACACCAATCTTAAACATTACCAGTTGGAAGTCTCCATTCCCCTTAGGTACTCTCATTATTTTAACATGCACTTAATGCCTCTTCAATGTCTCATTTGCTCCTTCAGCCTGTCATTATTATGAGGTTTTATGACTTTCTGAATTGAAAAACACGAATCATAAGGTTAAGACACATCTAAATCTTTCCTAACAAGAAAGATATTGCCATTTGACACAATCTCTCACAATTTATTTTAATATCTGAAACCATAAGTCTGCTCTTCAGTTGTATGTAAGAAAGAAACACAAGTTTAAGTTCTTCTGTAAAGCAGGAAAAGAAACTGTTTTCAAAAACAAACAAACTTGGACTCAACAGGTGTACCAAAACAGGGAATACCTGAAGAGATCTGTGGTATACACTCGTATTTGTGCTTAAAAGTGGGAAGCACTGACAAGTTCTGTTAAAAAAAAAAAAAAAAGAGAGAGAGAGAGAGAGAGAAAGTGTGGATACACTAAGACTAAAGTACCTGTAAACAATTCACACTACAGTTTACTTACAGGTTCTCTATAAAGACAACTTTATGAATAACAAAGTGGGAAACCTATGACTGAAAAGACATAAAGCAACTAATATTGTACCTCAGCCCGATGAAAACAGAACTGTAACTCACAGAGTTAAAGAGAAAAGTTGCAAAAGTAACCTGAAATTTTGACTTTTTTAGACTGTCTAAAATGATGTTTCATCTGAACGGCTACAATTCTTCTGGATTAATTCATTTACAAGACACCACTTGCAGATCTCAAACACAGCTAACAAAAACTAGAAAATCAAGGGAGAGCTTCAAATACATGAAGAAATGTCCAATTTTCCATCAGAGCAGCTTTGAAATACCTTCATTAAAAATACATCCAATTTACATTTCAGTGAGTCATTACCTCTGACTACCATTGTCAGGTTCCAAAATATTTTTAAAGTAACAAAATAAGCCATGCATATGGAAGAGACTGACTTGCTTTAGCATTCTTTTTAAAGTAACCCTGTAATGAAAGCAGAAGAGGATCGATATAAAAACCTCTTTGTGTGTAAACTTGAGAAAATGAAACTCACAAAAAGACGAAATTCTGTTTACAAAATCACATATGAAGAGAATTGCCTGTGACGGGCTCTAACTGCAGCCTCCTGATACGGTCTGTCTGATGAAACCTCTCTCTGTGAATAAGCCCATACCACAAGCCCCATTTTGCAGTCACACAACAAAACAAATGGAACAAAAAAGGAAATCCCAACTATATTTCAGTTGTTAGCATTTTGTTCTTGCTGGAAAGCAGCACACTGAAGGAGACAAACTCCCACAAAAGCAGCAGCTGGTATCTAACATACCGTGGTAGAGATAATTATTTAACAACAACTTACATAAAGCCCACAAAAAGAAAGTCAGCTCTTTACAGGAGGGGTGTTTTCTTGTTGTGACGGGCTGTATTTTCTCGGTAAGCCACGGTGCAGGCAGGGGAGGCTGAGGTACTGAGCTGTCTCTTACCTGAGCTGATCATACTGTGCATTCTTTGCTGAGCCAAGAGCTGTTCGCGTCCAGAAACCCCATCTGAGGAAAAACACGATTCACTCTCGTAAATTGTCTGCAGCATATTCCAACCAGTCTGCACTTCAGCTACACGAGAGAGTCATCACTGCACTTGTACAGGGGCGTCAGGCACGACCCTCTGCCGTCCTACCTCCTCCAGCCAGGCTCGTCAGACAGCACACTTCGGTAATTAGCAATGTGTAAGCATTTGTACAAGTATCTACTAAGACAGAAAAGCCAAAATCCCCTTTACACAGCTGCGAGAGGGCAGGAAGCACACGCCGGACTGTGCACCCCTGAGTTTGAGCACTTGTGCTCTGGAAGCCAACAGCAGGTGGAAGAAGAAATGCAGAAGAAATATCTCGGTGCTTCAGGCTTTCTCGTGTGCGTGTGTACGTGTGTGTGTGTGTGTGTGTGTGCGCGGGGGGGAAGGCAGCCTCTCGCAAAGCACACCCAACGAGCACGTTTCCAGGGCCGCCGGCCCCACCGGGTTCAGCTCCAGCCACCCCAGCGCCACGAGCGCCGCGGCCCCTCGGCCGCCCCTCGGCCCGGCTGGCGGAGTTGGCCGGGGCAGTGACAACTCATTTGCATTCAAATCAACAACAGCGTGGCCCAGCGGCGGCAGAAATAGAACAATGGCTGGCCTGAGCCAAAAATAGGTCAAGCGCGGCCGGGTGATTGGAGCCTGCATTAATGCGTTTAAAAATACCACAGCAAACACAGCTGTCCAGTCTCTGTCTTTCAAACTGCAATCCTCCCTCGTCCTCAAGCGTAATTAACCCTTTCCCGCTGCCAAGCCTATTCCTGTGACAAAAAGCCAGGGCGGGTGGGCGAGCGCCCAGGCAGCAGCGCTCCTCGCCCCCCGCCCTCCCCTCGCCCAGCAGCGCTGGGCGAGAAGCAAGCAAGCAAGCAAATAAAAAAAAAAAAAGAGAAAGAAGGCCTCTGTATCGCTTCCAAAACAACGCCGGGAGCTCTCGCTCGCAGCGTGGTTTCTGCCGCGCCCACGCACAGCAAGCCCGCGGTGCTATTTTTGCTGCCCGCTCCCCGGGCTCCGCGGCCCGCGGGCGGCCGGCGGCTTGGGCAGGCCGGAGGCGCAGGCCCGTGGTGATGGGGCAGCTGGGCCGCTGCTCGCGGCTATAAGCAGCCCTTCCATATTTAGCACGCCTGGTACAGCGCTTATAGCCCGGCACCAGTTGTGGCACAGCATATTCGACATGCCTGCCTACTGTGCGGCGTGCTGAAACGTGGCTCGCGTTTATCTTCAGCGGCGTTAGGCAATTTGTACTGCGTCTCTCTCGGTTTGACGAGGCGATGTGGTTTCAGAACGGCAGCGTCTGACTGCAGATCAGAGCAAAGCACCATGCTGCTCTGTGTCCTGGCAGGCTTCATGCATGCTCTGTTAAAGTTCATTTTTCATAAAGACATTTCAAAAGTTGCATAGCTTATTTGCTGGTTAATACACCCTCATGCAGGTATGGAAGGTTTCAGTTCACTGTTACCAGTGATACTTTACCTCCCTGGCATCCTGCTCTGTGATATGCTGTTTGCTACACAGGTGACCAACGCCTGTCACTACCTACCCATACAACTCCCGCACCCTGGCCACACACATGCCAAAATTCTGAGTCCCCTTCCCTGTCCTGGCCCTGGGGAGCTGACAGTGGCAACAGGAACGAGACTACTCACTGGGATCAGGAAGCCATTGCAAAGGTTGTCTCAGAGACTTATAGAGATCCACCAAATCCTGAACTACCCCAAGCACCTGTGCTAGAAGATGCAGGGATACTGCATAACACTTGAAGCTCAGTTCTGTCTTTTGGCCAAGAATTGGCTGTCTGCTGCTCAACTAACACAACAGATTGCAGTCAAGGGCAATATATATATATTTTTAACTTGTCACAATTCTGCTATCAAAGATTCTCAATAGTAAGGTACTGTGACATCACTATATGACATTTGGAGATGTACGGCATCTGGGAGGTGCGCAGCTCATCTTCTCCCTTCATCCCAAACCTTTTCTTTCTCCATGTGCCAAACGATCTAGATCTGCTGAGGGCTGGGATCTGTTCCTTGGACAGATGGAGACTGCAGCAGCTGACAATGGGATTTTCCCTGTGGGATCCTTCAGTTGGTACCTAGCACTGCTCAACACCCCCCTCTCCTCATCTTTCCTCTTCACCCAGCTTACTACATACACAAGCGAACTTTCCTTTCCTTTACCACACTGTAAAGAGGAAGAGCACTGCCATACAAAAGGCAAAGAGGAGAGGAGTACTTCTGTGGAAGCAGGAAAGCTCTGCAGACAGCATAAACCCGGCTCTGCAAAGGGGCACTGACACAGGTAGGATGCTACAGTGCAAGCCAGAGGATGAGCAGCACACGTATCAGGTCATATTGACAGCTGGCAACTTGGTATCACGAACACTTAAAGTAATACTCGTAGCACTCTCAGGGCCAGTGCTAGAAAGTTATCTGGGATTCAGACTACTCAGTAACTGATGATTCCAGTTGTCCCCAGAAGGGCTGGGTCTCTCTGCTTCATCCATGGTGCCCCAGGGGTTCCAGGTCCTGGTGGCTGCTCCCACAGAGCTCCAGGAGACCTGCTTAGACCCCTGCAACCCCATTTATGCTGGAGCCATTTCAGCCTCTAACAATGTTAGGAAGTGGATAATCTGAACTGAGAAGGCTGAAAAAGCAAATGTTCTTTTATATCTTGAGAAAAAAAAAAAATCAAAATGTTTTCTGGGAAATACAAGACACTTGCATAGTGCAGGGCAGAAGATGTCTAACAAGGGTGCAGGGGGAATCACCAGCAGAAACAGCAATCTTCCCTAACACAGAAGAAGCTTTTTATAGACAGAAGTAAATAAAAAAAAATGGAATTGCTTATGCCCTTGAGCCAACAAGAACATGACCCTGTTTAGTGATTCAATGCCTCAGAATAATCGAGTCTCGTATTACAGGGAAACACTGCAGGAATAAGTTAAAAACAGGTCATAACACAGAAAATTCTGGAGTGTGGGATCCTGGTATTAGGTACCCATATGTGTTTTTAAGTCCTTGTATATGTGTCTGCATTTTTTAAGACAGCATTCACAGCTCTGAATGATTTCAAATATTTCAGTGACTAAAAAAAAAAAAAAAAAAGGCAAACTATTTTCAAGAGTAGAAAATGTACATTCAGATGCTTATCTGCAAGCATTCTTAATTTTGGCATATGTATTTTAAAACAACAGAAAAATTATGCTGTTAGCTAATTCACAGACCATAATGACTACTGCATCATGTTTTATATTTGAGATTACATATAAAAATATATATATCTAAATATTTTACTTATGACATCAGTCACCCCAAAGGTAGGGCATTTACAGTTCTTCCAACTTGGGATCTTATGGGCCTTCCTCAGAAAATCACTTTGGTACATGCTTAGCTTTAAAAGACTTGCATAAATCCATGCCTTTTCAACATAATATTTAAGCACATGCTTAAATTCTATGGATTGCAATAGAATTTAAACATGTAGTTAAACGCTTTGCTGAGTCAGCCCAGTCCCTAACTGTATGATCGTATGGTTTTAAATAGCTCCTTTAGAGTCCCACAGGGGAAGCAGAAAGGGTTCATGCCTGGAAAAAACCTGGGTTTTATTTTTTGAAGCTATGCATGTTATAAGGTGGCATTTTCATACAGGAACATGAGTTTTTTTGTTCCTTGTTTTTTCAAACACATTTCCTAAACTTGGAGAACTTTAATGACACTAGAGGTAAGAGTAAACTGTTGAAATGATTTAGCACTGCTGAGGTGACTCTAAATGCAATCAGCAACTTTATGGAAAATGTAAGGCATATTAGTAGCACTAAGATCTCATTACAGGGGGTTCACAATGTGTTTCTCTTGTTTTCCTTCTGAGTTGCTAAAAACAAATAAATATAAGGAAATTAAACTGGGAAACAGCATTACTGAAACATTAAGACTGAGAAATTAAGTGCCCAAATTAGAAAGAGCTAAGATTTCTACTGCATTATTAACTCAGCACCATAATAATTAAGTAGCACTTTTCTGTTCCTACTTTCCTTGTTCAGTGCAAACAATATATTACTGTTTGTTTTTAGCATATCCCATTTATCACTCATGTTCTTCTGAAGCTTAGCCTTCATTAATATTAATACTGTACTTTCAACTTTGGCAGTTTTCTTACCTGTAAATGAATTCTTACATAGACTCTTCTGCCAGATTGCTTCATTGTATCATATAAATATTACATACAAATCAAATAAAAGGATGCTATTGAGTTTTTAGTTAAATGCTTAAGTTAGGATGCTGCAAGTCTTACAGGTGTCCCATACAA
Organism: Anser cygnoides; assembly: GCF_040182565.1. Lineage (NCBI taxonomy): Eukaryota > Metazoa > Chordata > Aves > Anseriformes > Anatidae > Anser > Anser cygnoides. Next base: position 32,523,151 of record NC_089874.1, on the reverse strand, counting down.
CCTTCCTCCAGTCACTTTTTCATCAGGCCAGCATTCTGCGAAAAAGCATCAAGTAATACCATGCACCAATTTGAAACCAGTGCATAAACTAGTGGGAGCTAAATTAAGTTTGTGTAGGTAATATTAAATCTGGACTGCTACAGTACTGAAGTTTTGGGTTCTAATCTCTGCAACCAAAACAGCTCCTAACTATGTTTTGTACATCTAATTACCAGGATAAAAATAAAAATAAAAAACGACCTATTGTAAAGAACAGATGCTTCTGCAGCCACAGTTCATTAGGTATCATAAGTACCATGTGAAACCCAAGCATCCAGCGTAAATTACTACAGCTTATGCTAGAGGATTAACTAGGTTAACGAACAGCAGAAGACTATTACCACAGAGCAGCAGATGGTTTGGGAGCAGAAAGAAACCAGGGGAGATGCTCAAGCACTCTGGGTTTGCTCCCTCCTGGACCACATTCCAGGCCCTGGGGGAGTAAAGATGGATGGCTCAATCCATGTGCTCTGGGTGGAAAGATGTAGTAGTGCAGGGCCATCTCCGCTTAGTTTTGTGTGCAGCAGCTTTTTGGCATTGCCTGTGCAGGGACACGTGCTGCTTTTTCTTCGCAGTACCCTGAAGCCACGTGATGGGCATTTTTCAACTGAGGAGAAAACTCTGGTTCTAAACACGTTTAAGCTCAATTGAAGCTTCAAAGGAATTTCCTGGGACAAAGAAAAGCATATCAATAGCTTCAGGGGATTTTGTGACAAACAATGGGAGGATAAAACTTCACAAAGTTTCGAGGATAAGAGTGCTGCACTAGGTAAATGAATGGGTCTCTATCTTCGCTTTATATGACAATACAGAGAGCTGCTCAGCTTTCTCATGTAAATGAGCTAAGGGCTTTTGGAACTAGCTCTCCTGGCTGCTGATTACTTACCACTTCGTTCTCCTCTGAAAATATGCCTTTCCGTTCACATAAATAAGTCTCCTGAAAATTAAGTCCTAGATTCAGGACAAGACCTCAGCAACACGTGCCTGATTATAAGCACAAGGCTAAAGTTAGGCACATGCTTAAGTGCTTCATAAATTCAAGGGTACTTTCCTGCACCAAAAAGCTCAAATAATTTAACATACACAGACAGAGATCAAGTAAACAAATAACATTTAGGATAGGAAATGCAGACACAGTTCAATTATTCTACTGACGCAGTTATTTAACGGGTTGGAACTAAAATCTAACTCTTTTGCAACAAGGCTGAGGTATATTGCATATAAGCAATACAAGCCCCATAGCCAAAAGCAATGTCAGGTATTGACAAATAAACGCCTCAGACCAACAAAGCACTTTGTCTCTTCTATGCCATAAATGAAGCAAGCAGAGCCACGAGCAATAAGAGATTTACCAAGTCTTCCATGTTTACATCCAGCTTTCTTAGACAGACATGTGTGCGTACATGCACTGAGGCTGGCACGTCTAGCTGCTCTAGACACACCTGGATGGACACACATAAAGCAGCCCTGGAGCACACAGCCTATGACAGCCTGCAATACATTCAGCCTACCTCAGGCATTTCTAGCTTGTTGCACACACACTGAGCAAATAATCTGTGCCTCCACTGAGCATTTTGCACAGGTCAGCTCAACAAACCTGGACACTGAGAATAACTCCTGGACAACAGGCTGAATTTCCCATGGCTGGAGAACCAAGATGAACAACATCTCCATCTCATAATATATGCATGGATGTAAGTGCTTTTTTGGTTTCAAGCCAAGAAACGTAGGCCATACTTACTGCCCAGAGAACTGTACTGTGAAAACCAATGGCTATGCAAAGGATTTAGGATCACAGCAGAGGACAGCCAACTGAATATGACCTCCTAGCACTACACCGTGACCAAAAAGGCTAATAAAATCCATGGATATACAAAGTAGGCCATATTGAGTAACAGCATTGAGGTGATAAGCATATACCAAAGAGAATATTTTTGGGATACTGTAACTTGTTCCAGTACAGGTACTGAAAAAAGACTGCTGAAAATTTGAGGATGGATAGATACACTACAAGAATAAGATAGGTTTATAAAACCATTGGAAATCAGAAACTCTAAGATACTAAGTCCAGTGGTGGAGTAAAATGTTCTTTATTTTACGAAACAAGGGTTTTATGAAAATCTACCAATTAGAAAAATTCAAGCCAGGAGTGGACACACATTTTAAACATATGTTTTACCACTGCAGCAGCTTTCACATGAGCTTTGTATCAATAGTGGCCACAGCTCTGGAAAGAAAGCCTTAACACCTCTGTAAAGGAAAGTTTAGGTAGGTTTTGCTGTAGAATTCCAACTTTTATAGATCAGAACTGGTGATCATGGGCGTACCTACCAAGAGTAAGTATGAATTATTGCTTAAGTGATAGGAATAACAAGAACTACATAGAATATTTTTTACCTACATCAGGATGTTTTCTTCTTTTAAATCTCACTCTCTTGAAAAGCAGAGGCATGTTCTTAAAAAAAAAAAAATCCCAAATACTTCTCTTCCTATAAAATTTGATGATTTTTACAAGAGTAGCACAATGGAGCTCCTTGTAAACATTTTGAAACAACAATGTGTCTGAAGAATAAAAAAGCATTTTCTTTGTTTTGGTATTCAAAGCTGCCTTTTAAATTGCATAATGAAATCTCAAAACAAGGGTCTTCCACATCCAGGCTAGGATTCACTGAGGGACAAGGTGGCTTTTACATAACGTGCTACAACCATACCATGAAGCTACCTATGTAGCTGGGACAACAATTTCTCTGTTAAATTTTGAAGCAAGTCAGAGTGAGTTTTTGTTAAATATCAAACAATTTACGTAGTTAGAGAACTGAAGCTGCAAATCACTGGAAGCTTAGCCTAGAAAAAAAATATTTTACATAAAATACCAAAAAGGCCCTTTGCTGTGGAGCAGGTCTGAGATACCAGGCTGGGCTGCTCAGATCTCGTTCCCCTCCCAGCTCATCCACCCTTCACCTGGCAGCACTGAAGCACATGAAGATGCAGTGTTACAGGCACAAACATGCCTCTGAGAGCTGTAACAAACTGACTGCTTCTGTGCTATGAAAAGGTCACATCACATACCGGTCAATAACATTGTTATGAAACCACATGCAACCCTTCTGGGTAGTTGGACCAGGGCAGAAGCTAAGCCCAGTTCTGGATCCAGTTTTCATCTAACCTCCTTCCTCATCATGAATTCTGATTAGGAACAGACCTGCAGTGTATACTTTACCAAAATGTTATTGATAGGCCTGCTTAGGAGTTGTTCTTACTGTCCCAGTGAATTTAGGGCAATGCAAAAAGGATGAAACTGTGACTTCACTGGGTGAACTGCAGTTGTTTTGCCTCACTTCAACAGAACCAATATTTTTCCCGAGGAGCAATATGATCTTAATTCTTCTTGTGAAATCAAGAAATGTATGGGACACAAAACAGAAAATAAATCAAAATATAATTGAAAGCAAGATTTCATCATTTTTTAAGGAAAAATACCCCACATTTCAACTAAATATAACCTCTTCCTCCAACTACGCAAAGCCCTTTGAAAATCTTAATGCAGCTACTTACAATAACTGAAGATACCTTCATAATATCCCATGGTACTGCCAAAGCATGTCACAAGCCTGATTATCTTTCTGATTTTTGTAAATACACATAATCCAACTGGTTGTTCCTAAGGCCAAAATCAGCCCCAAGAAGGCTTTTATACATACTTTGAGTTCATTTATCCAAACAACACAATCTAAAATCTGCCGGGCAGTCTGTCCCAGAGAGGGGCCAACGCAAGGCCCTCACCTGCCCCTCTCTGGCCCCAGGCTGGGAGCAAGAAGCAAGTGCTTATGCTCTCTAGGACAAAGGGACGAGGCTGCTTCCAAGTCCCAATTTCCTTGAAAAGCGAACTGTTCACAAAAACTGCCGAATTGATCGGAGCCTCAGAGCACTATGCAATGGCTAAAAAAAGCACTGGGCAGAACTAATTATTTCCAGTGAAGGCATGGGGTATCTGGAATAACATATATTGAATCCACGTTCAGACAACACTCTCATTCTAATCAACTCTGATCAGGTGTACTTGCAAGAGCCTGGGGAGGTGCAGCTCCTATATTTCACTTCAATCCAAACAGCTTCTGGGAAAGGGCAGTCCAAAAATGAATGAATTAATAAAAAATAGCTTGCAAAAGCTGAAAGCTGAATGCCACAAGCAGCGATTGCAGACTATTCGAGAGGAGCTTAAGCTTCTGAGTGGTCAAAATGTAGAATCAAACTTGGACTCGTGGCCTTTCTAAAAATAGCACAGTTTTATGAAAGTTATTTACACAGCACTGCATTTTCTGTCGGTTGGTACTCAAGAGAACAGGACAGCAGGACATTTGATAATGGCAGGAAAAAAAACACAACACTTTTCAATCAACTAATCAGAGATTTTAAACTCTCACACAAGTCAGGGCTCATGTAAGAGATCAGTCATAGGTGAGCTGGCCCATCCGTGCCATGTCTGCAGTTCGTTTCTAGCCCCTTGTTAAAGCAGCTGAAGGAAGTAAACTGCTAAGGACGTTTCCTTGAGATGTGTACTATGTTTTTTCATTTTTAATCTGGAGTTAATGCAATTAAAGTGTTATCATTAGTCTATGAAAAATGGAGTATGTTTTCAGCAGCCTTCAAAAGGCTGTTGTAAACAGGGTGACAGTTGTGGCTATAAGTAACCAGAGACAAAAGCTAGACTTTTCAAGGTAGCATGCATCACTTGTGGACTATGCCCAGAGGAAAAACAAAACAAAATGAAAACAATACCTAGCTTTCCTAGTGTATCTTTAGCCTTAATAGTGTTCTCCAGCTCCTCTCCTTACCTCTGGCAGAATTCCAGTGAAAAACAAAAGCTAGGAAAATGGAGGACAAAAACTTGGACATCTAAAAGTGCACACACAGTTTGCAAATATTTTATTTGCCATAAGGAATATTTCTATGTCTCGGAAGATAAAAGAAAACAACTAAAGATATTAGCCTGGTTTTATGTAATCTGATAAATGACTGCAGCAAATTTGGGCACCACCTTAACCAAAAATAGATATACTGTAATAATAAGGCTGGCAAAAAAAAAAAAAAGGTAAATTGCAAGTGTGATGAAACTGGCTTAAGTTTGGTCAAACTTTATTTTTCCTTTTTTAATTGCCAGTAAGAATGCTTCTAAAAATATCATGCTTTTGCTTTACAATATTAATTTGTTTGCTATTCTGAACAAATGCCTTTCTATATTTTTGGGCTATACATTAATCTTACATTTAAGAAATAATTTATTTGAAGTGATACAGAAGAGAGTTTTATTTTGACAGCTTCAAAGAAAATGCTACTGTAAGCTATATAATCACAGCATTCTCTTTCAATCAGCATTTACAGGTGTACAAAGTATATTTTTCTCAACAGGCCTTCAATGTATAAATCTTGTGTGGGGTTATAAAAATATAAACAGATAAAGAATACACTTTAAGCCATTGGTATCACACACTGCAGCTCAAATACTAAAGTGAACGTACACTGACACAAACAGAAGATTAAAGCTGAAAGGTATATAAGCAAATGTCAAGCTTAAAACATGTGATGATAAAGTATTTTATCAACTTGGGACCTAAGTCGTTACATTCACTTTTGCTCATTTAGTGTCCTCTCAGCTGCAGCAGAAAGCCTCCAGCAATTCAGACAGGCAGTATGTTATTCTGAGACCCATCAGAAAATGAATGAGTTGGGGAGTTGAGCAACTAACTATATTTGCAAAGGGAAATCTCCAAGGCATACCTACCAACAAGAACTACTCTAGGATGGTTGCCAACAGAAATATTTCATCCGTCAGTCTTTTACAGTACTGTGGCTTCCATCTATTTTTTTTTTTTTTTTGCCAAGTTATTTAGCCCTGCAGACAGCAGCAACCAACAAGTTTGGTAACTGCCTTCATTTCTCAAGCTCTTTTTGTAGCACTCAGCTGTTTTGTGATACTCCGCCTTCTGATCCAAAGATCTTGAGCTTGGCACAGGATGCTAAGGGGTTTTTAGGTGTCTTGTTGTGGTGGGAGGAATGAAAGAAGGTATAGTACAGAGGTGGTCAGTAGACCCTTGGTAGCTACTAATACCCCCCACACAGTGACCTGCAGCTTTGCAGGGCTGGACTGAATGATCATGGTGCAGTGCAGGAATCAGAAGGGCTGCCATTTCTCCAGCACACATGCTCTTATTTAGGACATGTGTGCCATTAAATCCATCAAGGGAAAGACTAAACCAAACCTGCTCCTGCAGTCTCAGTACACTGCTGATCATTCGAAGGATGATGTTTGCCTGGATGGAACAGGGGTTTCATTGGTGACACCATATTAAGGACTTCCCTACGTGCTCCTGCTCCACTCCTCTCCTTGTCCGGCACGGCAAGGTTTCACTTTGATTTACTCGCTCATTCTAAAAGAAACCAGATCGGTTTTCCAATGCAGCCTCAAACCCACAAGCAATAAAAGCAAGATCCCAAAGGTACTAGCAAGAAAAGCAAGATCTCTTTATCGTCACCAGTTCATCCATCTCATCAAGCCACAAGTACAGTAACAGTAGTTCAAAGTATTTCCGACAGGGCTACACTGTCCCGGAGCTCTATTCACAAGTGGCATGACAGGCATTTAAGAGGATTTGCATCTTAAAGAGAGAGATAACTCACAGACCGTCTATGCTTACAAGCAAATATATATGATCAACATAACTGACTACCCAAACTCACCATCATTTAAAGGCAGGCACAAAGTCAACAGAAGATGTATTTTGAACACTATGGGAAAAAAAAGCCATAAAGGTTTAAAAAAACTGCAAGTTTCTAACATTTTATTTATATAAAGCTCTATATTTATATAAAGATCTATATTACATTATTTTGTAAATAAAGGTCTCCTTTGTCTTGTAGTAAAGGTCTCCTTTGAAAAGAACAGGGTTCTTCAATTAATTTCTACATAGTACAAACTTTCCACTTTCTGGTCATGTAGAATATGGAATATCAGGTTCAGTAACACAAACATGTGCGTTTGCTCATGCCTTTACTTTTCCTAAGTTTTCAGACTAAATTTAGGCTAACTTAAGGCTCAGTCTTGACTCCCCAGTCCAGCCAACAGACTGTTTCCTCCACATCTTTCAACGTGCACATGCAAATCTCCCCCGCCAGTTCGTAATTTTCCTGTCCTAGAGAAGGCAGCAATCAGAGCGTACCATTGTGATCGAGAGGACAAAGAGATATTCCAGACTGTGCTGGCGTCATCGGAAAGGCTGATAAATAATCCATATCACTTGGCCACCCTGTTTGCTAACTATCTTTATCATCTGTGCAAGAGAAAGATGATGAACAATAATACTTATTATATGTTATTCTGCTTGACACCCAGACTTGAAGTGAACTGATTTTTCCCATCTTTACATTTAATAAATCAGTTCTCAGATATTAATTTTGGATACAAGATATGATAATATTCTATCAAATCAGAAAGAAGATTGAACCCTTGTTGTGTTTGAAAGCATGGTGTCATTGCATGGTTTCACACAAAATAAAACAAACCAGCCTGAACACATCTCGTGCTGTTCATCATCACATGGAGCCAATAATCTATTTCTGACTAGCATGGACCATATTTGTTTCCATATTTGACAAGTTAACATTAGTCTCTTTACCTGAAGCAATGTAATTCTTCACTGGCAGAAAGTGAGATCTGCATCAGTCTTCATATGGCAGTACTGAGAAGGAAATTTGCATTTAATTTGCATACAGAAAGGAAACACTCACTAAATACATACCATACCCTAGTGATTTTTTTCATTTGATTTGAGATTCTAGACACTTTGGTGTTCCTGGTCCCCATCTGTCAACTGGGAACAAAGAGCAGTGCATTTTGCAATACTACCTGGAGGACAAGCACTTTAAGGGTGCTCAAACATTGCAGAAGCAGAGAACATACCCATTCTTTAGGCCAAAGTATTTCTGCCAAAATCCTTCTATAGCACCCTGTCAATTAGGAACTGGAAAACTGCTTTTTTCCACAGGGAACTGGCAAGGCTCTGTTTACGTCCTATGACTGACAATGCTTTTTAAAGCCTGTGTTTTTTCAGATAGCTGATTATTACCATAATAAAAATGCATGTGATTTCCCAAAACCACAAGAGGAGCTGTTTTTTCCTCAAAAGTTAGAGACAAACAGGCTCATGCTTTCTTTCATACTAAAAAAGCTTTTTGTTTTTATCTATTTTGTTAACCTGCCCTTCTCTTCAGAAGATTTGAAGTGGTTCTGTAAACAGAACACTTCAACTTGCAAAAATTCATGGCTAAAGAAAGAAGTTTCTGCTGCCTCTCTAGGTTCTCAGGTTTACAACCTGGAGATATTTCCATTCACAAAGAGAAACAAGACAGCTTAGCAGGTTGTGGCAAGCCGTCTCACTGATGTACATAACAAATGCCTGATGTGAAAGATAAAATGTTTAATTTAGCTCAAAATAAGAGCTTTAAAAACAAACAAAAACATTTGGACAAACATTTCTGTCTTTGAATCTGTTGTACATAGACAAATTACTGAGATCATCTGAAGGACTTTTTTCTCCATTCAGCTGAAGCTGTGCTCACACACACCTGCTCTGTTTGCTTCGTATCCAGCACAGAGCTGGCACAGTCAGTTCGTTTGCGTCCTATTTTTGGCACGAGGATATTTGAACAATGATTGACCAGGATAAGCTGCCTCTGCTCTACTAACCATTAAACTAGCCAGTCCTCTTTGTACCCTTCCCATGGTTTTGAAAACCTAGGAGTAAATATTTCTGTCGGACTTGCCTTTTTAAATGGATGTGAAAAACTGTTTTGTTGCTGGCCCATCTTTATAAATGTAATCCGTTCCTTCTGTGTTTACTACTCCCACCACAAAAAGATGGCGTTTTCCAAGAGAAAATTAGTAACTGATGACCTTTTTTCCTACGTCTTTCTTGCCATTATTCTTTCTTTAATTAGTGCAGATGCACGACTGTCCCGCACTCCTCTTTTAATCCCATCTTTCATTCAGTACTGAAATACTGACTCCCTCCATGCTTCACTTACTAAAATCTCAGACAAAACACACCATTGAGGTTTCCCCATGCTATTCATATCAGATTGATCAGATTCCGATCAAAAGATCAGAAAATCACTGACACAACAAGGCAATGCTGTTCTTTTCTTCCACATCTCAATGTGTACAGAAATTACACAGACATACATAGTACTTCCACCCAGGCTGAGAAAATGATTTGGAAGAGCCTTCTTTGCTGTGCTGATTTACATCTAGTTCCCCCCTCCGCCAGAAAAACGAAGAGGCTAGGGCTCTTTGCTGTAATTGTTTTGCCACTGCGACTGCTACCACCTCCGTGCTACTTTCCTCTCCTGGAGTCCCTGAGGCAGACTCCCTGCCTGCCTGCTCCTGCAACAAAAGCTCTTCCAGTGACCTGTTACCAGTTAAGAAAACACCCCGCAATCATTAGAAGTCATATTTATTCCAAACCCATTAATTCAGACTTCATTTCACAGGGTTTTAACTGCCATAATCGCAGCGTGCTGAACTCAAAAAGCAAATGCAAAGCACTCCTCAAAGAACAGCTAACGTCAACTGTTTATCAGGTCTCCCATTCTTTCCGAGCATAAATAAATGTCTCTCTTTTACTGTTTTCTGTCTTGTATTTGCTTTCTATACTTTTTATAAAGAGCTCTGCACAATCTCTCCTCCCAGAAGCTTCTGATCACTAATTCTCTGTTTTAATCTTCTTCTGTCTATATTTATCACTATATTTCATGACTTAGTCTGTTACTCTTTGATCCTGTAATACACATCATACCCTGCAATTTCTTTATTCCTCTTATTCACAGCCTGAACATTCTCCATCAAATACAATTCAAAACGTGTTCCTTACCAGTTATTTTCTTATTGTACTTGCAGACTTTCATCTTTCCTTAGTCCAAAGGGATGCTTCAGAATTGTTTTCTCAGCTACTAAAATTCTTCCTTTCAGTTCCAATATTCAAAGAGAACTTCAATCACAGCCACTTTTGCCATGTCTCATTCCATTTTTTGGAGAGGACAATGGTGGTTACAAGCATTCTTAAATCATCTCAACAACATCATGCTTTAAATTTTGTTGCTGCTAACATCGTGTCTCTTACCTCCAAAAGTTTCCAGCTTTTTATATGCTAATGAAAGGGGAAAGACCTTTCCTGTTTTGCCAGCTATTCAAACAACAGAGACAACTCTTGCTTCAACCTTTTTATTTTATAAATTGATGCAATACCAGTGAATAGGCAACAGAAAGAGGAAGCATCCAAAAAGCATCATTTTCCGATGATTATGAAGACTCAGCATTTCAACACTGATAAAAAGGCACTGACAACATACTGTGAGCCTTGTATACTTAAAATTCATCATTTGCAATCATCTCTCCAGAGCCAGTTTTATCCTTTGTTGTACAGAAAGCAGAGAGGTACGAAGCCCTATTTTTGGCCAACATGAAACAAAGATATGTTTTTTATTCCATGAGAGAAAACACTGTTTTCCCACAGTGCAACATAAAGGGAGTTGCATCCTGAATAGAAAAGGAGGAGGAGTGGGGAGGTGGTGGCAGAAGACGGATAGTAACTATGGAACTTGGAAGCCTGCTAGAAAAACAAACACAGAAAAATGGCAGTTTGGGAAAAACCACATTGTTTATCAGTCTGAGACTGACCAACATACAATGACTTAAAAGCATATGATCAACCTCACCAAACAGGATGAGCTTGCAAAGCATACAGCAAAGCTTTGTGAATACATCTAGGATCTATTTAAAAAAAATAATACAGAGAGATGGCCAAATTTCCAGTATTTCTTCAGCTTTCTATGGATACTTTTCTACCTTAAAACATGATCAAGGCAACCAAGGCAGTAACACTGCTCATGGAGCCAATTCAGCACATCTCTGGGCTATCGCCAGGCCAGTGTCAGCAAATTCACCACCACCCTTCCACTATTTCTCCTTTGCCCCTCAGCCTGCACACCATACTGTACAGACCCCATGCACTTCAGTCATGTTCTTCCTGCTTTGACACTCTTACGTGCTAAAAGTGGTCTACTAAATCCTCACATTTTCATTTCCAATGTCTGTTCACTTGGGGAATGTGTCATATTCCCCATTTTAAGGAACAATGAACATGGATGGTGCTACAGAAACAAGGAAACCATTCTGAAGCATCTAACAGACTTGCTTGGGCTTACGTTCATATAGGATTGAACCGATCTCACAAAATTCATCATCTAAGTCTCTGCAAGAATGGCACCTGTCCTCCTTTATTAGCTGAACATTGATAACCATCAAGCATTATGCCAAACAGTAGAAAGCTAAGCTACTCAAAAGGAAGATATAACAGCAGCACAGAATTTTTTTAAAAAGCTCACATCAGTGACTCAGTTTGTTTTCATGATGGAACAAACTTTCTAGAAGCAACAATAACACAAGTGAGGTCTGTCATTCTACCAAGACATTCTACCCCCAGTGTTTACAGGTGCTTTATACCAATTAAGCAAAAAATAGAAAAGAAATTACTAGGTTATATTAAAAGAAAAGCTTAAAATAACCACTGTGAGCTAATGTTAGAGGCATGCAACGAACTAGGTTAGGTCACACCTACAACATATTATTGCCTTCGGCTCTGACATGTCCTTTACGAGTTCTACAAACACAGTGGTAGAGCTGTGGAGAAGAGCATCAGCAGTAAATCTCGCATCAAGCCAGCCATTTCTTTTCTCCCTCCTTGTTTTCCATATTTGATAAACATTAAAAAAATACTATATCAATTTTCTACTCCATCCTTATTTAAAGAAAATTTTGACACTACAGTTGCAGAAGTTCTTGGATTGATATTTTCTTACTTATGTGAATAAGAAGTCAGGATTCCAGCAAAGTCATCCCACCACCTCTGTTGCTTTTATATTAAACACATGACTAAAGATACAACTGCTGTCCTAACCCCTTCCTCACAAACATGGTCACATCATGTCATAAAAGATGGTGTCACGCCTAAAATTAGAAGCAAATCTCAGCTGTGATGATTTTAACACTGAGCCTAACCTTGAGAAATGCTGAGTGCCTTCCAAGAGGTACAGGAAAATGGATTCAAGGGTTCTCAGCAGCATACAGATTTTGATCGCTGAATAGCAAATCAAAAGACAACAGTAAAATGAGAAAAAAGAGAGAGAGAGAAATAGAGAGGGATTTAGAATAGGTACTTCAGGAAAACAGAGTGCTACGATTACTGATATCCATTTATATATAATACTTGGGGATTGTTTTTATGAAGACTAACATGCTCTTTAATTTTTAAGGTTCAGTTCAAAATCTAAGCTAGTGGCTGACAGGACCAAACCTGCTCAAATTATTGTAAGCCCTGCAGGTCTGTGGGCCATTTGACCAACAGAAAAAATAATGACATTGCATATTATAGATAAGTCTTAAATGACCCTACTTTAGTGCATCATTTGACAGGCTCAATGGAATCACTAGCTATTTCTGAATTACACCAGAGCACAGAAGTGTGGAAAAAAATGACATTAGAACATGCAAAACTAACAAAGCCAAAACTATGAAGCTAACAAGATGCCTACCAGTTCCTGCTACTTTGCAATTCACCAAATGACACTTCACATTCTTTTCTTTGTCGTCTTGTCTCTTCGTTGTCTTTCCACTTCAAGTGCAAACTTTCTGCACAACTCAGTAACTAAATCCATCTGTAAATTACTCAGTACGGTCAGTATAGCAGATTAAAAATGATTATAATCATTTATAGCAATGATGTAATGAATCGAGAAAGACTGGTATAACATTCTAAATTTAATCATTGATGGTATCCATTTTTATGCAAATCAGCTCATCTACAGCTACTTGGAATACAATTTGATTTATTTCTCTTGAAGTTGGGAAACAAGTGGGAAAGATATATGGTGGCATGAGATAAGAAATTTGTTTTGAAAGCATATCAGATCAATAGAGCAATCAAGAAAGACAATACTACTGCCATATAGGATGTACAATATATGGTTTGCCACCTCTTTTTTTTAAAAGCCTCTTTTCTTCAGATTACACTGTGTCAAAGCCATTCAAATTTAATTCTTAGAGACTTTCTGAGAAGATGCTGAACATTACGTGTCTAAAACTTATAGTGTCTGACTTCCATGGAGTGTGAAAGCTGCAGATTTATATCATACTTCACAATATAAAATTGAACTGTTGTTCCTGGTGGAGCCAATGGGATTTTCTGTCACAGCCCTGGATTCTACCTCTGTACTCTGTCCGAAAGAACTGGTAGAAAATACAGCCAAATGAGGCATTTATGTCCATCTCACAGCACAGCATATAATGAAAAGATTTTATTTTATTTTACTTCAGTGATCCATTTAGGATAAACATTATCATAGCACATAGAGACAAGTGCCTGAAAGTCTGTGCAGTGACCATACAGACTACGCGTAAGAACTTGAAAAATTCTTGAAATCTACTTATGAGAATATGTATCTCAAATACATATGTTAAATATCATATACTCCCTGAAGACTCTGGCTCTCAACTGTGTCAAGATTGGACTTTCATTCAAACTATTAAAACGCTGGTATTATGGTTAGGAAACGTGCTTTGCTATGGAAAAAGAACCTGCAGAAGAGAAATTTCTGTTCTGCTTCAGAAGTGACACAGACAAAAGTGAGTGAAGAACTGAGCTTCATATATCATAGGGAAAAGATGCAAATTCTTCAAAGTATTTGCATCCCTTCACCTGCAATCTCACTTGAGTGATAAAGACTTGACTTATTGTCTGTCTAATCCATAGGAAATTGCCTACTGCCACTTACAAGTGATAAGCTCCAAAAATAGAGTAAAATTGATCTCACAAGGAAAAAATGACTGATTAGGAGAGGGGAAAAAATTATTAAACAGGAATGAAAAAAACTTATTTCCTTTGAAAGGTTACAAATTAAAATCTACATATCGCTTAGCAATGAAATATGTGTTCAATACAAATGTTTTTGTTTTCCCACCTAGAGGTAACAGTTGACAGAGCAATGGTTAGCAGAATTACTGCTACAATAAAAATCTGCCACCATAAATAATTCAGTTATATATATATGTATATATATATATGTATATATAAAGGTTCATTGTCTATTATTGTTTTAAAAGCTGATCAAACCACTGAAGACCAGTTTCACTGTACTAAATTCAGCACAGTGGCTTGGTAACTTATTATCACAGCTAATTGGAAAGCATATGTGAGCCTGGTTTTACCATGCTATGACATGTCAAATTCCCACAAAAGATTCCATAGGGAAAGTATGCATCCGGGTAGAAACAGCTGCTCGTGTCAGGTATAATCGTTTCCTTACTATAAGAGCACAAATGTGAGCCACAATGCTCCTCTGTTGTATGAAACAAGTCTTTTTGCAAATATATATTATTTTCTTAAAATAATATTCATAATTTTCTGCAGTATTGCCTCAAGTCATAGAGAAATATCAACATCTACATCAGTACACTGGAGAATGCTTTTCATTATTTGGCATGGAATTAGTACTGAACTTAGAATTTTAACCTTTGTATCCCAGCTATAACCAGTTATTTATGCAATCTAAAATTAACCTAATGAGTATATTTGAGTATTCTCACCTAACAGATATTTATTTATTTATTTATTTACGTTTAGTATAAAATGTTTTAACATTGGTTTTGTAATTGAAACCACACTGCTTTACAAGCATTAAGGCACTTCACTTTGTATTTTTTCTTAGCTCTAAGAACAATGCAATAAGAGTCTGATTTTTCTTTAATGGAGAAAACATATGAAGGTGTCATGTCCCTTAAGCACTCATGATCCTGCTTTTCCTTTCGCGGTGTAATGGTGTTACCAACCAAGGAGTGCCAGCCTGGCCTTTGTAAGGAGAGCACAAAGCTCAATTATCAAGCAGCCAAAATGACTGGAAGTAGCCTTATCCTACTGGGAACTGTGGTACCCACTTAGGTGAAAAGCCCTGCAGCCTTGATTTAAAGGCTAGCTACAGCTGGCCAATTGTATTTGTAGGTGTATGAGCAATGTGAGATGGTAGCCAAGAAGTCACCAATAGCCAGTAACCAATCCTCAGGGTCAAGTGTTCAGTATCAGGTGGAGGCAAAGACCTAGAGCTCCAGTCAAACTGCAGAACTAGACTTTCTTTCTATTATTGCAATGCAGTCCCTAGTTCCATAAAAAACTTTTAGCCAACCACACACAAGGACCCCTAAAACCAAGCAGCGGATGCACTGATTGCTCACTATTTGGCACACCCATTTCATTGTCTATGGCATGTTTTTTATTGGCACAGTCAATGAAGATATCTTAGTCATTTGACCTCGCTATTTTCTGGTTTTGTATCTTCCAAAAATAAGCAACTTGATTGTTTGCTAAATTAAAATAAATGAATGCTTTACTTGCTGTAAACTGTTGAATTTCAGGCCTTCCTCTATCCCTAACAACACTATGAATCAAATATTCTATTTCTAGCATTTCTTATTGTTTATTTTCTCAGTCTTGTGTAGCAAGCACCATCGCCACGCATGTCAGGTAGGAGCTGGTGTTGCACTGTTTTAACTGCTGATGGAAAAAAGCCATCTTTCACTGGAGTCATCTAAAATTTTACCTCCCATAAAAATGCCCCACTGCAGCTTACACATACCAACTGTTTCACTGCAGGGAAGTCCCTTGTTGAACACCATGTGAGGACATTATGAACTCTTATATATAAAAAGTTGTGGCTTTTACAAACACAGAAGCAGAAACTGTGAAACACCGGAACCCCACAAAAGAGATGCAACTACAAACAGCAACTGCCTGACCTGAACTGTCAGGTCCTGACTGGACCTGGTCCAGTGACACTACTGCCAAAAGCAACAAGGCAGATTTCTGTTTTTTCTCTCTGTTTACTTTTAACATTGTGTTTAAGTTAAGGGATGAGAACTAAATAGCGCTACATCATCAGAAAAAAACAGAGATTGTGTGGAAAAACACCAGGCTGAAAACACAGTACTAATGAATCTCATCTAGTTAGGAAAGCTTGAGAACAAGACAATATCCTTCAAAATACTGACATTGTATCCAAAAGAAATTTTTAGAAAGGATCGTAAACCCTAGTCAATTAAATACAGGAACACAATAAAGCCTAATCCCACCCTAAAAGCATAAAGAACAGCTAGCATAAAGACCAGTAATTATGACCACAAACACGCAAGGTGCAAAATGACTGTCAGTGAGCCTCTGTAGTCCTAGTTAACATTCAGGATATGACAACAGCATCCAAAGATACAGCCATTGCAGCAAGGTGAAATGAAATCTTTGCATGCACAGTGAACATGGGCTCACTTACAAACAGGGAGAAGTAGTGAAATGGTAAAGACTGCTGATGCTAGCAAGCAATTCAGGATAGTAAAGACAAGAGCTAAAAGACAGGACTGCAAAAGAGAAACTGAATGGGCAATAAAATGCCAAATGAACTCGAAGTATGTAAAGGGAAAGTGATGCGCACAAGAAAAGCAAACCGAGCTTCACATATAAAATGACATTTTACAACCACAACCACTCAGGAGTGAAATCTTAGATTTGCAAATCCTTCCACAAGATAACATCTGCTGAGTGCTCAGCAGAGTCAGAAAATGAACATTTAAATATCTAAAGTGGTACTAGAAAAGGAACAGGAAATAAAATTGTCAACATCACAGCACCAAACAAATCCACAGCATACCTTGACACCTTGTACAGTTTGGGTCCCCTCATCTTGGAAAGGATATAGGTGGAATGGGAATTGTTCACAGATGGGCAGCAAGGATATAAAATAATGTCTGGATGAGGAACTACTAATAGAGAATTCTCCAGGCTTGGTAAAAAGGGTGATTTAGGAAGGATATAATAAAGGTCTGCAAAATCTTGAGTAGCATAGAGATAGCAGACAGGAACCAATTGTTCATTGTCTTTATTTAAAAGCGCTATGTGTCATCAAAAGAAACTCATAGAAAATGGGTTAAAATGAAGAAAAATGATGCAGTTTTTTCCCAGACTAGATCCAGACCCAGGGAACGCCTTGAAAAATGATGTTATGAATGCCAAAACAAGTCCTCTGAGGTGAAAACAGCTGGAAGCTGTGAGATTACTGAAGAGTAATGTTCATACCTGACATCTGTTAACAGCTAGTCCTGGAGACAGGACACTCAGGTCTTCGTGGTAGTGTATCACAACAGCATAGTAAAGAACCCGTCTACAACACTGCAGCAGGACACTTTCCAACACCATTTTCAAGAGTATAATCATGAAGACAGCATTCTGACTGAGCTTGATGGGTGCCATCACTCAGATAAGGGAATTACACATTCAAAGGCCTTCCGCCAAAGCCACCTTAAGGTTGAAAGAACCTTGCTGAAAGAGATGTGGAGTTTATTGTTCTTGTATTTAGTCAAAAATAAGCAGAATTCTTACCTTCCTCACAAGTCCTATTTTTGCGTGTCTGCTTCAGTGTCTGAGAGTGACCTGTGAAAGCCAAGACACAGACACATCACAGCCTAAGGCAGGTGTGCTCAGCCTCCATCCTTCCAAGAGATGTTCACAGCACCTCACAACACAAAAACCGCCCTGTCAGAAACTCTCCGCTCCCACCTGCCATTTTCCTGCACTGTTCCCAGGCAGGCTTTGGGTTCTGGACAGGCCTAAATGCAGTAAAGGCTGCTGGAACCAAGCAAACCCGATGGCACATAAGCATTATAGCTGAGATTGATGGCTGCAGAAACCAGCACACCTAATGCATAGAACAAGACTGCACAAACACTCTCAGTCCAGACATATGGTTGTAAAGAAGAGTCTTCTGCTTCTGCAAAAGCATCTGGACTGCTAAGATAGAATATCTGTGTATCACTTCTGTGTGACAGAGCATGGAATAAATCAACAGAGAATGGCTAAAAAATTGTGCTGACTCCTTGGGAAGAGGCACTGAGTAAGTGTCCATGAACAGCTATAAGCAATTAGGTTTCAGGTACAATTTTATCATAGTGAAAATGACCTCATGTTTCCAGTGTGATAAAAAATATATTGTACACTGAGGAAAAAAAAATACTTTTTTTTTTTTGAAATTCAACTACATTTGATATTATTCAACCTATTTATAAATGTTTGTAAATCCCCAAGAGATCCTAAACCTCACGAATACAATAAATACAGTGCAATCTGGATCAAATGCCTGCAGTGTCATCTTTCAGACAAGCTGTGCCTTAAGACACACTAAGGTAATAGTTAACACACAAGTTTTGCTAAGCTAGCCATCCTCATTCATTTAATAGCATCTCCAGCTGTTTATGGCGACAGAAATATGTTCCCATAACTCCATACTAATAATTAACTGTGATGCCATTAAAGTCCTATGCTTAGGGCTCCAAAGGGACGATGAATCATGTATTCACATTTTAGCCAGGAAAATAGTTGCCTGGTTGCAAGGATGCTCATACCTACTGCAAAATAATTGTAGGGAAAGCATTAAAAAACAGAGAAAACCAAAAAACTTCATACACCCATAACGTAATTAAGGAACTTGTTGGATTTCTACGGGACTACAGTTAAGAATTACTACAATTCTTTGTTGCAAAGTATTAGCATGCCTACTAATATGCTGAGGAGATGATTGCAGATTATAATATTACAAGAACATATGAGTACACATCACACATCATCACAGAGAAACCATTTCTTTTCATTCTGCTTACTAATTGTACTAGTGAGTTTTTTAAAGCTAAACTATGCTTCTATGCAACTTTAAATAATCAAAAATAAGAAATATGCAAGTAAACAAAACTCTTCTCTGTGACTGAGGTTCACAAAATTGCACTGCATTATTGAATCTACAGTAGAGACAGATAATTTCCACAGAAAGCCCCATCAAAAATAATCTCTAAGCAAAATAATTTCATCTGTCTATGTTTTTCGGCCTAGGGATATGGAATTGTAACCATCATGCAGTATGCAACTCATCATAGAAGCACAGATCCTGTGTGCATTACAACTGTTTTTCTCTATCTGAATTCAACAGTTAAAATTTTAATTAAGAATTTAACTTTTCATAAACACATACGCATGTATATATAAATACAAATGGAAATGAAATGCTCATAAAACTTATGTTATATGTACATATATGTAAGTATTTTTATCCCACAAGGTTCAAATGAAAGCTTGAGGACATGACAAAAATTCAGACTGAAAAAATTTAAAAAAAAAAAAAAAAGGAAGGGAAACATAAGACTTTTCTAAAGATACTTAAACAATATATAATTATTCAGTTACTAGCTTCTGAGCTGTCTGATTTTTGAGGACTGACTCATGGTTTTTATTCTGGGTGGGCAGCAAAGCCGTGCTGTCTCTCACACATTTCCTTAACCGGACTATGAAGTCAGAGCTGAGCAACGTAAGATGCTCTCATACTTTTCCAGGAATGAAGAGTGAGGGCTGGCAAAAGAGGCACAATTTCCTGCCATGTAGTGCAGACTTTCACCAACGGGTAAGGCTAAATGAAATAATAAGCTTTCCCCCCCCCCCCTTGTTTTTATATAATCAACAAGAATAATAGCACAGAGACTGTTTTATGCTCAACAGAGTATGTAGATTATTTTGACTAGATCATATACGTTGAAATAGCAAGTCCTTGTCCTCTAAGCAGAATTTTGGTAAAACCACATCGGTCTGCTTAATTACCTAGCAGCTGATTAAAAGGGACAGCCTAGTATCAGGCCACAAGAGTTCATGCCACACACTGGCTCAGCTACAGAGCCCGCAAAGAAAATAAAGTAGCACACATGACACACTGCTGTCCATCTAACTGCTTTGGCTTATGAGAAGATCTGTGCTACATACAAATTCGTTTGCCGTGGTCCATCCAGAACTAGCACTACCCAGTTTATGTACACACAAAACAAAAACTTCCCCTCGCCTCAGACTTCTCCGCTCAGGGACTATCTGTAGCCGGACTAGATGATCTCCAGAAGTATCCTCCTACCTCAAAGATTTTGTGAATCTGTGAATATTTCCAAACATTGAAAAAAAAATTCTCTGCAGAAATCAGAACTTACAGAGACCAAGTCCAGCAACATACCGTGCATGAACAGCTCTTTGTTCTCACAGAGAGAGCCTCCGTCTTTTGTGGTGCACCACATGAGTGGGGAGACCACCTGAACACCTCTCAATGCAGGACTTACACCTTAGATCTGTACTTAAAAGTTCATGGGTATTATACCCCATTTATTTATTTTGTAAGTAATTTATGAGGGTAGGCCAAGCATGGACAGGTTTATTTCAGTTTTAAAGCAGCCTATTTTAGTTAATTTAAACATATAGCCTATAAATTCAAGCAATGAATAGACCGCCTGCTCCAGACCTAGCTGTGCTGTTTCAAAATGCTAGCGCTCCCATTGCAATCCAGCAGCTGGAGGCCATCACCTGCAAAACTCTGCTAGCAGAAGATATTTTATATTTCCTTTTTTTTTTCACTCAAGGAGAACACCAGTCAGATGACCCCTCAGGATGTTTCAGATGATTTTGCCTTCAGTGGAGAAGTCACACAAGCCTTTTTTTCTGGCAAAGTTCTGGAAATCACAAGCCCTAGATGGACAGGAACCAGCACCTGGCAAGGACAACAAGGCCTTCAACCAGCACCACCTCTCGTAGAGCAGACAGCCATCAGCTGAACCAAAATAAGCTCAATTTAAACCAAACAATCTGTCAGAGGCTTAAATTCAGACTTAGTTCTTGTTTAAGTACAGGCTTAACTCTGTTGATTTAAAAACAGTTCAGTGCAAAAATTTTCACACAGATGATCACTTTCCTTGATCTGGGTAGAAGAATGATGTTATAAACCATCTGTGGGGCAACCCTATTACAATTAACAACAATTAGAGCTTCCAGTCTTTCTCAATCAATGCACAACTGCATAAAAACTAGAGAAAAAATGCCTGGTGTTTTTCTGAACTGATGCAAGGTACCTACTTTCACAATTTATAAGCAATACAGACCCTTACTTATAGAAGTGACGACACCAACAGTTTTCAAATGTAAAGTGGAATTTGCTTTTAGGGAGAAAAACATCAGTGAAATATTTGGGAAAATTTTTAAATTTGTTTTGGATCTTCTGTATATATTTCCATCTTGGGAAGAGAAAATTAGCTTCTTTTTTTTTTTTTTTAAGTCTGCATTTCTTTCTAAATTTTATACAGCAAATATTTACTATAGTTATGCTAAAAACCTAAAAATTACTTTGATTTATTTACTTTACAGCATTACATCACCTAGGGATAAATTATGCTCATGCTGCCAGGACTACAAATCAATGCAAATTGGTTAAGCGGAGATGGACGAGACGAAAGCTGGGAGGAGACTGAAAGCACCACTTCTGCGGTCATGCCCCTCAGCCCCCCACACCCCTTCAGTGTCAGAGCTGGCCGCTCTCACCGCGTCAGAGCGGAGTTATGCAAGGCCCTGGCTCCGCTACGCACAGGGATCTTGACTTTGCTCCAGAGCCAGCAGAGCCGGAGGGCCTGGAGCTGCTCTCCATCCCTAGCATAGCGCTGGCAGTGGACGCATCTATTCAGATTCCACTCGTTGGGATTAGAGTCTTGGGATTCCACTTGGAGGCCAACGCGCACGCTGCAGCACCAAAGATAGCAAAGCTGCCTTCATCACTGCTGCGGACTGCCAGAGACTGGCAGGGAGAGCACATCCCATAGCCTAAACCCAGGCCTTTTGTGCAGCTTCGTGAACGCCACGCTGTGGCCTTCTTGCCGCACCATGGTGGCTCCTCCAGGCCGGAGCACGCCGCACGTCCTGCAGGCGGTGTGCCTGGTGGACAACAGCGGCCGTACTGGCAAGCCTGTTGGTGCTGCTTCATCTGCTCCCCGTTAAAGAGCTAAGACGTTAACTGATGAGTTCAAGTTCAAACGCATGACCTCACCACATGAATGAACTCATAAGACAGCATGCTTATTCTTAGGACAGAATTTTTGGAAGCATTCGGCACGGGTCTAATTCTGTTCCCACCGATTCCAATTCTACTCTTCCAGACACTCAACTGCCAGGACATTGCTTACAACAGGAACCTGGCATAAGTCTACATACGCTCAGGCTGTGTCATCCTGATTTATTTTTTTTTAATATTTTTTAACATTTTTTTAACATTTTTAAAATTAGTTCATATTTTAATAAAACCTACATTTGAGAATAAATTACTTTCCTCCCTTGTCTTTTAAACCTCTTCTGCTACAAGTGCAGATGTGAGTATTACTGAATTTGGAAGGTCATGGAGTCATGACAGTTTACACAAATTGGAAACTTGCTTCAAAATACATCATATGATTGATCATGATACCAGACTTCACTTTAATGAGAGTCATGAACTTTTCATCAGCAAAATCAGCATCTGAATTAGTATATGAACACTTCATTTCAATCATACAAATAGGTAAGCTGAAGAAAAAGATAACTCATCAACAATTGAATTATAAATGTCCTCCGGTTCACCAAAACCTTTGTGGACAACACTGAAGTATTAAGTGGAAAGTAAAGCAACTTACGGTAATTAGATTTAGACTGCTACTTAAAGAAAGTTGTGACTCAACACTAATAACTAATTTTACCTTCCGTGATTAGTGAAAGCTGATTAGTATTAAGTATGTTATCTGCTGGCTCTGACATGATTATTGTCTTTACAAAAAAATGCCTTATTAATTTTGCTGCAGATACATATTTCTCTTCTACAAATATGCTCATCAACGCAGTAAGTATTACATAACCCTTATGTTATTAAGCTCTCTTTTAACCTGCAAAACTCATGGGTGATCCTGTGTAGAATTCAGTAGCTAAAAAACGAAACAATCATATATATATTCACTTCCTTCTTCAAATTTTTAAACCTTAGAGTTAAGAACTTATTTATGGAGACCCTAGCAGCAGTATAAAATCATATAATTCTTTTCAGCTCTCAGTGCAAGCGGGTGTAATTCCTTTCTCTTCAATGGAGTTTCCTCTTTAACACTGGTTGCTTGGGGTCCCTAGAAGAATTAGAAAGGTGGAGTTGCTCTAGTATCTCTTCTTACAGGAGCACAGAATTTCTCAAGGACAAACATTTAAACTTTGCTTTGGAGTTAAGGCATAAAGAAATTTCCCTGGGCAGGGAGTGCCCACCAGTGAAACACTGCTGCAGACACTGATGTTGCTTTGCAAAGGGCGATCCTTAGCACCCAGGGAGCTCAACGAGAAAGAGGAGACTCATCAAGGCTGTAAATTCCCCCCCACACCCAACAAATGTTCATGTCCCTTCTAGAAAATTTGATGGAAGTAATTGTTGCAATATTATGGTACTTCTCCCTCTTTGTGTCTTCTCTTTCATGACTCTTCAGGTTAAGTTTTGGTGAATTTAACCCCCACTTCACTACCAGCATGCTCACACCTATGCCTATACTGTTCTTCGCACAGCTGAGAGAGTTGTAGTTCTCACTCAGATGAGCACAGACTATAATGCAAAACCATTCTGGAAGAGGAAAACTCCAGCTGTTGCAGCGTGCTTCTCTATGGTTTACCTAGGACTGCACATGGCTTATTATTTTATGTAACATTTTCTTACTTATCTAGAGATTTCTACAGCTGCTTTATTGAGTGTTCTTTTGGATTACACAAGTGATCTCCATCCAAACTGAGTCTCTTGATAACGTGTATGGACTATGTCAGTTTTACTATTTCGGGTTTACAATGATGTAAATGAGAACACAGGCAGGCCTTGGCTCCTACCTACAAACATAAGAAACCTTAACATTTATGCCTCTTTTATGATGTATTTTAGAGTTAGAGAACAGGACTGTCCCCATAGGTTGCTTTCCCCTCAGGCACCAATTCTAAAATCAATGACTGAATTTACAGGGAGGGAAAAAAGCAAAAGAAAAGAAAAAAAAAAAAAAAAAGACCTTTGTAATCTTTTCAGATCCCCAATGGGCAACCTCTATTAGAGCATGTTTTATTTTCACAGACTAAGGTCCAACAACCATGACGGGCATGTGAGCCCCCATAAACTGTACACACTGGTTCCACTTCAGTGAAACCGAGTGAAGTGAAACTGGCAGGTTTTCTGAAGCTCAAATAAAACTTATTTTCTTGTACTAATTTAACTGAGTACCTGAAAACTTGACCTATTCAAAGCCTGTCTCCTCTGCCATCTGCTGGAGCCCTACAATATAAACTCTGACGTACCCTACTATAACATATGAAATCTGCCACAAGGAAACCATTATTGTGATGTAAGAGAAATTGAGTGAATGATCTGATTATCAAGAATACTATACAAAATTTAAGCAAGCTTTCATCTTGGAAACAGCAGTTAGGTGAGCATCCCAAATCAAATAAACAGTATCGTTCCAGGCACTTCAAATAAATGAGTATTAAAGAAAAAGCCCTGGGTCCAACCTCTAGTCTTTTTCACTATATATAGCCTATTACTCTACTGTAGTTCATAAAGTTACCTGAGATGTACCCATCTGTAATTGAGTCCAGACTGTTACATTATTTTCTGCTGTGCTTTTAAAACAAGTGTCAAAACCAAGTTTCAGAGTATAAGCTGCATATTACCCATATGCCTTGCAGACCCCTGTAAAAGAGCCTGTATGCACTGGTGTCATGTGGAAAATGCATTCCGAGCCATAAATTTCAGAATCATTTTCACAGGCATGACACAGATTGTGCTAAATCAAAACAAACCTCTCCTTTAAGAAACGTGCCAATGTGTCATTCCTGGTGCCCGGCCAGACTCACTGCTGAATTGTCACTGGCAGCACTAGAAAAGGCAAAAACGGACAGGACTTCTGCATAGGCAACTTGACCTCCTCAACCCCAGCACGCCAGACCTCCCAGAGCAAAGCTACATTGAGGAAGCAAAGCTGCAGGGAGGTGATTCTTGGTCCTGAGCTGAGCCTACAATGTCCCTGGCATCACAGGAGAACCTCCCTACTGCTGTTGGTCTTGTTTGAGAAACAGGGTGCCTTTTTTTTTCTTTTTTTCCCCCGAAAACGTTTCAGAAATGATCCCGTATCAACAAAGAGAGGCTTCAGTACCTTCAGCTCCCAATGGCTTTAACAGAGCTTTAATCTCCAATTAAACCATGGTTTTCCACATTTCAGAATAGGGACTGAGAATGTAAAGAAGCCACAGTTCAGGTTGCCCAACGGGTTCATTATATTATCCTGTATTTGGCTCCTTAGAGTTGTAAAAGAACTTAATCATTTCCCTATGCAGCTGTTTCCTCCAGTCATTTTCAAGGTGTAGCAGAGCAAAGTTGCAGCTAAAACAGCAAAAACAGCTGTTTTGGTGAATAAATCTGTGTGGAGGGAAAAATTGTTTTGCCCATGCAAAGTTCTTGCCACTAGCACTTCCAGCATTTTAGAATCCACACTTCCACAGTCATAGAAATAGGTATCAAAATTTGCCAGAGAAGATATCACTCATCCAGAGAGGTCTGTTACTGTTCCCACCTAATAAATTTTTTCTTGTATTACAGGTCTGAAAAGCACTGTTCGAACACTGTGCAAGAAAAAAGGCTTTCTGGAGACCAATAAGAATTTTTTTTGTTGATTATATAAGTAAGGTAGACCCAATTTAAGCAGGGTATTAAACCAGATGACCTCTAGAGGTCTCTTCCAACTTATATTTTTCATTGTTTCTGTGATCTGAAAAAGGGCAATCCATCTGAGACTGGGTTTACTATTTGGCAGTGCCAGAAACTTATGCCAGAAATGTGAACCAGACCATGAGAATGTCTGCTGGCTACTGGCTGTCAACTGGAGGCGCTGGTAAATTGATGTCGTTGAGGGGTTTGACCCTGCCAGGGTCTAGGCAGTCTAAAGCAAGAGCATTGTGCCAGACAGGATTTTTCTTTTCCCAGTTCAACATTAGGCATGCTCAGCTTGAAGACTGTTTCTCCACCAAAGTACTACTGAGTACACTACAATGTGGCCTTTGCCCAGGGCTGCAGCTCCTGCCTGCCCCAGGATGCCCTATGGGGCTTCTAAACTCCTTCCCCATGGCATACCATCTGTACCCTGCCTATACGCCAGCTCTGATATGCCAAACACAGCCTGCCTATGGGCAGTGGTTATGCCAGACCCAAGCCAGAAATGGGAAGGTAATCTGTAAACTGTAATTTAGAAACCTGAGTGTCCTAAGTAACAGCAAGGATTGTGAGTGGAGGAAGAGCCATATGGGGCTCTTACAGACTGGAGGCATGGTATGTAGAAAGGGCATGACAGGAAGGGATGATGAGAGAGCAGCAGGTTTAAAATGAATGAGAAGATAGAAGTGTGGCCATAAAGGGTAGGGCTAAAGTATTTAGCCACAACTCAAGATACTGTAGGAGAATGTTTTCATTCAGGAATTAGAGACAACTGTGAATCTCTTGGAAGAGATCGGTCTTGCTGGCATCCAATCCTTGACTTGCAAATAGGACATAACATAAAACCAGTTTCTCAGAAATACTGATTTCCATACTCATCCTAACAGTCACAATCATGGTGTTTACCGTTGGATGGGTACCTACACCATGACAGATGTCTTTTTTTTCCAAATGTACTCCTAGAAAATGTAGGGAATTACAGAAAAAAAAATGCAAAGAAAGTTAAATACCCCAGTGCTACGATATGAAGCAACCTTTAATCACAAGGTGATTAACTTGTTTTTTCTTTCATGTGAAACATTTTCCCTTCCTGTGAAAGCCCAATGGGATGTTCAAACTGCATGTTTG